>NC_045704.1:10909723-11513125 GCF_009834535.1 Camelus ferus | reverse complement strand
AATGAAACCCCGTATCTTTAGCTACCACCCCTTATCCATCCATTCCCCCCTCTAAGCGACCACTAATCTACTATCTCTGTCTGTAGATTTGCCCGTCCTGGACGTTTCATATAAATACCGTCATATAACATGCAGCCTTTTATTATTTTATTTTAGGGGGGTGGTAATTTGGTTTATTAATTATTATTATTGTTGTTGTTATTTTTAACGAAGGTACTGGGGATTGAACCCAGGACTTCATGCACGCTAAGCACCTGCTCTGCCACTGATAATATGCAGTCTTTTGTGACTTGACTTCTTTCACTTGGCATAACGTTTTCAAGGTTTAGCCAGGTAGTAGCAGGCACGAGTCCTTCATTCCTTTTTATACCTGAATAATATTCCGTTGTGTAGATACAGCACATGTTGTTTATCCTTTCACAGCTGATAGATATTTGGGTTGTTTCCACATTTTCACTATTATGAATACTGCTGCCGTAAGCATTTGAACAAGCTTTTGTGTGGACATGCTTTTACTTCTCTTGGATATAAATCTAGAGTGGACTTGCAGGATCATATGGTAAATACGTTTAACCGTTTGAGGAATTAGCACACTGTTTTCCCAAGTGGCTGCACCATTTTGCATTCTGACCAGCAGCGTCTGAGGGTTCTGGTTCTTCCACGTACTCACCAACACTTGTTATTTCTTATTTTTCTTATAGCCATCCCAGTGGGTGTGAAGTGGTATCTCGGTTGTTTTTATTTTATTTTCTCTGAAGACTAATAATGTTGAGCATCTTTTCATGTGCTTGTACTGTACATAACTTTGAAGTATGTGTCTTTTCACTGAATATAGATTGTTAGTATTTTTAATTGCTGCATAGTATTTCACTGGATATGTGTATTTTTACTTATTCAATTAATCCTCTGTTAGTAGACCTCAATAATACTTTTACATCAACTTTGCGTGTGTGTGCCATTATTTTGCAAAAATGCCTAGAAGTAGATTTTTTGATTCTGGTAATCTCTATTGAAAGTATTCAATACGTGTTAAGCTATTCCCCCAAAATACTCAGTCATGTAACACTGCTATAAGAGGTGTTTTGGACTGCTGTCAATTATATAAATTCTGTAATCAGCCATCTGACTAAAAACTTCTCATTATTATTACTTTTTAGGGTTTTTTTAGGGGGGGGATTAGGTATATATGTATGTATGTATGTATGTATGTATTTATTTAAACAGAATTACTGGAGATCGAACCCAGGGCCTTGTGCATGCTAAGCACCTGCTCTACCACTGAATTATCTCCTCCCCACTAAAAGCTTATTTTTTTATATGTATGTTCTCTGGAATCTCTGAAACTCTGACTCTTGCATAATCATATTGGGGAACTTCTTATAAATTGTTTCCTTTTCTCTGATATGGATTATCCTTACTTGACTCTTTATCAAACTAACCAAGTAGCATTTCCAGAATACTTATAAATAATGGTGGTAATATCATTCATCGTTGTCTTGTTCTTTCCTTTAGAGAAACTACTTATGTTGTTGCACTGAGCATATAGAGGATGTATTTGATTTTTTTTCTTCTTTGAGATGAAATTCACAAAAGAAAATCAACCGTTTTAAAGCCAACAATTCAACGGCTTTTAGTATATTCATAAAGTTGTGCAACCAGCACGTCTATCTAGTTCCAGAACATTTTTATCACCCCGAAAGGAAATCCTGTGAAAACAGTCATTCCTCATGTTCTCATTCCCCTGATCCTGGCAGCCATCAATCTCCATGGATTTACCTATTCTGGGTATTTCATATAAATGGAGTCATACAGAATATGACTTTTATGTCTGCCTTCTTTCACTTAATATAATATTCTTGTGGTTGTGTGTTGTGTCTTCTCTGTAGCCTTCACTTCCTGCTTGCACTAAAAGTAGAGATCAGCCAGAGGGAAAGCTTCAGGTCTTACCTGGTCTTTCTGAGCAGGTGTTCTGCCCTGTGTATGTACGTGGCTTTATAAACTCCCTAGTATCCACTTTTTTTTTTTTCAAGTTCTTTTTAAAACCTTTTTTCTTAATTTTTTTTTATTTTGTTGGGGGAGGTAATTAGATTTATGTATTTAATTAATTAATTAATTTTAAATTGAAGTATAGTCAGTTACAATGTGTCCCTTTCTGGTGTACAGCATAATGTCCCAGTCATGCATCTATATGCATATATTCATTTTCATATTCTCTTTAATTAAAAGTTATTACAAGATATTGAATTTAGTTCTCTGTGCTATACAGAAGAAATTTGTCTTTTTATCTATTTTTATATATAGGGGTTAACATTTGCAGGTCTTAAACTCCCAAATTTAACCCCGCCCACCCCCCTCCCCTGGTAAGCATAATGTTTTATATTTTAATGGAGGTTCTCGGGTATGAACCCAGGACCTCGTGCATGCTAGGCATGTGCTATACCCTCCCCATCACTGTTGCTTTTGAATGGCTTAATTTCATAAAGAAACTCTCTTTCCAGCTTTTTAAAAAATATTTTTCTAAATTTTATTTATTTTTAAAATACGTTTTATTGTTTTGTTTATTTTTAAAGAAAGCTTTGGGGGGTAATTATGTTTGTTTATTGTTTACCAGAGGTACCAGGGATTGAACCCAGGACATTGCACATGCTAAGCGTGCACTCTACCACTGAGCCATACCCTCCTCTCTGCTTCCCAGCTTTTCCTCCCAATGTTTCAGCTGTGCCTCCACAGTATCTTTCACTCCAGGCAGCTGCACAATGTTTTTGAGAAATGCCCTCTGCTTCTCCACCCTAAGAGAGTTGCAAATGAGATGAAACAGGGTCGGGCACGTTGCATCAGCCCTTCATGTAGACCCCAGACAGAACAGAACAAAATAGAACAGACACACGCAATTCTTTGGCTAGTAAAGTCTACTCTGCTCCCGCCAGGACCAGGAACCGGGGTCCCACCCTGGGGATGCTGCCTGCCCCCTTCAAGACCACCACCATACTGGGGAGGTGGAGAAGCAAGAGCAAAGAAAACTGACACAGAGCTTGCCTACGATTTTTCAGTTGCCTTTATCTTGATTCAGTGTTAACTCTGTTGCGGTAAAGCTTTGACGGTTTCTCAGAGTTCTGACAGTTCTTGTCTTGTTTTTTATCCTGTTTTTACTTGGTTTTTTGATGTTTCTTTGGCAGGACAGGCCCTTGGTGCTGTCTATGCTGCCATTTCCACTCACTGGGATTTTCTTCCAATGATGTACATGATTTTTGGGGGGGGGTCACTGATGCTTTTTTAAAGAAATAAACTGATGCAGAGGCAACTTAAGTCATATCTTCTAGTCCATCCTGCTTTCCTGCCCCAGAAATTATGGGTTTGTTTGTCTGTTTGTTTATCTTTGGGGGGGGAGGGGGAGGTAACTAGGCTTGTTTATTTCTTAGCTTTCTGGAACTCATTTCTATCATGTGTGTTTTTGTGCTTTCACTAAATGTGTATATATCCACAAATAATAACCTTGTTTTCTATGCTTTACTTTTTTTCTCTTGGTTTGCCTTTGTTTGCTTCTTTCACATAATGATGATTAGTGAAGATGGTTCAAAGGCTTTTGAGCAGGTACATGGGCACTCATGGTTTTCAAGCAGTAGATTTCAAGGTCCTCACTTTTTAGATATTCTCTTTCCCAAAACTGGTCTGTGATCATTCCCCTGCTGCGGGGACATCGGGTTGTGCTGGTTCTCGCTTCCCATCCCCCCTTTCATAGTCACCCCACTTCCACGTCACAGAAGGAAGAAATACAACCCCCAAGTTCACAATCTTATGTTTTATTGCTCCAGAGTATAATGGCCCCTGGGGCATCAGAGAAAGGGACAGATGGCCATGAAATCAGGTGAGTGACAGTGGCGGTGACATCTGGGTCCAGAGGAGATGTACACTCAAAGTGAAATTACTTTTCAGCCTGCAGGTCCTGGCTCCCTGAGCAAGATACATCAGATGACGTGAGAAAGTTCCAGGACTCGGATATCATCATTAGTGGGAGCACCATTGACCAGAGACTAAGATTTCTAACCAGAAGTTTAGGGCAGTTTAAGAAGAGACCCAAGAGACATCTTCATCTTTGGCCATTGCCCAAAAACAGAAGAAGATGATCAAGGACCAGGTGACTTTTGCTTTGTTCTAGTCCTTCATTCTGTGATTGATTTCTGTAAGACTTTCAAAGACCATTGAATTAAGTAGAAATTAAGAAACTGGTAAATTAAGATTTGCGCAGAAATAAATTTAGATCTAACTTCAACATCACTGCAAAGTAGCACAGGGAATAGATTGTTCATGGGATCTACACTAAATGACTCATGGTGGGACATCATGTGGTGGGGGAGGGTAAAGCTCAGTGGTAGAGTGCGTGCTTAGCATGCACGAGGTCCTGGGTTCAATCCCCAGTACCTCCATTAAATGAATAAATAAACCCAATTACTTCCCCTGAAAGAAAGAAACAAACAAACAAGAAAGGGGCATCATGTGTGACTGGAGCATCCTGTGGGTTATGTCTGCCGTCATCTTCTGTCTAGTATCTGACAGCCCTCATGGCCAGGGCATCCTGGTGATCACAGAAGGCAGACCTGTTCCTCAGGGGAGGTCACTGTTGCCTGGCACTACACTCAGGCCTGAGGACTTTTTTTCTTTTTTTAATATATACATTTGTGGGGGGGTTGTTTTTTGTTTTTTCTCCTTGGGTGGGAGTAATTAGGTTTATATATGTACATATTTATTTATTTATTTTGTACTGGAGATTGAACCCAGGATCTTGTGCATGCTAAGCACATGCTTCACTGCTGAACTGTCCCCTTTCCCCACATCCTTTTTTTTTTTTTAATTTTTAAATTGATTTAATTAAATTTTTTTTTTTTTTACAAGGGAAGGTAGTTAGGTTTATTTATTTACTTTAATGGCGGTTCTGGGGACTGAACGCAGGCCCTCGTAATGCTGAGCATGTGCTCTACCACTGAGCTCTACCCTCCCCTTCTCAAGACTTTTTAAAACGGTTCTTCCTAGAGATAGTATGATAAACAGTGACCTTAACTCTAGCCCTCTCACAAATGCAAAAGCTGGTTCCTCAGAGACCCCTTTGGGACTAGATGAGGAAAACTCAGCAGGCACAGTTCTTTACGCCCCGTGGACCCAGCTTTGCAGCGTGCTGTCTGGGTCATCTAGGGATAAAATGCAGGTGATGTAAGAAAATGGAAAGATTGCATGACTTTCAGAGGTCCTTTATGAACAGGGGACTGAACTGGTGTTTGAGTACAGATTTGGAAGGAGAGAGCTGCAGGTACCATCTGATAACGTTGTTGGGATCCCGAGGGCTTGCTTTAGAATTTCCCGCTGTCCAAGGTAGTCCACTCTCCTTCCCTGTGTTCAAAGCCAAGTCCTACTGCCTCATCTTGTATGACCTTTCAAAGATGTAATAATACAAATGGGCATGAGTCCATTTTAAAAACGCCATTGATTACAAAACACATAGAGTGAAAAAGTAAGCTTCCTCATCTCCTGGTGTTGCTTAACAAGCAGGCAGGAGCGTGTACTTCCTGTCCCTGTGCCGTGTGTGTACCTGTGTCTATACAGATGTTCGCAGGTGGATCTAGCTCAGGTCTTAGGTCTTTGGATATTGCCTTCCCTTTACCGTAATTATGCGTTGGGAATCGGAATTGGGGAAGGTTAGATCTCACTGTAGCCTCTTTATTTATATTATTACTTTATATATTCCATCGTTTTGTCCTTTGCTGCATTTTGAGTAATACCTTCAGATCTACCTTCCAGTTTATTATCTCTGCAGTGTATCTGATACGCTGTGAACCTGACTAGTAACATAAGTATAAGTAATGTACATACATGTGTATGTATTTGTGTGTTTTGTGAAGGATGCTGTTTATTTTCTTAGTTTGCATAATGTTCTTTAATAATCTCTGGTTCTTTGGACATGCTTTATTTTTAATTTTTATATTTAAAGCTTTTTTTGGTGGGGTGTGGGGAGGGGAGTAATTGGGTTTATTTATTTATTTTCAGTGGAAGCACTGGGGATTGAACCCAGGACCTCATGCATGCTAAGCATGTGTTCTCCCACTGAGCTGTTTCCCTCCCCCCAGACATGTTTTAGAAAGATGTTTTTATTTTTCCTAACCTATAAAACATACTTATTTAATATGTAGTACCTTGTAATTATAGCCTGGGGTTTCTTCATGGTTGACTCTGATAATGGTTATGAATTTCATGCTCCATGTAGGAATGTGTTTTATTTCTTCTGATGTCACTAGAATATATTTAATACCTGGCAAATAGGTAGTTGCTTCAAAAAAATAAATATACAGCAAATGCTTCAAATATTTATTACAGATGCTTCTAGTTTAGCAAGAGGATTTAATGACTACTTATTACAGAAACTTCTGATTGGTTGAATGATGGTCGACTGCACAGTTACAAAATATTTTCTTGACATAGATTTGAAGATGGGTAGATTTTGCTTCTAGACAACATAGTTTAAAAAAACTGTTGAACCACCTGTGTATATAGATGTAGCCTAAATGGTGAAAAGGTGCAGAGCAACTTCCTACACATTCCTTCCTCTTCGATAGCTAGAGAAACACTCAATTAAACAGACTGTGTTGTTACAGGGATCGCTGACCCTAGAGGATGTGGCCGTGGACTTCACGTGGGAGGAATGGCAGCTCCTGGCACCTGCCCAGAAGGCCCTGTACCGGGACGTGATGCTGGAGAACTACAGCCACCTGGTGTCCGTGGGTGAGGACCGCTCCCGGTTACTCAGAGGGTCCCCAGTCAGTGGCCTTTCCTTTCTCAGCTTCTGAGAGCTCTTTAGCATCTGTGATGCTCTGAAGTGACCTGTGAGTCTCAGTTCCCTCTCTGGTCCCAGACTACAGAGTGTGATGTGCCCTCTCCTGGGAGAAAAGCCTTTCCTTTGCTGACTTGCAAATTGCATCGTTCCTAGAATATAACCTTCTCCCACGCTGGCCAGTTCACGGTCCTGTCTCTTCTGTCGTTTCCTATAAACAGGATATCAGGCCAGCAAGACAGATGTGCTCTCCATGTTGGGACGAGGAGAACTCTGGACGGTAGAAGATGAAATCTGTGGTCAGATTTGTCCAGGTGGGTGAGAGAGAGCTGGCGAGGGGGCAGCCGGGGGAACCACTTTGTAGTCTTTCAGAGATGTCACAGTGTGAGGGTCTGAGGACAGACAGACACTCCATGAATCTCACAGAAGACCTCTTTTTTCTTTTAGGTTTGTAGAGGAATATTTCTTGGTAGTTGACCTCTTTATTTCACCCAGGTCTTGATTTTTTATTTTTCCCTCTAGGTTTCTTAGAATTCTCAAATCTTACCATCTTTCTTCCCCTACCATTGTATTACTACCTGTTTTTTGTTTGTTTGTTTGTTTCTTTTTCCAGTGGAGGGACTGGGGAGTGAACCCAGGACCTCATGCATGCTAAGCACGCGCTCTACCACTGAGCTGTACCCTCCCCTCCCCCTTTACTACCTGTTCCTTCTCCTTTTCTTGCTATGAAGTTCACCTTCCATGCCCCTCTCTCGAGAGATGTTTGATTTTAACACTGTCTTCTGGCTCCTGAACCTTTTTGTTCCTTTGGGTAGCGTGGATTTCACTTCCTAACTTCCATCCCACCTTTGATGGGGGGTTAGGAGTTTTGTTTTTGTTTTCAATTTTTTAACGAAGTGTAGTTGATTCACAATGTTAGTTCCAGGCATACAGCAAAGCAATTCAGTTATACATATACATGTATATATTTTTTCTTTTCAGGTTCTTTTTCATTATAGGTTATTACAAGAAATTAAATATAATTTCCTGTGCTCTACAGTAGGTCCTTGTTGTTTATCTATTTTATATATAGTAATGTATGTCTGTTAATCCCCAACCCCCAATTTATCCCTCCCTGCCCTTTCCTCTTTGGTAACCATAGTTTGTTTTCTATGTCCATGAGTCTGTTTTCGGTTTGAAATTAGAATTTGTATCTTTTTTTTTTTAGATTCCACATATAAGTGATATCATACAATATTTGTCTTTGTCTTTGTCTAACTTCACTCAATATGATCATCTCTAAGTCCATCCATGTTACTGCAATTCTTACTACTTCTTAAAATTTCTCATTCTCTGTTCCCAGCCCAAACCACATTAAACCATATGCTTGCTTTGGTTTAACTTCTTTGTATGATCATTCGTTCTGATCATTATAATACTGTTAAATCCCCAAGGGGATTAGGATTTCAGTGTATGAATTCTGGGGGGAGGATAGACATTCAGTCTACGGCACCTTCTGTTATTCACATCGTATATCCTGGCTCTGCTGGAAGAGCCTCGGTCCTCCTCTTGGGTCTGTCCTTGGCCCTCACACCACTACCACACTCACAACTGACTCCAGATGTGTGGGAGTTTTCCCCCACAACAAGCAATTCTCTGCCACACCAGCTGGCTGTCCTACAGTTTAACTCAATTCTGACACTGTCTGCCTGGAGAAACATCAGACCCCCCAGGTTAAGGGCTCAGTCCCACAGGGCTGCCCCCACCTCCACTTCAGATGCCAAACACGAGTCCAGGTTGTTGCCTGTGCTTCTGACCAACTGGGCATAGATCGGAGGTTTTCAAGGCTCCCTGCTCAGGTTCCATTAATTTGCTAGAGTGGCCGCCAGAACTCAGAGAAACATTTTGCTTATTAGATCACCAGCTTATTATAAAAGGGTGTCACTCAGGAACAGCCTGATGGAAGAGACGCCCAGGGCGAGGTGTGCAGACAGGGGCTCGGAGCTTCCGTGCCTCTCCTGGTGCCCCCACCCCCACACCTCCGTGTGTTCAGCCACCCGGAAGCTCTCTGAACCCCCTACTTTTGTCATTTTTATGGCGGCTTCATCACCATAGGCACCACTGATCATGAACTTCATTTCCAGCCCTTCCCTCTTCCTGGAGAGCGGGGGCTGGGGCTGAAAGTTCCAAGCTGCTCTTTTTTTTTTAAATTTTTATTTCTGAAGTTACTATCTCCAGTTCTCTTTATTCAAAGTCTTTTGTTTGAGTTTTTTTTTGGTGGTGGGGTAATTAGGTTTTTAAAATTTATTTAATGGAGGTACTGGGGACTGAACCCAGGACCTTGTGCATGCTGGGCACGTGCTCTACCACTGAGCTACACCCTCCCTGCCTTATATTTATATACAGATGATTCCCACATTGTTATCTCCAGTTCTGACCTTTCTAAAGATCTTTCTATCCAGTTGAAATCTTCACATACCTGAAACCCACCTGAAGGTTGATGTGCTTGGAAATGCACCCTGATTTTCCCGCATGGTGACCCTCAGTAATAGTCCCCCATCACATCCGAAACCCCTCCTCACCCATCCAGCAGCCGAGCTCAGAGAATTAGGAATAATTCCTGGTTCCTCACTTATCGTAGAAACCACGACAGAGCCTTGTCTTTTCTGTGTCTAGACTATATCCCGATTTCCCCCACTTTGCTCGCCATTGCTCCCTCAAACCGCTTGTCACAATTTGTGTCTGCCTTCTTTATCATTGCTTTCATGTTCAGTTTTTCCCTGACTGGACTTTAAACACATATTTATATGTTTCTCTATCCTCATCACCAGTACATTGCTTGGTACATAGCCATAATTTAATTTAATAAGGATTTGTGGCTGTGTGAATGTGTCCTACATCATTTTGAAACAGATACCCCTCTCTCTTCTGTGGTCTAGTGCTAATTATAATTGATTTTTTTTAATTGAAGTGTGATCAGTTTACAATGTTATGTTAATTTCTGATGTACAGCGTAATATTTTAGTCTTCCGTATACACATATATTCCTTTTCATATTCTTTTTCATTATAGGTTATTACAAGATACTGAATATAGTTCCCTGTGCTCTTCAGTAGAAACTTGTTCTTTATGTGTTTTATAGAGAGTAGTTAGTATCTGCAAACCTCAAACCGCCAGTTTATCCCTTCCCACCCCTTTCCCCTCTGGTGACCGTAAGTTTGGTAACTTGGTTTTATTTTACTATCTCAGCATAATCTGTAAGGCCACAATGACAAAGCATTGCTCATTTTGAATGCTCTAACCCTGTGTATGCCCTGACTATTTTTACCTTGTATTTCCTTTGTTTATGTTATTGTGTTTTACCTTGTCCAAGTGAAAACAAGGATATATTTATGTGGAACTTTTTAAAACTGAGGTCATGGTGTTGTCCATGAAGAGCCAGCTTACACAAAGGCATTTGTTAAATAGTTTCACTCTGTATCAAGCTCATGGGAAGATTCATTCTTCTCTTCTTTCCTAGAAATGAGGAAAGGTGACTGTCATCTCCAGGAGCACCTGCAAAATCAAAGATGTCCAAGGGGAATGGAACGATGTCACAAACAAAATGCACTTGGCAACATCGTTCACTGGAGCAAAAATAACTTTCCTTTAAGGCAAAATCATGATGTATTTGACTTACATGGGAAAACACTGAAATCAGATTTAAGTGTGGTCAACCAGAACAGAAGCTGTGAAGTCAGGAACCCTGTGGAGGTTAATGGAGATATGAAGTCCTTCCTCCATGCAAAGCATGAACAATTCCATCCTGAAATTAAATCTCCTGAAGGTGGACGTTCTGTGAAGACAAATTCACAATGTATTAGGCACCTAGGAACTCCAAAAATCAGTAAAGCCCACGTATGCACTGAATGTGGGAAAGCCTTCGTCAAGAAGTCCCGCCTCACCTATCATCAGAGAGTTCACACAGGAGAGAAACCTCACGGGTGCAGTGTATGTGGGAAAGCCTTCTCCAGGAAGTCCAGGCTCACTGAACATCAGAAGACTCATATCAGAGAGAAACAGTATGCATGCAGCGAGTGTGACAGAGCTTTCCCCAAGGTATCACGGCTACTTATCCATCAGAAGACTCATACAGGAGAGAAACCCTACGTATGCGATGAATGTGGGAAAGGCTTCATCAAGAAGTCTCGGCTTGTTAACCATCAGAGAGTTCATACAGGGGAGAAACCTCACGGGTGCAGCCTGTGCGACAAGGCCTTCTCCAGGAAGTCCAGGCTCGTCGAGCATCAGAGAACTCACACAGGAGAGAAACCCTACGAATGTACCGAATGTGATAAAGCCTTCCGCTGGAAATCACAGCTCAACTCGCACCAGAAAACTCATACAGGAGAGAAGTCTTATATATGCAGTGACTGTGGCAAAGGCTTCATCCAGAAGGGCAATTTCATCGTACATCAGCGAACTCACACAGGAGAGAGACCCTACGTATGCAGTGAATGTGGCAAAGGCTTCATCCAGAAGGGCAATCTCCTTATACATCAGCGAACTCACACTGGAGAGAAACCTTACGTATGCACTGAATGTGGGAAAGGCTTCAGCCAGAAAACGTGCCTTATCTCACATCAGAGATTTCACACTGGAAAGACTCCCTTTGTATGCACTGAATGTGGAAAATCCTGTTCACACAGGTCTGGTCTCATTCACCATCGGAGAATTCACACAGGCGAGAAGCCCTACACGTGCAGCGACTGTGGGAAAGCCTTCAGGGACAAGTCATGCCTCAACAGACACCGAAGAACTCACACAGGAGAGAGACCCTATCGCTGCGCTGACTGTAGGAAAGCCTTCTCCCACTTGTCCTGCCTTGTTTATCACAAGAGGATGCTGCATGCGAGAGAGAAACGGGGAGCTTCAGTCAAGTTGGAGAATCCTTTCTCAAAGAGTCCCGGCTCATCACATTCGAGGGATATTGTACAGGGGGAAGCCGCTGTTACCGTGGTGACCCTGCAGGCGCCTTCCGTGGCAGCTCAGACTCCATCCCACATCAGTGGGTTCCTGGCAGATAGGCGCGTAGCCCTGGGGGGACAGCCAGGTGCCAGTTACACAGCATCCGCGGGTCATGTTTGCACAGAATAGAAACCTAATGAATGCGGTGAATGTGGCAGCACCTTCAGTGACCAGTTACATGATGTTTTATGTCACAAAAAACACACAGGGATAAACTGAAACAATCCAGCTGGAAACCCTTGAATAAAACCTCGCTCACTGTGTGCGGGTGAGTATATACCGAGACAAATATGAGCAGGGACTGGGAAAGCCTCTTGTGGAAAGACAGACCCTCTCAGAGCTTCATGGGTCACGTACCATCAATGAGGTCATAGTTGGTAGAAATATAATGACTGGAAAAGCCCTTCCCCAGAAAAAAGACTTCAGTAGGTATCAGAGTTCACACAGGAGAGAAACTGTCGGACACTTGAAGGCAGTACGTGTAGCAGGGTTGTCAGTGGCACGTTCTGCCTCGTCAGTTGGCAGAGGGAATAGTGGAGAAATGAAATTCTGGACTTACCAGCTGTGGAACATCTTCAGCAAAATATCAGAATGTGCACAAAGCGAATAAACCCTGTGAAAATGAAGAAAATTTTAGAGATGTCTCTAACCATTCTAACAACAGTACGTCAGGTAAAATACATAGTGTACATTTTAGGACAACAGACCTTGAAGCAACTCCTGGTTGGTATGTCAGCGGCTCCTTACTTGAAAGGAGGTTGGCTCTGGTGTACGTCGTTGGTTAAAGTTCTAATGCAGTGCACCCCCCTCTTTTGGGAGGAGGGGTGCATGAAATTCCTTTTCCCACCCAGGATCATTACGTGGCTAGCTCTGAGATTCCTTCAGTTCTAAATTTATTCAATTTATTATTTCAGACTCCCCAAATCCTTCAGAAGGAAATGGAATACATTCCATTCAGTAATGTAATAGAGCATGTTTGACAGAGCATGTTTGCATGCTTAACTTTATAAATCACACCTGGAGGCACACAGCTCAAAATTTGCAGACAACCTATCAGCCGAGCTCTTGCCCTAGGAGACAGTTTCCAGCCTGTGCACACACCACTCAGAACAACTTCAACAACTATTTCCTTTACCTGGTGCTGTTCTAGGACCTATAGATGATGACAGTGATGAACTTAACAGAAATTCCTTGCCACCTTTGAGCTGGCAATTTTTTAAAAGCTAGGTTTCAAGCCTGTAGCAGTTTTACCCTCCAGCAAAGATAATCAAAGGCTGTGTACACCTACATTCGTTGAAAAGGATGTATAATATAAAGAACAAAATACCCTGATAACTTCCTGTTCAAGGGACATATTGGATGGGAAACAGGAAAGAATTCACTTAATTTTACATAAAATAGGGTATGGATACTTATTTTTTAAATGTCCACATCTCATCACTTCACCTCGATGATAAATTCCTTGACTGTTTATAGATAATTGAATATTCCCCAGCACATGGAAAAATTGAGAATTCATTATATGTAGATTCGAAAATAAATGAAGGTGAGTGAGTGATGTAAGGGACTAATCAATCAAAATTATTTTTGTCAAAGAAGGAAAGAAGCTTCTGGAAAGAAATTCCAAGGATCACAATTACTCCAAGAAACATTTATTTTAAAAATAAGCCTGAACAGAGGCTCCTGCTGGAATGTGAAAGAGCAGAGCAGAGGAGGAGGAGGGTCCGTAGAATAAAACCAATCAATGGACGAAAATAACTTTCAAAATAGAGGATGGTACGCGAGGATGTGGGGAGGTGAGATCCCTTTGGATGTCTTGGAGGAAAAACGCTTAGATTTGTCCGCAGGCCCGTCACCTTGTAGAGCTGCCAGCATCTCAAAGATCTAAGCTCTGTAACCTGAGAAATTGAGACATGTGGTTTAGCCTCATCATTTTCATTGTCCTGGGAAGGGGGCCCTTGTCCTCTCTTCTATACTCAGGGTTTTTCTCTTGATCCAATAAAGATCTATCCAGTTTAAAAACAGTGAGTCCTGCTTATAAGGGAAAAAAATGTAGAAACTGACCATGGAGTGGCTGTCTCATAATTGAATTCCAAACTATGAGTTTGAGTCATTCACTACAGCAATATTCTTTTGAGCATCTGCACTGTGCTGGGCACTGTCCTAAACACAGGATACACCGGTGAACAAAACGTGCAAAGTATTGGCCTCTCACAGGATGGATTCAGGACAGATGCTCTTCAGCAAAGGATCAGAAGTGAATTCTTCAACTCAGACTGCAGATCCCCTCCACCTCTTGTCTTGTGAATCTGCACATCCTGTCGGGGCAGTCATGGCATCTTGAAATCATCACTCAGGCTTCCAGAATTGGCTGCCTGGAGCCCTGAGGACCAGGTGCTGAAGTCAGGTGTTGGCATCCCGGCTAAATAAAAACGTCAGTGGGTAACCTAATTAGGTAACTGACTCCTTCAAAACCAAGAGTTTTCAGATTAAAAAATTACCACCTCCAGATTCAGATCCCAGAGTCCCAGCAAAGTCTCGTTTTCCTCTGTCTGCTAGTACTCAGCATACCGCCTGACTCATAGAAATATTCTGCCGGCGCAGCTGGTCTAACATTGTTTTGTACGCCCATGCAGTTCAACAGGTCTAAATAAAATAAAATATATTTTAAATACAAAAAACAAATTAATGGGATAGATGGTTCCAGTTTGCCCTCTCAAAGAAGGCTGAACCAACGTATATATTCTACTGTTCCACCCCCTCGTATTCATAAAAACTATAGCTAACCGGGCTGGGGGAGGTATAGCTCAGTGGCAGAGTGCGTGCTTAGCACGCCCGAGGTCCTGGGATCAATCCCCAGTACCTCCATTTTTAAAAAACACACAACAACAGCTAGCAGTTATGAAGTGTGCTGGTTTCCAAACAGTAACTAGTATTTAGTTGTTTAGTGAGTACTCTGATGCTCTGCTTCCATCTTCATGCATTTTAGGGAAACATTTGTATACATTTGAATGCTCATTCCTTTCTCCTGAGTACAGGTGACCGCTGGCTGCAGTTGTACGTGTCCAGCCACAGAGCAGCGAGATCAGGGTTCGGGGAGGTGGTGGGTCACTCCCGTGTGGCTCACTGATGGAGAACTGGAGTTGGAGGTGTGCAGATTAGTTTGCTGGGGCTGCCATAACAAAGTGCCACAGACCTTTTTTTCCCCTCAATTCTGGAGGCTGGAAGTCTGAGACCAAGCCGTCAGCAGGGTTGGTTCCTTCTGTGGTCTCCGTGGCCTGTAGGTGGCTGCCTTCTCCCTGTGTCCTCACAGGGTCTTCCCTCTCTGTGTCCACGTTTCCTCTTCTGCTGAGGACAGCCCAGTTCTATTGGATTAAGGCCTACCCTAATGACTTCATTTTAACTCAGTTACCTCTTGGAAGACCCTATCTCCAAATCCAGTCCCTTTTTGAGACACTGGATGTTACGACTTTAACATGTGGATTTGGGGAGCACACAGTTAAGCAGGTAACAGTGGTATTTGCCAGTGAGCATCATGCAAGTTTGGAAGTGTATACTGCGCTAACGACGGAGCTGTCAGGTGAGTACAGGGCAGTGTCTTTCCCAGGTCTGATGACTAAGACAGGGTCATGTGGTCAGCACCTGGGGAGGCCCATGTGTATCTGTGGCTGAGGGGCTGGAGCTTTGGAAGCCCAGGATTCCAGGGCTGCTGGGCAGACAGCGAGCGTCACTTTCCCCTCAGTCCTTCAAGTAAGTCTGAGTCCCGCTTCAAGGGTCAGTGCACATACACACACGTGTCTTCTGCTAAAGCACTGGTCCCTTGGGGACAGTGATGAGACAACGGCCACTGTAGGTAAGAGGAGAGATTCCATTGTATGGAAAGTGCTTTAGGCTGAAGGAGGGTTTATAAAATAAATTGTAAAAGATGGAGCCATTAACATCTGGAGTTGCTGATCAAGCAAAATAACTAAGGGACAGATTTGTGATTTAATATTTTCTTCCCATTCATATCATACACTGTGTCTATATATGTGTGTGTGTATATATATATATATATGTATATATTTTTTTTAAATTCTATTTTCATGAAATAGTTTTTGACCACTCCAGAATACCCTAGTATCTCCCTTCTCTGAATTCTCGTTCTGCTCTGTGTCCAGGTCATTGAGACCCAGCCTTGCAAACACTGTGTCCGTCTATTTATGAAACATATTTTCAATGCAAGGTTTTTGTTGGAGAGTGTGTGCGTAATACATGAAGCAAGGCCTCCCACAGAGAGTCTGGTTGGATTCAGTTTTGTGCACCAGTCTGGGCTTATTGATATTTAAAGTTCTCTCGAGGATGCTGTGCTGGTAGCACACTTGGTGACTCACAGCTCCAACACTGAATTTCATGAGAAGCAAAGGAATATCCAGTAGCAAAGATTTCTGTGGTGAATATATGACAAATCTGTGCACACAGGTTTTGAACTCAAGGGTTTTTTTGAGGGGGATGGGGCTGGTAATTAGGTTTATTCATTTATTTAATTTTTAAAGTAAAAAAAATTTCTCCCCCAACGGAGGTACTGGCAGTTGAACCCAGGACCTCGTGCCTGCTAAGCACGCGCTCTACCACTGAGCTGCACCCTCAGCCAGAGAACACAAGGTGGTGTTGCTAGACCTGCAGCTTGTGTACAGCCACATGGCAAAGTGATTAGCAAGGTGGGATACTGTGAACATTTAGAAGAAACTTACTTAGCCACTTGGTTTTTGTGCACTGTATTTTTAACCAGTGTATCAGAAATAAGGAGCCTTATTAAAGATTCTCTCATACTGAGATCATCCAGTCAGCACTAAAGAGCCAGTCCACCCCTAAGCATTCCCTGTTCCCCTCTTCCCTGGACATCAGGAAGTTGATGATCATCTGCCAGGACCGTTGCATAAACCAAGATGGTTAAAGAGAATGGAAAAATGCAGTGAACATTTTGTTCATCCTGACCAACATTGTTTTCCTTTAAGATACAATCCTGGACAAACACTGCAATCCAATTTAAGTTTAGTCGATCAGAATAGAAGCTATGAAATAAAGAACCCTGTTGAATGTAATGGAGACGGGAAATCCTTTCTCCTGACAAAGCACGAGCAGACGCCACTAAAACTGCCTGAAATCAGAAACTCATCAGCACTAAGGCTCAAGTTGTTAAGCATCAGAGAGCTCACAAAGTTGAGAAATCCCATATATGCCGTCAACATAGGGAATCCGTCATCAGCAAGCCTCAGCTCACTAAACGTCAGAGAATTCACCTGGGAGAGAAACCCCATGGATGCAGTATGTGTGGGAAAGCACATAGCACCAAGTCAAGGCTCACTGAACACCAGAAAATTCAACAGCAGAGCAACCTTATGTAATACATGCTGAAGGTGGCAAAGCCTTTCTCATTGAATCAGTCTCATTTTACATCAGAAAACTCATCCTGGAGAGAACCCGTCTATATGTAATGACTGTGGAAATGGCTTCACCCAGCAGGTCAGTTTCACTGTATGTTGGTGAACTCATACTGAAGAGAAACCTCATGTCTGCAGAGAATGTGGACAGGGCCTCACCCAGAAGACAGGCCACACGTCACATCAGGGAGTTCATACAGGCAAGACTCCTTTTGGATTCTTTTTTTAAAGGGGGTGCTAATTAGGTTTATTTATTTATATTTATTTTTTAATGGAGGTACCAGGGACTGAACCCAGAGCCTCGTGCATGCTAAGCACGCACTCTACCACTGAGCTCTATGCTCCCCCAAGACTCCTTTTCTATGTAGTGACTGGAAAATCCCTGTTCTCAGAATAAATATCACAGAATTCACTGAGGAGAGAAACCTCATGACAGTAGTGAACATGGGAAAGGCTTCATCACAAAGCAAAGTCTTGCCTCATTAAGATAAACACAAGAGAGAAATGTGTAGATACAGCAAGGTGGAAAATCCTTCCACAGAGTCCTGGCTCTTAACATTCAAGCGAAACCCTGTAAACACCCAAAAAAATGATCTTGTTGATTTGGTGATCGTGCAAATGCCTTCTGTAACCCCTCAGACATCATGAAGTATCAGTAGGCTCCTAGCAGATAGGAACGGAGTCCTTTTGGAACAGCCCTTTGCAGGGGGTAAGGGGTATAGCTCAGTGGTAGAATCATGCTTGGTATGCATGAGGTCCTGGGTTCAACTCCCAGTGCCTCCTTTAAGGGAAAAGAATTTTAAAAAATTAAAATTAAAGAAAAACAGCCTTTTGCTAGATGTGCACCCTCAAGAGATAGCAGAGAATTCACACATGGGGGAAAAACCTTATAAACACAGCAAATGTGGTAGTGCTTTTTGATCAACTGTGTCACATTTTATATCTCAACCCATAGGAAAGAAACGCAATTACAGTCAATGTGGGAAAAGACTGAGCAAAAAAATTCTGGCTTATTACATAGCTAATAAGTGTATTAAGAAATCATATGGATGCAGACACAGGGAAAGCCTGGTAAATTCATCCTACATTAAATATGTGTGTTAATACAGAGACATAATCAGATGTTAACCCCAGGACCCATACACACCGGTTGCCTAATTTTGCCAGCTAAATCTGGAATGTTTGATATCATTTAAGTGAAGCAAAATACTGTGACTATTAAAAAAAGACGATTGGTATCTGGATGTTGCTAGAAATGAAAACTTTGATCAGAATTGTTTGGTGGGAAAAAGCAGTATTTGATTAGTGAGTTTGGGACATCTATATCTACGTCTATATACTATTGGTTCACTTCCCCAAGGACAGTGTGAAGGATTAATCGAGATCCGGTACTTTTAGTGTTAATTTTCAGGACTTTGTATTATGCATAGGCACCTGAGAAACAATAGCCTTATATTGAACCTGTTTGTTTGTTCAGTGAATACTTATCAAGCACCTCCTCTATACCTGGTACTGTTCTACCAGCTGAGTGAAGACGTGGTGAAAGGAACAGAAACGTCATTGCCCTCCTGAAATGAGCACTGAGTCAGCCCAGTTACTAGGTGGTACTTTCATGCTCCATCTGATGTACTCAGAGTATGTAAATTCTGCATTAGGAGAAATGGACACGGAGTAAGTGGATCAAGGTGTTTGTATTTAGAATGAGGTAGAGTTAGAAAAAAAATCCTAAAATAAAATTTTCCTCAAGGAGAGTATCATTTATCTGAAGGGGGGGGGGAGAGAGGAGGACTATTAACAGTGTGTAAGTAACGCAGGATACAAATGCTTTTTTCAAAAGATGTCCCTGTTTTATCTGCCTACCTCAGTCACTACTCTGACGTGCCTGTGTTCTCAAGATCCTGTGTTTCCCCAGGGTGAGTGAACATTCTAGCTCAGAGCTAGGGTGAAGGGTGTAAGAGATTATAACCTGTAGCAGGGCTAGAAACGGGTAGTAGGCCTATACACGGCTAGCAAAGACTTCTTGCTGACGTGATGAAGAGGCATAGAACCAGGAAAACCAGTTCTTTGAGGTCACTGTAGTTTTTGCACACTAATGTTCACTGAAGTTCCATTTGCAGTATTGAAAAAACTGGAAACAACCCAAAGCTCCACCAACTGGTGAATGATTGAATACATTTTCGAACATCCATGGAATATGAAGGAACGAAAAGGAATGAACTGTTGATGCTTTACAATGATGAATTTCAAAACAATTATACTACGTTAAAGAAGCCAGCACATACACAACTTAATTTTATGACAAGAATGCGGACTAATTATCAATTTAAACCCATTTTAGTCAGTTTTTCCCCGAAAAATACTGCCAGAGGCTGATGCTCGGTGTAATTTGTCTGTTCAGTTACAGAAAGTGGTGCCCAGTCGTAGAATGTATACCTTTCACCGCCTGATGTTTACATCCCGTGTAACAGAAAAGGCAACAATAAAACAGCAGTCCTACAGAAAGAATATGGCAGAAAAAGAAAAAAGAACTCAGACTAATTTATGGTGACGGAAGGCAGTTCAGTGCTGCCTAGGATGTAGCATGTTTTGCATTGGGGCGGGGTTAAGGAGGACAGTTGGGAAGCGGCTCACAACGTCCACTAGCTTCTGCTCACTTTGCGATCGCGGCATCCCCTGGTACTACCCGCGTTTCTCAACCTTTGTCTTCCTCAAACGCGTCCACCTGCCGGTTCCACGCGGAGCTCCCGGGAAAGCATCCTTTGGGCCAAACGGACACCGAACTGCCTCCAAGACGGCCGCGCCCACGGTGCTCCTGCCCTAAGGCGCCAACCCTAAAAGGACCGCGCGCCGCCTGTCTTGCTGCCAAGCATTCTGAAGTTTCCGTGGGACCGCTAAACCTTTGCACCATCAGTCCAATGACTGAGGTGTCCAGAAGCAATTTTAATCTCCCACGGAGCTGAGACCTCACAGCCACTCAGGATGTACGCGCGCCCTTTCGTTCGTGATGGGCTCCAGCCTTACAAAAACGTGCGCGCTTCACCGCTACAACTAGCGGACCCTGTTCGTTCAAATGAATTTACACCCGCATCAAGTTTGCCTTGTGTGAGCTCGAGCCTCCCCGTTTTCCTTCAAGGGCTGAGGTGCCAGGAAGTAAGCGATTCAAAAGCGGTCTCTCAGCGCCGAGTCCAGCGGTCACCGACGCCTAAGCGGCCGCCACGCCTCCTTTACGTCAGCTGTGCCAAGATGGCGGCCCCCAGGGCGCCGAGGCGGCGGCGACGGCGGCGGCGCGGATGTATTACCTCATAAGGGAAAGCCGGAAGCCCCCAATCCATTCACCATAGAAACGCGGTTAGAAACGCAGCCGATCGTTGTCTGTTGGTCTCGGGAGAGGGGGCGGGGGGGGTGCTGGGCGAGGGGGACCAGAAGTGGAAGAAGTTTAGCGAAGTACGTTAGGCCCTGAAGAGGTCGCTGCGGGCTCAGGAGAAAATCAGGTCAGTGTGTGGGCCTGTCTGTAGAAAAGGTGGGGGCGGTCTGTCGGCCTCCAGGTTGGTTGTGGCTCCTCTGAGTCGGTGAAGGTAGAGCTGGGGCGGTTGGCTTTTCTTTTTCTTTTCTTTCTTTTTTTTTGAGGGAACGAACATGGAGGAGTCTGTACCGGATGTCTGATCGAGGTGTTTTTAGGGTCATTCATGGAGGCTCTTGTGGTCAGTGATTAAATGTTTGAACAGATCAACCACCGAGAGTCCTGAAATCAGGGTTTAAGAGTGTTTGCGGGTCACCCTGCCTGTAGGTGTTTGACAACTGGTGGGGTGGTGCTTGTCAGTGAATGCGACGTCTTCGGGTTCTGAGATAATTTGAAGCTCAAAGGTTGAGGAACCGATAAGGCAGGTAAGTGTACGAGTGTATTTGATCTGATTTGGTATC
The DNA here is from genome assembly GCF_009834535.1 of Camelus ferus. Taxonomy (NCBI): domain Eukaryota; kingdom Metazoa; phylum Chordata; class Mammalia; order Artiodactyla; family Camelidae; genus Camelus; species Camelus ferus. The sequence goes on along the minus strand of NC_045704.1, from coordinate 11,491,978 downwards.
AATCCGGTGGGGTGGTGTCAGTGGCTTTTGTGCAGAGATGTGTGACAACAGAAGGCTTGGAGGCTCAGAAGCCCTGGTAGGTGCGTATATTGAGCTCAGACTTTGGCTGCTGGGACAGACTTGAACGTTAGTTCACATTCCCCAAAGCTTCAGTCCACGTCCCTGCCCCACCACTAATTTTCTAATCCCTTTGGCTCCCTTCATCACTCCAACCTTTTGAACGGAAGAAATGAAAGTTTGGGGGAAGATGAACGATTCAACATATTTAAAATTAATAAGCTTTTATTTGAATTCTGTTTTTATGTAAAGGCTTCTTTTCCCCCAGTGTTTATATTTTTGAATTGTGTGTTAAGTTTGTATTTATAGCTCATATTCCTTTTCTATCTCTCCTTTTTTTGAGGGGAATATTGTTCATTGTTCCTCATGTTGAAGTGTGTATATAAGCAGGGTATATGAAGCCTTTTATTTATTTTCATTCAGCTAGTCATTGAATATTTATTAATCATATTTTTTCAAATTTATTTTTATTGAGGTATAGTTGATTTACAGTGTTGTGTTAGTTTCAGGTGTACAGCAAGATGATTTAGTTATACGTATACATATATAAATATATATTCTTTTCCATTATAGGTTATTACAAGATACTGAATATAGTTCCCTGTGCTATACAGTAGGTCCTTGTTGTTTATCTATTTTATATCTAGTAGTGTGTATATGTTAATCTCAAACTCCTAATTTATCCCTCCCCACCTATATGAAGACTTTTAAAGAGGTGTGAGGGCAACAAAGTTGAAAGGAAAATTTTGCACTTCCTCCCTGTACATATGGCCTCATTTCTATAATTGTTCTGAAAATGACCTGCCACTGCACTATATTTCATATAGTATTGGGCTGATTCTCCTTTGCCAGTTTCTCTTTCAAATTCATGCTACTTACACATATCCAGAGATTTATGTTTCGTTGGCCCTGCATGTGAAATCCTCTGTGGAACCAAATAAAGAGACAGAAATATCGGGGACCATGTGTTAAGGTGAGTCCACAGCAACAAGTAAGGTAAGCCTAAACGTAGTTTTGTTCTTCAGCCCACAGGTCCTAGCAAGAGACAAGACATGAAGGAAGGAAGAGGAGGTTCCAGGACCTAGATATTGTTATTTCTGGGGTCACCTTGACTGGTGACCGTGACATCTAACTGGAAATTTAGGATATATCTGGAAGAGACAAAGAGAAGAGAGGAGAATGCTTCAAGCCCAGGTGACTCTTGTCTTGTTTTGCTGTCTCCCTTATTCCCTAATGGATTTGCAGAGGCCTGTAAAAAATCAGTTCAATATCTAGAGAGAAACAATCTCTGAATCTAACCTAGCATCATGGCAAAGTAGGATCAAGAATACAGAGTTCATGGGGAGGGTATAGCTTAGTGGTAGAATGCGTGCTTAGCATGCACGAGGTCCGGGGTCTCCACCACCTCTGTTTTTAAAAGAAAAGAATATAGAGTTCAGCTTGGCAAATCATAGAGGCTTAATAAATAATAGTTGCTGTTATTCTTACTGTAAAGTTCATTTCAATTATGGCTTAGTTTCTTTCTCAGATTATTAAAAAAGGTAGAAGATTTAGAGAATTTTTATGATTATAGGAAAATAAATAACCATTGACTATAAATTAAAACCATTGAAATTCAATATATATTAAAAAAAAGAATATAGCATTCATAGGATTTCTGGTAAATGACCAATGTTGGAACATAGTGTGTCACTGTCACTGAACCTGTGTGTGCACCTGTATATCTGTGTCTATTTATAAATGGATGGCGGTTCCTGTACATATCTGTGGACATAAACACATCTGTTGTGACGTTTTGAATGTCTATGGAATTATACCATAAAGAATGACCTGTTGGTCTAAGATGGTATAATTTAAATATTTAAAAGAATAACGACTGCAACTGTTTGATGACTGTTAGCTATATACGATTCCATTTGTCTACAATCATACTCAAAAAAATGAGTCAGGGGGTGGGTATAGCTCAATGGTAGAGTGTGTGCTTAGCATGTATGAGGTCCTGTGTTTAATCCCCAGTATTTCCATTAAATAATAAACCTAATTACCTCCGACCCCTCAAAAAACCAGAACAAAAATGAGTCAAACCTATGTAAAGCATTTAGTTGAGTGCCTGCTACAAGGTGATGGCTGAAACCATCCATGCCTTAAATCTCTGCCAGTACTTAGTAATAGACATTATCAAATTGTATAATTTCTGTCAATCTGAATGATCCAGTGTTTATTCTTTTGCCTTGTTTTGCATTTACCTCATCACAGGTGAGCTTGAAATCCTCCTTGTATGTTTATTGACCAGTTGGACTTTTTTCTCTTGTGAAATGCCTGTCCTTATCATTTTTACATTAACAAAATGATTTTTTCCTTTCTGATTAATAGTTGTTCACATCCACTATATATTGACTTTTTTTTGCTTATAAGAAATATTTTTCCAGCTTTTCACTTTTCTTTTAGCTTTGTCCTTGATATCTCTTTCAATGCAGACATTTTAATTTTTCCCCTTAGAAAATTTATGGGGGACGGGTTATAGCTGTGGTAGACCATGTGCTTAGCACACATGAGGTCCTCAGTTCAATCCCCAGTACCTCCATTAGAAAAAAAATTTTTTAATTATTTATTTATTTACCTTTTTTTTTTAATGGAGGTACTGGGGATTGAACCCAGGGCCTTATGCATACTAGGCATGCACTCTACCACTGAGCTATTCCCCACCCCAGAAAAAAAAGGTTTTAAAGAAAATTTATTACTTATTTTCTTTTATGGTTTTGGTTTGTGACATGGACATACTTCCTATTTATCTCAGTTGCTTTCATAGACTCTTTTGTTTTTCGGCTAGGACTCTAGACAGGAAAAAAAAAAAACAACCCTGTTTTTGAGTGTGAAATTAGGTAGGAACCCAAGTTTTCGTTTCTCTAGGTGGATCTACATCTCATGTGAAAAATTTCAGAACGTGGTAAGATCAGCGGTGTTAAGTATTTGCTGCCTCTACCAGGTCTGCTCCCTCGTCTAGGAAGTAATCGCTGCATAACGCGGGGATACGTTATCCCATCAGATGTTCCCTCATCTGGTGCTTTAGTTGACAAGCAGGTCTCATTTCATTCCACGGTGGCGTTCGGGCCAAGGCTGCGTGCCCGCAGGATCAGGACATTAAGATATTCCGCACTTCTGAACTGATTTATTCACAGCACTTCTGATGCCAAATGGTGGGTGGGTGTTTCCCTCACACCTACCAATTCTAGGACTCTCCAGGCACCAACTGGGTGACCTATAATTCAACTCAGTTGTGCCAATAATACGTGGAGTGAGCGGCAGATCCCACGAGGTGAGCGCTCAGTCCCACGAGACTGCCCCCACTTTAGGTGCCAGTCAGAAGTCCCAGGTTGTTACTGACGCTTCTGATGACCAGCTCTAAACCTGGGGGTTCCCACAACCCCCGTCTCAGGTTTGACAGTTTACTAGAATGACTCACGGAACTTAGGAGTGCGCTTACATGTGCTGGTTTATTCTGTGGCTGTGAACTTCCCTCTTAGGACTGCTTTTGCTGAATTCCATAGATTTCATGTGGTGGTATTTTCATTATCATTTGTCTCAGGGTATTTTTTTAATTTCCTCTTTGATTTCATCGTTGACCCATTGGTGTTTTAGTAGCATTTTGTTTAGTCTCCGTGCAATTGTTTTTTTCTTATTTCTCTGCTGGTTTATTCCAAAGGCGACAACTCGGGAATAGCCAAATGGAAGAGATGCATAGGGCGAGGTTTGGGGGAAGGGGCGCCGAGGTCCTCCCCAGTAGCACCACCCTGCCAGCACCTCAGTGTTGTTCTCCAACCCGGAAGCTCTCTGCACCTGTTGTTTAGGGAGTTTTATTGTGGTTTCATGATGCAGGCATGATTGATTAACTCACTGGCTATTGGCGACTGAACTCAACCTTCAGTCCCAATTCCCTCCCTGGAGGTTGGGGGTCTTTCTGGCGACCAGACCCCATCCTGAATCTCTACAGACCCCCAGCCACCAGTCATCTCAGTAGCACACTGAACACACTCTTATCACTCAGGACATTCCAAGGGGTTTAGGATCTGTGTACCAGCAACCAGAGGCAATGATCAAATGTCATCACAATGTTTTTCTGGTTTCTATTGTTTTTATTTCGGTAAATGTTGTCTTTCTGTTGATAGCAATGAGTCTGTTCGTTCTTCTCATGATCTGACTCTGGCTAGTGATGCTCTGCAGTTCCAGCCTGGCACGTCTAGGTACAGATTTCCTGCGTGGCTTTGCTGGCTGGCTAAGTCTGAGTTCCAGGATGTTTAATCAGTTCTGGAATTTTCTTATTCCTGAGATCCTCACATTGCTTTTCTCTTTCTCTATAATCTCTTATCTCTTTACAAAACTATGTAGAGGCATATATTAGACTTCACTCTTTCCTTTATTTTTTTGAGATTCTTTTTTTTTGTTCACCTTTTTTTTCCTTTGGTGAGGGAGGTAATTAGGTTTATATATATTTTAAGGGAAGTGCTGGTGGTTGAATTCAGGAGGACCTCATGCATGCTAAGCACACACTCTACCACTGAGCTATGCACCCCCTCCATCGTCTGTATTAAACCCTCCTTTGTATTTTCTCTTTTTGTGTCTGCTTCATTTTTCAGTTATTTTTTAAAATGCATATTCCAGTTCACTCATTATCTCTTCAGTATATCTAATATGATGTTAGCCTTTTGTGAAATAATAAGAAATATATACACTGGTCTCTGCCCCTAGTTCCTGACATAGGGCTCTTAAAACCCTAATAAATAGGAGTGCTGTGAGAATCTTCTGGTCTTTGACCTCAGATCCTGGCACAGAGCTCCTAAAATCCTTATAATTCCTAAGTGATAAGAGCACCAGGAGCATCTTTTGTTCTAATATCTGGTCTTTGACCCCGATTCCTGACACAGACTTCCTAAATTCCTTGGAATTTCCTGGGTGGTCGGACTGTCTTTTGTTCTCATGAGGCAATGCTTGGTGGGCTCTGGGTGGGGAACTGGTCACCAGCAAGACCAAGCCTTGATCAGAAGCTTGGAGCCTTCCACACCCCATTCTCCGGGGTGGGGAGGGGCTGGAAATAGAGTTGATGATCAATCATGCCTGTGAGATGAAGCCTCCATAAAAGTTCCAAAGGGGTGGGGTTTAGAGAGCTTCCGGGTGGGTGAGCACCAGGAGAGGGCACGGGAGCTCCGAGCCTCTGTCCGTGTACCTTGCCCTGGGCACCCCTTGCGTCTGGATGAAATCTGTATCCTTTCTCATATCCTTTTATAATAAACTGGTAAACAGTACGTGAACTGTCTTCCTGAGCTCTCTGGGCTGCTCTGGCAAATTAATCGAACCCAAGGCGGGGGTCATTGGAACCTCCAGTCAATAGCTGGTTAGTCAGGAGCACAGCTGACAATCTGGGTTTGCAGTTGGTGTCTGAAGTGGCATGGGGACAAGTCTTATAGGACTGAGCCCTTAACCTGTGGATCTGATGCTGTCAGAACTGAGCTTCAGGACACACAGCTGGTGTCAGAGAATTGCTTGGTGGTGTGTTTAAAAAAACTGACACATCAGAATTGGTGTCAAAATCATACTTGATGTGAGCAGGACACCTTCATTTATATTCCTTATGAATCAGTAAAAGAGAAACATTCAAATTAAACAGGACTCCGTTATTACAGGAAACCCTGTCATTCAAGGATGTGGCCGTGGACTTCACGTGGGAGGAGTGGCAGCTCCTGGCGCCTGCCCAGAAGGCCCTGTACCGGGACGTGATGCTGGAGAACTACAGCCACCTGCTGTCCGTGGGTGAGGACTTCTCCCCTGGGTCACTCAGAGGGGCCCCAGTCAGTGGCCTTTCCTTTCTCAGCTGTTTACACTCGAAGTCACACCAGTGACCTGAGTGGCAGATTGTTTAGTGCCTCCTCTGGCTCTGATCAAAGGGTATATAATGGGCTGTGAACTGTTTTTACCACCAGGTGTGTGGGGTTTTCCTGTACCAATGACCAGTTCTGCTCCCCAGGTACCGACAGGGTCTCCACTTCAATCCTGTCCTGACACTAGCCCTGCAAAGTCCGCGTCAGACCCCACAGGCTTACGGGCTCAGTGCCCCCGGACTGCTCTCCCTTCAGATGCCAGACAAAAGTGTGGGGCGCCCCGATCCCTGCACTTCTGTCCGACCTGACTATAAATCGGGCTTGATAATTTGCTAGAATGGCCCCCAGAACTCAGGGCAGCGCCTTACTCACCATTGCCAGTTTATTCTAAAGGATAAAAGTCAGGCACAGCCACAGGGCAGAGGTGCACGGGGCAAGGTTTGGGGGAAGGAGCGTGGGCCTCCCATGCCCGCCCCAAGTGTGTCACCACGACGTGTTCACCACCCTGGAAGCTCTCCCGACCTGGTTGTCTGGGGGTCTTTACGTTGATATCACGGTGTAGGCGTGACTGCTTAAATCATTGGCCATTGGTGATTAGCTCAGGCTCAAGCCCTGTCCCTCCCCGTGGAGGGGGGCGGGGGTGAGAGCTGAAGTTTCCACCCTTCTACTCCTGCCTTGGTCTTTCTGGCCCCCAGCCTCTACCCCGGAGCCACCTAGGCCCCCCAGCCACCAGGCATCTCCTTACCACTCCGGAGAGCCCAGGGTGTTAGAAGTTCTGGCATCTGGAAGCAGAGCTTAACCAAATACTGGAGCAAAAGGTGTTCCTGGTGTGCCTGTGGCACGGGAAATTCCAAGGGCTTTCGAATCTCTGCCAGGAACGGGGGGCAGACACCAAATATACATGATTATATCGCAACCTCTCATGTGTGCCCTGAGTGAAGAGCCTCCACTTTGCAGACGTGAAATCCGTCTGGTCCCTCAAAGGACCATCCTACCGTCGTGACAGACCCCAGCCCCGTTCAGCGGGCCTGAGTCTTATATCGTTTCCCATGAACAGGGTATCAAGTCCGCAGACCGGACGCGCTGGCTGAGTTGGAACGAGGGGAAGACCCGTGGGCCAGAGAAGAGGAAACCGGCAGTGGTCCGTGTCCCGGTGAGGGAGGACCGCAGGCGGGTAACCGCGGAGTCCGGGCCTGGTGGGCGGCGGGAGGCGGGCAGGGCGCCCGAGGATGCGGAGACCGTGTCTTTAGAGGGAAACATATCCCTTTTTTGTCTTCTGAGGTCCGATCCTCGCTGACCTTATTCTACACCCTGATTTTTGTTTGCCTAGGCCGCTTCTTCCTTGTTCTGTAACCCATTGCTTCTTGGTGCCTGTCACAAATCCCTTCCGCCTCCCTCGCTGTGAAATCCCACCTCCCAGGCCTCGCTCCAGAAGCAGATCTGTGAATTCCTGGCTGTTTTCTGACGGTCGCACTTCGCTGCCCTGTTGAGAAATACTGCTTTCCCTCCCCACGGCCAGCCCCGCCTGCGCGGCGCCCTCCCAGGAGCCCAGTCCCTTGCTGTGCTTCAGCCCCTCTCCTTGGTTTCCTACCCCTCCCGCCCGTCCCGAGGTTCCCCAGTGGTTTTGTTCTCCATTTTCTCTGCTGTACTCCCAGTCCTTAAAATTCTCCTTCAGTCTCATGAATTAAGCTCTTTCTGTTCGCTGGATGAGACTCCAAAGGTCCCTGCTGTTCCTTTTCACTGTCTCGTCAGAAAAGACTGTTTTACGTCTCCATCGCTTCCAGCCTAAATCACAGCTTATGTGAGCTTCACTTTACTTCCTTCCTACACTTGGTGTTTCTCATTGTCCTTTGGTTCATCTTAGGTGTCAGCATTGTGTTCATTTCCCTAAATCATTTGGTTTTCCTATTATATTCTTGTGGGGTTTTTAAAAACAGCTTTGAGATAATTTCACATGTTACAATTTGCCAGCTTAAAGCATACACTCCAGTGTTTTGTAGTATGTTAACAGTTATATAACCACCAGCAGCAGCAATTTTGGAAGATTTTCATCACCTTAAAAAAGTTTCCTCCCAAGCCCCCAGCCTTAGGCAAGCACCAGTCTGCTTTCTATCTGTACTGATTTGCCTGTTCTGGATATTTCCTATAAATAGAATCACAAAATGTGGTCTATTATGTTTGGCTTCTTTTATTTATCATGTTTTTGAAATCCTTCCATAAAAGATTTTTATCAGTACTTCCTTCTTTTTATTGCCAATTAATATTACATCGTATGGATAGACCACATTTAATTTTTTTACAAAACAGTGATTTATTAAATCATTTTTTGACTCATAAAGGGAACTCAGTACATATTCCTGTTTTATCCAGTTCACCCATGGTTATCATTTGTGTATGCTGGTTTCCAAGAAAATGTTACAGGCAAGTTTGAAAACTGCTGACATATTTATGACACAAACTTTGATTTTACATTTCCTTCTAACTATGTATTATATATATATATTTTCTTTTTTTACTGAAGTATAGTTGGTTTACAATGTGTTAGTTTCTGGTGTACAGCATAGTGTTTCAGTTACACATATATGTATTCCTTTTCATATTATTTCTCATTATAGGCTATTACAAGTTATTAAATATAGTTCCCATGCTATACAGTGGGATCTTGTTGTTTATCTATTTTATATATAGTAGTTAGTATCTGCAAATCCCAAACTTCGTATTTATTCCTCCACCCCCGGACTTTCCTTCCTGGTAACCACAAGTTTGTTTTCTGTGTCTGTGAGTCTGTTTCTCTTTTGTAAATAAGTTCATGTGTCTCATTTCTTAAGATTCCACGTATAAGTGATGTTATATGGTATTTGTCTTTTTCTTTCTGGCTTACCTCACTTAGTATGACAACCTCCAGTTCCATCCATGTTGCTGCAAATGTCATTATTTTATTATCTTTTATGGATGAGTAGTATTCCAGGGTATATTTTATATTATTATTTAAAAAAACATATTGAGAAAGTTTTATTAATTAATTCACAAGTGGTGGATCACAAGTTTTCTCAAATTCTAGTTTTCACTTGGAAGTTTAAATTTTATCATCTGCAACAAATATCATCAGTTGTTTTCCTTGAAAAGAAAGCTTCCTTTCTTTAATTAAAAATTTTTTTATTATTATTATTTTGGGGGGAGGAGGTAATTAGGTTTATTTTTAGAGGAGGTACTGGGGATTGAACCCAGGACCTTGTGCATGCTAAGCATGCACTCTACCCCTTGAGCTATACACTCCCCCCTATTTTTTATATTACTTTTATTTTAAAAAATATTAAGGAGAGGATCATAGCCTTTGCATCTAAAGCAATAGCCAGTATCATATTTATTTTAATGCTGCAGGCCCATGGTGTTGTGGTCCTTTATAATACATTGCTTTATTTAATATACCACATTTTATTTACTCATTTATCTACTGATGGACATTTGGGTTGTATCCACTTTTCCGCTCTTAGGAATTATGCTGCTATGAACATTCATGTACAACTTTTTGGTAAACATATGTTTCCATTTTTCTTGGCTGTGTATTCCACCTAGGAGTGGAATTCTTAGGTCATGTGGAGTCCAGGAAGGGCCCTAACATGGTGCTTCCTCCCAGACGTGATGTGTGATAGTACCCAAAGTATTGCCAGCCAAGGAGGCTCATTTGAGCTTTGGTGTCCAGAGTTGTCATGGGCTCAATCACATATTTCCCACATTTCCCACTTCTGGAATGGGAAGTCAGGCTAACGCCTGCACTTTCCATTTCCTCCAAAGTTCATCACTCATATGGTATGGCCCAAAGCCCATATCATAAATCACATTGTTAGACTGATGGCCAAAGCCACCAGGCAAGCAAAGACACTCCTATCAGACAAGACAGTCCAGGGCAGATCTACTGGGAAGATCACCTCCCAGTAGCCAAGGGCAAGGGCCAGACCTCTCTCTGGGTGAGGTTCAATCTTCACTGAAGGTGAAAGTGAACAAGAAAGGGATTCATTTAGAAAGATAGAGGAAGCAGAGTGTATGGTAATACAGTCAGAGTGGGAATGACAGCATGATAAGTACAAGGTATGTCTACATTTTGAATTGGGAAGAGGACGCCATGAGTTAGGGTGAAGTTATGAAGGAGGAAATGTACAAGGCCAAGGGGTTGACCACAAAGAGAGTGCCTGACGTCGGGCAAATGAAAGCCAGCGTCAGAAGGTCTCTGTAGGAGAAGTAATGGCGTGGAAACAGGGGTCCATGCAATATTCCTGCACTATTCTTGCCAAGACAGCTGTTTGGGTTTGCTGTGTGAGTGACTGAGGCAGCATGGTGGCGAGTTGGTTGGTTTTTATGCTTTTGTGGCTGTTTGCCCTTTCAACTGGGTGGCAGTATTACAGCAATAATAGGGAACAGCCGGATGTTCTAAGAAAAACTGAATGTAACGCCGACACAACCTTGGTCTTCAAGGAGGAACTTGGTCCTTTAGTTACAACTTAACTGTTGCCAATCTAGACGCAAACGTAGAGTTGCTGAAGTAGACGCTGCTGGTGGCAAGGGAGGGGAGAGTATATTAGGAGCGCTGAAGTGGGGAGAATTGGGATATGACTTCGCTCCTGAATGCAGAATGCGATTGGAAAAGGGGACAGTTTTCCATATCCCACGCAGTAGCACATGAGCTTCTGAAGGAGACTGCGTGGCACACTGGCCAGATGTAGGATTTCCTGCCAATCACTGTTGTCCTGTTTCACCACGAATGGAACATAGGATAACATGACACAGCTAGACTAAAGGTTGGAATGTTGATTTATGAGTTGTTCACGGATATGATTGATGTTTTGGGAACATTAGTTTGATGGGGGTCTGCAGAAGCAAATTTAGGAACAGAATTACAATGCAAGAGTCTCAGTTTACATTTCTGAGGACCATACATTCTTACTGGCCAGGTAACAAACATATTTATTTTATATACTCCAGTGTGCATATTTCCTTGATCTATCTAGTCAGAATTTGGATCCTCTTAAGTGGGCTTAAAGAATCCGAAAATGCTAAGTGTTGGAATATCTAAAACCTTGGTCCTGTACCTTCAGCATCTCTCATTCTACATGTCCTCCCAACATATCCCGTCCTTTCTGAATAATATGCACATATTGATTATTTCCACGTTGTTATCTCCACTTATACCTCCAACCTGATTCTTGATTTCTGTACTATGCCTTTAATATCAAGTCAGTTTAGGTTCCACAATGCATATGTTTTTTTCCCCTGCATATGGATTTCAGTCATCTTCTTCATCTCAGTTGGAGATGCTTTACCAACCCATTGGCTAAGGCCATACAGTTAGCAGAGTACTTCTGGCTTCCTCACCTTCAGTGACCACCCTCCTCTCTGAACCCATCAGTGAACCTTGCCTCTTCTTTATGCAAGTGTATCCTAATTTCCTCCACCTTCCACCATGTCCATTGCTCCTTCAAACCACATTTAACAATCCTGAACTCCCTACTTTTTTTCTTTCCTCCTTCTTTATTTGGGTTTCCCTAACAGGAATTTATGAGGAGTGAAAATGAGGCATATTTATACATCCCAACAACAACACAGTGCCTTGTACACAGGAGCCACTCAGTACATCATGTTGGAGTGAACAGATGTGACCTTCCTCATTTTGGATCAGTTGTCTCCTCCACTCTGTGGTCTTGTCTCTTTCCAGGTTCTGGGTAATGACACTCCTCCACACCCTGTCGTTTGCTGCTGCTGGTGACTTGCTTGTATTTTACTGTCTCTGCATGTTTTGCAATTTTCAGTTTTGAAAGCAGCCAAATCTACATAGATTGTCAACTGCCTAACCTTATGGTACCCTAACTGCTTTTTTCCTTTTTGGTTTGTTTTTACCAATATGTAAGAAATAATGTGTCACTTATCCATGACATTTTATACTGTTATCATAGGGTTGTCACTAACATGTCATTTTTTTTAACACCAAGGAATTTTTTAAAACAATTTTGTTCCAAACAAGATCATGAAAGGATTCATTGTTCTCTTCCTTCCTAGAAATTGGCAATGTTCATAATCACCTGCAGGGTCACTGGGAAAATCAAAGAATGCTGAAAGATATAGAACAATACCAGGAATATAATGCTTTTGGAAATCCTGTTCCTCGAAGCAAAAGTCATTTCCCTTTCAGGCAAAATCAGGATATGTTTGTGTTTGATACAAAAACTTTGAAGCCAAATTTAAGTTCAGTCAACCAGAGCAAAAGCTATGAAATTAAGAACTCTACCAAATGTAATGGAGATGGGAAATCATTTCTGAATGGCAAGCACGAAGAATTTCATTGTGCAGTTAAATTCCCTGTGACTGCAAAAGCCGTCAGCAGTAAGCCTCAAGTCATTAAGCACCCAGGAACTCCCAGTGCAGAGAAAGCCCATGTATGCAGTGAATGTGGGAAAGCCTTCATTAAGAAGTCTCAGCTCACTGATCATCAGAGAGTTCATACAGGAGAGAAACCTTATGGATGCAGTCTGTGTGCAAAAGTATTCTCCAGAAAGTCCAGGCTCAATGAACATCAGAGAATTCACAAGAGGGAGAAATCGTTTATATGCAGTGGGTGTGGAAAAGTCTTCACCATGAAGAGCCGTCTGATTGAACACCAGAGAACTCACACTGGAGAGAAGCCCTTCGTATGCAGTGAATGTGGAAAAGGCTTCCCAGGGAAGCGTAATCTCATAGTACATCAGCGAAACCACACTGGAGAGAAATGCTACGTGTGTAGTGAATGCGGAAAAGGTTTCACTGGGAAGAGCATGCTTACCATACACCAGCGAACTCACACGGGAGAGAAACCCTTCATCTGCAGTGAGTGTGGGAAAGGCTTCACCACAAAGCACTATGTCATCATACACCAGCGGAATCACACAGGAGAGAAGCCGTACACGTGCAATGAATGTGGGAAAGGTTTCACCATGAAGAGTCGTCTGACTGAACATCAGCGAACTCACACGGGAGAGAAACCCTATGTGTGCGGTGAGTGTGGAAAAGGCTTTCCCAGGAAGAGCAATCTCATTGTACATCAGAGAAATCACACAGTAGAGAAATCCTACGTGTGTAGTGAATGTGGAAAAGGCTTCACCGTGAAGAGCATGCTTATCATACATCAGCGAACTCACACAGGAGAGAAACCCTACATCTGCAGTGAGTGTGGGAAGGGCTTCCCCTTGAAGAGTCGCCTGGTCGTGCACCAGCGAACGCATACTGGGGAGAAGCCTTACAGATGTGGCGAATGTGGGAAAGGTTTCATCGTGAACAGCGGACTGATGCTACATCAGCGAACTCACACGGGGGAGAAACCCTACATATGCAATAAATGTGGCAAAGGTTTTGCCTTTAAGAGCAATCTTGTGGTACATCAGCGAACTCACACCGGAGAGAAGCCCTTTATGTGCAGTGAATGCGGAAAAGGTTTCACCATGAAACGCTATCTCGTTGTACATCAGCAGATTCATACAGGAGAGAAGTCCTTTATATGCAGTGAATGTGGGAAAGGTTTTGTCTTGGAAATGGAGCTCCTTTTACACCAGCAAGTTCATACTGGAGAGAAACCTTATGCATGTGATGAATGTGGGAAAGGCTTCACTGTGAAAAGCCGTCTTGTTGTTCATCAGCGAACCCATACGGGAGAGAAACCTTTTGTATGCAGTGAATGTGGAAAAGGTTTCTCCTCAAAGAGGAATCTCATTGTACATCAGAGAACTCATAGTGGAAACAAACCTTAACAAAGCAATGAATGTGGCCACACCTATGGGAAGGAAATATGCCTTGTCTAACATCAGAGATTTCACACGGGGTAGACTTCCTTTATATGTACTGAGTGTGGAAGATCCTATTCATAAAATCTTGGTTTCATCACCCACCAGAAAATATACACAGGAGACAAACCGTTTGTATGCAATTAATGTGAGAAGGCCTTCAGCACGAATTCAGCACCCACTGTACATTGAATAACTCATAAAAGAGAGACTCTGTGGATTCAGCAATTGGGTGTAACCTTTCTCTCATTTGTCGAGCCTTGTTCATACACACCAGGAACATAAAGGTCAAGGTACATAATCCTTTGCAGAGAATCTGCACTCATTAGAGACAAGCGAACTCATTCAGGGTACAGACCATGATAGTTCACTGAACTCATTAAACATCAGTGTGTTCCTAGAGTCCTGGAATACAGTCAGTGTAGATTCGTCTGTTGCTAGATTTCACACTTGGGAGACTGTGGAATTTGCATAGGAGTGAAATCTAATGAATGCAGAGAATGTGCTAGTGCCTTCAGTGATATTACCTCACATTGTACGTCAGAGTTAACATGCAGGAAAAAGCTCTGATGCAGTTAATGCAGAAAAGGCTTGAGAAAACATTTCTAGGTAATTATTTGTCTGAAAGGTCTACGCTAAGATAAATCTTACGAATGGAGAGACTAGGAAAGCCTTCTGTGGGAATGAAGACCCTGTCTCATCAGTGATCATAATAGATCATCAGTGAGGGGCTGGTGGGTAGAGCTCAGTGGCAGAGCACGTGCTTGGCATGCACAAGGTCCTGGGTTCAATCTCCAGTGCCTCTATCAAGGAAAAAAAAAACCAAATCACCAGTGAGCTCATACATAGTAGCAATACGATGATCGTGGGAAAGACTTTGCCTGGAAATAAAACCTCAGTAGTTGTCCAGTATTCATGCTGGAGATGAATTTTCAGTTGGCAATGAATATGGCAGGATTTCAGTGATATATTCCATCTCATCACTTCTCATGAAGTCAGAGAAATAAAACTTAAGAACATACTAAATATGGAGTAACTTTAGCAAATTTTCAGAGAATTCTGAAGGAAAGAAGCCTCATGAAAATGACATGTACTTAAGTTTTCTATCACAAGCCTAACCTTATACACCCGATGTTCATTTTGGGACAAGATATCTTGAATCATATGATCCACGATTCCATAATTTTAAAGTACGCTGTTCTCAACGCTGGTTAAATTTTAATGTTACACACAATGCAGTCGTGTTCTGTGGCCATCTCATACCATTATATGATCCACTCTCGCATTTCTTAGGCTCTAAATCCATCTCTTTCAGTCTACTGTGTACTTCAAAAGAAAAAGGAGTATATTCGTAAGTGTAATTCAACATATTTGGATCTATTTATCCAAGTTTATAAGTAGCATTAAATATGACTTTCCTAAAATTTGTTTTCAAGTAGTTTTAGACTTGGCAGAAATTACAAAATATACCAAGTTCCTAAATAACCTTTACTTGGCTTCTTCAGTGGTATTATCTCACATAACCATAATACATCATCAAAACCAATAAAATGACGTTGCTACAAAGCTGTTAAGTAAGCTATAGGCCTTATTTGGATTTCACAGTTTTTGCATGCACTAATTTGTGTGAGGTTTGTTTTGTTTTGTTTTTTTGGTATACATTTCTAAGGAGTTTTATCTCATAGGCAGATTTCTGTAAATCCCACCACAATCAAGATGCAGAATTGTGCCAACACAAAGAAACATCCACCTGCTACCCCTTTCTAGTTACACTGTCCCTGACCCATGGTGATCACGGATCAGTACTCCATCTGTCTAATTTTGTTATTTCAAGAATGCTATGAAAATGGAATCATACAGTGTGTAACCTTTGAGATCAGCTTTATTTCACTTAGCACATTGCTCTGAAGATCCATCCAATTTGTTGGGTGTATAAATAGTTTTACTTTTTGTTACTAAGTAGTTCTGTTGTATGGATGTACCATGGTTTATCTCTTCACTGTTGATGGATGTCTGGGTTGTTTCTGGTGTTTCACTCTTATGAATAAAAACCTTCAAACATTTGTGTACCCAGTTTTATGTGAACATAGGTCTTTGTTTCTTTTGGATAAATACCCAGGAGTCATATGTTATGTTTGTGTTTAACTTTTTAAGAAACTGGCAAACTTTTCTAGAGTGGCTGTACTAATTTACATTCCCACCAGCAGTGTATGAATGCTCCAGCTGTTCCGTGTCCTTTCTGGGACTTGGCAGTGTCATATTTGATTCCAGCTGTCCTATCAGGTGTGTGGTGGTATATAATGATGGCCTTAACTTACAGTTCCCTGGTAGCGAATGATGTCCAACACCTCTATGTTACACTGAGAACTGTTGCAGGTAAGGTTGTCACGTTTGCTTTCAACCATCCAAAGGAGACTGATCTTTATAATTGAAGATATATTTACCCTTTCCATTCCATTTTCTTCATTCCTGATGTTTCCTTCTGTTAAATTTCCTTCTTGTTAGAACTCCTAATTTACCCCTCTCCCCTTCCCATTTGGTAACTATAAGTTTGTTTTCTATGTCTGTTTTGTAAATAACTTCATTTGTATCATTCTTTTAGATTCCACATATAAATGATATCATATGGTATTTTTCTTTCTCTTTCTGGCTTACTTCACTTAGTATGATAATCTCTAGGTC
This sequence comes from Camelus ferus, assembly GCF_009834535.1. Classification (NCBI taxonomy): domain Eukaryota; kingdom Metazoa; phylum Chordata; class Mammalia; order Artiodactyla; family Camelidae; genus Camelus; species Camelus ferus. Next base: position 11,475,561 of record NC_045704.1, on the reverse strand, counting down.
CATCCATGTTGCTGCCAATGGCATTATTTCACCTTTTTATGGCTGAGTAGTATTCCATTGTGTATGTATACCACATCTTCTTTATCCAGTCATCTGTCAATGGACTAAAATGTAAAATGAGCTTTCTGATCTACATTTAAATTTGAACATCTTTGCCCTAAATCTTGGATTAGTGCTTCTACCCCTACACTAACAGGATGGATTCTGGGCATTCTACAGCAAAGAATCAGATACAAGTGCCCCACTAACCAGGCCCTCAGACCCTTTCTACCTGTCCTTCTGCGAGCCTACACGTGTAGCCATGTCAAAGTTGGAGCAGCTCATTCCTGAAACTGACTGCTCAGGGTCCCCATATGGGCTGCCCAGGCTGCCCTGAGCTCTCTGAACCGTATATTTAACTCACCTTTCAGAGCTTGACATCCCAGGTGAATAGGGCTGAAATTTAATCCCTGAAGGGAAAGTAATATTAAGAAATTATGTCTCCTTTAAAATAGGCACCCAAAGTAATAAAATATATGGGAATAAATCTAACCAAGGAGGTGAAAGAATTATACACAGAAAACTATAAACCATTGATGAAGGAAATTAAAGAAGACTTTAAAAAATGGAAAGATATTCCATGCTCTTGGATTGGAAGAATCAATATTGTTAAAATGGTCACACTGCCCAAGGCAATCTACAGATTTAATGCAATCCCTATCCAATTACCCAGGACATATTTCACAGAACTAGAAAAAATCATAATAAAATTCATATGGAACCATCAAAGACCTAGAATTGCCAAAGCATTACTGAAGAGAAAGAAAGAGGCTGGAGGAATAACTCTCCCAGACTTCAGACAATACTATAGAGCTACAGTCATCAAGACAGCATGGTATTGGTACCAAAACAGACATATAGACCAATGGAACAGAATAGAGAGCCCAGAAGTGAACCCACAAACTTTTGGTCAACTCATCTTTGACAAAGGAGGCAAGAATATACATTGGAATAAAGACAGTCTCTTCAGCAAATGGTGCTGGGAAAACTGGACAGCAGCACGTAAAAACAATGAAGCTAGAACACTCCCTTACACCATATACAAAAATCAACTCAAAATGGATTAAAGACTTAAACATAAGACAAGATACAATAAACCTCCTAGAGGAAAACATAGGCAAAACATTATCTGACATACATTTAAAAAATTTTCTCCTAGAAGAAATAAAAGCAAGAATAAACAAATGGGACCTAATGAAACTTACAAGCTTCTGCACAGCAAAGGAAACCAGAAATAAAACAAGAAGAAAACCTACGGAATGGGAGAAAATTTTTGCAAGTGAAACCGACAAAGGCTTGATCTCCAGAATATATAAGCAGCTCATACAACTCAATAAGAAAAAAATAAACAACCCAATCCAAAAATGGGCAGAAGACCTGAACAAGCAATTCTCCAAGGAAGACATACAAATGATCAAAAAGCACATGAAAAAATGCTCAATATCACTAATTATCAGAGAAATGCAAATCAAAACTACAATGAGGTATCACCTCACACCAGTCAGAATGGCCAGCATTCAAAAATCCACAAATGACAAATACTGGAGAGGCTGTGGAGAAAAGGGAACCCTCCTACACTGCTGGTGGGAATGCAGTTTGGTGCAGCCACTATGGAAAACAGTGTGGAGATTCCTCAAAAGACTAGGAATAGACTTACCATATGACCCAGGAATCCCACTCCTGGGCTTGTATCCAGAAGGAAATCTACTTCAGGATGACACCTGCACCCCAATGTTCATAGCAGCACTATTTACAATAGCCAAAACATGGAAACAGCCTAAATGTCCATCAACAGGTGACTGGATAAAGAAGAAGTGGTATATTTATACAATGGAATACTACTCAGCCATAAAAACCGACAACATAATGCCATTTGCAGCAACATGGATGCTCCTGGAGAATGTCATTCTAAGTGAAGCCAGAAAGAGAAAGAAAAATACCATATGAGATCGCTCATATGTGGAATCTAAAAAACAAAAACAAAAACAAACAAACAAACAAAAACAAAGCGTAAATAAAGGACAGAAATAGACTCACAGACAGAGAATACAGACTTGTGGTTACCAGGGGGGTGGAGGGTGGGAAGGGATAGACTGGGATTTCAAAATTGTAGAATAGACTACACTGTATAGCACAGGGAAATATACACAAAATGTTATGATAACTCACAGAGAAAAAAATGTGACAATGAGTGTGTATATGTCCATGAATAACTGAAAAATTGTGCTGAACACTGGAATTTGACACAACATTGTAAAATGATTATAAATCAATAAAAAATGTTAAAAAAAAGAAATTATGAAGACAATAAATTCTTAATATATAGAAATTAGAAAACATATATACAAATGAAGAAATTTTTAATCACCCACATTGTACCTAAGAGTCAAACACTGTTAACAATATATTCTCTAAATTTTAAATACAGGTTAAGTATTTTTTTATGAAAGAAAAATGAGACTGTCTCTTTATAGTTACTATAGCGTGAACGTTACATCATTCAGTATTCTAAAACTTTTCTAAAACCGACATGATTTTGTAATACTAAAGTAATACATAATTATTATACAAAGGTATATTAACAGCGGAGAATTGCAAAACTTGGGAATGCAAAAACTTCTGACCTTCTCTACCCATAAGCCAAATTGTAAAATAGTCTGAGCTAAATATTTTATTCAACCAGTCACAATTTTCAAAAAGACAAACGTTTATGGATTTTTCCCATAAAAAGGATCATAATATCAATACTGCAGGTATTTTCATCCTCTGAAGAATACTCATCTTTCCTCATTTATGTGGACAATTGTAGTATATTCTTTTTAATCGTATATATACTATTACATTGAATGGATATTCCATAAATTTACCAATGTATTCATTTATCATTGTACATTTAGGTTTTTCCTTTTTTTGTTTTTAAATTACAAAAGCCACTGTGGTTAATATTAAGAAAACCTTTTTACCAAATAAACTATTGGAATTAGAATTGCTGGGTTGGTGCAGCCATTATGGAAAACAGTATGGAGATTCCTTAGAAAACTGAACATAGACTTACCCTATGATCTAGCAATCCCACTCATGAGCATGTATCTGGAGGAAACTCTAATTCGAAAAGATGCATGCATTGAAACTGATTATACTTCAGTAAAAGATAGATGCACTCCAATGTTCACAGCGGCAGTATTTACAATAGCCAAGACATGGATGGAGATTAAACATCCGACAGATGGAGAAAGAAGTTGTGATACACACACACACACACACACACACACACACACACACACACACACACACACACACACACACACACACACACACACACACGAATACTACTCAGCCATGAAAAAAATAAATGCCATTTGCAGCAACATGGGTGGACCTGTAGATTATCATACCAAGTAAAGTAAGCCAGACAGAGAAAGAAAAAAACCATATAACACTTCTATGTGGAATCTAAAAAAAAAGGACAAAAATGAACATTTACAAAATAGAAACAGATGCACAGACATAGAAAACAAACTTATGGTTGGGGGAGGGATAAATTAGGAGCTTGTGCATACCACTATATTTAAAGGAGATAAATAGGTCCTATTGTATAGCACAGGGAACTACATTCAATACATTGTAATAGTCTATAATGAAAAAGAATACGAAAAGGAATATAAAACTGAATCACTATGCTGTACACTAGAAATTAACAGAACATTGTAAATCAACTACACTTCAACTAAAAATTTTAACTAAAATACATTAAAATAACAAAAAAAGAATTGCATGGTCAAAGAGAATGAAAAATTTAAATTGGATCCAGGTTACCTTCTAAAAAGCGAGTATCCTCTTAAATTCTCTACAATTAAACCTCCCTTGCCTGCATAAAAATAACATTTTAAGGTGTAGTCTTTTTAAAATTTGTGAACTAGGCCAAATGATAACTGCGTTATCTCATAATTTCATATTCTCAAATGCCCACTGTCCTATATTTTTGGAGGGAACATGCAGTAAATATATTTGTACCTTTACTTCATCCTCTTACCCACGTGGGTATTAGTTGTTTTTTTTTTTTTACCGAGCTCCCCCTTTTTAGCTGCGCCTCTTCATCGGCTGTCTTCCTTCTAAGTTGCAAAGGCCTTACCCACTCCACACACAAGCGCACTCTCCCCAAACCTAAGACTTTAAGTGGCCACTGCTTTTGTCAGCTCTGTGGCTGCCGCCTCTGACGCGACGTCTGGGTTTCTATCCGTTTTAATCCTCCCAAGACGCCCGTGGTGAGCCCCTCTCTGCCGTACGGACGCCTGCCTTCTTCCAAGATGGCCGCGCCCATCGTCCTCTTCAGTAACGCCTCGCTCTAAATCGCACGAAGGGTGCCGCCATCTTTCTTTGCTGCCCAGCCGGCTGAACGCATCATGTTGGCCCTAGAGTCACGGGCCATTTCATGGCCTCTGAAATCTTAGGCGGTTAGCGCAGCACTGCTAACGGTCCCTCGCAACCAGGAGGTAAAAGCATGGGGGTGGCCGGGAACGATTTCGATTTCTTCCCGCAGCCGTTATGGCCCCGCCCGTCAGAAACGCCGAGGTGGGCGGGGCCACGCTGCGTCACAGAGCGGAGCCCGCAGTCGGAACCCGGAAGTCCGGCAACGCTCCGAGGTCTTGTACGGATTCCCTGGTCCTAGCCGGTCTGCGTCCCTAGGGACCGCGGAGGAACGCTTCCGAATAGAAAGCGGTTTTGGTCGTGGGCTCAGTCTTTTGTCACTGCCAGTGGTGCCCGGAGAGGTTTGGGATCAGGTGAGTCGGGTTCCGGGCTTGGATTCACGGCCTGTGGGGTCCGTGAAACGTCAGCGCGTGTGAAGGACCGTAGTCGGATCTCTTACTGAGAGAGATTCAGTCCCTGAGGAGTCCTGGCGTTAGTGATGGGGCCTTCGGCAGTCAGTGATTAAGGGTGTGAAGAAATCATCGACCGCAAGTCCCACTCTGTCAGAGCTTGAGGTCTACTTGGATTTGCCAGCTTGTGGGACTCGGTGGTTGAGAACTGCCGTAGAAAGTTTGTATCAGTGAACGCAGTTCCCGCCCGGTTCGCGATTTACCGTGAGACTCAGAGAAGCCCGGGCTGGAGGGATGTTTCTGTTGGTTTCGGGTGTGTTTGGAGTTTAATATGGTATTTAATAGAGGACTCGGTCATAGACACGCCTGGTAAGGACTGTCAGTATTTGAGACGGTCCAGGGCTCCTGGAGAATCGGCAGGTTCAAGTTCAAACCTTGAATGCTGGAAACACATTTGAGGTCTGCCTTTATCCAGTTCATTCAAATACAGTTCACTCCTTCAAGTCTGTCCTCACGGACCTTACTAAAAACTTTTTTTTGTCTCTCCACATCATAACTCTTCTCACTGTCCTCAAAAAATTCAGTGTGGTTCAGAGTGATTTAGTGATAAGTTCACTATTAAAGATGGAGTTTTCGTTCTTCTTGTCTCCAAGTTTACTACTTTTGGATATTTCCTTTTAGGGTCATTCTTACTCAAGTGAAAGCATCTGCTTTACCCTATATTCCGTTCCGCAGTGAGAACTTTTCTGGGAGGGTTAAGTTGGTTTATTTACTTATTTTATTTAATTTTTAAAATGGAGGTGCTGGAGATTGAACCCGGAACCTCGTGCATGCTAAGCACGCATTCAACTACTGACCTATATACACCCCCCAGAACTTTTTTTTTAATAGTTTTTTTTTTAACATTTGGGATAATTTGTATAAACATAAGGACAATTGCTTGTATTAATTCCTTGTTCTCAACATATTTGCATATGAGATATTTATACCTTTTAAAAAATTGTTGCAGTATTATCGACATAGGTTGGTGAACCAGCGGCATGGTGTCTGGAATCAAATGTATTTATTAATGTAAGTAGTATTGACATACAATCAGTATTCAAAATAATTCAGTTATAATTTCAGTAACCCATTTTGCCTTTATGATTACACAGATTTTACCACTCCACTTGAAAATTTATTGTGCCTTTTTTGTTTGTTCGTTTGGTTTTGGTCCCAAAGATTTCTGTCTACCTTAATTTCTTGGTAAACTTTCTCCTGGACATTTTTCTTTCTTTCTTTCTTTCTTTTTTTTTTTTTCTTTTTTTTTTTTTGCAATTACAGTTTTTCTTTTGTACTGTAGGAAAGGGAGCCTTTTTTGTTATAGTTTTATTTGGGTTTAATTTACCATTAAATTCACCAATATAAGTGTACATTTCAGGAATTTTAACTGATTTCTAGAGTTGTGCAACCATCAGCACAATCCAATTTGAAAACATTTCCATCGCCCCCGAAAGTTTTCTTGGTCCTCTATGCACTCAGTCTCCACTCCTACCCCTGGCCATGAACAACCACTGATCATCTTCCTGCCTTATTAATTTTGCAGTTTCTGGACATTTCATACGAACAGAATCATAAATATGTTGTCTTTTGGGGCTGCCTTTTTTTTCATTTAGTATAATATTTTTGAGCTCTATCTATAAGTATCACTAAGTTTTTCCTTTTTTGGGGAAGGGTGTAGCTCAAGTGGTAGAGCACATGCTTAGCATGCCTGAGGTCCTGGGTTCAATCCCCAGTACCTCCTCTAAAAATAAATAAACCTAATTACCTCCCCTCACCAAGATGAAATAAAATAAAATGATACAATGGTAAGTTTTTCCTTTTTTGCCAAGTGATTTACTGAGGCAAAATTGACATACAGTAAACTACACATACAGATTGGTAAGTTTGACACATATATTTATGAAACTGTCACCACAGTGAACATAGCCATCACCTCCAGAAGCTTCTTTGTGTCCCTTTTAATTTATCTTGTATTTTAAAAATTTTCTGTGTCTCTTTTCATGTACCTGTAGGCCATTTGTATGTCTTCATTGGAGAATTGCTTGTTTAGGTCAAGTCTATATTTACATACATTTTTCTTTCTCTTGGGTAAATCACCAGTTGTTGAGTGGCCAAATCATGAGGTAGGTGTGTGTTTAATTTTTTAAGAAACCGCCAAACTATTTCCCAAAGTGGTTGTACTTTGTATTCCCAGGAGAAGCAGTTGGATGGTTGAGGGCCTCCACATTTTGTATCTTTTCTTTTTAATTTTAGGCATTCTGATAGGTGTGGAGCAGTAGCTTGTGGTTTTAGTTTATATTTATCTAATGATGGCTAATGATGTTGAGCATCTTTTCATGGACTTAATTGCCGTCCATACATCTTCCTTGCTGAAGTATTTGTTCAAGTATATCGCAATTTTCTGTTGTGTTTTCTTGCTGATTTTTGAGAATTCTTTATACAATCTGGATACAAGTCCTTCCTTTACCAGTTATATGCTTTACAAGGATTTTTCTCCTAGTCTTAGGCCTTTCAACAGTCTCTTAACGATGTGTGTGTGGTTTTTTTAAATTTATATATTTTGGGGGGGGAGGTAATGAGGTTTATTTATTTATTTATTTGTAGAAGAGGTACTGGGGGCTGAACCCAGGACCTTGCTGCATGCTAACTAAGCATGTGCTTTAGTGCTTGAGCTATACCCTCCCCTCCCTTAGCAATGTGTTTTGAAGAGCAGATGGATTTAGTTTCTGTGACGTCCAGTGTAGGAACTCTTTTAAAACAAATTATTCTTTTGGTGTTGTATCTAAGAACTCTTTGCCTAACTACAGGATCAGAGGACATTCTCCATTTTTTTCTTCTAGAAGTTTTAGAGTTTATTTTTGTTGTTTTTTTTTTTAACGTTTTTCATTTAGTTTTATTATCCATTTTGAGTTATGGGTATGGTACAATGTATGGATCTAAGTTCTTTTTTTTTTCTTTTTTCTTTTCCATATGCGTATCTACTTGTTCCAGCAACATTTGTTGAAAATACTTTCCTTTCTCCACTGTATTGCCTTTGAGCCTTTGTAAAAGGTCAGTTGACCATATAGATGTGAGCCTTATTCTGAACTCTCTTCTGTTCCATTCATTTGTCTGTATTGGCATGAATACCATCCTGTCTTGATTACTGTAGCTTAGTAAAAATTCTTGAGATCAGGTAGTGTCAACCCACCAGCTTTGTTCTTTTTCACAGTTGTTTTGCCTATTCTAGACCCTTTGCATCTCTATCCGAATTTAAGAACCAGTCTATCAGTTTCTACAGAAAAGCCTTCCTGGGATTACGATTGACATTTTATGACTCTATGGACCAATTCTGGAGTGTGGTCTGTTTGATTCATTTCAGAAAATGACCAAGGTGTATCTCTCCATTTATTAAAATCTTTAAAAATTTCTCAGTGATACAGTTTTCAAAAGGCCTTTTACATTTTTGTCATTTTTTTTCCTGTAAGTAATCCACATTTGTTTTATGGCATTATAGATAGTATTGTATTTTTTAAAACTAAATGGCCTCAGAGAATGAATTGAGAAATAGTCTCTTCAGTTCTATTCCTGAATGATCCATTGGATGTGTATAAATGCATTTTGTTTATCAAATCACAGTTACTGGAATTGTTTTCAGTTTAAGACTTATGAATAATATTGCTACATACATTCAGCTACAAATTGGACATGTTTTCATTTCTTTGTTAAATTCCTGAGTGGAATGACTGGTTCTTAAGATAAGTGTATGTTTTACAAAATTTCCAAAGTGCCTGTACCAGTTTACTATTATTGGATGAGATTTGCAGTTTCTCCCCATTCTCATCAACATTTGGAATTAATAGTCTTTTTGATTATCATCTTTCTAGTTGGTGTATAGTAGAATTTATCATCATTATCTTAATTTCCCTAATGACAATATTGATCATCTTTTCATGTGTATATTTATAGACATTTGTGGCTTCTGTTTTTTAATTGAAGTATAGTTGATTTACAATGTGTTAATTTCTGGGCTACAGCATAGTGATTCATTTATACATGTATATATTCCTTTTCATTATAGGTCATTACAAGGTCCTGAATATAGTTTCTTGTGCTATACAGTAGGACCTTGTTGTTTATCTGTTTTATATATAGTAGTTAGTATCTGCAAATCTTGACCTCCCAATTTATCCCTTCCCACTCTCTTTCTCTCTTGGTAACTGTAAGTTTGTTTTCTATGTCTGTGAATCTGTCTCTGTTCATTTGTGTCTTTTTTTTTTTATTTCACATGTAAGTGATATCATATGGTATTTTTCTTTTTCTTTCTGGCTTACTTAGTATGATGATCTCCTGGTCCATGCATGTTGCTGCAAATGGCATTATTTCATTCTTTTTTATGGCTAAGTAGTATTCCATCATATATGTATGTATGTATGTATATGTGTGTGTGTGTGTATATATATATATACCACAACATTTTTTCCATTCATCTGTTGATGCACATTTAGGTGGCTTTCTTGGCAATTTCTTGGCTATTGTAAATAGAGCTGCTTCATGTCTTCTTTAGGGTAATATCTATTCAAGTCTTTTCTCATTTTCTAAATGGATTGTTTGTCTTCTTAGTAAGTTACCGAGTTTTTAGGGTTATTTCTATATTCTGCATAGAAGTTGTTTATCAGATATATGATTTGCAAAGTTTTCTCCCCATTTGTGGCTTACCTTTTCCTTTTGCTTGATAGTATCTTTTGATGTGCAAAACTTAATACAAGTCCAATTTACCAGTTTTCTTATTTTATGGTTTGCTGGTTTGTTGACATGCTTAAGACTTCTCTGCCTAACCTGAGGTCATGACAAATGTCTCATGTTTTCTGCAAGATTGTGTTTGTGTGTAGCTATAGACAGGCATATATATGACTTAACTTTTTAGAGCAGGTTTACATTACAGCCACATTGAGTGGGAAGTGGGTAGAGATCCCATGTACTCTTGTTTTCCAACACACACAACCGTCTCCATTGTCAGCTTCCTGCACCAGAGTGGTGGATTTGTTACAATCAGTTAACATGTTGACACATTATCACCCAAAATGCATAATTTGCATTAGGGTTCACTCTTGGAGTTGTATGTTCTTTGAGTTTTGACAAATGTTAATGACTTGTATCCACCATTGAGTATCATATAGAATAGTTCCACTGCTCTAAAAATCCTCTGGATTCTGTCTGTTCATCTTGTTCTCCCCCAAGCTCTTGGCAACCACTGACCTTTTTACTGCTTCCTTAACTTTGTCTGTCCCAGAATGTCATATAGTTGGAATCATAGTATGTACCCTTTTTAGATTGGCTTCTTTCACTTAATAATACGCATTTAAGATTCCTCCTTGTCTTTTCATGGCTTGATAGCACATTTCTTTTTAGTGCTGAATAATATTCCATTGTCTGGATGGATAGAGCTGCTATAAACACTAGGTTCCTGTGTGGACATAAATTTTCAACTGATTTTGGTAAATAGCAAGGAATGTGATTGCTAGATTGTATGTTAAGAGTTTATACATAGTTTTGTGGAGGGGAGGGAATAGCTCAGTGGTAGATCACATGATTAGCATGCACGAGGTTCTGGGTTCAATCCCTAGTATCTCCATAAATAAATAAATAGATAGATCAATCAATCAATCTAATTACCCTCCCCCACAAAAAGCAGTATCTATCTATCTATATATATATCTATATATAGATAGATAGATATATATAGTTTTGTAAGAAGCTGCCAAAATGTCTTCCAAAGTGTCTGTACCATTTTGCCTTTCCATCAGCAATAAATTAGAGTTCCTGTTGCCTCTTATCCTCTACAGCATTTGGTGTTGTCAGGGTTTTGAATTTTGGCTATTGTAATAGGTGGGTAATGGTATCTCGTTGTTTTAATTTGTAATTTCCCAGTTACATATGATATGAAACAACTTTTCATTTGCTCATTTGCTATCTGTATATCTTCTTTGGTAAGGTGTCAGTTCAGATCTTTTTCAATTGGGTCATATTTTCTTTTTCTTGAGTTTTTAAGAGTTCTTTGTGTAGTTTGTATTAACAGTCCTATATCAGATAAGTCTTTTGCAAATATTTTCTCCCAGTCTGTGGCTTGTCTTCTCAGTTTCTTGAGATAGTTTGTATTTTTAGCTGTTACATTTAAATTTATCACCTATTGTAATTTAATTTTTCAATATATGGTGTGAGGTAAGGATCTAGGTTCATTTTTTTTTTTTTGGAAATGGATATTCAGTTGTTCCAGTTTATTTGTTGAAAAGGCCATCCTTTCCTGCATTGCTTTGTCTTGCACCTTTGTTCAAAATCAGTTAACTATACTTGTATTTATTTCTTGACTCTCAATTCTGTTACACTGAATTATGTATCTATCATTATGTCAACACAGTACCTATCATATTACTGTGGCTTTAAGATAAATTTTGAAATAGATTAGTATAAGCACTCACCAACTTTATAATCTTATTTTACAATTATTTGGCTGTTCTAGATTCTTTGCCTTTTAATGCAGATTTTAGAATCAGCTTCTCAATATTTATAAAATCACTGGTGTACCTTTAATAGTGATTGCATTGATTTGATATCAATCTGAGGAGAATTGCCATCACACCATATTGAATCTTCCAATCCATGGGCTTGGAATTTCTTCCTTCCTTCCTTCCTTGCTTCCTTCCTACCTTTCTTTCTTCCTTCCTTCCTGTTTAATTTTTAGACTTTATATTTTTATTTGTTTCATTTTTTAAAAAAGTATATTGTTTTATTTTTTTCCCTTTATTTACTTATTTTTTTAAGGGGGAGGTAATTAGTTTATTTATTTTTTTAAGGGAGGTACTGGGGATTGAACCCAGGACCTCGTGCATGCTAAGCTCACACTCTACCACTGAGCTGCACCCTCCCCCTCTCCATTTAGTTATATCTTACTAAATTTGTCTCAAAAATGTTTTATAATTTTCAGTATACAAGTCTTGCATTAGGCTTAATTTATTCTTAAAGTTTTGTTGTTGTTTTTTTCTTTGATGCCTTCGAGTGTGGAATTGCTTCCTTAGTTTGCTTTTTGGCTGGATCATTGCTAGTACAGAGATATGCAATTTACTTTAATATATTGATATCATATCCTGTAACCTTGCTAAGCTTATTAGTTCTAACAGGTTTTGGTTTTTTTTTTTTTTTTTGCATGCACTTCTTAGGATTTTCTATATACAAGATCATGTTGTCTATGAACAAGGACAGTTGTACTCTGCATTTCCCATATGGATGCCTTTAATTTTTAAAAATGTATTTATTTGTTTGTTACTTTTTGAACTGGCTAGACCCATCTTTGCCTTGTTCTCAATTCTAGGAGAAAAACATTCAGAATTTATTCAGAATTTTACTGTTAAGTAAGATGTTGGTTTTGGTTTTTCATAGATGCCCTTTATTCATTTGAATAAGTTCCCTTCTGATCCTAGTTTTTTTTGAAAGTTTTAATCATGATAGGATATTCGATGTGGTCACAAACCTTTTGTGTGTCTTTTGAGAACACCTGGGTTTTATCCTTTATTGTATGAATTTGGAATATTCCATTAATTTATTTTCCCATGGCCAACCAACATAGCATTCTTGTGACAACTCCTCCATAGTTGCTTTCTATGACCCTTTTTCTATTGTGCTGCATGTGTTTTGCTAATACACTGTTAACAAGTTTTCACCTGTATTCATGAAGGAGATTGGTCTGTAGTTTTTCTCTGATGCCTTTGTCTGGCTTTGGTATCTTGGTAATACTGTCTTTATAGAGTGAAGTGATCTGAGAGTAGCCTTTTCTTTGATGACTTTTAATTACTAATCTGTTTCTTTACTTGTTGTATATCTATTCAAATTAAAAAAAAATTCTTTCAGTTTTGTCTTTTTGTAGGCATTTGTCCATTTCATCTGAGTAATATATGTATATATTATTTTTCAACCTACAGTTATTCAGAAGTGTGCTGTTTACTTTCCAAGTGTCTGGGTATTTTCTAAGTTTCATTCTGAAGTTGATATCTAATTCAGTTCTCTTGTGATTGGAAAGTATGTCTTGAATTTATTGACTGTTGTTTTATATCCTGATGTATGGTCTTTCCTGAAGAACAGTCCACGTGCTTTTGGAAAAAATGTGTATTTTGTTTCTGTTGAGTGTAATGTTAAATAAATGTCACTTAGCTGATTGATTATAGTGTTCAAACCTTTCATGTCCTTGTTAGTTTCATTTGTGTTTTTGTTTTTATCGTTATTGCAGACCAGGGAAAACTCATCCAACCCTCAATGTCCAGAGTTTGTATTGAGGTTCAGTGAACATAGACATGACTGGCTACCTGTATGGCTGAACTTAGTCACCAGCCCCTCTAGAGGTTGAGCTGATACCATGAGGTCCCAGGCCTTTCACCGTAAATCACATTATTAGCATAGACCATCTTGTATGACCCAAGCCTCCCAGGGAAGCAAAGCCACTCGTATCAGACAGCACATTCCCAGGGCTTAGTGGTTCCCTCCCAGAAACTGAGGGCAATGCCAAACCTCTCTTGGGCAAGGTTAATCCCTCAGTACACAAAGAGAAGACAGTCTTAACTGTGTGCTTAATAGGATGGTCTTCAAACTGAGAGGTGTTTACCCATTGAGTATATGATGACTTTTGAAGTAGTACATGGGCACACATGCTTTTTAAAGACAGTGTCCGGATCCTTGGAACCTTCTGTATGTCCTCTTGACGGAACTTGACCTCCCCAAGCATTCACCAGCCTCTGAGGCGTGGTGCTCTGCTGCTTCTGCTTTCCCGCCTCCTTTTCTTCCCCCCTGTAACGGAGGTACTGCGGACTGAACCCAGGACCTCATGTGTGCTAAGCACACACTCTGCGACTGAGTTATACTCCTCCCCTCTCCTTCCTCCCTTTTAATAGTCATGCCACTTCCTCTTCACAAAAGAAAGGCATACTTTTCACACGTTTAAAGTCTTGTTTTGTTGCCCCAGAGTTAGGAAAGCCCATGGGGCACCAAATGAAGGAATGGTTGGAAATATTGAGTCCCTTAATTTTGGTAAGTGCCTACCACCGGTGACAATATCCAGGCCCTGAGGGGGCATACGCTTAGAAGTCAGTCTGCTCTTTGGGCCACAGGTCCTGGCTCCTCTGGAGAAAGGGCAGTCGAGTGAAGGGATTAAGGGAAGAGGGAGGGGGTTCTTGGAGTTGGATGTCATCATTTCTGGGGGCAGGTTTAACTGAGCACCAATATTTCTGTCTCTAAGAACTACATGGCCCATGCAGAAGAGAAGAAAGACATAGACTCCATGTTACTCACTATTTCCTGAGCACAGAAGAAGATGATCGAGGCGCAGGTGATTTTTGGTTTGTTCTCTCTTTCCTTTGTCTTCTAATGGATTTGTGACGACCTGAGAAAAATCAATTCAAGTCTTTATAAAAGTAGAAATTTGGGATAATTGGGTTCTGGGGAGAAATCAACTTAGATTCTGAATTCAAAATCAGGACAAAGAGGGATCAAGAATATATTGTTCATGGGGGTGACACCAAATGACAAATACTGGAACATGATGTGTGACTGTGGTGGGTCCTGGGGGATACGTTAGTTTTCATGTTCCGTTATCTCTGATGGACATCACAACCAGAGAAGCACAGAAAGCTACATGATACGCACTGATTGTGAGGAGAAGGCAGACCAGTTCCTCAGGGGATTTACTAGTTTATGTCACTTAGGTGAATGGAAGGATACTGCTAACAACATCAGCAAGTCTGCGGGGCTCCCTGCTAGCCAAAGTATCACTGGCCTGGTGGCAACTGAGCATCTAAAAGACAGATGAGTGCAGTTTCTTGAAGAACATTACCTATATAGCTATATACAATACCACGAGGTGGGGAAGGGTGTAGCCCAGTGGTAGAGCACATGCTTAGCACGCACAAGGTCCTGGGTTCAATCCCCAGGACTGCCATTAAAAAAAAAAAGTTCTTGAGTGCATAATCATACTCAAAAAACTCGTAAGATAAAGAAGTACTAGGGACGTAATGTACAGTATGATGACTATAGCTAACACTGCTGTCTGACATATAGGAAAGTTGTTAAGAGTAAATCCTTAGAGCTCTCATCACAGGGAGAAATTTTTTTCCCCTCTTTTTCTCTCCTTTTTATTGTTTCTATGTGAGAGAAGATGGATGTTAGCTGTATCTGTTGTAATCATTTCACAATATACATAAGTCATACCATCAGGCCATACACCTTAAACTTACACAGTGGTATATGTCTATTTCTCAGTAAAACTAGGGGGAGAAAAAGCTGTTGGCGGTTGATAGAAATCAGATATTTAGTCCTTGAAATGATAAGATAACATAATCAAACCCATAAATTTGGGAGAACTGGTGGAGATTTACTCTGAGTTCAAAAAATAGATTTGGCTGGGGGTAGGGGTATAACTCAGTGGTAGAACACATGCGTGGTGTGCATGAAGTCCTGGGTTCGATCCCCAGTGCCTCCTGTTAAAGGGGAAAAAATAAAAATTAGAAAGAAATTTTTAAAATGTGCACAGAGTTTTAAAAAATTAAAAAACAAAAACCAAAACAGATTTGGTGTGAAATTCCAGCTTCATCGATAACAGCTCAGTACTCCTGGACCATTAATTACACTCATATCTGAACCACCTCTGCAGAGTGAGCCACAGTGGTCATTTTCATGACATCCCCCAGACTGTTTTCACTGAATTGGCATTCTTTACACATTAGTCCCCACAGGCCAACTTTCTTCTTTTCCACCCGATGGCAGCGGACACCAAAGGATGTAATATTCCATTTTTTCTGAATTCAATTGTTTCTGTCGTAGGTAATCTATCTTCTGTCTCTGGATGCTTTCATACTTTCCCTTTGTGTTTGTCATATTATAGTTTTAATCTGATGTGTCTAGATATAGACCCCCTCCTTGGGATTTGTTGGGATTCCTGAATCTGAGGTTCGGAGTGTTTAATCAAGTCTTGACATTTCTCCCCTTTTAGGTCCTTGGATACTGCTTCTCCATTACTTTATTTTCTCCTTGTTTTTGTTTTCAAATCTTCCTAATCAACTTTAGTGGCCTTTTTTTGCTATCGACATATCTTGTATAATTTCTTCTGTTTTTTCACATTTATTAAAAACACTATCTTGTAAATTCTGGATGTGGGATCTGTTCATGGTTGATTCTCCTATTGAAATTATGAAGTTTCATGGTAATGTAGAAATATTTTATTTGGCCTAATTTTATTTGCATATTTTTAGAATGGAAATGGAAATAGATGCTAAAATATATAGGTAGAAAAATAGGGTTTTGCTTCTACTTAAAGCAAATACTAAATACTTTAGCAAATGCCAAAATGTATTTGAGAGAAGTATATAGATGCAGGCCATGTGGTAAAAACTTGAACAACTTCCCTCATGCTGCTTCTATACTAATAAAAGGAATTCACATCATGTTAAGTGAGACTCTGTTATTATAGGAGTTACTGACATTGGAGGATGTGGCCGTGGACTTCACCTGGGACGAGTGGCAGCTCCTGGGCCCCACTCAGAGAGACCTGTACCGGGATGTGATGTTGGAGAACTACAACAACTTGGTGTCACTGGGTAAGGATGGCTTCCTGTGCCACTTGGAGGTGCCCAGTCACTGGTGTTTCCTCTACCACCTGATGAAAGCTTTACAGTCACTGTGGTCTTCTGAAGAGTTAGATTTTCACTTTGCTGTGCACCTGAAACTAACATTGTGCATCGACCACACTTCAATAAAAACAATAATTAAAAAAAAAAGTTAGATTTTCAGTCCCACATCTGGCCCCAAACAAAGGGGAATAATCTCCTGTACCCTGAAAAGAGAACTTTTACTTTGCATACAAGTAACTGTTTTGTCTCTGAAATGTAATATTTTCCCATCTTGACATCCTGTACCCCAGTCACTGTATCAGAGTCTATCATCTTTCATGAATAGGGTATCAAGCTCCCAATCCAGATACACTCTCCAAGCTGAAACATGGAGCAGAACCATGGATAATAGAGGATGGAATTCACAGTGGATCCTGTCCAGGTGAGTGAGTGAGAAACCAGCAAGGGGAGTGGTCAGGGAGGTCTAGGATCTTTAAGAGAAGGGGGCACAGCTGTGAGGATGTCAGAGCCCCCCCCCCAACAGCTACTCCACGTATTCATCTCACCAGATAAGAAGTTTTTTTTTTTCCTTTTAGAACTTATTTTAGGGGGGTGGGGAGGTAATTATGTATGTATGTATGTATGTATGTATTCTATCTACCTATCTATCTATCTAATGGAGGCACTGGGGCTTGAACCCAGAACCTCATGCAGGCTGAGTATGTGCTCTACTGCTGAGCTATACCCTCCCTGCCGAGAACTCTTTCTTTGTGGGTGTTTAGCTTTAAATACACTCTTTGTCTCTTCTTGGATCTGATATTACTTTATGTCATCTTATACCTTTATAATTTTAATATTGGGATCATATGGTAAACAATAAGGAGCCAGCCCCCCACTACGTCATTTTTTAAGCACTTTCATTCCATACCATTTCTCATGAAATAATTTGTTGTTCGCTTTTTTCCTAGGAAACAGGAAAGTTGGCAGTCATCTACTAGAGCACTCCCCAAACCAAAGGTTTCTGAAGAGCAGGCAACAATGCAGTGAACAGCATGCATTTAGAAATAGCGTTCATCTGAGCAAAACACTTTTTGCTCTAATGCAAAATCATTTGTTTGACTTACGCAGAAAAGCTTTTAAATCAGGTTTAAATGTAGTTAACCAGAAGGGAAGATACAAAATGGAAAACCCTGTTGAATGTAATGGAGATGAGATATCCTTTCTACATGGTAATCATGAGCAGTCCTACTCTGGAAGTGAATTTCCCGAAAGTGCAAAACACAGCAGCACTAAATTCCAACTCCTTGAACATCAGAGGACTCACAAAATAGAGAAGCCCCAAGCCTGCAGTGAAGGTGAGAAAACCTGCATCAGAAAGTCTTGGCTCATTTACCACGAGAGCATTCATACAGGAAAGAAACCCCGTGGGTGTGATCCACGTGGGACATCCTTCTCCAGAAATGTCACGTTCACTAAACATCAGAAAACTCATACACGAGACAAACCCCATTTAACCATCAAACGCAGAAAAGGCTCTGCTGTGAAGAGCGGTCCCGCTGTCCATCAGCAAACCCCAGCAGGAGAGAAATCCTATATATGTAGTGAGTGTGGGAAAGGCTTCACGATGAAGCGCTATCTGATTGCACATCAGCGAACTCATAGTGGAGAGAAACCTTATGTCTGTGGGGAATGTGGGAAAGGCTTCACCGTGAAGAGCAATCTCGTCGTGCACCAGCGAACTCACACTGGAGAGAAACCCTATGTGTGCAGTGAGTGTGGGAAAGGCTTCACAATGAAGCGCTATCTTGTAGTGCATCAGCGAACCCATACTGGAGAGAAGCCCTATTTATGCAGTGACTGTGGGAAAGGCTTCACCGTGAAGAGCAATCTCATCGTGCATCAGCGATCTCACACGGGGGAGAAATCATATATATGCAGTGAATGTGGGAAAGGCTTCACTGTGAAACGCACCCTCATCATCCATCAGCGAACTCACACAGGAGAGAAATCTTACTTATGTAACGAATGTGGAAAGGGCTTCACCACAAAGCGCACTCTCGTCATACACCAGCGAACTCATACGGGAGAGAAACCCTATGAATGCAGTGAATGTGGAAAAGCCTTCAGCCAGAAGATATGCCTCATACAACATGAGAGGTGTCATACCGGGAAGACACCCTTTGTGTGTACTGAGTGTGGAAAGGCCTACTCCCATAAGTATGGTCTCATTACCCATCAGAGAATTCACACCGGAGAGAAACCCTACGAGTGCAGTGACTGTGGGAAAGCCTTCACCACGAAGTCAGTACTCAATGTCCATCAAAGAACTCACACAGGAGAGAGGCCCTATGGATGCTGCGATTGTAAGAAAGCCTTCTCCCACTTGTCAAACCTTGTTAAACATAAGAAAATGCATGTAAGGGAAACGGGTAGATTGAGTCAAGGTGGAAGTTCCTTTAACAGAGAGTCACAGCTCATTACATGAGTGAACTCATGCAGAACAAGAGCCCTGTTAATGGGGAAGTGCCTCCTGTGGCAGCTTAGACTTCATGGAAACACCGCTGTTTCTAGCAGATCAGAGCGTGATCGTGGTACTGCGTGTTACCCGACGTGCGCCCTGAGGAGGTGGAAGAATTCGCCCAGGAGACAAGCCTGGTGAACACAGTGGATGTGGGAGTGTCTTTAGCGAGCTGACCTCATGTTTTCTGCCAGTGAAAACAGGTTGGAAAACCGATACCTTCAATGCGGAGATGCCTTGGGCAAAACTTTCTAGATTCATTCTATGTCTGAGAAGTAGACACAGAGACCGGTTCTGTGAATGCAAAGACTGGGAAATTCTTCAGTGGGAAGATAGACTTTATTATCAGGGATCATCAGTGATCATCGGTGAGCTCATTGTTCATAGAAATGTGATTTTAAAAAAAATGACTGTGGGCAAGTTTTTACCCACGAAGAAGACCTCAGTGAATTTCACGGTTCACACTGGAGAAAAACTTAGAAGAGGACAATACATATGGCAAGATTCAGTGGTACTTTCTTTGTTATTTGTCAGGAAATCATAGAAATTAAAACTTAAGTAAATAAATAAATCTAGTTACCCCCAAAAAAAGCTTTAAAAGATTAAGAGGAGGGAGGGTATAGCTCAGTGGTAGAGCACGTGCTTAGCATGCATAAGGTTCCATTAAAAAATAATTAAAATAATAAACTTAATTATCTACCCCTGCAAAAAAAAAAAAAAAAGCAGCAGTTTGCTTTTATCAGCACTGATTAGTTTTTATTGCTGTATACAACGCAGGAGTGTTCTGTGCCTACCCCCATATGTGATTAGCTTTTAGTTTTCTTTGGCTCTAAACACAGTTGTAAATTCAGCCTACTGAACTACTTTAAAAGGAAACTCAAAATGAACACATATTTGCACTTGCTTAGTTTATAAATGTGACAAAATATTTTACAAAACCACTTTCAAAGTTATTTTTATAAAATGTATAATTTGAAATCAGTTTATCTTACAAGAAAATGCAGTAGTCCAGAAACTTCCCCTAGTATCCTTTACCCAACTTTTCCCAGTAAAAACATTTTATGTAAGCATATAATATTACTGAATCCAGGAAAGTGACATTGGTAGTATACTAAGTCCCTAACCTCTGGAATTTGGATTTCAATAGATTTTACATGAATTTTTTTCTAAGTTTATAATTCTAAGATCCTTTATTACATGTATAGATTTCATGTAACCACCACCCCCCAGGACATAAAACTGTTAATAATCAACACAGACACCCTCAGGGGTGGGTGTAGCTCAGGGGTAGAGGGCATGCCTAGCATGCAAGGGGTCCGGCGTTCAATCCCCAGGACCTACATTAAAAATAAATAAATAAGCCTAATTATCCTCCCCCCCAAAACAAAACAGAAACCCCACAGACATCCTCATCCTACCTTTTTGTGCTCATACCCTCTATCCAAACCTACCTCTGGCAACCACGTATCTGTTTTCCATCAATATAATCTTGTCACTTTATGAATGTTATCAAAATAATTTTTATAACTGGGTTTTATACATTTTATATAAGTAAGCTGTATTTATTCAAATTTATAATTTTTATTAATAAGGAACATGTAAGCCTTTTATGTTTTTGTCACTCAACAGATTGCTCTTAAGATTTATTTGAGTTGAATTGCTTTATCAGTATTAGTGAGTAGTATACGTACTGGATGTAACTTTATCCATTCACTCTTTGAAGAAATTGGTGTTTCCTGGTTTCAGCTGCTATAAATAAAGATGCTATAAATCTTCATCCAAGATTTTGTGTGAGCATAAGTTTTTTTTTTAATTTTGATCACTTTTTTTAAAATCATTTTTTATTGATTTATAATCATTTTACAATGTTGTGTCAAATTCCAGTGTAGAGCACAATTTTTGAACATGTTTTAATTCCTCTATAATAAATATTCAAGTGTGAGATTATTGAGACGTATGGTAAGTTGTGTTTAGCTTTATAAGAAACTACCGAACTCTCTTCCAGAGTGGTTACACCATTTTACATTCCCACCAGCAATGTATGACATATACCTGTTCCACATCCTCTCTAGCACTTGGTATTTTCAGTATATTTTATTTTAGCCATTCTCAGACTCTGAATATTATTCATAATTAAGTCTTTTTTTTTTCCTGAAGTATAGTTAATTTACAGTGTGTTAGTTTCTGGTGTACAGCATAGTAATTCAGTTATACATACATGTTCTTTTTCATTATAGGTTATTACAAGCTATTGAATATAGTTCCCTGTGCTATACAGTAGAACCTCATTTCAGTATTCAACCTTCATGAAACTTAAGGGTTAAAACATTTTAGTTTCATATTTACTTTACAATTACTTGAATATTAGTAAGACTGACATTTTAAAAATTGAGTATTTGTGTTTTTTAAAAATAAGTGGCCAGTATATTTAGCTATGAAAAATTTTAGGTCACTGTTTTCTTATTTTTTTTTTTTTTTCTTATTCTAAGATCTCTACAATAAATGCTACTGAGGAAGCAGAGAAAGTGGATCTCATATATTCACGGTGGGAATGTGAAATGGTACATTAACTCTGGAAAAGTAGTTTGACAATTTCTCTCTCTATATACACTTACATCTAAGTCACACACACACACAAACACACACACACATTTTCTTTTCCTCTATCATTCTTACAGCAGGTTTAGTTGGATCCACATTTACGGTTTTACATTACTATGACTTGTAATGCTATTCGCAGTTGACATCCATAGAACATGGTTACTTTCTTTATTTACACAACTTTTCTTCTCCTTGAAGTTGTCGTATTTCCCTAATTTTTGGCCCTTGGTCTTCAGAGCCTTGCCTTCTTCTTTGGAGCCCAAAGGGAAAACTCCAACTCTGTCATAGGTTCTACTCTTTGCATTGGGCAACTGGCCTTTTCTGAGTTACTGGGTTTTAGTGGCCTTTCCCCCACACATGAAAATAACTTCGGCGTGTTCCAGCTGCTTTTCATAGTCTGTAGCTGCTATCCCTTCAACGTCAGTTTCCCCGAGTCTTTTCTCTGTTCAAAAGTCCCATCAAGCCAATTTCGGCGGAAAACTCGGCCCAGGTATCCTTCCTCCGCGGGTCGCCTGGTTCAAGGGGCGAGCCCTGTGCGGTACGGATTCTTCCACTTCCTCTAAGATGGCTGCGCCCATCAGGTCGTTCCCTCACTTTTGTACAAAAGTGGGTAAATGTCGCTGCCATTTTAATGTTCTTGTAGCTCGCTGAAAAGGATTTACTCCATGCCATTTTTGTTTTGTGTAAGCTGAGTTTATGCACATGAGTCCGTTTTTATTGAGGGCTGAGGTGCAGAAAAATAGAGTTTCCGGTGACCTATCCGCCCAGTCACCCCTGCGCACCCGCATAAAACGGCTGCTTGGCTTCCCGGTCGCCCGATGCTCAAAGATGGCGGCGCCCACTGGGCCACGCGAGAGGGCGCGGCC
The DNA here is from genome assembly GCF_009834535.1 of Camelus ferus. Classification (NCBI taxonomy): domain Eukaryota; kingdom Metazoa; phylum Chordata; class Mammalia; order Artiodactyla; family Camelidae; genus Camelus; species Camelus ferus. The sequence goes on along the minus strand of NC_045704.1, from coordinate 11,453,051 downwards.
ATGTTACCTTTGAAGACAAGCCGGAAACCCAGTGGTCTTTTCGCCGCAGAAACGGTTCGGACCCTCGTTGGCCACCGTAGGGCGGTGATGGAGGAAGCGGACCAAGTTCAGCGAAGTAAGTTCAGGCGCCGGCCGGTAGCGAAGGTCCCTGGAAGTAGTCAGGTCAGTAGTCAGGTCAGGACGTCTTCGTGGACAGTGGGGAGGGCCTGTCGGCGTCCGCGTTGGGTGATGCGTGTGGAATTCCAGCGGGAGAATCGCGCGGCTGGGCGTTCTTTTCCAGGGGAGCCCTGACGGGGGGATGGGGTGGGTAATAGGGAGTGTGTGTTTGGGGTGCCTGAGTCAGAACGTTCTCTTGTGGTTGGTGGTTAAAGATCCCTGGAGATCAACGACTTAGTCCCGAGGCACGTTTTGGGATCTTTATTGTTTACTCTCCGTTGGGATCAGTGTTTGTAAACTGGAGGGTGGTGTTTGTCAGTGAATGCTGTATGGGGCTCGGGGTTTGTTTGGGGCTCAGTGATGGAGGAACTGTTCGGGGTTAATGTACGGGGGTCTCTGGGATTAACCAGGTTGGTGGTAGTAACCGTCTGGGGTACAGATGTGTGTATGGGCGGGTACTTTGGAGGCCCGGGTACCTTGGCCGCTGCGTGTGTATTGAGCTCCATCTTCAGCTGCTGGAAACAGATGTGATGTGCGTTAAAGTTCCCCTTTTGCCTTTTGGGTGTGAGTCCCTTGTTCATCACTAGTTTTAAAATCCTCTTTGACACCCAACGTCACCCCTTACTCTTAAGCTCTCAGAAATGAAAGTTTTTGGCGAGATAAATGATCCAGCGATCTATCAGATAAATATCTAATAGTAGTATGTTATATATTTAAGATCAGTTTTTATCTTTTGTCCTGCAAGACTCCTGCACATTCCTCTTGCATATTTCTTTCCAGATTCTGTCTAAAACAAGTAAAATAACATCTCTGTCACTATAAGTTCTGTTCCCAAAGAGTAAATCCTTGTCAAAATTTTAGAATATTTCAGTTTTAGCTTTTATATTTTGTGCTTAGTATTCATAATTCAGATAAATTGTGTAAAGTACTATGATTTTCTCTTTCACTTTATTTCGTGTAATATAGATTTACAAATTATTTTAAATGTGTGAACTAGTGGTATTGTAAGTGGATTTATATTAAGTGTTTGCATACATTTATATAGAGGTGAAGTTTTGAAACTATTTAAGTGTCTTAGGATGTAGACCTTTTAGGGGCCATAAAAAATTTAAGTATCATTTCTGGTAACATTTTATGGTTATGCATATTTACCCAGGGACTTGTTACCCTGCCTTTCATCTCCAGTGTAGTCTGTTTATTTTTATTGCAGTCGTAAATGTGTTATTATTTTCTGACTCTCTTTTCCTTATAATTTTCTACAACATAAAAGAGCAATTAATTTAAATAGTTATTTTTGGTCACCTTACTAAATTCTTAATATTACAGTATCTTTGTCTCCACTCGACATTTTGGTGTGCAAATTGTCAAACATACAGAATATTGAAAGAATTTGATAGTAACCACCTATATTCTGACCACCTGGATTTTACTACTAATATTACTAGGCTTAACTGTACCAGTTATCTGCCCCTCTATCCATCCTTCTGTTCATGATGTTGGTGCATTTCAGTGTAAGTTGCAGACCTCTGCCATCACTCTAAATACTTACGAAATCACATGGCTAATTACAGTTCTACCAATAGCCTTTTGTTTCCTTTGTTTGCCTAATGAACAGAGCTCTCATTTACAAAAAACCTTGGCCGGATGTGAAGTGGGTTGAAAATGCATTTCAGAATAAGATGAATCTGGTTTTTCAATTGAAATTCTGCCTCCTGGTCATTGTGCAGTTTGCGTGACCTGTGTCTGTTTCCTTCTTAGCAAAAAGAGCAGTGAAATCTCTCCCTCAGATTTATTTGGAAGATTCAGTGAAGTAAAATACCTTAAGTAATGAACTGTGATGGCAGGAATATGACATAGTTGAGTAAAAAAAAGCTACTCATTTCCTCATATATGTGGATTTGTATTTTGTGAAATTTGTATTTATAACTCATTTTCTCTCTCCCTGCTTTCCTCCTTGTTCCCCCCTCTTTTTTTTAAGTAATGAAAACTTTGAAAGCCATGAACTTACATTAATAACCAAGCAACAGCAATTTTACTGAAAACGTAGAATGCTGACATTCCCCTGATTTAAAGAGCACATCTGTGCTCTTATGAAAAATATAGTGAAGAAAGTATAGATGAGCAGTCAAATGTCACTTTTTTGCCAATGTTTCCCTTTCAGAAATTCTTAGGAATGGATTTTTAGGTTACCAGTGATAGTTTTATTGGCCTTTTTCAATTAAATGTTTAATTATTCCCATGAAATGTTCTGTTCTTTAACACTGACACGTGCCCTGTAAGTGCTTTAGAATTGTATAGCATTTTTCTATTTAAATTTTGTAACCAGCCACCATAGATAAAGAGATATACAGACATATGAGGCAAATACAGATAATTTGCCTCTTCTTACATGTAAAAGTCATCTTTGATTATATTTTCCAACTGTGTTGCCTTGGGTAATGTTTCCAAACCCAGATTTTCTCAACCCTGCTGTGGTCGGGTACAAACAGCCTAACTGAGCCAGTAGTCAGCAAATGGGTCTGGCTGTGTTCCCATAAAACTTTATTTATAAAAACAAGTGATCCAGGCCCTGGACACTCTGTTACTGATTTTTTTTTTAATTGATGTGTTGTTGATTGACAATGTTAGTTTCAGGTGTACAGCAAACCAATTCAGTATATGTGTGTGTATATACACACACATTTCAGATCTCTTTCCATTATAGCTTATTAAAAGAAATTGAATATAGTTCCCTATGCTGTACAGTAGTAATGTTTCAGTCATATGTATGCATACATATATTCCTTTTCATATTCTTTTTCATTATAGGTCACTAGAAGATGTGGAATATAGTTTTCTGTGCTGTACAGTAGAAACCTGTCATTTATCCCACACATAATCGTTAGCATCTGCAGATCTCCAACTCCCCCATTTTGGAGGTCTCCCGGTTTGCAGCCATTTCCCAAAGTTGGAAGAAAATGATCCAAGCCCAGGTGACTCTTGATTTCTTTTTCTATTTACTTATGTATATATTTATTTATTTAACTGAAGTATAGTTGATTGACAGTGTTGTGTCTTGGTTTCTTTTATTCTTTTATTCTCCAATGGCTTTGCTTCTAAAAAATCCATGCAATTAAGTTGAAAAGTTTCAATTGATCCAAGCAGGATCTGGAGAAATCTGGGCAAAGTAGGATCAGGACTATATTATTCATGGGATTCATCCTACTCATGTGACTCATGTGTTGGGATATCATATGTGTGTGCAGGACCCTGTGGGTTACACTAGCTGTCAATTCACATCTGACATATGGTTGTGATAAGTTACAGGTAGGCATGACTGTGATCTGTGTCTACTCCCAGCACTTCTGACACCAGATGTGTGTGTCTTTCCACGCCGACAGCCAGTTCTTCACCTCTCTGGTGACCAGCTGAGTATCTGTAGTTTAATTCAGTTCTGACAGTAGCTACATGGAGTTGCCTCAGTCCCGCAGGACAGCCCTCTCTTTCGATGCCAAGGGTTGGGTGCCTAGGGTACCCGTACTTCTGACTTGGCTGCAGATCAAGGGTTGCCCAAATCTCTTCCTCGGGTTTGATACTTTACTACCACAGCTCACATAACTCAGGAAAACACTTGGCTTACTATACGGGTTTATTATAAAGGATACAACTTGGGACCAGTCACATAGAAGCAAACGATACTTAGGGCAAGGCATGAGGGAAGGGACAAGGACCTTCCATGCTCTCCACAGGAGGGTCACCCTTCCAGCACCTAGATGCGTTCACCAGCCTGGAAGCTCTCTGAGCCCTGTAGTTTAGGGTTTTCTATGGGGGATCCTGTTGGGTGTGTGTGGTTGATTAACTCAACGGCCATTGGTTGGTTTGGTCTCATCCCTTCTTGGAGTGCTGGGGAGGGGCTGAAAGTTCCAACCCTCTAATCACAAAGTGGGTTCCCCTGGCAACCAGCCCCCATCCTGAAGCTCTCTGGGGGCCCACCAAGACTCACCGTGCCAGCATAAACTCAGGTGTGGCTGAAATGGACTTGTTATGAGTAACACAGGACACCCCCTTAACTCTGTCACTTAGGAAATTCCAAAGGTTTTAGGAGCTCTTGTGTTAGAAGCTGGGGCTGAAGACTCAATATATGTTTCTTATCATGTCACATCTCATAGGCGTCAGCTAGGAGGGTAAGGCCGACCAGCTCCTCGTGGGATGTTAATGTTTCATGGCACCTGGGTCTGAAGTTCACAAAGGTCTTTGATGGTTCTCCGTAGAGGTGATGATGGTGGTGTCATTAACTGCAGTCCTTAACTGTCCTTCCTTCTCATAAATTTTTCCTGTTTCCTGTTTCCTGCAGCTGCTTCTTCGTTTTATTTAATGTGGTGTTAATCCTGCCTAATGAGACACATAACGTACATACGCATTTGTCTGTGTCCATATACATGTTCGCTTTACAAGTTGGGTCATCTAATCATCTTCTGTGCTTTATGTATGTCCTGTACAGTTCCTCTTATTTCGTTTAGTCTGTATACCACTGAACTCAGTAGGTACTGTCTTGTGATTCTAGCATCTGGAGTCTCTTCCTTACCGGCTTTAGTGTTGGCTCAGCTGCTAACAGTGCGTTTAGGAATCTGTATTATTCCACTACTTGTGAGTAGCATGTAGTTTGGCATTAGTGAATAGATGCTTGTGAGATAATGGAAAATATATATTAGCCTCTGCCCTCTGTTGCTGGCACAGAGCTCCTGAAATCCTTGTAATTTCCTGAGTGGTAGGAGCACCAGGAGCACCTCTTGTTCTAATGTTTATGTGGTCTTTCTCCTTCATCCTGACACAGAGCTCCTGAAACTCTTGGAATTTCCTGGGAACAGGAGTGTCTTTTGTTCCAATGAGGTGACTCAGTGGGCTCCTGGATGAGGACTGGCCCCCAGAAAGACCAAGCTGTGATGAGAAGCTTGGAATTTTTAGCCTCATCCCTTAGTCTCTTGAGAAGGGCTGAAAATGGAATTAACAATCAGTCATGCCTACGTGATGAAGCCTCCATAAAATCCCCAAAGTATAGGGTTCAGAGAACTTACGGGTAGTGAACTTGTGGAGGTGCCCGGAGAGGGCGTGGAAGCTCCGCTCCCCTCCCCGCATACCTTGCCCGTCACATCTCTCCCATCTGGATGTTCATCTGTATCCTTTATCATAGTTGTTAATAAGTTGGTAGGCGCAAGTGTTTCCCTGAGTTCTGTGGATGGAGTGGGGGTTGTTGAAACCTACGATCTGTAGCTGATTGCTCAGAACCACAGGTGACAACCTGGACTTGTGATTGGTGTCTGGAGTGGGGGCAGGACAGTCTTTAAATTTTTAAAAAGTTTTTTTGGGAAGGGAGGTAATCAGGTTTATTTATTTATTTATTTAAAAATATTTATTTATTTATTTGTATTGTCCTTTTTGGAGGGGGCAATTAGGTTTATTTTTATTTATTTATTTTTAATGGATGTACTGGGGATTGAACCCAGGACCTTGTGCACGCTAAGCACGCGCTCTACCGCTGAGCTGTACCCTCCTCTCCCGGGGGGTGGACAGTCTTATGGGACCGAGCCCTTAACCTGTGGGAATTCAGCTAAATTACAGGACACCCAGCTGGTGTGGCAGAGAATTGCTCATTGTGGGGAAAGAGCTCCATGCATTTGGTGACCAGAGTGTCAGAAGTGAAGTGTTCTGTGTGGGCAGTAAGGGAGACTCAACGGGGAGGAGGCACACAGTAGGGAAGAACTGCGTTTTTCACTACACGGGAAGGAGACTGAACACGGTTTTTCCTTTACAAGTCTCACATATAGAGAGATTGCAGGTGTTTGTTCTTATATTAGCTGGAGGATTTCACGGTACATTTCAGAAAGCCCTTAGAATTTTCATCCTTTTGTTGAGTGAGTAGAAGACCACCCCGTAACGTAATATTTTACCAGGGTTCCTATATGGCAAAAGTGAGCAGGATAATTTCCTTCACATTTTTTTCCATATCACCCACGTTCCCTCACCATGACTGTGTTACGACAGGAATCCCTGACATATGACGATGTGGCTATGAAGTTCACATGGGAGGAGTGGCAGCTCCTGGCCCCAGATCAGAAGGCCCTGTACCGGGACGTGATGCTGGAGAACTACAGCCACCTGGTGTCCGTGGGTGAGGACCGCTCCCTGGGTCACTCGGAGGGTGCCCGTCAGTGGCCCTTCCATTCTCAGCTGCTTCACTCGAGACTAAACTGCATTACTCTAAAATGGTAGATTCTCAGATCCTTCTCTGGCCCCAGATAACGGTATAAATCCCCTCTCCTGAGAGGGGAGCCTTGATGGTACCGATGTGAAACCTGTTTCTTCCTTCCAACGTAAAACTCTCCCTTCCTGACACAGCCCAGCCCAGTCCGATGTGGCTTATGACTTCTGTCATTTTTCACAAACAGGGTATCAAGCCAGCAAACCAGACACGCTTTCCAGGTTGGAACGAGGGGAAGAATTGTGGACCATAGAAGCTGAAATCCATGGTCGAGTCCATGCAGGTAGGTGGGTGAGAAGTCGTGCTCTGGTCAGCAGAGAAGGCATCAGAGCCGTGACAGTCTCTGAGGAAACACGAACAACCCCACCACGTACCTCTCTTCCCAGGTGAGAGCTCTTTGTAGAAATCTAGAGAACCATATATTCCTTGTTCTCTTCTGAGATCTGATCCTGTTTATTTTATTTTACTTATTTTGGTGGGGGAGGCAGGAGATAGTTAAGTTTATTCATATATTTTTTAATGGGGGTACAGGGGATTGAACTCAGGACCTTGTGCATGCAAAGCATGCGCTCTACCACTGAGCTATCCCCTCCCACTCTCATCCTGTTTATTTTATGTGCATCTTGTCTTTGCTCGTTTGTGTAGTTATGGTCTTCCCAGGATTTTCACATCTTCCTCGTCTTTGTCCACCGTCACAGGGTCTCTGCTTGTGTCCCCACCTCTCTTGCTATGAAATTCCCCTTTCCTGGCTTCTCTGGAAAGAGAGAACTTTGAGTTCATCACTCTTTTCTTACTGCTATACCTTCGCTCTGAACTGTTAGGAAGTAATGGATTTGTCCGTAACATCCAGCCCCACCGTGGATGCTGTGTGCCCGGATAACCTGGTTTTCGCTGTGCATTTATGTGGTTCTTTGGTCCCCACCCCCTTCCCAGGTTCTCCATGCCTTCATTCCCATTTTCTTCTCAGTTCTCGTAACTTAAGTTTCTTCCCTTCCCATGAATTAAGCTCTTTCTGTCCTCTGCAAGAGACTCCCCAGCTGACTTCTCCCTTGATATTGTCTAATGTACGATTTCTTTCTAAGTGTTTCACTCTTCTTCACAGCAGCTGGCCCGTGACTTCCCATTTTGTGTGTGAGAAAGGAATCTTCTTCCCTCCATCCTTTTTAAAATTCAGGTTCTCTTTCAGTACCACACGTTTCAAATTCTGTCTCCCTGCCGTTCCCTTGACTGTATCTTGCGTGCCGAGCTCTCCTGTAAAACGTCTCTACGGTTGCATTTGATTAACTAGGACAATTAAAGCAGCTAATGGAATAGTGGGTGGTGGGGCTTGGAACTGCGCTTTTAGTAGCGGGAATGGCTCTCTGATAAGGTGCTTTTGAGCACATGATGAGGGATGTGAGTAAGCTTTTCTTGGCCAAGGAGTTGTTCAAATGTGAGACCGTGGGAAGCTGAAAGACCTGAATCCGGATGTGTTTGAGGAGCTTCTGAGAAGCTTCTGTGGGTAGAAGGGAGTGAGCAAGAAGGAAGATGCCTGGAGTTAAGGGGAGCAGGGGAGGAGCTGGAGGTTTTGGTGTGTAGGTCACATACTGCCTGTCCAGGGCTTGCAAGGGCTTGAGTCTATTCCAATTAAGTTGAGAAGACAGGAGTTTTGAATAGAGGATGTGCATTAATTTTTAAAAATTAATTTTTAATTATTTAGTTTTAAAAATTGGAAGTATAGTTCTTTTAGAATGTTGTGTGTGGCAAAGTGATTCAGTTATACATATACATATATATTCTTTTTCAGATTCTTTTCCATTATAGGTTATTACAAGATATTGAATGTAGTTCTCTGTGCTGTACAGTAGGTCCTTGTTGTTTATCTATTTTATGTATAGTAGTGTGTATCTACAAATCCCGAGTTCCCGATTTATCCCTCCTCACCCCTTTTCTCCCTTGGTAACCATAAGTTTGTTTTCTTTGTCTGTGAGTCTGTTTCTGTTTTGTAAATAAGTTCATTTGTGTCCTTTTTTTAGATTCCACATATAAGTGACATCATATTGTATTCTTCTTTCTGTATCTAACTTACTTCACTTAATAGGATGATCTCCAGGTCCATCCATGTTGCTGCAAACGGCTTTATCTTATTCTTTCTTATGGCTGAGTAGTATTCCATTGTGTGTATATACCACAGCTTCTTTATCCAGGAGAAGACCTTTTTTTTTCTTTTTTTTTTTTTTTAAAGATTTATATATTAAACCAGTTTCTTCATGTTTGTACTCAGATATGTCATAATCATCTTAAACTTTGTTTCACGATGCACACTAGATTTTTCCTCTCACTCTGGACCTCAGTAATATTCCTCATTTATTCAGAGGCATTCCACCTACCCAGTGGCTGAAACCACATAATTCTTGGCGTAATCCTTGAGTCCTTTCATTAACCTCTTACCTGCTTCTCCCATTGAGCCCATCAGTGACCCTTGTCTTTTCTTTAACTGTATCCTGATTTCCTCCACCTCTTGCACATCCACTGCTCCTTTAACCACGATTCACACACTTCAGCTGCCTTCTTTTTCCATTGCTTCACTTGTCCCTGCCGAGAATTAAACCTGGTGTCCTATAGATTTAATGCATTTCTGACACTACCTGGAAATAGTGTCAGATCCTACAAGTTAATAAGAATTCAGTCCCACAAGATTATCCACAGGTCACATGTCAATTGCAAGTCCAGATTGTTATCTCTGCTTCTGACCAACTGGCTATCAATCAGTGGATCCCGTGACCCCCTTTTTGTTTTCAGTTAATTTGCGAGGATGGCTCACAGAACTTGGAGAAACATTTACTTATGTTTGCTAGTTTATTATAAAGGCTATTATAAAAGATGCAGGTGAACAGCCAGATGAAGAGGTACACAGGGCAAGGTGTGAAGGATTCCTGAATGCAGGAGCTTCTGTCCCCATGGTCCTGGGGTGCACCACCCTCCTGGTACATGGATGTGTTCACCAATCTAAAAGTTGATCAGCATTGTTGCTTAAGAGTTTCTGTAGAGTTTTTGTTTAATTGAGGTATAATTAATTTATAATGTTGCGCTAGTTTCTGGTATACAGCGTAGTGATTCAATCATAAATATGTATGTGTTCTTTTCATATTCTCTTTCATTATAGGTCATTACAAGGTATTGAATACAGTTCCCTGGGCTTCATCGGAGGGCCTTGTTGTATTATAGAGCTTGAATCTCTAGCTCCCTTTTCTCCCAGAGGTCAGTGGATGGGGCTGAGAATTCCAACCTTCTAATCACTGAGTCTCCCTGGTGACCAACCCCATCCTGAAGTTACGTAGGAATCCTGTGCTGAGTCACCCCATTAGCATAAGCTCAGGTGTGACTGAAAGGGCTTTTTGTGACTAACCAGATACTGCTCTCACTTAGGAAATTATAAGGGTTTTAGGGGCGCTGTGCCCAGAACCAGTGGAGGAAGACCAAGTTTTCTTCTTACAGCACGCATAGGATTGTCACTAAATAGAACTTCACATGAAGGCATTTTTGGAAACAGTTTTTCTCCCCCCATACTGAGATTATGAGAGATCATGGAATGATTCATTGTTCTCTTCTTTCCCAGAAATCAGGAACAGTGGATGACTCTCCACAGCCTCACTTGCAAAATCAAAGCACTCAAAAGAGTGGGGAACTCGGCTGTGAACTTAAGACGCCTGCAGATGTTGTTGATCAGAGCAAAAGTCATTTACTGCTAAAGCAAAATCATGATGTGTTTGACCTAAGGGAAACACTTTTAAAATCAAATTCAAATTTTGAAAACCAGAACAGAAGCTGTCAATTAAAGAACTCTGCTGAGTTTAATAGAGACAGGAAATCCCTTCTCCATGCTAACCATGAACAGTCTTGTCCTGAAACTAAATTTTCCATAAGTGCCAAACCCACTGACAATACATCCCAGGCCACTAAGCAACAGAGAATTCACAACACAGAGAAGGCTCACATGTGCAGTGAATGTGGGCGGGCCTCACTCAAGACGTCTCAGCTCTTTGATCATCAGAGACTACATCCTGGAGAGAAACCTCACGGATGCAGCCTGTGTGGGATAGCCTTCTCCAGGGAGTCCAGGCTCCCTGAACAGCAGAGAACGCATGCAGGACCGAAGCATTATGAGTGCACTGAGTGTGAGAAGACCTTCTTCACGAAATCACAGTTCAGCGTACATCAGAAAACTCATGTGGGAGAGAAACCTTACACCTGTAGTGACTGTGGGAAAGCCTTCATCAAGAAGTGCCGGCTCATTTATCACCAGCGAACTCACACAGGAGAGAAGCCCCACGGGTGCAATCTGTGCGGGAAAGCCTTCTCCACAAAGTTCAGTCTCACCACACATCTGAAAACGCACACGGGAGAGAAGCCTTACATATGCAGCGAGTGTGGAAAGGGCTTCATTGAGAAGCGGCGTCTTACGGCACATCATCGAACGCACACAGGTGAGAAACCCTTTAAATGCAGTGAATGTGGGAAAAGTTTCACCTTGAAGAACAGTCTTCTCACCCATCAGCACACCCACAGAGAAGAGAAGCTGTATACGTGCAGTGAATGTGGGAAAGGCTTTTCCATGAAGCACTGTCTTGTCATCCATCAGCGAACTCACAGTGGAGAGAAACCCTATACATGCAGCGAGTGTGGAAAAGGCTTCCCCTTGAAGAGCCCTCTCATCAGGCACCAGCGGACCCACACAGGAGAGAAGCCATATGTGTGTAGTGAATGCGGAAAAGGCTTCACCATGAAGAGCGACCTCATCGTACATCAGCGGACGCACACGGCCGAGAAGCCCTACGCGTGCGGTGACTGTGGGAAAGGCTTCACCGTGAAGAGCCGCCTGATTGTGCACCAGCGAACCCACACGGGCGAGAAACCCTACGTGTGCAGCGAATGTGGAAAAGGCTTCCCGGCAAAGATCCGGCTGATCGGACACCAGCGAACTCACACAGGAGAGAAACCCTACATATGCAGTGAGTGTGGGAAAGGCTTCACGGAGAAGAGCCATCTCAACGTACATCGGCGCACTCATACTGGAGAGAGACCCTACGTGTGCAATGAATGTGGCAAAGGCTTAACTGGGAAAAGCATGCTGATTGCACATCTGCGAACTCATACAGGAGAGAAACCATATATATGTAACGAATGTGGGAAGGGCTTCACCATGAAGAGCACCCTAGGTATCCATCAGCAAACTCACACTGGAGAGGAGCCATACAAGTGCGACGCATGCAGGTAAAGCCTTTAGGAAGAAGACATGCCTCATACAGCATCAGAGGTTCCACACGGGAAGGACTTCCTTCGCATGCACTGAATGTGGGAAATTCTCTTTGCGCAAAAATGACCTCATTACCCATCAGAGGATTCACACAGGAGAGAAGCCATATGAGTGCAGTGCGTGTGGGAAAGCCTTCACTACAAAGTCGGGGCTCAACGTTCATCATAGGAAACACACAGGAGAGAGGCCCTACGGATGCAGCGAATGTGGGAAAGCTTTTGCCCACCTGTCAGTCCTTGTTAAACATAAGAGGACTCACAGGTAGTCAGGAAGCCTGTGGCCAGCTGTAGACCCTCAAGATAATAGTATTCAGTGGAGAAGAGCAATGTGGTATTTATCTTTAGTGATCAATTACCTCGTATTTTATGTTGATGAGAGAATTTACAATATGACTCAGATACAGTCGGCCTTGAAAGTATTTTTAGGACATTCTTATGTCTAAAAAGTGTATTCTAAGCTAAAGCCTGTGAATGTGAAAGACTTAGGAAAGCCTTCGGTGGGAATAGACCCTTTTGTACGTGATCATCATAGATCATGAATGAATGAGTATTTCTAATTGGCAGAAATATAATCGTGGGAATGCCTTTGCCCGGAAGTGAGACCTCAACAGGCGTCAGTTAACTGTAGCAAAATACCTTCCTCGGGTGATAACTCTGGCAGGGTTTGCAGTAATATATTTTGCCTCATTCGTTGCCAGGAAATCCAAACAAAAGTAACTTACAAACACATTCAATATGGTGGACTTTAACAAAATATCAGACAACTCAGTGAAGGAAAGAGGCCTTGGGGAAATGATGAATGAGAGCGTTCTGTCACAAGTCTCAACTCGAGGTAATCCACCTCACAAGCAACTGGGGACAGGACCCCTTCCACCATATTTCTAGCTGCCTTGTCATTGATCTTACAAATTTTAAATAGTGGCAGACATACTCCTCATGGATTAAATTTTAATATATACAACGTAGGGGTGTTCAAAGCCTGTTGCATTATTTTATTAACTTTCGTAATTTTTTTGGTTTCAAGTTTATTTCAGAATATTTAAAGTACTTCAGAATGAAACAATATATTCATTTCGTGAGTATAACTCATCATATTTGGATGCATTTAACTAAATTTATAAGTCACATCAGGTGGTTTATAGAATTAATAGAAATGTGATGTGTTTATAACTTATAATTTTGAAGTAAGTGTGGAATCACAAAAACTGAAATATTCCAGAGATTTCCTAAATGCCCTTCAGCCCACTACTCCCAAAGGTAAAACCTTGCACAACCACAGCTCATCAAATAGAGGAAAGTGAAATTGTTGCAGTGCTGTTAACCGGCACTTACGTGAGTTCCTGTAACCAACACGACAGTAAAAATTCGGGATACTCTTGTCAACACAAACTCCCTCATGCTGCCCTTTCATGGTCACACCGTAACCTGACCCTAGCCCTTGGCATCACAGAGCTCTTTGTGTCGACAATTTTGTCATTTATAGAATATTAGAAAAGTAGAATCGTTCGACATGTACCCTTTTGAGATTGACTATTTGACCTTGTGAAATAATAGAAAGTGTATATATTAGTCTCGTGCTCCTGGTTCCTGGCACAGAGCTCCTGAAACTTGTAAATTCCTAAGTCATAAGAGCACTAGGAGCATCTCTTATTCTAGTGAGGGGACTCTGGGTGGGCTTCTGGATCGGGGCTGGTCACCCGAAAGACCAAGCCATGATTAGAAGGTTGGAATTTTCAGTCCCTCTCCCCATCCTCCATACAGGGACGAGGGGCTAGAAGTGGAGATACTAATTAATCATGCTTGTGTGAACGAGCAAGCATATCTAAAATCCCAGTCGAAGGGGCTTTGGAGCGCTTCCAGCTAGGTGAACACATTCAAGCGCGGGGAGAGCAATACGGGGACAGAAGCTCCTGGGCTGGGGACACTCCCACACCTCTAGGTGTCTCTGCACCTGACCGTTCATCTCTGTCCTTTGTCATATCCTTTAATAAACTGGTAAACACAAGTCAGTGTTTTCCTGCATTCTGTGAGCCCCTCTGGCAAATTAATTGAACCCAGTGAGGGGCTCATGGGAACCTCCAATTTGGAGCCAAGTCAGACAAACGGTAGGCAACTCTGGGACCTGCCATTTGTGATTGGAATCTGAAGTGGGGTGGGAGCAGTTTGTGGGACTAAACCCTTAAGCTGTGGGATATGACACTGTCTCCAGGTAGATTTTTTTAAAATATATTTTTGTTTTTATTTGGGTTTTTTGGGGGGCGGAGGAAAGGTAATTAGGTTTGTTTGTTTGTTTGTTTGTTTGTTTATTTATTTGATGGAGGGACTGGGGGCTGAACCCAGGACCTCGTGCATGCTAAGCATGTGCTCCACCAATGAGCTATACCTGCAGGCCCCTCACCGTCTCCCTGTAGATTTGAGTTAAATTGTAGGACCCAGCTGATACCATGAATTGTTTGATGTGGGAAAACCCACACATTTGGTGACCAGAAGCATCAAAAGGGTGTGTGTGGCAGTAGTGTGAAAGTCAAGGAGAGACACGGGAGCAAGACTGAACTGTAGATATTTTCCAATACAGACCTTGAGTAAATTCAACCCAAGATCCAGCCAGAAGCTCTCTGGGGGGTCCTCTCAGCCGCAAGAATATCAGACTGCATGCAAACTTGGCCATACCTGAGGTGTTCCGGCCTAATGGCCCAAGGGCACCATCAACGTGCCGGTTTTTCCCAAACTGATGACTAGAATGCGTCCCACACCACGTTGGCCCTGGATGGGTACCCGCCTCTGAGAAGAAGTTTGCTCTGTGCCTGTGACCATCTGCAAAGAGAGGAAGGTATTGGGGTGCCTGGAAGATACTTCCATTTCTTCCCATCGAGCAGAGTTGTAAGAGCCTGTTTGTCAGGGCCACTCCAATTGGAAAGGCCAGAACCTCTATGAGGTCACGGTGTCACGTGACCTCATGGAACTCTTAGGAGGCCAGAACGCAGACTTGGAAACTGACCCAGAGCCCTGGCCAGACGCCAAGGAGGTACTGCGGGGAGAGGGCGCTGGGGTCGGAAGTGGTTTCCGAAGGGGTTCAACGTTTGGCAGCTGCCAGAAGAGTCTTCAGAGGCTTAAGATCAGGTGAGCCTGATTCTGGGTGAGGATTTCCCAGTGAGGGGCCTGTGGGATCGGTGAAGTGGGAATGTGTGTGAATGTCCGTATTTGGGATTTTCTTTGGGTTCAGTCACTGGGGAATCTGGGCGTTAAGTGTGGAGCCTTTGGTTGAAGCTTGAGTGTGAAGAGATGAACAACTGAAGAAGGTTCGATGGTCAGAGCTTAGGATTTACGTGTTTGTGTGGTTCCTGTTTTTGTTTTGGGGGGAGGTAATTAGGTTTATATTTATTTTTATGGAGGTACTGGGGATTGAACCCAGGACCTTGCATGTGCTCTACCACTGAGATATACCCTCCCCTCCAGGGTCTGTATGTTAACTGTGTAAGACTGGGTACTTAAAAACTGGACTGGAAGAGGTGAAGCCAACCAGCACTGCTTCTCACCAAGATTAGTGACATTTATCAGGCTCATGACATGGAGAAGACTGGGACTGGGGGAGGAATTAGCAGTGGGCAAGAGCTTGTGTGGTAAATTTCAGGTTGAATGTGAGGTTAGTGTTGGCAGAGTGCAGGGTTTGTCTGTGTTTGAGAGCACAGGAGTCTGGAAGTTTTGAGACTCAGCCCCAGGCTAGTGGGTGTTTTGAGGGTCAACTTTGGATGCTGGAAACATTTCTATTAAGGCTTTCACATCTCAGTCCTTCCTCAAGTTTCTGATTAAAATTCTTTCTCCTACACTCACTCTTCTCGTGACCCTCACAAAAGGCAGAGTAACTCACTGTGGTGAAGTGGTGTGTATACAAATAAAGGTAGGATTTTTTGTTCATCTTAAACATCCGTGACGTTTATTCTTGGATATTTCCTTTCAGGTTTCTTTGACACAAGTGAAAACAACCATTTTCCTAAGTTCTGCTCCTCAGTGAGAACCATTTCATTAAAAACATTTTTCAGGCTACTTTTCTAAAAATTGGGATTATCTGTATAAACATATATTCAAGAATCTGCCTGTCTTCTAACATGGCTGGTTTGTTTGTTTGTTTGTTTTTGCATTGTCTCTGGCAAATAAAAGTTCCTGTTACTCCACTTTATCACCAGTTTCTCATATTTTCAGTTTTTTTGGATTTCAGCAAGTCTAATAGATGGGTACTCGTATTACACCGCTGTTTTAATTTGCAGTTCTCTAATAAATGATGTAGACCATCTCTTCAAATGCTTGTTTGCCGTCTGTTATCTTTGATTTTGTCTGTTCAACGTCTTTACCAATTTTTAAAATGGGGTTTTCTTATTGTTGACTTTTAAGAATTCTTTCTATGTTCTGGGTGAAAGGCCAGTCCTTTATCAGATATATGACTTATGAATGTGTTGAGATTCTTTTTTTTTTTTCTTAAAAAAATCCTTTTTTTTTTTTTTGCCTCTGATCTCTTAAGTGTTCCAACATCATTTGCTGAAAAGTCTATCTTTCTCCAGTAACCTTTGTACCTCTGTTAAACAGTTGAGTATATTGATTTATGTGGGTCTTTTCTGGGATTTCTGTTCTGTTCCATTGATTTGTGTGTTTAGCCTTCCACCATTACTACTAAGCGTTTATAAGCCTTGAAATCTGTTGATGTGATGGTTCTTTCTCGTCAGAAACCATTTTGCTATTTTCAGTGGAGAAACCTAGCAAAAATTCCCTTTACCAGGAGATCAGCATTGTCATTTTCATATTCTGTACCCCTAGATATGATGTTATTAGAAAGGGACTTCAATTCTGAGGTGTCTTTTTCCAAAATGCATGACCTCTGTTTAATGAGGAAAACTTAGACCAACCTAAAAGATGGACAGTATACAAAATACCTGATGAGGACGCCTCCAAATAATTGAGTACATGAAAAAGAGAAGACTGAAGAATGGTCACGGAACAGAGAAATTCAAGGAAACATGATGTCTAAATGCAGTATTGTACCCTGGGTTGAATCCCGGGATAGAAAAGGACAGTAGTGGAAAAACCTGTGAAATTCAAATAGAATCTGTGATTTAGTTGAGTGTTACACCAATGTTGATTTCTCAGTTTGACAAATGTACCATAAAATATGCACATGAAAGCACGTTGAATGAAGGTATAAGTACACTCTCTGTAGTACCTTGTGACTTTTGTGTAAATCTAAAATTTCCCCCAAATAAAACGTTTATTTAAAATAGGTTTAATCTATGCCAAGTATATCTCAATAAAAGTGTAAAAAAAAGTGTAATCTAATTTTATCACTAAATTTCTCATTATAAACATATTTCCATATTATACAATGTTTTTGTATATCTATTATAATTAAAAATAAGTGGCTGTAATAATCTCATGGGTGAACTGGTCGGATGGTAACTTGAGTCACATAAATAGTATGCGTTAGAGTAGGTATACTCGAAAAACATAAAATAGTCAATTCTGTTCAGTTTATATTATGATGCTCTCATCCAAATTCTTACATTCTCACTCCAAGTTTGTTGTACCATTTTTCTTGTATGTCCTAGACATCTCCGTTTACTTTTAATCCTAGGTGGTTTGTAATTTTGCAATTATCCTTGATGTCTTCTAAAAATTCATACCCTATAAATTTTGTAGTACAGAAAAACAATTCATTTTAACAGCTTCATGGTTATAATTTACATGTAACATTTACCAGTTGTAAGTGTGCAACTCAATGACATTTAGCAAGTTTATAGAGTTGTGCCACCTTCACCACGGTCCAGTATTTAGAAATTTTCGTAACTCCCAAAAGTAACTGGATGGTTGTTTTGTTATTATTGAATTTTGAGAATTCTTTGTATGTTCTGAATCCCAAGTCCTTTATCAGATGTCAAATGCGTAAATATTTTCTCCCAGTCTCTGGTTCTACACATTACTTTCTTAAAGTTGTGCTTAGAACTACAAAAGTTTTTAATATTAATTAAGTCCAATGTATTATTTTTCCTTTTATGGCTCATCCTTTACTGTCTTATCTCAGAACTCTCTGGCTAACTTACATTCGTGGAGATTGCCTCCCGTTTGCTTCTCTAAGTTTGATACTTTTACCTCTTATGTTTAGGTCTGTGATGTATGTTGAGTTAATCTTTGTGCATGGTTAAAGGTCTCTATTTTCTGCAAATAGATATACAGTTATCACAGCATCGTTTGTTGAAAAAATTAACCCCATGGAATTTAAATATTTTTGGACTCAATTCCTAGGTGTGCATTTCTCATTGGCTCCAGACCTTGACTGTCCTCATTTTTAGTGGACCTTTTCCCGAGGCTCCAATCCGAATCAGAACTCGGCCTCCTCCCAGCCGCTCTTTTCCTCTTGAACGTGATGGTGGACGGTCGCCTCATAGGGTGCCAGTGTCTTGAAATCTTATTCTCTCTGTAAAAGCCTCTTCCTGCAAGAAAATTTCCTCCGAAGCTTTCTGGGATGTCCCTTTACCGGTTGTATTTATTGCCTTTTCTTTTCAGGAGTTCATTCTCTGCTGCTATACGGACACCTGGACTCCGTCGCTTTCCAAACCCGCCCCCTCCCACTCTTTTAAAAAAAATAGAGTAATATAAAGGCCGCGCAATATTACTTTTCTGCCCAGTCCGCAGAAAGCGGTTTAGGTAGCTCCATATTTGCCTCGCAAATCTCGAGTCTCTGAGAATCTGCTAGTTTTCTCAACAGTCGAAGTGCCAGGGAATGAGATAACTTCAGGGGCTTCTCACCTGCCCGGCCATCGCTGGCTCCCGGCGCCCAGACCGCCCTCTTTGCTTTCTGTACGTCAGGTGTTCCAACATGGCCGCCCCCAGGCCGCGGCGACCTGGGTGCGGACATATTGCCGCTCAAAGAAACGCCGGAAATGGGGTCTCCGCGTTTCTTCAAATGCTTCAGGCCCTCGTCGGCCGCCGTAGGTAGACGAAAAATCCAGGCGACGGGTCCAGAAGTAGAAACAGTTCGCGAAAGTGTTCCTTACAGGCTGGAGAACGTCAGGTCAGTGTGTGCGTTTGTTCCTTGAAGTTTTGTGTGTTTTGTCCCCGGGGAGGTTTGTCTCACAGGGTGACGTGACGTCCACAAGGTGAAATTGGTGCCCTGTGGACCTGGGGAATTATCGGGGGTCTGGTGCCGGAGCGCCCAGGTGGAGGCTTTTGAAGGGAACCAGGGGAGAGTCTGTGACTCGTCTCTCTGTGGTTGGGGTACCTTGGAAGGGCGAGTCGTTAAAACGATTAAGAATTTGTAGAGATCATCGGGCGTGTCTCGACTGGCAGGGTCTTTGCGCATCACTTTGTAAAGCTTGTAGGTGGTATTTTCGGTCATCATAGGTTCAGGTTCAGGAATTAATATGGGGCTCAGTGATGTTAGGGATGGAATGGACAGTTACCATATGGGATGTCTGGTCCAGGCCTCTTTGGGTCAATAAGGAAGTGTTGTACTCAGCGTGTGTGGTACAGAAAGGCTTGTGAGGGCTGAAGCTTTGGACACCCAGGACCCCTGGCTGGTGGTTGGGTCCAGGTTCCAGCCTCGGCCGCTGGGAAGGAAGGCGTTACAGCCCAGGGGAGTAGTGTGACACCTTCTATTTTTTCAGCCTTTTATTCAGGAGTTGAGTAACTGCAGACCGAGGGACTACTCCAGCCATGCCCATCTGTTATAGCGTCGTCTATGGCTGCTTTCATCCTGCAAAGGCAGGATTGAGTCCTTGTGACACATCTTAACCCTCCAAGTAGAAATGTATAATATCTGTCGCTTTGCAGAAAACGTTTGCCAACGCTTGCCTTCACCACTTACTATATAGCAACTGGACACTGTTGCTTGTTTGCCTGACGTGCATTCACACTTCTTTGCTAACGATCTCCATTTTGTTTAGTATCCATCCTTCTGGCAGGGCGACCCATATCCCAATATTGGTTGGTCTCAGTTAATCATGGCGGTTCCAGTTCCCATTGCTAGGGATCGCATTAGTATGAAATGAGCTTAGGTATATGGTTCTGGTCTAGCCAGCCATATATGTGAAATTTTGCTTGGGGGTTTTCTGGGGGAACATTTTGTCTTTTTAATAAGTAATTCCTTGAGTCTCTTTTTCCACGTCGATGATGATATTATCTGAGTATAACCTTTTCTGTTCAGTTTCTATTGTTTATAATTCATTCTTATTTCAATACATTGCTTCTACTCTTCAATACAAAGTAGGAAAGTAAGTAGGGTGGTAGTGGACATCTGGGTCCTGTTGTCTACTCGAAAATTAACCTGCTACATTGCCTTAAGTAAACATGTTTCCAGAAGGATAGGATCATAAAATTATGAGTTCATCCAGGATTTTAAATTTAATAACATAAAAATGTTCATAGTGCTCTTTCAAGACTAAAAAATTGTCTATTTTATCTAAGTTATGTCTCCCATTAATTCCTTTACGTTCTTTATTGGCAGCAAGTCTCTGTCTCTTTCACTACAAATGTGTATGTCTTGTTAGTCTGTTTTAAAGAACAGGCTTTTGTATTGTTGAATTCTTCCATTTATTTGTTAATTGAAAAGATCTATAAGTTAATCAGTATAAAATTAATTTATATATATAAAATGGTCATTACCCGGGTCAAGAAACAGAACCTTACTAGCCCCTCAGTGGTGTTCTGTGAGCCTCTATCCGATTGTATTACCTCCTCGCACCCAAAGGTAAATACCAAGTTGTCAAAGGCTCTTCTTCATAGTTTTATTATATGAAAAAATTAATCTCTCCTAATCATATTTTATTTAGTTGTGCCTATTTTTAATTGTGTGTTAGTGTAATTATAATCTTTTTTTAATGTCAGTCTTTTTTTGTTTTTAAATTATTTTTTGTTTTTTAATGGAGTTACTGGAGGTTGAACCCAGGACCCTCCTGCATGCTAAGCATGCCCTCAACCGCTGATCTATACCCTCTTTCCCTGGATGAATTTCTTCTTGTTACGTTTCCGCTTTCCTTTAGGATGGAAATTATGTAAAGACAACTGTTAGTTTTCATCATGACTCTAGATGTTACTTACAGCATGGAACGTTTCTTGGCAAATGTTCACGTGAATTAGTACTTTTACATCCTTCTTTGAAAATACAGGGGTCTGAGAGCACCTCAGCTTCCTTTACCATTTTCCAATTTATTGTGTACAATATTGTGTACTTTTAAAGGATGTCTTTAAAACTCCCTAAGATATTATCATTATTGCTTAGAAGACAACGCCTCTGGTTTGCCCAGTACATTGGTTTTCAAACTGAAGTGTGTGTACCTGCAGGGCATACACAAACGTTTAAAGAGGTACCTGAGCGCATAGGGTTTAAAGGAAAACAGCGCCCAGCTCCCCTCCTTCCAGATGGTCCCTTTGTGTGACTGAGCTGCCTGAGGTTCTCCTACTCCTGAGGCTGCTGGGATGGGTCTCAGTTACCCCATGTCCTTTGACAGCCACCCCACTTCAGCTTCACGGAGTAAAGGAACACCCCCACCGCGGTCAGAGTCTTAGGCTTTTTGGCCGGAGGTATAAAATCTTCTGGGACACCAAGGTAAGGGACACTTAGTGATGCTGTGGGCATTGGGTTCAGGTGAGTTTCAGGAGCAGCTGTAGCATCTGGGCCCAGAGGAAATGTACGTGCAGCTTGAATTTTCTCCTCAACCCACAGGTCCTGCCTCCCCAGGAGCAAAAGCATCAGTTGAAGGAGGAAGTTACAGGATTTAGTATCAGCATTTCGGAGGACACGCTTGACTGAAGACGTTTCAAAACAGAAATTCAGAGCAGATCCAGAAGACACAAGGACAGAGCCTGCCCATTGCCAGGTATTTTCGGAGAACGGAAGAAAATGATCCAGGCCCAGGTGACTTGTGGTTTGTTTTCTTCTTCCCTTTGTTCCCTAGTGGATTTGTTAGTTGTCTGAGGCATTCTAGCTAATTATTGTGTCTGAGGGTGTTTGGGACCCTGGAGTTTGTAGCCTGCTCTTCTGAAGTGAGGGTGAGCCAAGGGACCCCTGAGCCTGCCGCTGGTGTCTGAAGTGAGAGCACTTCTGTGGGGACTGTTTTCTCTGGGCTCTGCATTTTGACTCTCTCTTGGCTTCCATGTTCAAAGCCAAATTCTTAATCCACTTTTTCTTATGTTGCCTTTATTTTTGTTAATTACACAACTGACTTAAGGATATATTTGAAGACAGATCACAACAAAGTACACATACCAGAAAATAAGTTTCTTCATACACCTTAAACAGGCTTATTAAACATGTAGTTTCTTGTAATTCTGGCATCTTGAGTCTTTTCACAAAAGATTTTGATTGGTTGGCTATAAATGCTCAGTCATCCTGATGCCATCAGCATGTACGTCTGTCCTGTATACATGAGTGTAGTGTTTCTAGGTTAACAAGATTTAACTTCTATGCGTTATAGAAAGGTCTAACGGTAAATGGATGGTTGACTGAATACACAATTACAATTAGTTTGATCCTAATAGTTTTATTATGCTTTCTTCTTCCATTTGCATTAAAAATACAAGATAAACAACAGAGTCTTACTTATATTCAGCATCTTGTAATAACCTATAATGGAAAAGAATCTGAAAAAGAATATATATATTATGTATATATAAGAATCTGAAATAAATATATTATATATAAAACTGAATCACTATGCTGGCCACCTGAAATTAACACAGTATTGTAAATCAGCTATACTTCAGTTAAAAAAAAGATTAAAAAAAACAAAGCAAGAAAACAAATAAACCCCTAGATATATAGATCCCACCTTTAAAGTAGAAATGAGAAGAAAAACTTGAACATTTCTTCCATCTCGTCAAAAGGACATCACTTCATTAAACACCACTGTTGTTGTAGGAATCCCTGACATTTGGTGATGTGGCCGTGGACTTCACGTGGGAGGAGTGGCAGCTCCTGGTTCCTGCCCAGAAGGCCCTGTACCGGGACGTGATGCTGGAGAACTACAGCCACCTGGTGTCCGTGGGTGAGGACGCTCCCTGGGTCACTCGGAGGGGCCCCAGTCAGTGGCCTTTCCTTTCTCAGCGTCTGAGAGCTCTGGAGTGTCTGATGTGGTAGATTTTCTCAGTCCCCTCGAGACTGAGAAAGTGGGCATAGTCTCCCTTCTCCTGAGAGAAAAGGCTTTACTTTGTAGCTATGTGCAATATTATGATTTATATCAAGAAATATGCTTATTTGGTCTTTACCCCCAATTCTGGCATAGAGCTCCTAAAATAAGTTATAAGAGGGTAAAGGAGAAGTGGGTGTCTTTTGTTACTCATAAAGCAAGATCCTTTGAACCAGATCTGAGTTTACATTATTGAGGTGATTTCTGGAAAGCCACCCCATAACCTGCATTTGGGGGCTGGTTGCCAGGGGAATCAACCACAATTAGAGGGTTGGATCTTTCGGTCCCATTCCCCACTCACCTCTGGGGAGGGCAGGCGGGCTGGAGATTAAACCAATCACCAAAGGCTACTGATGTAATCAGTAGCACATGCTTCATTAGAAGGACCCCAGAAGGAGAGCTTTCGGGCTGATGGACACCTGGAGGTGCCCGGAGAAGGGTGCGCTCAGAAAGAGCACAGAGGTGGGGAGGGTACAGCTCAGTGGTAGAGCGCATGCTCAGCATGCATGAGGTCCTGGGTTCAATCCCCAGTACCTCCATTAAACAAATAAATAAACCTAATTACCCCATTCCTCACCCCACCAAAAAAGCCTAAAGAAAAAACAAAAAATTAAAAAGAAAGAGCACAGAAGCTCTGTCCCTTCCGACACACCTTGTACTGTGTATCTCCCACCTGGCTGTTCCTGAGTTGCATCCTTTTATAATACACCAGGGACCTAGTAAGGAAACTCTGTTTCTGAGTTCTGTCTGCCACTCTAGTGACCAAGAAGGGAGTCTTGGGAACCATTGATCTACTCACAGTCAATCAGAAACTCAGGAAGCAACCTGAATTTACAATGGGTGCCAGGAATGAAGGGGCAGAGGGGTGGTCTTGCGGGAGTGACCCCCTAACCTGTGTTATCTGACGCCATCACCAGGCAGATAGAGTCAGAGTTGAGTTAAATTGTAGGACACCCAGCCAGTGTCTCTTGGTGTCGAGGAATTTCTTGATGTGGTGAAAAGTGACATGTCTGGTGTAGGAAGTGAAGCAGCACTGACAGTGGAGGAGACACCTAGAGGGGTGTGTTTTCTTCTGTCACGTCCTCAAGTGTGACATTCTGTGCTCTTCACAGACCCCAGGCCCAGTTCAGTGGGTCTAAATCTTGTATCATTCTCCATGCACAGGTTATCAAGCCAGCGCCCCAGGTGTACTTTCCAAGTTGGACCAAGTACGACCATGGATGATGGAAGACGAAGTCCACTGCCGAGCCAGTTCAGGTGAGTGTGAGGCCAGCAGGGGGGCAGGCCGTGGAAATGACATTCCAGCTGGTCAGGGAGGAGTCGCCACTGTGACGGGGGTTTGGGGCTCTGTCTGCCCCGCCTCCGTGCATCTCTCTGGATGTCACACCTCTTTTTCTTTGTCATTTAGAGAGAACTATGTCCCTTCTGAGAGACAACACTATCTCTTCTGGGATCTGTTTCTTCTTTATTTTATCCACCTCCTGATTTCTTGTTTGCACAGTTTTCTTTTCCCAGGGTCCTCAATCCCTCCCTTCTGTGTACTCTCCCCTCCCTTGCTATGAAATTGCACCTGCCGAGGCCTCTCTCCAAAGACAAAACTGAATTCCTCCCTGTCCTCTGATGCCTGTACCTTCCCCTCCAGTGGTAATGTTGCTTTCCCTCCTGACATCCACCCCCTCTTGGATGCTGTGCCCCAAAGACACTGGTCTTCACTGCGCCGTATCCCCACACTGAGATACCTTCTCCAAAGGTTTTCTTTTCTATTTTCTCAAATGACCTCCTAACCTTCAAGGTTTTCTTCATTCGAATAAGCTAATAAGCTCCTTCACTGGTTCACTGGAGAAGCCACCTGAACTGACATCTCCCCAGTGTGATCCCCCATAGGTGTGGCTTCTGCATAAGTGACTCATCTTGTGGCAGCTCTCCTGAGTTCCTGGTGACTGTCGGGGCCTCGGATCATCTTCCCTCCCTCCGGGAAACCCATAATCATAACTTTTTCCTGCTTCAAATTAATTCCTTGGTGTATTTGCTGATTTTGAACTTTCTTCTCTTTTGTTGTAGACATTACCATTGTATTCACATCCTTAAAATTCTCATTTTTCTTCCTGTTGTATTCTGATGACATTTAGCCCCAGCTAACCATGTTACCTTTCAATTAAAGTTCTTGTTTCCATGACTTCTATGATGTGATATGGTCTTGCTCACCAAGATATGGATTTCCATTTTATTTCCTAAATTCTCCCCACTGTGTTCCATACATGTAATTGTTTCTTTGATTCATTCCTTACATTGTTTGATAGCCTGGTATATGCTGGAGTAAGGACAGTCAAAAAAAAGCATACAGACTGATCATGAGCTTTCAGTCTAACAGAAGAGAGTCAAGAAATTAATCAACAGACTCACAGACATAGAAAACAAACTTACAGTAATTAATATGGAAAGGGAGGGGTGGGAGAGGCATAAACTGGGAGTTTAGGATTAGCAGATACTGTTCTGTGTAAAATAGATAAACAACAAAGTCCTACTGTAAAGCACAGCGAACTATATTCAGTATCTTACAATAGCCTAGAATGAGAAAGAATATGAAAAGGAATATATATGTGTGTAACTGAATCACTGTGTTGTACACCAGAAACTAGCACAACATTGTAAACCAGCTATACTTCAATTCAAAAGAGAGAAACAAATTTAAAAAAAAGAAATTAATCAACATAAAAATACATCACGGGGGTGAAAAGTGCTGTGATAAAAAAAAAATGTAGGTCATGCTGGGGCTCCTCTTTTAGGACCCTCTTGGATGAGATGCCTTTGAACCAAAAAATGCAGGAAGTCAGGTGCTGCTGAGTTAGGAGTTCTCCGCATAGAGATGGCAAGTTTAAGAGCCCAAGCCAGGAATGTGTTTGAGAAACAGGAAGGAGCCCGTGGGGACGGAGCAGAGCGAGCTTCCAGAAACATGACGGGAAAAGGCCAAAGAGGCAGGAACAGCTGGGGGCGGGGAGAGTGAGGCTGGTCCTGTTCTCCATTCCAGGGAACTGCAGTTTTACTCCTCATGAGATGAAGCATGAGGAGTTCCAGAGTCCTGGGATGACGTGAAATGATTTACATTTGCAAATGACCCCTTTGGGCACTGTGTAGACGGTAGCGGGCGGGGGTGCAGGCAGGAGGGCCACGTGGGAGGCTGTTGCACAACACAGAGACGGGGAGAATGGCTGGGTGCGTCATGGGTGAAGGGTGAGTGCTGGTCAGATTCTGGATACGCTGCCTGTAGAAGGCAAAATGAGATTAAGAAAAAAATTATCATTTAATTTTTTTTTAACATACATACATACAATGATGTGTATCTTTTTTTAGGGGAAATAGGTGATTGGATTGAATGATTGATTGAAGGTGTTGGAGATAAAGCCCAGGACCTCGTGTATGCTAAGCAGGTGCTCTGCCACTGAGCTCCACCCTCCCACTGTGAGATTTTTTTTTTTAATTGAAGTATAATTGATTTATTTTTTATTTTCCCTTAGAAGTTTTTTTTTCCAATTCATATTTTTTATTGAAGCATAGTTGATTTACAAAGTTAGTTTCAGGTGTACAGCAAAGTGATTCAGTTATACATATACATATATATATATATATATATGTATATATGTATACTTTCTTTTTAGATTCTTTCCATTTTATGTTTTGACAAGAAATTGAATATAGTTCCCTGTGGTATACAGTAGGTCCTTGTTGTTTGTCTGTTTTAGATATAGTAATGTGTATCTGTTAATCCCAAACTCCTATTTTATCCCTTCCCCCCTTTCCCCTTTGGTAACCATAAGTTTGTTTTCTATGTCTGTGAGTGTCTATTTCTGTTTCATAAATAAGTTCATTTGTGTGTTTTTTTTTAAGATTCCACATATGAGTGATATCACATGGTATTTTTCTTTTGATTTTTGGCTTACTTCACTTAGAATGACTATCTTCTGGACGATCCATGTTGCTGCCAATGGCATTATTTTCTTCTTTTTTGTGGCTGAGTAATATTCCACTGTGTGTATGTATATGTCTGTATATAGACACACACACACACACCCCTTCTTCATCCAGTCATCTGTCGATGGACATCTAGGTCAAGACCTTGATTTTATTCCTAATGAGATGGGAAAAGATTTGGGAGTTTTGAGCAGAGGAGGCTTGATGTGATATAACTGATGCTGGAAGGATCCAATTGGCTAATGTGTAGAAAACAGACAGAAGCCTGCAGGAGGGGAACAGGAAAGCCCAGGTGGGAGGCTACTGCTGCAGTGCAAGAGAGAGCGATTGGCTTCACAAGGGTGGAAGGGGCAGATGTCGGTCCGAGTCTGGGTGTATCTATAAAGGAGAGCAAGTGGGATTGATCACTGAGGTGGAGATGGTGTGTGAGCGAGAGAAACAGATGAAGGGTGATGCTGAGAAGTTGTGTGGTGGTTAAAGAGCAGAGCAGAGCTGTTGTTTACTGGGGTGGAGATGCCAGGTGGAGAAGGAAATTGGGCTGGGAAACCAGGTCTGTTGTGGAGAGGGCAGGTTAGGGGTGCTCAGAGTTCTGTGCTGAATCATTACCTCTACTCCCCTCACGCCAGCCACAGCAGTGCATCCGTGGGGAGGCCTGTCTTCCTGCAGAATCAACCCCGATCTCCCTCCACCTCACTCCCACCCACCGGTGTTCACAACCTTCAGCTGTTTTCCTTGTGTCTGTCTCTGTCCTCTGAAATGCTTTTACCCAACTATAGCGAAGATTCCGTGAACAGGAGGAACGTGATTGTGTACCTCCGACTCTGGCACCATTCCTGGTACACAAAAGTCATCAGTAAGGATCTGTGGAATGAATGAGTCTGTCCCTCACCAGTTTGGGTGAGGCGGTCCTCCAACCTGTGGTTTGCTGCTCACAGGAAATATCTTGCATTTTTAATCTCTGCATGATTTGCAAAGCCAATATTTAGAAAGTAGCCAAATCTGTATTTATTCATTGTGAATGACATAAACTTGCTTTTTAAAAAAAAAATTTTTTTAATGGACGTAACAGGCATTGAAGCCAGGACCTCATGCATGCTAAGCATGCGCTCTACCACTGAGCTATTTCTTTCCCTTTCAACTTGCCCCAACCTTGTTTTTTACACTAACTATTTTTCTTTTGCCTTGATTGTATTGTTTTTTCCAATGTGCAAGGGACATTTAAACATGAGTTCTATTTATACTCATAACATAAGGTTGTCACTAGAAAGACACCTTATATCAAGGTATTAAAAAAATTTATGCTTCTTTTCTTTCGTAGAAATCTGGAAAGTTGATGATCACCTGCTAGAGCACTTACAAAATGAGAGCATGGAGAAGAGACCAGAACAATGGCACGAACACCGTCCACTGGAAAATTCTGTTCTTCAGAGCGGAACTCATTTTCTGTTCAGGCAAAATCAAATGTTTGATTTACACAGAAAAAGTCTGAAATCACATTTAACTTTACTTCACCAGAGAAGGAGCTATGAGATGAACCCAGCTGAGGTTAGTGGAGATGGGAAATCCTGTCTCCATGCCAACAGTGAACAGTTTCATACTGAAATTCAGTTTCCCAAAAGCCAGAAACTTATCAGCACTAAATCCCAATTCATCAGGAATCAGAAAACTCAAAAAATAGAGAGGCCTCACGTGTGCGGTGAATGTGGGAAAGCTTTCATCAAGAAGTCCTGGCTCACTGATCATCAGATAATTCATACTGGAGAGAAGCCCCATCGATGTAACCTGTGTGGGAAAGCCTTCTCCAGAAAGTTCATGCTCACCGAACATCAAAGAACCCACACAGGAGAAAAACCTTATGAATGCACGGAGTGTGGCAAAGCCTTTCTCAAGAAATCAAGGCTCAATATCCATCAGAAAACCCACACGGGAGAGAAACCATATGTATGCAGTGACTGTGGGAAAGGCTTCATCCAGAAGGGCAATCTCATTGTACATCAGCGGATTCACACAGGTGAGAAACCTTACATATGCACTGAATGTGGAAAAGGCTTCATCCAGAAGACATGCCTCATAGCCCATCAGAGATTTCACACAGGAAAGACTCCTTTTGTTTGTAGTCAATGTGGAAAATCCTGTTCCCAGAAGTCAGGTCTCATTAAACATCAAAGAATTCACACAGGAGAGAAACCCTTTGAATGCAGCGACTGTGGGAAAGCCTTCACAACAAAGCAAAAGCTCATTGTCCATCAAAGAACTCACACGGGAGAGAGACCCTATATCTGCAGTGAGTGTGGGAAAGCTTTTGCCTACATGTCTTGCCTGGTTAAACATAAGAGAATACACACAAGAGAGAAACGTGGAGATACAGTCAAGGTGGAAAGTCCTTCCACAGAGAGTCCCAGCTCCTCACAGACTAGTGAGCCCATGCAGGAGAAAAACGTTAATACGGTGACAGTGCAGGTGCCTTCTGCGGCCCCTCAGACACCCGTAAACCTCAGCGAGCTCCTGGCAAACAGGAACATGGTCATAGTTGGACAGCCTGTGGCCAGATGTGCACCCGCAGGAGATAACAGAGGGTTTGCCCGGACAGAAGCCTTATGAATGCAGTGAATGTGGTCGTGCCTTCAGTCGTCAATTATGTCTTATTTTATGTCACAGAAAACCAGTAGGAAGAGAAACTCAGAGCCCTACTATGTGTAAAAGATATAAATTATTGAGCAAACATTTCTAGCTCATATCATGGCTGGAAAGTCTATACTGAGAGACACTGTATAAATCTTGAGACTGGGAATCGTGCTAAATAAAAGGCATTGATGCAAAGGCATAATCTGAGGGCCAAGCCAGCACACACACAGCAGTCGCTTTTTTGTGTCCGTTAAATGAAGGAAGCCTGAGTTCAACTAAGTGGAGGAAATAAGTAGGTGAAGTTTTTAAACATATAAACGTGGAAGGTTGTATGGACAAAAAGCCACAACAGGGCTCATATTGGATCAGCAGGATATGGGGCATGTATATATCACTTCAATTTCCCCAGGCCAAGGTGAAGGATCCATTGAAAACTGGGATGTCTTCCTTAAACTTTTAGAAATGTAGGTTATGCAAAGGGACTTAGGTGGAGCCAGTTTGGGTCTTAGATCGAGTCAGTTTGTTGAGGTACTGAGTATCTGTGGAATGCTTCTTTTTCACTGGGTCCTGTTCTAGGAGTGAGGACACCGTAGTGACCAAGCCCATGGTCTCCTGGAGAGAGCTTTGAGGTAACTGGATTATCTTTCCACACCAGCTAATCTGGTAAGAGGATGTCAGTATGTACACCAGGTGAAACAGGTATTTTCTTAGTTTCTGGTTGCGGTAAAATAATACCATAGCCGAGGTAGCTTATAAAAACAAATTTATTTCTCACAGTCCTGGAAACTACAAAGTCCGAGATTAAGGTGCCAGCAGATTCAGTGTGTAATGCAGGCTGTTCACAGAAGATAGTCATTTTCATTGTGACCTCACACGGGAAAGGGCAGAGGTGCTCCTTCAGATGCCTTTTATAAAGGCACTAATCCCTTTCACGAGGACTCCATCCTCATCAGCCAGTCACCCCTCAAAGGCCTCACTTCTCAACCCCTTCATATTTTGGGTAAGGCTTCCAAGTACGAGTTTTGGGGGGCGTAAACATTCAGTCCATAGCAAATATGGAGTATTGGTTCAAGGGGGTACAAAAGTTTCTTGTTTAAGTGGTATATTATTTTGAGGGATGGCATGGACCACTCTTAATGGGCTTTAAGCACTTGAAGATACAAGTAAGTTTTTTTTTTAAATGCCCGTGTCTTATCTCCCCAAGTAGATTAAAAATTCCTTGATGAATTTTTTTTTTTTTTTTGCTATTTAAATGTTAAAGCTTAGAAACAATTAGTTCCTTACTTGCACTAAATCATGTTTCAAGTGGTCAGCAGCCGTAGGTGACTAGAGGCTGCCACATCGGACAGCCCAGATAATGGAGCAGAACTCTGTAGCTAAGTACATGGCTGAAAAGTATCTCCTGAGAGAAATCGGTCCTTTCCATAATCCTAGAAAGTTACGTTGGCGAGCCCTGGTTTACATGATTTTAATATTTCCCAGCATGGAAAAATTAAGACATCATATATTGATTTCGAAGATGAATGAGCTAATGGGCTTATCAGAATATTCTGTCATTGAAGGCCGTGAGTCTTTGGAAGGCCATCCTGAAGAACACGGCTGTCTTCCCCAAACCATGTGTGGTTAGAGACGCGGTAACAGTATCAACTGGGCAGAGCAAAGCAAAAGGAGCCTCAGAATAAACAGAACAAGAATCTTAGTCTCTAAGAATGGAGAATACAGGAGATAGGAGGTGACATTCTTAAACGATGCAGTGGATTCAAAAATTCCAGCTTCTCTGTTACCTGCTGAATTGACCCATATGGTTTTTCCTCATTATTCCTTCTCCGTCCTGGGAGCTGGGCTCTTGGCCTCTCCCTCTCCAGAGTCCTTTCCTAACTATCCCGTAGTTATCCACCTACCCAAGTTATAAACAGTGAGTCCAGCTCGTAGGGAAGGAAATGGAAGTTTGACACTCTGTGGCCGTCTCAGAATTCAACCTTAAAAGCTGGGTTATTGGGCAATTCACTCCAGGTATATTTTAAAGCAGCAACACTGTGTTACACACTGAAGATAACATCAGTGAACAAAACAGGCAAAGGAAAAGGCTTTCTGGATGTTACAGGATAGCAAGGGAGGGAGATAGTAAAGGGATTATGTCAGGAAGTGATAAGTCCTTTGAAGAAAAATAAAGCCCAGTAACAGTAATTTATAATAATTTACTGGTAATAATGGGGGAAGTGCCCCCATACCGCTTCTCTGGATATAGTCTAAGCCAAGACTGAAGTGCTGAGGGGAGGCCCCCAATCATAGTATTTGTAACTAGAGAAATTCCAGCACTGTTTCCAATGACTGTATATGACAGGCTTCCTGCCTCGGATTTTCTGAGAAACTTAATGCAAATTTCCCAGTTCCCATCCCACATCTCCTAAAGCAGAACCTCTGGGGCTGGAATCCAGCACTCAGCGTTTTTAACAATGGCCTGATGCACACCCAATTTTGACATTCTTTGCCCTAAATCCTGGATTACTGTATCCATCATCACCCTTGCGTTATGAGGATGGATTCAGGTTGTGCTTTTCCCACTGACTCCAGACCTTTACTGGACTCGCTTTTAGTGACCTATTCCAGTCACAACTTAGGCTCGCCCCGGCAGCCCTTTTCCCTAGTTGATGGCCAGCCCCACAGTGTACCAGTTTCTGGAAATCTTTTTGTTTTACAAAAGCACTATTTTATTTATTTATTTTTTTAAAATTTAAGTACAGTTACAATGTGTCAGTCTCTGGTGTACAGCACAATGTCCCAGTCATGCAGATATAAACATATATTTGATTTTCATATTTTTCCTATTAAAGGTTATTACAAGATATTGAACATAGTTCCCTGTGCTATATACAAAGGAAACTTTTTAAAATCTATTTTCATATATAGTGGCTAACATTTGTAAATCTCAAACTCCCAAATTTATCCCTTCCCATCGCCTTTCCCTAGTAACCATAAGGTTGTTTACTAAGTCGGCGAGTCTCTTTGTTTTAAAAACAGCTTCCTGCAGCCTATTTTCCGGCAGGAATCTTTCCGTGGTGTCGTTTACCAGGTGTATTATATTTTCTCTTTCTAGGAGTGCGTTCTCCAGTGCCTACCGACACCTGAACTGCTTCCCCGTTTGGAAACTGTTTTTTTGTTTGTTTGTTTGTTTTAATACAAAGCGGATAATATACGCCGCGGCCATGTTACTTCTCTGTTTAGCCCACCGAAAGCATCTTACTCTGCACCATGTTTGCCTTGCGAGGCTTGAGACTGAAATTTTACCTGTTTTCTGCAAGAGTCCCAGCGCCAGCAAATGAGATAACTTCAGGGGCTTCTCACCTGCCCTGGCCATCTCTGGCTCCTGGTCCCCAAACCCGCCCTCTTTGCCTTCTGTACGTCAGGTGTCTCAACATGGCCGCCCCCAGGTAGCAGCGACCTGGGCGCGGACATATTGCCTCCCCAAGGACACACCGGAAATCCGGTCTCCGCGTTTCCTCAAACACCGCAGGTCCACTTCGGCCGCCGTAGACAGAGGTGGACTGGTCTAGAAATCCAAGCAGTTCACGGAAGTACGACGTTTAGGGTTCTAGTCGGTCTGGGGAAAATTAGGTCAGTGTGTGGTTTTGTCTCTGGATTTTTTTTTTTCTTTGGTCCCACTGGTGGTTTTGTTCTACCCAGGGTGCCGAGTGGACGTGGAGCAATCTGGACCCGTGGGATTATTGCCGGGGGCGGAGGGAGAGGGTAGAACCGTCTAGACGAAGGTATTTAACGGGAAACCAGGTGGGAACCGGATATGAGGGATTTGAGGGAAACCAGCCGCGGGTTTTGTCTGTGGTTGGGACGTGGGGTGTCTTGGGAGTCAGTACGATGAAGAGTCTCAAGTTCAGTGCCCTTGTCACAGTTGTCAGGGTGTGGGCTTCTGCAGGTCGCGCCGCTTGCAGGGCTTGCAGGTGGCATTTACGATGATCGCAGTGTATGGTTCAGGTTGGGGGTTTCATTTGGGACTCAGTGGTTTGGGGACCGGGGTGGTCACATGTGAGTGTCTGGGCCGGGTTTCAGATTAATAAGGAAGTGTGTACTTGGTGTCTGCCGTATAAAGAGGCTTCTGAGGGCTGAAGCTTTGTACGCCCAGGACCCCTGGCTGGAGGTTGGGATAAAGTTCCAACTTCGGCTGCTGGAACAGAAGGCGGTACAGCCCAGGGCAGGAGTTCAAAACCATCTGATTTTTAGCTTTTAATCAAAGATTTGGCTCGACTGAGAGACTAAACCAGCAACACCTATCTGTTTTGTATCGTCTGTGCCGCTTTCGCGCTACAAAGGCAGAATATAGTCGTGACGGAGACACTTTGGTCCCCAGAGTCGAAAGTCTATGTCTGTTCTCTTTGCAGGAAATGTTTGCCACTCACTTACTAATATGTAGAAACGAGCACTGTTAACTTACTTCCCTGACATATTTGAACACTTTGTTCTTTGCTGACAGAATCTCCATTTGGTTTAATTATCTATCCGTCTGGCAAGTTGACCCATATCCCAGTTTATTAGTAAGTCCTGGTTGGTCTTAGACAATCATGTGATTCGAGTTCCCGTTGCTAGTGATTGAATTAGTGCTAAGAAATGAGCCTAGGTGCCTGGGCCGTTTTAGCCAGCTCTATATGTAAAAATCTGCTTTGGGGTTTCTGGTGCAGTCTTAGCCTTCTCTCTTTTAAATAAGCAATTCCTTGAATCTCTTTTTCCATATTGATAGTGGTATTGATGAAAATGTTCGGTCCTTGTATATGCATGTATAACTGAATCACTCTATGCTGTATATCATAAACTAACATAACATTGTAAATCAACTATTCATCTATTTAAAAATGTGTAAAACAAAAACAAAGAAGAAAATGTTCGATCCTACTTTCTAGTGTTTATAACTCATTCTTATTTTAGTGCATTGGCTCAACTCTGCAGTACAAAGTTGAAAAGTAGGGATGATATTGAACATCTTTGTCTTGTTGCCTGCTCATAAATTCACCTGCTATCTTGTCTGAAATTGACATGTTTTCAGGAGGATAAATCTAGGATTTCAGATTTAAGGACATAAAGATATTCATGGTGCTGTTTCAGATCAAAAAAGCCCATATTTTATCTGAGTCATGTCTCCCATTAATTCCTTATATCCTTTATTTGAACCTTCTCCTTTGACTCTAAATATGTATGCTTATTGGCCTTTTCAAATAACAGCTTTTAGTATTTTTGAGCTCTTCCATTTCTTTGTTAATTTAAAAGATCTGCAAATTAGTATAAAAGAAATATGTTCATTTATATAGACAGTCCCCAGGTCAAGATACAGAACACTGCCAGCACCCCAGTGGTGTTCTGTAAGCCTCTTCCCAGTTATATTACATCCTCACTCCCAGAGGTAAATACTATCCTGTCTGAATAGCAAGCACTTTCGGGCTTTTCTTTATGGTTTTATAATATAATTAATCATTTTCTGATCATTATAGTTTATTTAGTTTTGCCTGTTTTCAGTTGTGCATCAGTGTAACTTTACATCATGCATTTTTTAATGTCAGACTTCTTTTGCCCAGTATTTGTGAAACTCATTCATGCTTTTGCACATAGGTGTATTTTTTTCCCTCTGTAACAAGGGTCGGGCACATGTATTATGTAAATATTCGCACAGTAAATAGTTTGGGATTTGCAAGCCACAGACATTTGCTCACATACACTGCTGCTTTTTTGGTCTTTTTGCCTGATAGAGTCCCAGATCTGTTTTACCTTTATTTTATTTACTTATTTATTTTTAAAACTGAGTACAATCCTTTAAAGTGTAGTTGGTTTATGATGTGTTAATTTCTGGTGTACACTATAGTGATTCAGATATGCATATATATACACATATATACGTATATTCTTTTTTATGTTCTTTTCCATTATAAGTTATTACAAAGTACTGAACATAGTCCCTGTGCTGTGCAGTAGGACCTTGTTGTTTATTCACATATATTTCTTTTTGTTTATTTATTTACTTGGTTTACACTCTTTAAAAAAATTTTTTTTGGGGGTGGGTAATTAGGTCTGTTTATTTATTTATTAATAATGAGGTACCGGGGATTGAACTCAGGACCTCATGCATACTAAGCAGGCGCTCTGCCACTGAGCTATAACCTCCCTCCATATACTTCTTTATTTGTTTTACAATCCCTTTATTTTTAGGAGAGTTGCTTTTATTTGTTTTTTATTTTGCAATTTAAAAGTATTTTCCTTTTTTTTGATTTACAATGTATTCATTTCTGGTGTACAGCATAGTGATTCAGTTGTGTGTATACACACACACACACACACACACACATTCTTTTTCATTCCAGGTTACTACAAGCCATTGAATATAGTTCCCTGGGCTGTGCAGTAGAACCTTGTTGTTTACCTATCCACATATACTTCTTTATTTTTTACAATCCTCCCAAAATGTAAAAAGCCTTCTTAACGTGCAAGCTGAGCAAAGACTGTAATTTTTCCATAGCATTCCATTGTTTGAGTATATGGTTTTTATACTGTTTATTAAACTTGTATTGTTTGCAGTTTGGTTAATTGTGAATAATACTGCTGTGAAAATTTGTGTCCACGTCCTCTTGTCCAAATATGCTCGTATTTTTTAAGGTGTGTATATCTCAGATGCATGCTTCAGAGTGGAGTGGCTCCTGAGTTTGTAGACGTGTGGCTGTAAAGGGAGAGTGGCGCTCCCGTTCAGGGCGTGGAGGCTCCTCCATGCTTCACACACACCCTGTCCCAGGCATCTCTTCCATCTGGCTGTTCCTGAGTTATAATAAGTAAATATAGTCAGGAAAATGTTTCTCTGAGTTCTTTGAGCTGCTCTGGTAAATTAATCAGTCCAAGGATTTAGGGGGGAGTCATTGGAACCTGTGATCCGTGGCCAGTAGGTCAGAAGCACAAGTGACAAGCTGGACTTATGTTCGCACAGGAAGTAGGAGGTGGGGACCAGTCTTGGAGGATGGAGCGGTTAACTTGCGGGATCTGGTTTTATCTCCAGGTAGGT
Source organism: Camelus ferus (assembly GCF_009834535.1). Lineage (NCBI taxonomy): Eukaryota > Metazoa > Chordata > Mammalia > Artiodactyla > Camelidae > Camelus > Camelus ferus. Next base: position 11,416,552 of record NC_045704.1, on the reverse strand, counting down.
AGTGTCAGAGCTGAGGAGAACTGCAGGACACCCAGCTGGGGGTGTAGAATTGTTTGGTGGTGTGTTAAAAACACACACACACATATTCCAACTCAGAATCATACCTTCTTTTGGATGAGTTTCTTATTATCACATTTCCCTCTTCTGGTAACACCACAAATAATGTACTTTTAAGAAAATTACTAGCACCTCATTTTCATTTGCCACCTACTAATTTATGTACTATTAATTTGTATTTTAATTTTTTATGTATTTAAAACCTCCTAAGATATTATCATCATTGCTCAGAAGACAACGCCTCTGGTTTGCCCAGTACATTGGTTTTCAAACTGAAGTGTGTGTACCTGCAGGGCATACACAAACGTTTAAAGAGGTACCTGAGCGCATAGGGTTTAAAGGAAAACAGCGCCCAGCTCCCCTCCTTCCAGATGGTCCCTTTGTGTGACTGAGCTGCCTGAGGTTCTCCTGCTCCCGAGGCTGCTGGGATGGGTCTCAGTTACCCCATTTCCTTTGACAGCCACCCCACTTCAGCTTCACAGAGTAAAGGAACACCCCCACCGCGGTCAGAGTCTTAGGCTTTTTGGCCGGAGGTATAAAATCTTCTGGGACACCAAGGTAAGGGACACTTAGTGATGCTGTGGGCATTGGGTTCAGGTGAGTTTCAGGAGCAGCGGTAGCATCTGGGCCCAGAGGAAATGTACGTGCAGCTTGAATTTTCTCCTCAACCCACAGGTCCTGCCTCCCCAGGAGCAAAAGCATCAGTGGAAGAGGAAGACTGTATAGCATTTCTGGGGACATGCTCAATTAAAGACAGATTTCAGAACAGAAATTCAGAGCAGATCCAGGAGACACAAGGACAGAGTCCCCCTGTCGCCAGCCATTTCGGAGAACTGAAGGAAATGATCCAGGCCCAGGTGACCTGTGGTTTGTTTTCTTCTCCCCTTTGTTCCCTGATGCATTTGTAGGTGCCTATACAAATCACTTCCATTAATCTGCAAGTATAAATGTGTGTATCTTTTGTCTGTCGTGTGTATATGTGAATGTTGTGTTTCTAGATTAACAAGATTTAACTTCTACACATTATAGAAACTTCTAACTGGACAAATGGATGGATGGGTGACTCACCATTAGAGAATATTTTGCTAGACATTTGCTTCTTCAATGATATATTGAAATCAAAACCCTACTAGAGGTGGAGGGTACAGCTCAGTGGTAGAGTGCCTGTTTAGCATGCATGAGGTCCTGAGTTCAGTCCCTAGTACCTCCATTAAAAATGAGTAAATAAACCTAATTACCTCCCCCCAAAAATAAAATAAAAAAAAATTATTCCTAACCACGAAAAAAACCCAAAAATAAAATTTAAAAAATACCTACTAGATATCTTGATGCAGCCTATAAAGTGGAAATGAGCTGAAACACGTGAACATTTCTTCCATATCATGAAAAGGGCATCACTGCATTAAATTCCACTGCTATTACAGGAATCCCTGACATTTGACGATGTGGCCGTGGACTTCACGTGGGAGGAGTGGCAGCTCCTGTCCCCGGACCAGAAGGCCCTATACCGGGACGTGATGCTGGAGAACTACAGCCACCTGGTGTCCGTGGGTGAGGACGCTCCCCGGGTCACTCGGAGGGGCCGCAGTCAGTCGCCTTTCCTTTCTCAGCGTCTGGGAGCTCTGGAGCGTCTGGTGCTCCGACGCGGTAGATTCTCGGGCCCACAAGAAGTGTGTGTATTCTCCCTTCTCCTGAGAGAAGAGCCTGTACTTTGCAGGCTGTGGCATCGTTCAGTCCTCACAGGTCGCGTTCTGCTGTCTTCACAGACCCCACGTCCAACTCAGTGGGTCTGCGTCTTCTCTCATTTTCCATGAACAGGGTATGAAGCCAGCACGCCAGACGTACTCTCCAGGTTGGGTCAAGGAGAAGCCTGGACAATAGAAGATGAAGTCCCCTGTGGAACCCGTTCAGGTGAGTGTGAGACCGGCCAGGCGACAAGCCGTGGAAAGGACACTCTGGTTGGTCCGAGCAGAGTCACAGTTGTCAGGGAGGTTGGGACGGGTAAGCAGGGCCTCCATGCATCTCTCCTGTTGTAAGACCTCTTTTTTTAAAAGCTTTTTTTGCAGGGGAGGCAATTTGATTGATTGATTGATTTTTAACAGAGGTCCTGGACCTCGTGCATGCTAAGCACAGGCCCTGCCACTGAGCCATGCCCTCCCCCTCCCAAGACCTCTTTCTCTTTGTAGGCTTTTAGAGAGACATATGTCCCTTCTTAGAGAAGACACTGTCTCTTCTGGGATCTGTTTTTTCTTTATTTTACCCACCTCCTGATTTCTTGTTTGCACAGTTTTCTTTTCCCTGGGTCCTCAAATCCCTCCCTTCTGTATACTCTCCCCTCCCTTGCTGTGAAATTGCACCTGCCGAGGCCTCTCTCCAGAGACAAAACTGAGTTCCTCCCTGTCCTCTAAGCACTGCACCTTTCCACTCTCAGTTCCAGCCTACACCTCATCATAACTCTTGCTAAGTTCGAATTCATTCCTTTGTGTATTTACTAATTTTGAACTTTTTTCTCATTCATTATAGACAGTACCGTTGTATTTACTTCTGGAAAGCTTTCTCCCCCCCCGCCCCCCATATTCTGATATCATTAAGTCCCAGTTAACTGCGTTACCTGTCACATGACAGGAAATTCTTCTTTCCGTAATCTCTGTGATACGTCCTCTTGCTCAGAGGGATTCCTACCTTCTTGCCTAAACCTCCCAGTCTGTTCCATACGTGTGATTGCGTCCTTGATTCATTCCTCTAGGAATTATTTTTTCGGTAGTCTAGTGTATGCTGGATGGTAACAGCAGTTGAAAAAACAAATAGACCAAGAACTTTCATTCTAAGAGGAAGAGACATAAAATTAATCAAAATAAAAAAAACAAAAAACGTGTAGCGGGTGAAAAGTGCTGTGGTGAAATTAAGTTGCATAAGGGAACAGTAGGGGCTGAGGCACCTCTTTTAGGAAAGGGAACGTCTCCAAGGTGTCGTTTGAAAGTTAGAGGTGCTCGGGGTTCTCTGCTGTGTCCTTTTCCTAATGTCCCTTGCGTCACCCACAGCAGTGCATCCGTGGGGAGGCCTGTCTTCCTCCAGAATGAACCCCAATTCGTCCACCTCTCTCCCTTTCCATCGCTCCCTCCCACCAGTGCTCACAGCTTCCAGCTGTTTTCCCTGCATCTGTCCCTGCCCTTTCAACTGGGTTTTAAAAAAGAATGAAATAATGCCATTTACAGCAACATGGATGGACCTAGAGGTGGTCATACTAAGTGAAGTAAGTCAGACAGAGGAAGACAGATATCATCTCTCTTATATGTGGAATCTAAGAAAACTAAAGAAGTGAACTTACATACAAAATGGAAACAGACTCACAGATACAGAGAACAAATTTACGGCTACCTAACGGGGAAAGGAGGGAGGGATTAATTAGAAGTTTGGGATAAGCAGATACAAACTACTATGTATGAAATAGATAAACAGCAAGGACTTACTGCAGAGCACAGGGAACTGTATTCACTATCTTGTAATAACCTATAATGGAAAAGAATCTGAAAAAGTAGAACTGAATCACTATGCTGTACACGTGAGACTAACACAACATTGTGCATCAGGTATACTTCAATAAAAAATCAATCAGTGGTTTTAGCAAACCATAGTGCAGGCTGCAGGCACTGGGGGAGTGTGTTTGTGAGTTCCCAAGACTAGCATCATTCCGGGAAAGGAAGTCATCTGTAAGGGTTTGGGGAATGAGTGGGTCTGTCCCTTACCAGTTCGGGTGAGGCAGTCCTGCAAGCTGTGCTCTGCTGCTCACAGGAAATCGTATTTAGAAAGTAGCCAGATATGTATTTATTCATTATGACTGTTTTTCTCTGATGTACAAAGAACATCAAACATGGAGTTTTATTTACACTCATACCATAAGGTCGTCACTAGAAAGACACCTCACATCAAAGTGTTTTTAAAGATAAACCTTTATTCCAAATCAGGATGTTGGAAGAATTCACTCTTCTTTTCTTTCCTAGGAACCTGGAAAGTTGACGATCACCTGTGGGAGCACTTGCAAAATGAGAGCACGGAGAAGAGACCAGAACAGTGGCATGAACACCGTCCACTGGAAAATTCTGTTCTTCAGAGCGGAACTCATTTTCTGTTCAGGCAAAATCAAATGTTTGATTTACACAGAAAAAGTCTGAAATCACATTTAACTTTTCTTCACCAGAGCAGGAGCTACGAGATAAAGAACCCAGCTGAGGTTACTGGAGATGGGAAATCCTGTCTCCATGCCAACAGTGAACAGTTTCATACTGAAATTCAGTTCCCCAAAAGCCAGAAACTTATCAGCGCTAAGCCCCAGTGCATCAGGCATCAGGAAACTCAAAAAATCAAGAAGCCTCACGTGTGTGGTGAATGTGGGAAAGCTTTCATCAAGAAGTCCTGGCTCACTGATCACCAGAATCTCCATACGGGAGAGAAGCCCCATCGATGTAACCTGTGTGGGAAAGCCTTCTTCAGAAAGTTCAAGCTCACCGAACATCAAAGAACCCACACAGGAGAAAAGCCTTATGAATGCACGGAGTGTGGCAAAGCCTTTCTCAAGAAATCAGGGCTCAATGTACATCAGAAAACCCACACGGGAGAGAAACCATTTATATGCAGTGAGTGTGGAAAGGGCTTCATCCAGAAGGGCAATCTCATGGTACACCTGCGGATTCACACGGGCGAGAAACCTTACACATGCACTGAATGTGGAAAAGGCTTCAGCCAGAAGACATGCCTCACAGCCCATCAGAGATTTCACACGGGAACAACCCCCTTCGTGTGCGGTGAATGCGGGAAGACGCTCTCTCAGAAGACAGGTCTCATTAAGCATCAGCGGACTCACACAGGAGAGAAACCCTTTGAATGCAGCGACTGCGGGAAAGCCTTTATCGAGAAGCCCCAGCTCGTTATACATCAGAGAATTCACACGGGGGAGAAACCCTATAGCTGCAGTGAGTGTGGGAAATCGTTCAGAGGGAAGTCAGTCCTCAACAAACATCAGAAAACGCACACAGTCAAGGTGGGACACCCTCCCTCGGAGAGTCACAGGTCATCCCAGAGCAGTGTGGTGCTCCAAGAGAAAAACCTTAATACGGTGACAGTGCAGGTGCCTTCTGTGGCCGCTCAGACACCCGTAAACCTCAGCGAGCTCCTGGCGAACAGGAATGTAGTCATAGTGGGACAGCCTGTGGCCAGATGTGCACCCACAGGAGATAACAGAGGGTTTGCCCCGGAAAGAAGCCTTATGAATGCAGTGAATGTGGTGGTGCCTTCAGTCGTCAATTATATTTTATTTTATGTCACCGAAAACCAGTAGGAAAAAAGTCAGACAGTCTAGAGGAAAAGCGTTGAGTGAAAATTTCTAGCTCTTATCGTGGCTGAGGAGTGTGTACTGAGAGAGGCTGTGTAAATGCTGGGACTGGGAACGTGTGACACATGCATCCTTTTAAATGAGTGCATTGATACAGAGGCGTAATCTGATGTTAACCCCAACACACACAACATCAATTGCTCTGTTGTGTCAAATAAATGAAGCCTGCGTTCAACTAAGTAGAGGAAACAAATAGGTGAAGTTTTTAAACGTATAAATATGTGGAAGATTGTTATGAACAAAAAGCCACAACAGGGCTAATACGGGACCAGTGGGCTCCGGGGCGTGTATGTGTCACTTCCATTTCCCCAGGCCAGGTGAAGGGTTTGTTGAAAACTGGGATGTCTTCCTTTAACTGTTAGAAGTTTGTATTATTGCAGAGGGACTTAGGAAATAACAGCCTTAGACGGAGTCGGTTTGTTCACTTACGGTGTTTGTCAAATCCTTCCTCTGTACTTGGTTCTGTCCTAGAAGCTAAGGATATTGTGATGATCACACAGAAAAAGCCCACGGTGTCCCAGAAAGACCACTGAGGGAGTCGGATTATCTTTAAGTGTGAGCTCTACACTCAGGCTAATTTAGCGAGAGGACGTAAATACCTGTTTCAAGTGAAATGGACAGTCATTGGTTCAGGGGAATATGACCATTTATTATTGAAGGAGCATATTATCTTGGGGGTTGGGGACGGACTTTTTTTTAAATAACAGTAGCTTTATTAAAATTTATTTTGTTTTCATTTTAATTTTGGAGGGGAGGTAATTAGGTTTACTTATTTATTCATTCTTAGGGGAGGTACTGGGGATTGAACACAGGACCTCGTGCATGCTAAGCATGTGCTCTACCACTGAGCTACACCCTCCCCTTGGGGAAGGACTCTTAATAATGGTACTTAAGCACCATGAACACGAATAAGTTATTATTTTTTAAATGGAGGCACTGGGGATTGAACCCAGGACGTGTTGCATGCTAAGCATGTGCGGCACCACTGAGCTATGCCTGTTTGTTACCTCCACAAGGAGGTTATAAGTTCCTTAATTTTCGTGGCTTTACTCAAACTTTAATGTTTAAAAAAATTGCAAACCAGTAAGATGAAAAATCAGTTCCTCAGTTGCACCAGCTGCATTTCAGGTGCTCAGCAGACACGTGTGACTGGTGGCTGTCGAGCTGCACAGCACAGACAAGGAGCAAAATGGTGACACAATGGAAAAACTCTCTAGCATCATTTCCATTGTTCCAAAAAGTTATGTTGGTGAGTGCTGGTTTCCATGGCTTTTTATTTCTCAGCACCAAAGCCCTTACCGTACATAGATTTGGAAACTGAAAGAATAAATGAATGGGCTAATCAAAAAGTATTCTGTCACTGAAGGGAATGACGGTTCTGAAGAACAAAACTGACACCCCAGACTGGGATCAGAGAGACATAACTGACTTTAAAGGGACAAAGCAGAAAAGGAAAATGATTCCTGGAATAAACAGAACAAAAGGTGAAGTAAGAGCCGTCGTCTTTAAGAGCGGTGTCGGGCGTAGGGAATGGGGGGAAGGTGAGGTCTTTTTGGAATGTCTTGGAGACGGAGCCTTAGATTTGTCCTCAGGCGTATCACCTGTGAAGAATTGCCATTTACAGATCCCGGCTTGGTGGGGAGGATATAGCTCAGTGGTAGAGCGCATGCTCAGCATGCATGGGGTCCTGGGTTCAATCCCCAGTACCTCCATTAAAAAAAAAAAAAAAAAAAAGGATCTCGGCTTATCTGCTTATCTGGGACCTGCTGAACTGAGACAGGTGACTTCTATCCCCCTCATTCTTTCCCGCTGTCCTGAGAGTCGGGTCTTTGCTTACTCCTTTATGCAGAATTCTTTCCCATGATCCCATAAAAACAGAAGATACCAGTTACAAACACTGAGTCCTGCTCATAGGAAAAGAAATGGAAATGTGCCACGCTGTGGTCGACTCAGAAGTCAGTTGAAATCCTGGGTTTGGGTAGTTTACTCCAGAAATATTTTAAAAGCACCATCACTGTGCAAGTCACTGTTTTACCCCTCAGGAAACATCAGTGAACCAAACAGGCAAGGGAACAGCCTTCATGGTGGACCGTCCAATCTAGTGAAGGAGAGAGGCGGTAAATGGATTTTAAAATGTCAGGAAATGATAAATCCTACGAGGTGAAATAAAGTCTAGTAATAGATAGTAATTTATAGTAATCTGTAGGTCACAGTGAGGGAGACTTCCCCTTCCCCAGGGAAAGGCTTTTCTGGATATAATCTGAGCCAAGATTTAAGTACTGAGCGGAATCACCCGTCATATTTGTAGCCAGAGAACATTCCAGGACTGTTTCTGACAACTGTCTCTGACGAGCTTCCTGCCTCGGATTCTCCGAGAAACTTAATGCCAATTCCTGAATCTCACCCCACATCTCCTAAACCAGAACCTCTGGGGCTGGAGCCCAAGAGCTTGCATTTTCAAGAAGGGCCTGATGCACACCTCATTTTGAACGTATTTGTCCTAAATCCTGGATTACTGTCCCTGTCACCACTGTCACGTTATAATGGGATGGGTTCAGGGCAGAGAGTCTCCAGCAAAGAATGTCATGAGCGGTCCGGCGACCAGACCCTCTGCTCCCCTCCACTTCCTGGCCTGTGAACCTCCACTTCCTGGCCGAGGCAGGGCCAGGCCAGCTCACTGCTGAACTGATCAGTCAGGGCCCCTGTATCTTCCCATCTTCTGGGTCTTCATCCTTCATTCTCTGCAATGATCACTTCTTCAGTGAAGCTTGCCCTCACTCGGCCAGGTGCCCCAATTTCTAGCCCTCCGCAGAACTGTGTCCTCTCCTTACCAGCACTTTATAGACATGGGCAGTTGTACGTTTCCTGGATTTAGATGTGTATTCCCCATCAGGATTGGACTGAAATTGAGTAGGTCATATTGTCACGTGGTTCAAAACTTAAACTATGTAAAAAAGGTGCATTTATGAGACTCACTTTTACCCTCTCGGTTTTCCCTTGATCTTCTGCCTCCTACAGGTAAGTTTGTTTATTGTGAATCCTTTCAGTGGTTTTTTGTTTTCTTGGTTTTTTTTGGCAGTGCAAGCAAGTAGATGTTATTTTTTTGTCCCTTTTCTTTTCAAAAAGCAGCACAGTATGTACATTCTCTTGCACTCCTGCTGTATTTAATTATTACTGAGGAGAACGGCACCTTGCATGGAACTGAGGAAGGGAAGACTATCCTGTAAGCCAAATTCAGTTACTCATTTAATAGTCCGTTGTGGGAGCCTCTGTTCAGTTTTTGTTCTGAGCACTAGGGGATACAAAAATATTACAGAGTTTCTGTCTGAGGATCTCACAGTCCTTTTTGGAGGACAGTCAAGTCAGTATACTATGATGGTCTAGAAAGAGAAATGATCTTCAATCACCCCTTGTATAGAGATGTTTTCTCTATTCTCTGTTGCTGATTTCTGTACTTCTTGTCCTTAGCAACACAACATGGTTGCAGTTTTACATTTGATAATTGTATTACTGTAATTGAGATTGACCTGGAAAGGGGTCCCCTCCTGCTATCTGAAGAAGTGACATCTAAGATGACTCAGGAAAGGACAACCAGAGTAACTAATACTCTTTCACTACTTCCCGTGTGCCTGGCACTTCCAGGAAGGAAAGCATTTGCAAATTCCTGGTAGCATGAGACCACAAGGCATTGGGAACAGGCAGAATAATGTAGGAACTAAGTATAAGGCAAGGAGTAATGGACGATGATAATGGAGAATCTGGTATTTGCTTGTATACAGCCTTAGAAGCATTTTCTTGAGATCTTCCTTTAGTCTGTAATCCATAAATTAATTCAGGGTTTCATGGAGGGTATGGTAATAAAGATGGTTGTGGTATGGGAAAAAAAGGTGGTTAGAAAGCTGCGTACTTGTAAGGACCAGGGAGGTGGCAAATTCAGTAGTAATTCAGATAAATGGACTAAAGCAATGATGGAGAGTACAGGGAGTGATTCAGGAATTATTATTTTATAAAAGTTTTTATTTATTTACTTTTTTTCCCTTAAATGGAGGCGCTGAGGATTGAACCAAGGACCTTGTGCACTCCAAGCACGTGCTCTACCACTAAGCTATACCTCCCAGCCCCTGGGAATTATTTCTGAGACAGCATTACTAGGAATTGGTGGCCAGTGTGATGATGACATATAGGTTATGTTTTGGCTTCATCCTACATCAGCCTACAATCCAGGTAATTCTCACATCTCCATTCTTGATTTATTGTGTAATAGTGATTGCTGGATGAGAAACAGAATAAGGAAAAAGTCAGTCTGGAAGGATTCCCATTTTATTTTTAAATTTATGTTTATTTAAAAAAATTTTTGGGGGGGGAGGTAATTAGGTTTATTTATATATTTTTAGAGGAGGTACTGGGGATTGAACCCAGGACCTCATGCATATTAAGCACATGCTCTGCCACTTGAGCTATACCCTTTTCCCTACTTTATTTTTAATGGAGGTAATGGGGATTGAACCCAGGACCTCGGGCATGCTAAGCATGCACTCTACCACTGAGCTCTACTCTCCCACTCTCCCCTCAAGGATTCCTATTAGAGTTGCTAGTTTGAGGAGGCAGTATGTCTTGATGTTCTGTTAATAAACTCTTTTAGAATTTAGTGGGTACTTGGAGAAGATTCCAACTCCAAGCCCAAACCCCAAATATAATCAAAACTGTCAGTTGCACTTAATCCATTGAAAATTCTAAAGTGAATATGTTTATTAAATTTTGCCGTATGAGGATGATGTTATAAATACTGTTCTGGACATCAGTAATATTTCATCCTATCAATTAGTCATTTAAAAAAATACTGGTAATTCTATAATTGGCTTTTTAATGGCTATAGACTCACCTTGAAGGGATGAATTAATTTACTGAACTATTCACCTGCTGATTGTACATTCAGATTATTACTAGTTTAAAATTTTTTTTACCAAAACTTTTTTAAAAAGTTAAAAAAAAACTTTCTGTGGTTAATATAAAAAGAATTTTTAACAAAGATTCTTAGCATTGGAATTTCTAGATCAACGAGAATGAAAAATTTTATTGTATAGATAATTCCAAATTACCCTCTAAAAAGGATGTACAGATTATCTCCTTAACTACCCCTCCACCTGCATAACATAATGGCTAATATTTCTTAAGTGTGTTTATTTGGGAATGATGCCCCAAAATGTAATAGCATACCTCATCATTTAATGGCTCTCAAATGCCCTTCGTTTTTTTAGGAAATGTTTGTATATATTTGAAGCCTTACCCCTCTCCCTTCCCTAGGAGCGGTAACCACACCCCCAGGCCCCTGAGGGCAGCGATGTTCCGTCAGCCCGCCCCTTCAACAGGTCCCTGACCAACCTCATCCAGACCGGCCTTCCTCATTCCCATCCCCGCTCGACGTCATTCCCTACTTTCACCAGGGCTCGAAGTCGTGTTTCGCCCACGGTTTGACCGCCGCCTCTCTAACACTTCTCGGCTCCTACAAACGTCCGAAGGCTCCTTAGTAGCATTATTAGCTCTTGGTCTCAGTGCCGTACGGGACTGCACTTCCTGCAAGATGGCCGCTCCCATGCCGCTCCACCCGTGTGACTCATGGGCGCCGCCATCTCTCCGTCTTGTACGAAAGGATCCAGCCTCGCCGCCACAGCCTTAGATAGGCTTCAGATTTTGAAGAGTTATTCAGTACAGTGCTTCCGACCGACAACGGGGAGGGAAAGGCAGGGAAGTGTCCCAAAGTGGCTTCAATTCTCTGAGCTCTGAGCCGCAGCCTCCATGGTGACCACTTCCGGCCCATCGCCGGGGTGGGCGTGGCCACGTTGCGTCATAGAGCTGGGCTAGAGGCCAGAACTCCAACACCCCCAAAACCCGCTGAGGTCCGGCCAGGTCAGAAGCGTCCCTAGCGACAGCCAGAGAGGGGACTAGGGCGCGAGAGTACGACTGGGGATCATTCTGGAAGAGAGTTCAGTCTTTGGTAGCTGCCAGGAGCCTTGAGAACCTCAGCATCAGGTGGGTCCGCGTCTTCACGTGGGTCCGTGGGTCCGGACTGAGGGGCCTGTGAGTCCAGTTAAAGGCCTTCTGGGGCTTTCTTTAGGTCCAGTCGCTGGGTACTCTTGGCTATAGTAATGGGCCCTTGGCAGTCGGTGTTTTTAAGTGTCTGAAGAGATAAATAACCGAAGGTCATGTTGGTGAGGGTTTGTGTTGGGGAGGGTGTGTATCCGCGTGGGTGTTTTGAAACCCAGCCCCCCTAAAACCAAGTTCCCCTGCCGAGTTCATGATTAACCTCTATATTCAAAACTTACTCTTTTTCATATCCTTCTTCTGTTGGCCGCAGAATTGAGGAGCATCAAAGAAAAGGGGATATTGAAACTGACCGGGTCCCGGGTAGGGAAGCCCGGCTTGTGTCCCCTGTTTCTGGTTTGTAGAAAAAGGCTTTGGTCTCCTAGGTCTTCCCTGTATTCCAAAGAGCAGACTAGTTAGGGAAGTGAGGGAGTGCAGAAACACAGGGAAAGCTGTTAGGAAACAATAGTTCACGGAATCCTAGTTCGCGGGATTACACAACTGATGCATATCTTTGAGTTGTTATAAGATGCCAGTTGTGGGCAGGATGCTTACTACTTGCTGACCACAGCAGGTAGACCTCAGACTGGCTGCAGCCAGAAGGTTGATGATTAAGACTTCTGAAACACCTCCCTGTTACTTCACCACCAACCAGTTGGAAGAAAGCCATGGCCCTTGCTGCCCTCACCACAAATGTTGCCTTAAAAGACCCTTCCCTGCATTCATGTCGCATTCATGTCCTCCTCCCCATGAACAGTCCTTAGTTTTACAGCTACAGTTTTATAGCCTTTAATAGTCCTATAAATAGTTTTATATCCTTTCTTTTGTCCAGATCTCTAGTCCTGGTGCTGAGAGTAACGTGATGCTAGTTGGAGACCGAGGGAGAATGAATGTACCCAGAGGTCAAAGAAGAGTTGCTGTAGGGGTCTGTGGCTTTGGGGGTTTAGAAAAGCTACTGGAAAATAAGAAGTTTGTGGCTAGAAGGAAATCCATGGTAACTCCACTGAATTAACGACCTTATAATGTGAGTCTTTCTGACTCCTTGTCTCTCTTTGATTTGCTGCTTTGGAATGAGTGTTGGGACATACTCCTTTTCCATTTCTCTGTGGAATAAGAGTGCTTGTGTGTGTGTGTGTGTGCGTGCGTGTGTGTGTGTGTGCGCATGCATGCATTGAGTGTTCTGAGAGCTGTTTCAGAAGTCCAACAAATGGACTATGTCTATATGTTACCTTCTGATGTGAATTTATGGGTAGTAAACTTTTTAGGAAATCCTACATGGAACTAAACTTTAGAGATTGTTTGATTAAGAAAGCACAGTAGTTAAGGTCATGAGCTTTGGAGAGAAAAAGACCTGGGTTTTAATTCCAGCACTGCCTCTTAGAACGTATGCAATTCTGGACAAAGGACTATCTCTAGGTTTTAAGCCTTGACTCTCTTCATGTATACATGGATCTAGTGATTTGATACTTCTAGACTGGCGGTGAGGGTGAAATTTTTAAAAAGCTTATGATTTGCCTAGCACGTTAATCTTTAATGTTTGCATTGCCTTTGAAGTCTAGATGTTTTGGTTTCCTAAACAAAAGAAAACTTTTAAGCATTGGGATTTTATGTTAGAGGGCAAGTGGACACCTATATTAGTTTTCTGTTGGTTCTGTAAGTTTACATAAGAATTAGTGGCTTAAACAGCACAAGTCTATTACCTTACAGTTCCATAGGTTAGAATTTCAACAAGAATCTTATGGGCTAAAATCAAGATCTCAGTAGGAGTGTGTCTTTCCTGGAGGCTCTAGGGGGAGAATCTGTTTGTCTTTTCCACCTTCTAAAGGCTGCCCACGCTATTTGGCTCCTGGTTCCCTTTCCCCTCATTTCCAAAGCCAACAATGGTCTGTGGAGTTCTTGTCAAATCATCTCTCTCTGGTCTCTTCTGCTTTCTTCCACGTATAAGGACCCTTGTGATTGTGTTGGGCCCACCGAAACAATCCAGGAAATCTGTTTTTAGGTCATCTTATTAGCAACCTCAGTTCCCCTTTGCTATGTGATATAACATAGTCACAGGTTCCGCAGATTAGAATGTGGATATCTTCGTGGGAACTATGGTTCCGCACCTATAGCAACACTGACAAGGTGTGAGGCCCAAGGGAATGTACCACTAACAGTAACTTTGCTTTTAAGTCCTTAGAATCAAGTGAAGTAAGGAGAAGGAAGTTCCAGGACCAGGAGAGCATCACTTGTGGGGATATCATTAACTTGAGATGTGAGATCTACGACCAGAATTTGAATGACAGTCTAGAAGTATATAGAAACCAAGAGATCCCCATTCCTGGCCATCTTCTAAGAGCAGAAGAAAATGACCAAGGTCCAGGTGAGTTTTAATGTTTCTTTATTCCCCCCACTTTTTTTCTTCTTCTTGTATTTGTAGAGGCTTATAAAAATGGATTTGATTCACTGGTAAAATTACATATTGATAAGAGCCTGAATCTGAAGAAAAAGAAACACTAACTTTAATGTCAATGTCAAGGCAAACCTGGAATGGTGGAACTGTAGGTCAGAGAATCTGCTCAGAACTTTTCTTGACTCCTTTTTTTCCATTTCTAGAGTTGGAATTGGGTCTGTTTGATATTTTCCATGTTACTCCATATGTTCATTCTTTCCTCTACCTTCTTAAATATATGAATGTATAATATGTGTTTCAACATCCTTGTCTACTAATTCTACTATATATGTCATTTTTGGTTTTGTTTCCATTGATGATCCTTTGTCTTTGTATGAGTCTATTTTCTCTTTGCATATCTGGTAATTTGGATGGGCTGCCTGGCACTGTAAATTTTTTATTGTTGAGTGATGGATTTTTATTCCTTTAAATATTTTTGAGTTTTATTCTGGGATACAACATAACTTACTATACTTATGCTTTTCAGTGGGAGGGAGGCTGTGGGTACTATTGACATCTTGAGCTTCACAGTTAGTCCTGTTATGGGACTGTCATTTGCTTTACAAGATATATAGCACCCTCGGTCCCCGACCATTAAATACCATAGGGCCCTAGTCAGTTTGATAATGTGAAACATCCTCAGAAACTTTCATACCCCCTTTGATATGTTACCTAAAATTGGAACAAGACAAAGATGTCCACCAACACCACATTATTTAGAAATACTAGTCAAGAAAAGAGGTAAAAGAGAAATAAATTTGGAAAAGAGGATTTAAAACTTTCCTTACTTACAGATAATTTGGCTGCATAAATGGAAAAAGCTGAGAATCACCACAAGCTTATTAGAAACAATAGGAGAAATCCATATATCATATTAAGATATACTAATAAGTGTAACATCCTTGGTTGGAAGTTATTTCACTCAGCACTTTGAAAGTACTATTCCATTCTTTTTTTGGGGAGAGGTAGTTAGGTTTCTTTATGTATTTGTTTTTAACATTTTTTATTGATTTATAATCATTTTACAATGTTGTGTCAAATTCCAGTGTTCAGCACAATTTTTCAGTTATACATGAGCATATATATATTCATTGTCACATTTTTTTCTCTGTGAGCTACCATAACATTTTGTGTATATTTCCCTGTGCTATACAGTATAATCTTGTTTATCTATTCTACAGTTTTGAAATCCCAGTCTATCCCTTCCCACCCCCTGCCCCCTTGGCAACCAGAAGTTTGTATTCTATGTCTATGAGTCTATTTCTGTTTTGTATTTATGCTTTGTTTGTTTGTTGTTTTTTTTTAGATTCCACATATGAGCAATCTCATATGGTATTTTTCTTTCTCTTTCTGGCTTACTTCACTTAGAATGACATTCTCCAGGAGCATCCATGTTGCTGCAAATGGCGTTATGTTGTCGGTTCTTATGGCTGAATAGTATTCCATTGTATAAATATACCACTACTTCTTTATCCAGTCATCTGTTGATGGACATTTAGGCTGTTTTCATGTCTTGGCTATTGTAAATAGTGCTGCTATGAACATGGGGTGCAGGTGTCATTTTGAAGTAAGGTTGCTTCTGGATATATGCCCAGGAGCGGGATTCCTGGATCATACGGCCCACACAAAAACTACTAGAGCTGATCGAAGAATTCAGCAAGGTAGCAGGTTACAAGATTAATGTCCAAAAATCAGTTGCATTTCTTTACACTAACAATGAATCAACAGAAAAAGAAAGTAAAGAAACAATCCCCTTTAAAATAGCACCCAAAGTAATAAAATACCTAGAAATAAATCTAACCAAGGAGGTGAAAGAATTATACACAGAAAACTATAAACCATTGATGAAGGAAATTAAAGATGACTTTAAAAAATGGGAAGGTATCCCATGCTCTTGGATTGGAAGAGTCAATATTGATAAAATGATCACACTGCCCAAGGCAATCTACAGATTTAATGCAATCCCTTCTTCATGTATTTTTAATTGATTTTTTATTTTATTTTATTTTTTAGTGGAGGTACTGGGGATTGAACCCAGGACCTTGTGCATGCTAAGCACGCACTCTGCCACTGAGCTATACCCTCCCCCTACTATTCCATTCTTTTTCTGACTCTGTCATTGCTTAGTGGCGTTAAATCGTATTTGTTATTCTTTTGTTAGGTATATGTGTTCTCCTCCTGGAGAGTTTGGAATTTTCCCTTTGAGTTTGGTGATTTGCAGTTTTACTTCTGTGTGTCTAGGAATGGATCTGTTTTCCCTGATCTTACTTGGAATTGTTGGGTTCCCTCACCCCAAGGTTTGGGGTCATTTACCAGTTCTAAAATATTCTCCACCCTTACATCTTTGGTTATTACCTTCCGTCAAATTTCCTGTTCTTCCCTCACGCTCAGAATCGGTGTAAATTCAACATTCTCACTCGTCCCTTCATCTCTCTCAGCCTCGCTGTTGTGTTTTCCATTGTTGTCTTTCATACTTCAGATCTGCTGTCTAGTTCCCTCTTGGTTATATCTAATTTGTAGTCAGGAGATAGGTTGAATTTCTCATTTCAGTGATTGTATTTCTTGTTTCGAGAATTCGTCTGTTTCAAGTTAGCTCATTCATCTTTAATAGTCTCTATTTTGCCTTTCTACATATTAAACAGAGTTTATACCCAGGGTCTTACATTTCCAGCATCTTCAGGTTTTTCATGTTTAATTCTAGAACTTACTGTTTCTATTTAACTCACGCAAAGTGAAGGCTCCTTGAAGGCAAGAACACGAGTGTTCATTTTGATGCCATCCACATGTAGTTCAGGGCATGCACGTACACACACAGACGGCAGATCTTGTCAAGGTTAACAAGAGGCTCTAATGACCACATTCCAGAAAACCTTCTGAATTAGTGAGTGAATGGATGGCTGAAATAAAGCAGCAGGATGTCTGTAGAAGAATTCCCATTCTTCCCCAGTATATGATGTAAACTGCATATATAGATACAGTCTATAGCGTAGAAATGATTAGAATAAATTTCTGTACATCTCTTCCAAATCATTAAATAATCACAGATTATGGGAGGGAGAGTATAATTCAGTGGTAGTGTGCGTGCTTAGCGTGCACAAGGTCCTGGGTTCAATCCCCAGTACCCCCATTAAAATAAATAGATAAACAAACCCAATTACCTACCCCCTAAAAAACAAATCAGAAAAAAACTACTGAAAAAAGAATTATTAAAGAAAATAAGAATCACTTACATTAAAGAAGAATTTGTTACTACAGGGATCATTATTATTTGAAGATGTGGCCGTGGACTTCACGTGGGAGGAGTGGCAGCTCCTGGCCCCTGACCAGAAGGCCCTGTACCGGGACGTGATGCTAGAGAACTACAGCCACCTGGTGTCCGTGGGTGAGGACCGCCCCCCTGTGCCGCGTCAGCAGTCTTCCTCAGTTGTGGAATGCTTTGGAGGGTATCTGAAGTGTTGAATAATGTAACAGAAAGTCGGACCTTTTTGGTGAAGGGCCAGATAGTAAACATTGCAGGCCATGTGAGCTACCTTCTGTCTCTGTAACGCTTTTTTTTTTTTTTTGATATTTCTCTATATCTTTATTCATTCTTCATAATTTTAATTTTAATGTTTGGTGTTTAACTGCACTGCTTTAATATAACTTGTACAATTTTAAGCTGAATTATCTAGGTTTTTCTCTGCAAATATAATGGTCTAATAATAATGAATATTTGTGTCTACATTTATTGTGTTGAACTTTCTCTTTAGGTTAAAGAGATGTGGTAGCTTCTGAGTCTAAAAGTTAAGTGTGGCTTTGAAAGAGGAAGTGAATTTGTTACTAATACATCTAGGGAATTGTACTGATTGGATATTAGAAGATTTGATGTTAACTCTAAATCATAATAGTGTTATCTTGTAATAATAGTATTAATTTTTTTGTTTATTTAAAAAATCTTATAACTTTTTAAATGAAGTATAGTTAATTTACAGTGTATTAGTTTCAGACGTATAGCAAAGTGATGCAGTTACACACACACAGATATATATATTCTTTTCCAGATCCTTTTCCATTATAGGCTATTACAAGATACTGAGTATAGTTCCCTGTGCTATACAGTAGGTCCCTGTTGTTTATCTGTTTTATACATGGTAGTGTGTATCTGTTAACCCCAAACTCCTAACGTATCCCTCCCCTCCTTTTTTTAAATAACACTTTTAAAATGTAAAAATGTAATGTCTTAGTTACAGCCACAGACCATAGTTTGCTGACTCCTACAGAAGACTTGGATTTTATAAGTGGTAGTCTCAGTTTCCTCTTGGGCCTCAGACAGAAGGGTATGCTTCCCCTACTCCTAGGGGAAAGATCTTCTCCAAGGTGCTGTTGCACAATCTGTAAAAGGTATCATTTCACAATGTTTAGATCGCATGTCCAAAGGTGTTTTCATAAATATCCTGTTATTTTTCATGAACAGGGTTGCAAAGTTCCAAACCAGCTGAAATCTTCAAATTGAAGCAAGGAGACCAGCCATGGTTAGAAGAGGAAAACACCCCTGGTCAGAACTCACCAGGTGAGTGAATGAGAAACATTCAGGTAGAAAAGAGTGGAAGTAAATTCATAGACTTGTGAAGGCCTCACGCATTTTAAGTAGCGTTGAGGTGGCTCATCTTCTTGCTTCTAAACTTTTGACAATATCTAAACAGAGCCTCTGAGTATCACCCTCCTGTGTTACCATGCGTTGCTTACACATTTAGAGGAAAGTACTTCTGTGTTCGCACCTCTGGATGTTATACTGATTAAATCATCTCAGATCTTGATTTGATTTGCTTAGATTTTTTTCTTTCTGAGGATTCTCAAGTTTTTCCCTTCCTCACTGACTGCCATGGTACCACTGCTTGTTCCTTCCTCTTCCCTTGCTTTGGAAATTTCAGTCTTCCATGCCCCTCTGCAAAGAGAGAACTTCAGGTTCACCATTGTCTTCTGAGTAGTGAACCTCAGGTAGTATTGATTTCCCTTCCTAACGTTCAACCCATCCTTGGATGCTGTGTTCCCATGGCAACTCTGTCTTTTAATGTGCATCTGTCTATCTCCTCATTCTGGATGGGCAAATAGGAGATAAAGCAAATGTAACAAAATGTTAACTCTAGAATCAAAGAGGTGGGTATATGACTGTTCACTGTATAAGTCCTTCAATTTGCATGTTTGAAAATTTTTATAATGGTAAGTGAAGAACTGTAAGTATTGTAATTTTCATAATAAATTATACCTCCCAAATACACTGAAATCAAGGAGTTCACTCCAATAAAAAAACAAAACCAAAAACTTCACTGTCGTAGGTTCTGCCTGAAGTCAAACCATAACCTCACGCCTGCTTTGCTGACTCCACATTGATTTGCTGGAGCACGTATTTCTCTTGATTCCTCTTAGTTGTTGCTCTCGGTTTAATTTCCCTGGTCTAAAACGTTCTGGTTATAACCCTGCTACCAACTATGTAATGTTTAAATCCCTCTGCGATCAAGGCTCACATAGAATTTTCTCTCCATTCCCTAAATTCCAAGTCAGCTTCATTTAAACCAGTCTCTGCAGTGCTTTACATACATATGATTGTTTCATTGATTCATTCCCTCAACAAGTATTTTTAGTGCCTCATATGTGCTGCTGTATAGTGTGCTTTATCTCAGGTGGTTACAGCAGAGAATGGAAGAGTTGACGTTCTTATTCTGATAGAGCTTGCGTTCTAACTGGGGGAGGTACACAATAAATATGGTAACTTTTCTGATGGTAATTAGAACCATGAAGAACAACACGGGGGAAATGAGTGTCAAGCAGTGGGAAGGCTGATGTGTCATACACAAGGGACAGGGAATGCCTCTCTGCTCTGCTAAGGTGGTGAGTGGGGTGAGGCATGAGCCCCGGGTGGGTCTGGGGAAAGCGTCCCAACAGTGGCCGCCCTGAGGCCTGTGTACGCGGCACGTTTGAGGACTGTGGGTCCAGCAGAGTGACCCGGAGCAGAAGTGATAGGACCTGAGGTGAGAAAGGGGCCCACTCCAGGCAGGGCATTGCAGGCCATTTTAAGGGCTTAGGATTTTTCTTCCCACAGTGATGGAGTTATTGAATGGTTTGGGGCAGAAGAGTGACATGGTGTGGCTTATGTTTTTAAAAGATTGTTTAACCTTAGACTGAAGGATAAATGTAAGTGGACATTTGTTTTTGTCATTTCTGTGTTTAATGGAGGTACCGGGGATTGAACCCAGGACCCTGTGCATGCTGAGCATGGGTTCTACCACTGGGCTATGTCCTCCTGCTAAGAAGGGCCCTTTAGGAAGATTTAACGTGGTGGCAGCATGCTGAGTTAATAAGAGACTAGATTGAGAAGCAGGAGGGCCACCAAAAGACATTTTGCCTTCTGACCTGCCTCTGTCAGAATTTGCTTCAAGTTCATACCTCTAGCTGCTCATTTCCCTGGTCGTGAGCCACTGTCTGTTCCCTCTGGAAGGACCTTCCTTGTTCTCTGTGCATTTCCACTCATAAAGCCCCAAAAGTTGGAATGCATAAAGACTTGAGTGTGGGCCATCATTTTTCTGTTTTTTATTTTAATTCTTTGTAAGAGACCTTATCTAGTCTTTTCTGTTTAGGTAGTATTTCGATACAGACACACCTCATTTTCTGTGCTTTGCTCTATTGTACTTTGCAGAGAGTGTGTGTTTTTTTGTTTTTGTTTTTGTTTTTTGTTTTTTGTTTTTTTACAAATTGAAGGTTTGTGGCAACCCTGTGTCAAGCAAGTCTATCAGTACCATTTGCTGATTTCGTGTCTCTGTGTTGTCACATTTGGTAGTTCTTGCAATATTTCTAACTTTTCCTGATATTATTATATTTGTTATGTTGATTTGTAATGCGTGATCTTTGATGTTACTTCAGCACCTCGCTGAAGGCTCAGATGATGGTTAGCATTTTTTAGTGAGAAAGTATTTTTAATTAAGGCACGTACACTGTTTTAGACATAATGCTATTGCACACTTAATAGGCCGTGGTATAGTGTAAATATAAATCTTATGTGCACACAGGAAACAAAAAAATTTGCATGACTAGCCATATTGTGATGTTTGGTTTATTGTGGTGGTCTGGACCCGAACCTGGGATATCTTTGAGTTAAGCCTGTGCAGGTAACCCCCAAGTTTGTCCCCTAGCCAAAATTGTCTCTAGATTCCTGTCTCCAATTGAGTTCTTCATGTCTGCACTTAGATATCCAATAGCTGTCTCAAAATGTTTATGTCAAAATACACACTCAAATTTTCCACATTCAAAATTTGTCATGTGAAAAGATGCTCAATATCGCTAATTGTCAGAGAAATGCAAATAAAACTACAGTGAGGTGCCACCTCACACCTGTCAGAATGGCCATCATTAAAAACTCCACAAACAGTAAATGCTGGAGAGGGTGTGGAGAAAAGGGAACTCTCCTATACTGTTGGTAGGAATGTTAACTGGTGCAGCCACTATGAGGGACAGTACAGAGGTTCCTTAAAAAGCTAAAAATAGAGTTACCTTATGATCCAGCCATCGCACTCCTAGACATATATCCAGAGAAAACTTTAACTTGAAAAATACACTCACCCCAGTGTTCATAGCAGCACTGTTTTACACTAGCCAAGACCTGGAAGCAACCTAAGTGTCCATTGACAGATGAATGGGTAAAGAAGCTGTCCATTATGTATTTATTATATATATATATAATGGAATACTACTCAGCCATAAGAAAGAATGAAATAATGCCATTTGCAGCAACATGGATGGATTTGGAGATCCTCATATAAAGTGAAGTAAGCCAGAAGGAGAAAAGAAAAATACTGTATGATATCACTTATATGTGGAATCTAAGAAAATGACATAAATGGACTTATTTTCAAAACAGAAACAGAATCAAGACGTAGCAAAAGAACTTGTGATTACTGGGGAGAAGGGGTGGGGGAGGGGTAAATTGGAAGTTTGGGATTTGCAGATACTAGCTACTATGTATAAAATAGGTAAACAAGAAGGTCCTACTGCATAGCATGGGAAACTATACTCAATACCTTGTAATAGTCCATCATGAAAAATAATATGAAAAGGAATATAGGTATGCGTAACTGAATCACTATGCTGTACATCAGAAATTAACACAACATGGTGAAGTGCCTGTACTTCAATTAAAAAAGAGATGATACAAATGAACTTATTTACAAAGCCGAAATAGACTCACAGACATAGAAAACAAACTATGGTTACCAAGGGGGAAAGGGGGAGAGGGATAAATTATGAGTTTGGGATTAACATACACATTACTATATATAAAATAAATAAACAACAAGGACCTTACTGTACAGTGCAGGGAACTATATTCAGTATTTAGTAATGGACGTATAACGGAAAAAAATCTGAGAAAGAGGGTGTATTTTATATATATATATATATATAGTCATCACTTTGCTGAACACCTGAAACTAACGCAACATTTTAAGTCAACTATACTTCAATAAAAAACCAACCACCCCCCACCCCCAGTCTGTCTCCCTAATGTTCCTCAACAACATAGCTGGTACTACTAGTCATTTAAGCCAAAGACCAGGAAGAACCCTCGATTCCTCCCTCTTACGTGTAGCCCACATTGAATTCAGCATTGACTGTTGTCATTTCCTTCTCCTAGATGTGCCTTGAGTCCAACCACTTCTCCACATCTGCACTGTTGTTGCTCCAGACCAAGCCACCGTCATCTCTTGCCTGGATCACTTCATTAACTGCCTGTTTCCTCCCTTCTCCACTCCTTCCTGTCCCATCACTATCCACGTGACAGGCAGGAATCTTTTGGAAACGTAAATCAGAACTGACACTCGACCTTCCCAGAACTTCCAGTGGCTTGCCACCAGTCTTAGCATCAAATTCAGATTCTCCCTACCAGATCTACCTGATAGGACTTCAGTCTACCTTTTGAATGTCAACTCTTCCTTCTCTATATATAGTTATTCCACTATTCTATTTCTTTTTTTAAAAAAAGTTATTGAAGTAGATTAGAGCCAGTTACAATCTGTCAGTTCCTGATGTACAGCATAATGTCCCAGTCATGCATATATATATACATAAATTTGTTTTCATATTTCCACTATTCTGTTTCTTGATCTAGCCACGAATCTTTTCTGTCTCAGGGCCCTTGCACTGCTGTTCTATCTGAATGAAAACTTATAATTCTTTATATGAGGTTGCTAAATCTTTATTCTTGGTGTCTTGGCTGACCTTTTCTTTCTCACAGGTGATTACCTGTTTAAAATTGAACAGCTCCCATTGTTCCTCACATCTGTGAACCACTTTTCAGGCTGCAGTGTCTTATTCCTCTGCTTCCATTTTGTTCTCTTTTGCCCAGTGAGATGCAGAAAATGTGTTTTTCTTTTATTTGTATTCAAATGCTATTACAGTGCATGATATATAATAGACATTTGATAAATATTGGTGGAATGAATGGATATATTCCATCATGCTAGATCAAATGTCTCCCTGACTTACTTTATCTTGTGATAATGAGACACATTTCTACTTCATCCTCTTTGTCTGTTTTGCAAGGATCTCTTTGGAGAGTGGCAAAAATTTTCCTAATTGGAAACTATCTACCTTTGTGTATCAGCTTTTTTTTTTTGGATGTTAATTGCTTTATTTATTTCATTGTGTTTACCTTCACATTCAAGAAGTAAATTTACACTGAATGATTTCTTTCATATGGTAGTAGAATTGTCACAAAGAGCCAGCCCAAACCATGGCATTTTAGAAGGAGTTTATTACATAACCTGATTGTGAGAGAATTAATTTTCTTTCTAGAAGTTGGAGAAGTTGGTGATCATATGCAGTGGTACTTGGAAATCCAAAACAAGCTTAAAAATGTGGAAAGAGGCCATGAACATAGTTCATCGGGAAATATTTTTCATCTGCACAGAAATCTTGTTACATTAAGGCAAAGCCATGATAACATACTGAACTCTAGTTTAGATTTAATTAACCAGAATAAAAACTGTGTTGTGAAGAAATCTGGTAAGATTAATAGACATGAGAAATCATTTCTTCATACTAAGCATGAAAAAAGTAACACTGGGATTAAACGCAGTAAGTATGGAAACAGGACCAGCACAAATCCAGAACTCATGATCCATCAAACAGAAAAAGGAAAGAAACATCATGAATGTGTTGAATGTGGGAAATCCTTCATCAAAAAGTCTCAACTCACCGTACATCAGAGAACTCATACGGGAGAAAAGCCGTATAAATGCCTTAAGTGTGGTAAAGCCTTCTGTCGGAAAGCAGAGCTCAACATACATGTGCAAGTTGAAAGAGGAATTAAACCCCACGGATGCAGTGAGTGTGGGAAAGCTTTCTTCAGGAAGTCTCAGCTCCTCGTTCATCAGAAAACCCACACAGGAGAGAAACCCTATGCATGCAGCGAGTGTGGGAAAGGCTTCATCCAGAAGGGAAATTTCCTCATACATCAGCGGACTCACACTGGAGAGAAGCCCTACAGGTGCAGTGACTGTGGGAAGGCCTTCAGTCATAAGCCATGTCTCGTCGCACACCAGGTGTTTCACACCGGAAATCCTCCCTATGTGTGTGGTGAATGTGGAAAAGCCTACTTTCAGAAGTCAAGTCTCATTAGACATCAGAGAGGCCACACAGAAGAGAAACTCTATAAATGTGGTGACTGTGGGAAAGGTTACTCCACGAAGGCAATCCTCAGTAGACATCAGAGAATCCATACGGGAGAGAAACCGCATGGATGCAGCAACTGTGGGAAAGCCTTCTTCCACAAGTCCTCCCTCACGAAACATAAGAAAACTCATGTGAAAGAGAAAGGCGTAGACTCAGTCAAGGTGGAAGGTGATCCCTTTGGGAATCAGAGCCCACGTACCACAGAATCCACACAGGAGAAAAAGTCTGTTAAAACAGTGACAGTGGACGTGCCTTCCACGGCAGTCCCGATGTCAGTAAACATCAGTGGGTTCCTAGCCCAAGGGAACGTGGTCCTGGTGGGACAGCCTGTGGACAGATGTGCACCCTCAGGAGATAACAGAGGATTTGCCCAGGAGAGAAACCTAATGAACGCAGTAAATGTTGTAGTGCCTTCGGTTACCAGTTACATCTTATTTTATGTCCCAGGAAACATGTAGGGAAGATTTGATACATTCAATGTGGAAAAGCCTTTTGATCAAAGTTTCAGCTCTTTATGTGGTTGAAAACTTTCACAGAGAGGATGCCAATGAATGTAATGGTAATGGAAAGATAGACTTCATTAAGTATCAGTGGCTCTTAGTAGGTTGAATTGTAGTAAGCTTGGCTTAAAAGTCATCAATAAATTCACATCAGAAAGAGGTTTTAGGAAGGTTGTTGTGTCGGGTCCTTAAGACCAGCCTCACTTCTGATTATTCTCTAAAAGCACTCATTAAACTCATAAAAGCTGCTCTACCTATGGTTACAGTTGATCATAGTGAAAAGCTACAAATAAAAAGTAGCAAATGCAAAAGGAGCATAAGGCAGAATTTAGGAGACACCAGGTCCATACTTTCCGTTGTCCTCTCAGTGGAGTTGTATGGACCGTGCTTAGTTCTTCCAGCAATAACATGACAACACTCAGGGGTTATTGGCAACCAGGGAAACTCACCTCAGCTTTAGCGGCCAGGGTTTTTACTGGGGGTGAGTTATGTCGGCATGGAGAGACCACGTGACTGATCTTAACCTCTCAAATGTCAGCCCCCTAAAGGTCAGAATGACACAGCGTGGTCCAGAGCCCCAGGCAGACAGGAAGGGGTGTTCGACCAAAATCGTATTGCTAGCATACACATACAGATTGGCCCAAACCCCAGGTATACCCAGACAGTCTGGTCAGGCAGGATGAGAACCTTTAAGGGCTCAGAGGGTCCTTTCCAGGTGCCAGTGAAGTTTCCTTCCTTTCTGTGGAATGTGCAGGGTCCAAACACCCCAAACCTGCCAGGTCAGCCCTTCGCTGCGTGGCAGTGCATAGGACAAGGGTTTCCGTAACGTTGTTCCCCATCATGTGTCAGAAATAAATGTGGATATGCTCAGTATGTAGACCCTTTAGCAAAACCTCAGGGATCTTACAAAGGAGATAAGCCCATGACTGCAATAGAAATTTGGACACTTGTCCTAAGTCTACCCTCATTTTTCATCAGATTAACACCGTTGACGTGTATTTTGAGATCATATGCCTTGAGCTCTTCCTCAGTGCTGTGTGGAACACCCCATAACTCAACGAAGGTGGTTTCTGGACCATATTGCATTGTTATGTCTGCATCTTCCAGCACCTTTGCTGAATTCTTTTAAAGGCTAGTTGCTAGGCCAGTCCACCCACAAGGGGGGAGTTGGGACTCTTTGAGGGCCTTGTGAGAGTCAGAATGACAGAATAATGATTTTCAAGAAAAAAAGACATCCTTTGCCGAGAGTTGCCATGATTTCCTGCTTAGAAGGTGCTTGAAGGGAACCTGGTGTGTGGCCTCTCGTGCCCAGCCTGGCCTGCAGAGCCAGCCTTTTGCCGTGGCACAAGTATCCCAGTATAATCTAGTTCCCCAGTCGTCTCACTGGGGAGCTGGCCGCGAGTGTCAGCAGGTGGGAGTGTGGCCGTGGAGTCCCGCGGAGGGATGGAGGGGAGGGGTGAGCCCCCGAGGGACCCTGCGGATTGGAAGGAAGGCAGGTGGGCGTGCTTCACCAGGGCGCCATTGGGTCGGTTCAGGAAATCCAGTCAACCGCTTCACGTGAAGCCGCTCCCAGTCAGGCAGGAGGCTCCCTGCTGCCCTGTCATTTGCCTTTTTGACTTGTGTGATTCAGGCCGGTCGCTTACCCCCTCTGACGCTTGTTTTCGTAGGCTCTCTCAGCACGGTGAGCAGGCTTGTTCCAATACAGGAGTGTCACCGGAAGGAACGTGGGAAAGTGTATCCCCCGACTTCCACTGCCCCTCTTTGGGCTTCTGAGGCTGGTGTTTCCCGATCTTGTCGCCGGGAGCCCCACCTCTGCCAAAGGCCCCGCCCATAAAAATGGGGAGGCCTGCCCTCAACACTGACCCCCCTCGGTCACAGGGACATTCCTCCTACCTCATCTCTCTTGGTCCAGCCCTCTCCGCTCGCCCTACAGAGACTGTGCCATTTCCTCTCCACATCTCCATCCTCTGTCCCGCTAACCCAGCAAGGGCTTCTGTGCGCACGGTGCAGAAAGCGGGCGTTTGCAGCAGAGTAATGGCTGTTTGCAGGGCGCCAAGCAGAGGAGTGAGAGACAAGTCTCAGATCCACTTCATCTTGGTCTTTGAGTTAGGGATGTTTTAAGAGGCGGGAAAAAAAGAGGCTGGGATTAATCACCGTTTTGTGACGTTTGTTAATCGTGGTTTCAGGAGTCAGGACGTCTCCGGTTTAAGATCTTTCTGGCCGGGTGGTTATGGCTTGGGGCCTGAAAGCTCATCTTGCCCTGGAGAAACAACCTGAGTCTGTGTGTTAATGATGCTGTTTACAGCAGCAATTCTGTTACATTAAGGATGTTATCGACAACAGCTGTCAGTCATCAGACTGGTGTTTAGCTGGCACAGGACTGAGGTCACAGGGCACAAGAAAGGGGATAAAGTTTTGGATAGAGCGATTCATTATAAACTCAGGGTGGGAAGAGATAGACTGGGATTTCAAAATTGTAGAATAGATAAACAAGATTATACTGTATAGCACAGGGAAATACATACAAGATCTTATGGTAGTTCACAGAGAAAGGAATGTGACAGTGAATATATGTATGTTCATGTATAATTGAAAAATTGTGCTCTACACTGGAATTTGACACAACATTGTAAAATGATTATAAATCAATAAAAAATGTTAAAAAATACATGCTTCAAAAAATAAAGTTACCAAATTATAAAGAATAAAAAATATATATATAAACTCAGTAAGAGAACTCGGTTTTAGGGGGACTTGGTTTCAACCCCCACTCCTGTTTAAACTTGCCCCATGTCTTTGAGGGAACAGGTGACGACTGCTCTGGCTACTTTCTGCCTCAGTCTGGGGACTGGAAATGTTGCCTACTGAGCTGGACATATTCCCGAGTTCCAGGTCTTGGACCAGAGTCTTACATGAGTAAAATCTTAGTCCCCTGGTCCATTGTTTTGGTGCAGGAGACCCAATTAGAAGTAGGAGGTGGAGTGACAACCTAAACTTTAGTAAACCTTGGGAAAGAGTTCTTATTCCTGAGGAATTCAAGAGAATAAGCCTGAAAATCAGTCAGAACCTGGTACTTCTGGGGAGATTTATTGTAGCCAGGTAGCCAGTTGCCTAATTTTATCTAAGCAGGTTTTAACTTCAGGTGTGATATATATAGATGCATATATAGATATGTAGATATATATCAGGAGCTTCTGGCTACTACACATAAAATTTGATCTAAAGCAGTTTTATTGTCTAGTACTATTCTAGCTAAAGAATCGAGTGCCTCACGCCTGTCAGGATGGCTGTTATCAAAAGTCTACAAATAACACACGTTGGAGAGGATGTGGAGAAGTGGGAACCCTTGTACGCTGTTGGTGGGGATGTAAACTGGTGCAGCCACTATAGAAAACTATGGAGAGTCTTCAGAATCTAAAAATAGAACTACCATGTGAGCCAGCACTTCCACTCCTGAGTATATATCTGGAAAAAATGAAAACACTAATTTGAAAAGATACATTCATCCCAATGTTCACAGCAGCACTATTTACAATAGACGAGACATGGATCAACCCAAGTGCCATCAACAGACAAGTGGAGAAAGATGTGGAATATATATACAATGGAATATTACTCAGCCATAAAATGGATGGAATTCTGCCATTTGCAGCAATGTGAATGGGCCTAGAGATTATTATGCTTAGTAAATTAAGACAGAGAAAGACAAATACTGTATATTACTTATATGTGGAATCTAAAAAATAAATGAATGCAAATGCAAAACAGAAACAGGTTCAGACTCGCAGGAAAACAAACTCATGGTTACCAAAGAAGAGGGAAGGGGGAGGGATAAATTAGGGATGTGGGATTAAGAGATAAACTGTATAAAATAGATAAGCAACAAGGATATATTGTACACCACAGGGGATTATAGCCATGATTTTGTAATAAATTTTTAAGAAGTATAATCTGTAAAAGTACTGAATCACTATGCTGTATACTTGAAACTAATACAATATAGTAAACCAACTATACTTCAATTTTTAAAATAAAAAATAAGTGAAAAATGGTGCTTTGAGGTTTTAACTTAGATTTCTTTAATTACCAGCACAAATTTAAATGTTTTTACTGAATGTTTATGTTTCAACTTACTGCTTTCTCTTTAAAAAAATTACCTTCAATGAGTTGCCTAATGTGCTGAGACTCTATCTGTAAAGTGCAGATAATATCACATACAGCACGCTGTTGCTGTGCAAGCAACGACAGGCATACCTCATTGTATTTGCAGAAATTACTTGGTTTTTTTTTTTTTTCCACAAATGAAGGTTTGTGGCAACCTTGTGTTGAACGAGTCTATTGGCACCATTTTCCCATTAGCATTTGCTCACTTGGTGTCCATCACATTTTGGTAATTCTGGCAATATTTCAAACCCTCCACCAGCAGAAAGATTACAACTTGCTGAAAGCTCAGATGATGGTTATGTTTTTTAAGCAATAACTTATTTTTAATTAAAAATAAAAATAGACATGTCTGTATTAACCCAACAAGCTTAAACTAACTTTAATACCAGATACTAATTTACTATTGAACATTTCCCAGATCATGTGAACCAGAAATTCATTTGGGTTGATTTGTTTTATATTTCTGAGAATTTATAAAAGTGTTTAACTTCCTTTAAGCCAATTAAATAGAGCCCATTTATAAATTAACTTTGGTAAGACTATCAAAGGGTAAAGACATATAATTCACATGTTACATACATACATCCAGACAGAGATTCTCATAGCTTCATTTTAAAACTTAGTTGTGAATCAGGTATTAAAATATAAAACTCACTAGTTTATAACTAACAATTGGAATAAATTAAAATGAAAAGGCCTCTCCCCCCTCCCCCCAGTCTCAAGAATTAGAGTTGGTCTAGATAAGGTATGAGTTCCTGAGAGCCCTGGTAGAGCATTTACATCTCCAGGCACAGGGAAAGAAAAGCAAGGTCTAGAAGGACTTGTTCCCGTGGGGTCAGAATTCTAAAGAAAATGTTTTATCAAGTTGGCAAAACCAGTTTCGGATTGTCAAATGAGCCTTGTTGTGGGCATTTTTCTTCAGAGTCTCAAGAATATTGTGGCCAAGCAGTGTTACCAAAAAAACAAAAAAAAACTTTTTCCCTTTAGTCAGAGAACCAGAACTAAAGGTAGTCCAGTTTTGTAGGATGCATCTGAAAGGGGTGTTTTTAGGAGCCTGAACTTTCCCCCCATGTTCACCAACTAAAATAGTGCATCTTCTCTAACACAAATATACACTCACATCACACAAGACAAAAGTCAAATCAATTCCAAGAGCAACCTTAGGCTCTTATTAAATCCAATCCTTTCTCCAATACCCAGCAATGGGCCTTGGAGGGCACCAGTATTGCCAAATGGAAACCCAGCTGTGTGCCCGAGGTGCCGAAAGCCAAACTCTTAACAGCAGGTGTTTGCAGCAAAGTAATTGTTTATTTGTAGGGTACCAAGCAAGGGAGTGGGAGGCAAGTCACAGATCCACTTCATCTTGGTGTTTGAGTTAGGGATGTTTTAAGAGTGAAGAACAAAGAAACTGAGATTAATCATCATTTTGTAACATTTCTTAATTGTAGTTTTAGGAGTCAGACTGTGTTTTTAACATTCTCTGGTTAGATGGTCTATGGCTCAAGGGTCTGTGAGTTCATCGTGCCCTGGAGAAACAACTTGAGTTTATTTGTTAATAATATCTACAACAGCAATTTTATTACTGTTTACCTTTTTAAGGATGTTACCTTTATTACCTTTAATAACGATGTTGTCCACAACAGCAACCTCAGTCATCTGACTCTGATTAGTGCTCAGTTAGCCCAGGATTTAGGTCAGAGAGGTATTGAAAAAAATAATCAATAAACTAATAAGAATAGAAAAGAGTTTTATTTAAGCCACACCGAGGACTAGCCTGTAAGCCCACTTTCCAGATTACTCTTGAGAAACGGCTTCGGAGAAACAGGATTTTCAGCACAGTTTTATATCTTGTCAGAACAAAGAACATTAAACCAATCAGGATTACATTTATTCAAGGTTTAAAAAAACAAACAGCACATATCCAGTGAGTCAGCATGGCCTTGGCACCTGGGAAAAGAGTCATATCATCGAAGGAGGACCAGGATTGGCATCCTTGGGAAGACAGGCATTTAATCTTTATTTTAACATCAACATTCTTTACTTATGGTCAGTGTGTTTTTTTCTATAAAAACTAAAGCAGGTGTACAGTGTATGTCTGATAGGCCATAAACAGGCTGTTTTAATTAGCATCAAGTTCAAGTTAACACATGTATAAGCCAGAATGACTTCTTTATATCTCAGTATATGAAAATATCTTTTATCAGGAGACAAGAAAGGGAATAAAGTTGTGGACAGAGAGACTGATCATAAACCCAGTAGGGGAACTCAGTTTTAGGGAGACTGGGTTTCACCCCCTCAGCTCCTCCAAACACTATTTTTTTCTCTAAAGCTTTTTCCGCCAAAAACATTCCTAAAGTCTGCCCCTTGACCTCTGCTAAGGATAAAAGTGCTCAGTGAACATGACCCACACCCTCTTGTGACAGGAGACGCAGCGGACACGGCCACCTGAGTCTTTGTCCCACACCATTGACAGGGAAGAAGATGGCTCTGCATTGTCAGAGTTGGCACGTGTAACGCACTGTTGATGGCACCTGGGGAGATGGAGGTTTCAGAGCTGAGAGGTCCAGCAGAAGAGGCTTCCTTCCCTGGACCGCACACCTTCAAACACGGCTGCGCCACAGGTGCCGCCATATTGCCCCTGGAGGCGCCAACGCCCAGCGTCTGGGTCCCTGGAGCCTCGTCACGTGACCGGGAACGCCTCAGGGCCCAAAGGTGTCACTGAGCCTGCGCAGTGGGTGCGCGGCCGCTGCGGCGTTGCCAGGCGACCCGCTTCGGAAAGTAGCTTGTGGAAGCCGGCGGTGGTTCCAGCCGCGCTGTGAGAAGCCCAGGTAAGCCGGGGACACTTCTGTGGGGGTCAGAGTTGGATCAGTGATAGGGCCCGTGGGGGTCCGCGGAGAGAGTGTGAGGGTCCAGGGAGTAGGTGTGCTGGACGTAGGCGGTTTGTGTGGTCAGCAGTCGCGAAGTCTGTTGAAATGGGATGAGGGAAGTCTGCGTGAAGTTGCTAACTGGGCGAATCTATACTTAAGTGATGAACGGAGTGTGGGGTCAGCGATGGCGTGAGGGACCTGTGGGTTCCAGTCTCAGGGCCTGGGGAGCTGTGATGGAGGTTTGTGAGGCTGCTGACTGGGAAGTCAGTGACAGCTGGTACCTGGGGCAGTCTGCGTGGCCTTTGCTAGGACTGGACTGTAGGGTTAGTGACTGGGAAGTCTGGAGGCCAGCTCTGGGAGAGTCTGTGGGTTATTAATAATGTGGAGGTTTGGGGAACCAAGGATGAGATATTAGGGGGCAGTGACTGAGTCATTGAGGGGATATTAGGAGCTTGAAGGAGTCACTGCTGGGTACTCGAGTCAACGTTTATGACTATCACTGGGGCAGGTCATTGA
This sequence comes from Camelus ferus, assembly GCF_009834535.1. NCBI lineage: Eukaryota > Metazoa > Chordata > Mammalia > Artiodactyla > Camelidae > Camelus > Camelus ferus. Next base: position 11,383,846 of record NC_045704.1, on the reverse strand, counting down.
ATAGAGTTCCGTGAACAGAATTGGCAGCACGATATGCTCAGGACTGGGGAGCCGTGTGTACTGGTGTCTGTGACTGGTGAGCTAGTGGGAGTTGTTGCTTTGGGAGATCTGTAGAGTTACTGATTGGGGAGGGGCTCCCTTCGAATCCTTGATTTGTGTTTCCTACCTGTATAACTGGAAGGAGCTTCATATTGAGGCGGAAGCCCCATAAAAAGACCGGCAGGGCCGCTGCTCTCCTCTTAGCACCGTCAGGTTCCCTGGCCCAGAGGCTCTATCTCACTGTGCCTCTAAAGCGGCTAACTTACACCTAGAATTCTATTGGTTTCCTGAGCTAACTTCTGATTGGTTATTACTCTCACTTCTGATTGGCCCACTTCTCTAACTTCTGATTGGTCCATTGGTATTACTTCATTTGCATGGAGCTCACTCCTGATTGGTCTATTTCTACAAAGCTTGTTCCTGGTTGGTCAACTTCTGTTGCACTTTAGTTGCATATGATGTTGCAAAGTGTAAAACTGGCAGCCTATAAAAGGCCTGTATAAACCTGCGGCCGGGATCCCGAACTTGAAGTGTTAACTCCTCTGGGCTCCCTGGCGAGTGCTGCTTGGTCTTTCGCCTGGATCCAGGTTGCTGTCACAACTGAGCTGTAACACCTTTTCTGCAACAATATTGTGACACTCCCCACCCCCACTCCCAGTTCCTCAATAGCTTACCTGCTGTTCCCATCAATCCACTTTGCAAACCTCTTCTGTTCAGGCTGTCCCTTCTCTTGAGTGGCCCTACAAAAGTTGAGTGAGTGAGAACCAGCCCGGTGAGACAGAATTGATGTAAAATTTCAGATAGTGAAAGATTGGCGTCTTTGAAATGTCTTGAGAGCTTTCCTTGAAGTTCTTACATGTTTGGAGGTGATTCAGAACAGTTGATACAGTTTGTTGCCCTGTATCTTAAAGGTGTATCTAGTTACAGCTCTACCCCTAGTGAGGTCTTTCTTTTAATTGGCTTTTAATTTTTTATTTTTAAAATATTTGTTTTACATTGTCTTTTTGTGGGGAGGGAGGTAATTAGTTTTATTTTTATTTATTTACTTTTTAAAAAATGTAAAATTTATTTATTGTCTTTTTGTGGGGAGGGAGGTAATTAGGTTTATTTACTTTTTTAACGGCGGTACCCTAGATTAAACCCAGGACTTCATGTGTGCTAAGCAGGCAGTCTACACTGAGCTATATCCTCCCCTGGTTGGCTTTTAAAGATTTGTCTCTTCACCTGTCCTGGATATGATTCCTGCCTTATCTATTTTTGTTTTTGTTCTTAAATTTAAGTACTATGATTTTAGAGACCATCAAGAAAAACAATTGTACCATAACATTTGTTGAGAAAATACAAATAAATACGCTAAAGCATGGCAAACTCCTGACAACTCAGTAGCCATTTGAACAGTCATGCAATTTCGGAATACACCCACTGTAACCTGACGTACAGATTTGTCACCTCCCATACATACACACCATTATTAAAAAAAAAAAAGCCAATTCTAGTGTCTGTGTCAGATACATAGCCTCTGATCCACCTGTACTTGAGTAAAGCTAAAATAATACCTCATTCTAGACAGCTTATCTGAGAGTTATAGGAACAGTAGAATCTCCCTGTTAAACCATCCGATCCTGGTGCTTTTATTTGCAAGGGACTCTCTCAGAACCTTCCCTCTTTCTTCTACTGATATTAGTCTCCTTATGTTTCCTATCACTAGTGAGGGTCAGTATCAGTAAAGTTTATTCTCCTAACACGTTTACATATTGATTTATACTGAGTTGTGCAGATGAGTGCAGTGATATCTAATACAGATTATTGGCATCATGTTTTTCTTGTTACTTGTATCTCTTTTTTTAAAACTGAAGTATAGTTGACTTACAATGTTGTGTTGATTTCTGGTGTAGAGCATAGTGATTCAGTTATGCATACATATATACATAATCTTTTTCATATTCTTTTCATTACAAGTTACTGCAAGCTATTGAATATAGTTCCCTGTGCTGTACAGTAGGATCTTGTTGTTTATCTATTCTGTACATGGTAGTTTGTATCCACTAATCCCAAATTCCCAATTTATTTGTTCCCCAGCCCCGTGTCTCTTTTGAAATCTTCCTCACATACTTGGACAAATTCCATTTCTTTGCTTTTAACTTAATTGATGGTGCAGCTCAGCTGTATGAAATTAGAGAAGAACTCTCTTGGGTAGAATTTCTCAGGAGCGGAACATCCAATGAGACACATACTTGCTCCCAGTCCCTTACGTGTCAAACCTAAGTACTTCCTGCTCCCTCCGTGTGAGCCAGTGTCTGCCTCCAGGGGTCGTGAAAAAGCAAGAGGCTGTCACAAACACTTCGGTAGTCTCTTGAGGTATATTAGCTAGAAACTTATAATCATCCTTTGTAATTAGCAACTGGAAAAAAAGTTTTCAAAAGTAATCACCTCTCCCAAGCCCATTCCTGCGAGGGCTGCTATAGGTGATGTGATAATTGCAGCTCTGAGGGGAGGGGAGGTCACAGGATCACCAGCTCATATCTCAGGGTCTAGCTGCCCCTCTTGTACACATACTGATGGCTTTGATCATCACACTGAGACCACCATCCAGGCAGCAGAAAATTCACTGAGTTTTCTTGGTATTCATCATAGAGGCAGAGTCTATAAAGGAAGGATTCATATCAGGAGTCTGAGTAAGTGAATATTGGACAAAGGGACTCTCCTATGTGTGAACAAGGTCTATGACCAAAGCCATGCAGGAAGGTGGAGTAAATCCCGAGGCGTGAAGTGAGATAGTGAAGAGGGCTGTGGTCCTAGACCTCTCACCACCCCGATGGCTCCTAATGTCATGTGTGTAATCCTTGCTGACAGTGATTGCTGTGGTTTAATGCAAGTCATAGTGAAATCTGATTTTTAATATTCTTAAAGTCTGTAGTTCCTAGGTCAGTCTGGTGTTCAGTCTACTTTACAGAAACCATAGACATAATTTTCAGGTGTCAGAGGTGTGCCCGTGATACCTCCATACTTGTAACACAGAGTAGGATGCATGTACAGGGGTCGTCTGATCCTGGGCAGAAAAAGCGTGTCTGGCAGCCATTGCTGGAATAGAAATGTTGTCTCTAACGCTGGGTGTATGAAGTGCTTAATAGGTTTAATTGTTATGTCTCAGTTTATCATGGAGAAACTCTTCCTACTTAAAGTTAGGGAAGCAGCATTTAGGAAAAATAGAGCTTTATGCATTTCAGGTACCATTTTTAGGCTCAAATGCATCTTGTGATATTTCTGCTGCTTTGAAATATTATAATGCCAATGCAAATATTATCTGTCTTATACCATACACAAGTTGCTTGCCTTAGCATTCCATTTTGTATGTTTGTTGTATTTTCATATCTTTCATAAATATTGCCTTACTACTAATACTCTTATTTAAATCAGATATTAATAAATACATGTGTACAATGATCTGCAATTATTAATAATTTTGTTTCTACCATGCACTATTCGTCAGGCATCCGTGTTTCCTCTCCCATAGTTTTTTTTTAATGTTATTTTTTATTGAAGTGTGGTTGATTTCCAATGTCAGTTTCAGGTGTATAGCAGAGTGATTCAGTTATATATATATTACATATTTTTATAAATTAGTAATATGATTTTAATTACAAAATTTATATAAATTTATTATATATACTATGTATTTTTTCAGATTTTTTCCATTATATGTTATTATAAGAAATTGAATGTAGTTCCCTGTGCTATACAGCTGGGCCTAGTTTTTCATCTATTTTATATAGTAATGTCTGTCTGTCAGTCCCAAACTCATAATTTATCCCCCCCACCTTTCCCCTTTGGTAACCATAGTTTGTTTTCTATGTTTGTGAGTCTATTTGTGGTTTATAAATAAAATTTGTATCATTTGTTTAGATTGTACATATAAGTGATATCATATGATAATTTGGCTTTTCTCTGGCTGAATACTTCACAAAATATAATCATCTCTAGGTCCTTCCATTTTGCTGCAAATTCCTGTCCCAGAGTTCCTGTGACTTGTGCCATTGTACTTTTATTCCTGGAATGTGAGTAAATGAGTATTTCTGTTGCCGTCCTCATGTTGAGCCATTCTTGCATTCATTAAGTGCATGTTGTCATGGGGCAGGTGCCTGCTGTTTTGTGCTGCGGTTGGTGCATCTGCATTTTATGACTATCTCTACAGCTTGATTCAAAGTTTATCTTTGCCTGGGAGAAGGGTATAGCTCAGTGGTGGAGTGTGGGCTTTGCATGCCAGAGGTCCATGGTTCAATCCCTAGTGCCTCCATTTAATTATAAATAAATAAATCTAAATTACCTCACCCCCCCGAAAAAGAAGCTGGAAAAAAAAAAAAGAATTAGGCTCTCCAAGTAAAAAGAAAAATAAATAACAAAAGAAAAACAGTTTATAATTGCCCATAGAATAAATCTCATAAATAAGTTAAAACTTGTCATTACCTAAATTTTAAAATAAATAACACAATCTAAATTGAAATTACACGGTTTGAAAGCAAAACTAAATTTGCATCTGGTTTATCTGAGGAACTGAGGTAGCTAGTATTGTAGTATATTCTGGATGAAATACACATCATTGTTACCAGCCCAGCCAGCTTCAGATCCCCACTAACCATCTGCCCCTACCCTGTGAGGGAATTTAGATGAAAATCTCAACCTCTCTGCCTCTGCTGTCCTCTCTTTGTAAGGAATGTCATAGTGTCTGTCTCATGAATAATAGGTGGGGAAGAAAGAAGTCACTGTTTGTGTGGCTTTCACAGCAGTGATTCATACATTACAAGTGTTCTTTAATGGTTGTACATTCAAACCTTGGACACATTGACATGACAGGCAAATGTTAAATAATTATTTCAAAGTAGGAACTATTGGTGAGTGGAGAATGTTGGACTTCATCTGGTGAGGTACATGTGGTCCATGCCTCCTATTCCCACTCAAGATTCTCTAACTCAGAAGACAACTCTCAGTCGTTGAGACCTGACAGGATGGATGCCAGGGATTTGGCACTAAGAACAAGCTTCTTATTACTGACTGTAACGGGACTCCTGGGGAATTTCTCTCTTCTTTACCTTTATCTCTTCCTTTATTGCACTGGCTATAGGTTGAGGACCATAGATTTGATTGTCAAGAACCTGCTTGTAGGCAACATCTTGGTTCTGTTCTCTAGTGGATTCCACAATACAATGACAAATTTTGGGTGGCATCACCTCAGTGGTGATTTTGTATGCAGATTTTTCCCGTATGTTCGTGTAGTGGGCAGAGGAGTTTCTACTGGCACCACCTGCCTGTTGAGTGTCTTCCAGGTCATCACGATCAGTCCCATGAACTCCAGGTCAGCAGAGCTTAAAGTGAAGGCTCTCAAGTTGGTTGTCCCTTCAGTTATCCTGTGCTGGATCATGAACATGTTGATCAATGTCATTTATCCTGTGTATATGAGTGGTAATTTGAGCAACACAAACATCACAAACAGAAAAAGTTTTGGACACTGTTCTGCTGTTCGTCATGATGAAACTGCAGACTCATTATATGCAGCATTGATATCCTTCCCTGATGTGTTATGTTTTGTCCTCATGGTGTTGGCCAGTGGCTGCACAATTTTCATCCTGTACAGGCACAAGAAGAGGGTGCAAAACATCCTTAAGGTCAACATCTCCTCCACATCCTCCCCTGAGATCAGAGCCACCAAAACCATCCTTCTCCTGGTGAGCACCTTTATCTTCTTTAACACCCTTTCCTTCATCAGTAATGTCATTTTGGCTGTTTTTAATAGTCTTAGTTTGTTTTTCTTGAAAACCTCTGCAATAATCATTGCGTGTTTCCCAACTGTCAGCCCCTTTCTGCTCATGTTTCGTAACTCCAGGATGTCCATGCTGTGCTTCGGCCGGATAAAGCATGCAGAATCCCCTAAGCTTGTGAGAAGGATGTAAATTGTACTTATTTGCACTACATTTGTTTGGTAATTCACTCAATTCACTCAGAGTCCTACATAAAATTATAAGTTGCTTACTGGACAATGGTAAACGGAACACATAGAGCACCTTCTTTGAAGTAAGGCAGGTTATGATAGTAAATGTAATGAAATATTGCATAATTTCCATATTTCTCGTGTGATACTTACGTAATGGCCTTTTTTTTTTTTACTAGTGCTTGCAATGAAGGAGTTCAAAATTCATGCAATAATAAACACCAGGTCCTGAAAAAATCTGGATTTTATGGCAAAGTATATAAGTGTGTAACTGAATTCTATCACAGCAAATTTATCAGAAATGAAGTAGGCACAGAATATTAAGAAAATGTAGTTTAAAATGGAACAGTCTGTATCAGGTCATTGTGGAACTGAAGACAGTGGTGCTGGAGGGGAAATTCAGTCATTGAGGAAAGCTTTTGGGAGTCAGTCTTGCATTTGATAAAGTTCTATACTTAGAGAGACGGCAGTGATTTGTGTGACACATGATGTTGTGTAGCGAGATGAGCGTGTGTATACATTTTCAGGTAGAAATGGCCAGAGTGAACTGAAGTGGGGCAAAGAAGAGCATAAAATTACATTTTAGCATAGTTTTCAACAGCATCAGCTGATAGTGACAATTGAAAACGTTGTGGGTAACATGGAATGGCATCTGCAGAAGGCAGACTTCTCTCTCTTTTGTGAAGATGACTTGGGCATATTGTCCCGAAAGAGGTTTAGAGGTGCACACTCGTGTTTCCAATGTGATGAAATTCTCTAGTAATGGAGACATTCATTAAATTCAGATCACTGCAGGCAGTGCCATATGAAAGGGAAACATGAATCCAGTCTTTCTTGTGGGAACATGGCTTCATGATCTTCAAGGAGCAAAGTGGACATTATCTCAATTCTAAGAGAGTTCTATATGCTTTTCCTATATTTACCTTCTGAAGCCAATGCCAAGGATTGAAAATTCAATAGCTGAAAAAGAAAAATTTCTTTTGACTCAATGGATATTTAGATTGACTCTTGTAACACAAAGAGAAACCAATACTTTCAGTTCACATGAGACACTTGAATATTTACCACAAACTAGATCACTAAGCAAGAAGATGAAATTATAGACAGACACATACCTACAAATGTGTGTGTATGCCTCTCAGAATACATCCATATTCACATAACATATAAAATCAATCATATTCATTATACAGCTTTGAATATATTTGAATGTTTGACATTATGAAAAATTTTAAATAGCTCTAATTATAGTGTTGACACATCTTAATGTGAATATTACTTGAAGAGTATATTTCTTAGCTAGTTGTCTGTTAAAATTCCATAACATATTTTTTCATTTTCTTAATTCAAGTGTATTATTTAGCTATCTCTCTTGAAATAATATTCAATGAACATCATAAAAAATTTTGGTTAAAACTATGTCTATTTCCATTTAATATAAAATGGATACATTTCGGTATCCAGGGAGTTTTTTAAAAATTTTTTATTGATTTATAATCATTTTACAATGTTGTGTCAAATTCCAGTGTTGTGTCAAATTCCACAAATTTTCAGTTATACATGAACATATATATATTCATTGTCACATTTTTTTCTCTCTGAGCTACCATAAGATCTTGTATATATTTCCCTGTGCTATACAGTATAATCTTGTTTATCTATTCTACAATTTTGAAATCCCAGTCTATCCCTTCCCACCCTCCGCCCCCTTGGCAACCACAAGTTTGTATTCTATGTCTATGAGTCTATTTCTGTTTTGAATTTATGCTTTGTTTGTGTGTTTTTTGTTTGTTTGTTTGTTTCAGGTATGTTTATTTTAAGGAAAGATTCTTTTTTTTAAACATTTTTTAGTGATTTATAATCATTTTACAATGTTGTGTCAAATTCCAGTGTTCAGCAGTTTTTCAGTCATACATGGACGTATACACACTCATTATCACATTTTTTCCTCTGTGATTCCCTGTGCTATACAGTATAATCTTGTTCATCTCTTCTACAATTTTGAAATCCCAGTCTATCCCTTCCCACCCTCCGCCCCCCTGGCAACCAGAAGTCTGTATTCTATGTCTATGAGTCTATGTCTGTCCTGTATTTATGCTTTGTTTTTTTGTTTTTTTGTTTGTTTGTTTTTGTTTTTGTTTTTGTTTTTTAGATTCCACATATGAGCGATCTCATATGGTATTTTTCTTTCTCCTTCTGGCTTACTTCACTTAGAATGACATTCTCCAACAGCATACATGTTGCTGCAAATGGTGTTATGTTGTCAGTTTTTATGGCTGAGTATATTCCATTGTATAAATATACCACTTCTTCTTTATCCAGTCACCTGTTGATGGACATTTAGGCTGTTTCCATGTCTTGGCTATTGTAAATAGTGCTGCTATGAACACTGGGGTACAGGTGTCATTTTGAAGTAGGGTTCCTCCTGGATATATGCCCAGGAGCGGGATTCCTGGGTCATACGGTATGTCTATTCCTAGTCTTTTGAGGAATCTCCATACTGTTTTCCACAGTGGCTGCACCAAACTGCATTCCCAGCAGCAGTGAAGGAGGGCTCCCTTTTCTCCACAGCCTCTCCAGCACTTGTCATTTGTGGATTTTTGAATGCTGGCCATTCTGACTGGTGTGAGGTGATACCTCATTGTAGTTTTGATTTGCACTTCTCTGATAATTAGTGATATTGAGCATTTTTTCATGTGCCTTTTGATCATTTGTATGTCTTCCTTGGAGAATTGCTTGTTTAGGTCTTCTGCCCATTTTTGGATTGGGTTGTTTATTTTTTTCTTATTGAGTCATATGAGCTGCTTATATATTCTGGAGATCAAGCCTTTGTCGGTTTCATTTGCAAACATTTTCTCCCAGTCCCTAGGTTGTCTTTTTGTTTTACTCATGGTTTCCTTTGCTGTGCAGAAGCTTGTAAGTTTCATTAGGTCCCATTTGTTTCTTCTTGCTTTTATTTCTATTGCTTGGGTAGACTGTTCTAGGAGAACATTTTTGAGATGTATGACAGATAGTGTTTTGCCTCTATTTTCTTCCAGGAGGAAATTTTTTGTATCTTGTCTTATGTTTAAGTCTTTGATCCATTTTGAGTTTATTTTTGTGTATGGTGTAAGGGAGTGTTGTAGCTTCATTGTTTTACATGCTGCTGTCCAGTTTTCCCAACACCATTTGCTGAAGAGACTGTCTTTATTCCCTTGTATATTCTTGCCTCCTTTGTTGAAGATGAGTTGACCAAAAGTTTGTGGGTTCATTTCTGGACTCTCTATTCAAAACTACAATGAGGTATCACCTCACACCAGTCAGAATGGCCAGCATTCAAAAATCCACAAATGACAAGTGCTGGAGAGGCTGTGGAGAAAAGGGAGCGAGCCCTCCTTCACTGCTGCTGGGAATGCAGTTTGGTGCAGCCACTGTGGAAAACAGTATGGAGATTCCTCAAAAGACTAGGAATAGACTTACCATATGACTCAGGAATCCCACTCCTGGGCATATATCCAGGAGGAACCCTACTTCAAAAAGACACCTGCACCTCAATGTTCACAGCAGCACTGTTTACAATAGCCAAGACATGGAAACAGCCTAAATGTCCATCAACAGGTGACTGGATAAAGAAGAAGTGGTATATTTATACAATGGAATATACTCAGCCATAAAAACTGACAACATAACACCATTTGCAGCAACATGTATGCTGTTGGAGAATGTCATTCTAAGTGAAGTAAGCCAGAAGGAGAAAGAAAAATACCATATGAGATCGCTCATATGTGGAATCTAAAAAACAAAAACAAAAACAAACAAACAAAAAAACAAAAAAACAAAGCATAAATACAGGACAGACATAGACTCATAGACATAGAATACAGACTTCTGGTTGCCAGGGGGGCGGAGGGTGGGAAGGGATAGACTGGGATTTCAAAATTGTAGAAGAGATGAACAAGATTATACTGTATAGCACAGGGAAATATATACAAGATCTTATAGTAGCTCACAGAGAAAAAAATGTGACAATGAATATATACATGTTCATGTATAACTGAAAAACTGTGCTGAACACTGGAATTTGACACAACATTGTAAAATGATTATAAATTAATAAAAAATGTTTTAAAAAAACCAAACAAAAAAAAGAAAAGAAGAAAAAAATTTTGGGTGGCATCATATCAACAGTGAGTTCACATGGAGATTTTTCCCATATGTTTGGGGAGTGGACAGGGGTATGTCCATTGGCATCACCTGCCTGTTGAGTGTCTTCCAGGTCATCACGATCAGTCTCGTGAAATCCAGGTGGGCAGAGGTTAAAGTGAAGGCTCTGAAATTGGTTGTCCCTTCAGTTATCCTGTGCTGGATCATGAATATTTTGATCAATGTCATTTTTCCTATGTATATGACTGCAAATTTGAGCCACACAAACATCACAAACAGAATAAATTTTGGACACTCTTCTGCTGTTCATCATCATCAAACCGCAGACTCATTTCATGCAATGTTGCTTTCCTTTCCTTACGTCTTATGTTTCGTGCTCATGATCTTGGCTAGTGGCTGCATGGTTTTTATCCTGTACAGGCATAAGCAGAGGGTCCAAAATATTAATAGGATCAATGTCTCCTCCACATCCTCCCCTTGAGTACAGAGCCTCCAAAACCATCCTTCTCCTGGTGAGCACCTTTGTCTTTTTTAACACCCTGTCCTCCACCTCTTATGTTGTTTTGGGTATTTTGAACATCCTCATTTGCTCAACCTGAACATCTTTGCAAGCATCACTTCACGTTTCCCAACTATCGGCCCCTTTCTGCTCCTCAGCCATGACTCCAGGATATCCAGGCTCTGCTTTGCTGGGAAGAGGAATACAGATTCCCCTAATCTTATGAAGAAGATGTAAATTGTATTTATTTGTACTACATTTGTTTGGTAATTCACGCAGTTAACTCAGAGTCCTAATTAGAATTGAGTGGCTTACCAGACCATGGTAAACAGGACACATGGAGCATCTTCTTTGAAGTAAGGCAGGTTATAATAGTTACTGTAATGAAATATTTAATAATTTCCATGTTTCTCATATAATACTTATGTAATGGCTTTTTTTTTTTTTACTAGTGATTGCAGTCAAGGAGTTCAGAGTTAATGCGATAAAAAACAACAGATCCTTAAAGAGTCAGAATGTTATAGAGAAGTATATGAGTGTGTAACTGAATTCTATCACAGTAAATTTGTCAGACATGAAGTAGGCATGAAATATTGAGAAAAAAGTACATTAAAATGGAACACTCTGTGTCAGGTCATCATGGAACTGAAGACAGCAGTGTTGGAGGGGAAATTAAGTCACCAAGGAAAGTTTTGGGGGGTCAGTCTTGAGTTTGGTAATGTTCTCTCCTTACAGAGATGGCAGTGATTTGTTTGAAATATGATTCTGTGTAGGGAGATGAGCATGTTTAAACATTTTCAGGTAGAAATGGCCAGACTGAGCTGAAGTGGGGCAAAGAAGAGCATAAAATTACATTTTAGCATATTTTTTCAACAACATCAGCTGATTGTGACAATTGCAAAAGGTGTGAGTGGCATGGAATGGCATCTGCAGAAGGCAGATTTTCTCTCTTTTGTGAAGATGACTTGGGCATATTGTCACAAAAGAGGTTTAGAGGTGCACACTCATGTCTCTAGTGTGATGAAATTATTTTGTGATGGAGATGTCCATGAAATCTGGAGCAATGCATACAGCACCATATGAAAGGGAAACATGAATCCATTCTTTCTTGTGGCAACATGACTTCATGATCTTCAAGGAGCAAAGTGGACATTGCTTCAATTCTAAGAGAGATTTTTATATTTTTTTTTCTATATTTACATTCTGAAGCCGATGCCAAGGATTGAAAATTCAATAGCTGAAAAAGAAAAATTTCTTTTACCCAAAGGATATTTAGATTGATTCTTGTAACACGAAGAGAAACCAATTTTTTTAGCTCACATGAGACACTTGAATATTTACCACAAACTAGATCACTAAGCAAGAAGAAATTATAGACACACACATACCTACAAATGTGTGTGTATGCCTCTCAGTGATCTGTGTGCATAAAAATGTATACATATTCACATATAGATATAAAATCAGTCATGTCCATTATACAGCTATGAATATATTTGAATGTTTGAAATTAAGAAATATTTACAATAGCTCTAATTATAGTGTTGACACATCTTAATGTGAATATTATTTGAGGAGTATATTTCTTTGCTAGTTGTCTGTTAAATTCCATAACATATTTTTTCATTTTCCTACTTCAAGTTTATTATTGGCCATCTCTCTTGGAATAACATTCAATGAACATCTTTAAAAGTTTTTGGTTAAAAATTTGTCTACTTAAATTTAATATAAAAATGGATACATTTTGGTACCCATGGAGTTCATTTTCTTACTTGACCCATGTCAGTTTTTCTATTAATTTTTAAATATAATTCTACATTATAGTTGATATCTTTTCTTTGAAAGTTGTGTACTCATTATTTGTTAGCTTTTACCTAGAAATTCCATGATACATTTAGAAGTGAATGACAGTATCATCTCCTAATACTGTTAAACCCCTTTTTTCAATATAAGGAATGGTGACAATAATTTACTCACTGTATCCCATCTTTTTTCCCCAGAATGCTACACAGAGGAATTTATTTATTTACCTATTGTTTATTTTTTATTTACTTTTGTGTTCAGTTTTAGTTTTTATTTTAATTTTAAGTTTTAAAACATATGATGTATTTAATTTACAATATTATATATATTTCAGGTATAGAACCTAGTGATGCCCAATTTTAAAAGGTTATACTCCATTTATACTTATTGTAAAATATATGACTATATTTCCTGTGCTGTACAGTATATCCCTGTAGTTTATTTCTTTTATACATAGTAGTTTGTTTTCTATATCTGTTACTCTGTTTATTTTTGTTTATATTCACTAGTTTTTTCTGTTTTATATTCCATCTATAAGTGATATCATACAGTATTTATTTCTCTGTAATCACATTTCATTGTGTGTGTGTATATATACACATTTAATATATACAATATGTATTTTATATACACACACATATATATACATACATGTATATGTGTGTGTGTGTGTGTGTGTGTGTATATATAAACGTATTCTTTATCCATTCATCTTTCGGTAACTCAGTTCATTGTCCATATGTTGGCTACAAAGAGTTACAAGGGAAGCCCCATAAGCTTTTAGCTGCTTTCTCAACACAAACATTACAGACCATAAGGGAGTAGCAAGATATATTCAAAGTTCTGAATACGAAAAAGCTGCAACAGAGGATACTCCATTCAGCAACTCTATCCTTTGGGATAGAAGCAGAGAGAAAGAATTTCACAGACAAGCAAAAAATAAAGAATTCAGCAATACTAAACCTATGCTAAAAGAAATTTTGAAAAGTTTACTCTAAAGAGCAAACAAAGAGAACTCTATAGGAAGGAGAAAACCTTAATTGGAAATGAGATAACTAGAATGAGTTACAACAGAAGATGTAAAAGAGGACATCAAAATTATTAATGATGGGAGAGGGCAGCAAGGATATAAATATATTTTTTCTTTTTCTGGTTCTTTTTAGGATATGTTTGAGCTTATATGACTATAATTTTAAAGCAAGCAGATAGAGTAATGGGTTAATATACTTTAAAAACAGGGTAACCACAAATCAAATGCATAAAACTGAGTCACAAAAACCAAAAAGAAACCAAGCTGATACAAAAGAAAATTATCAAACCATAAAAAAGAGAAACAAAAAGGAAATACCTAATCAACTGAAAAACCAAGTTCAAAATAGCAATAAGCACACTTTTATCAATAATTCCTGTAAATGTCACAGGACTAAATGCTCCAATCAAAAGACATAGAGTGGAAGTTTGGATAATAATAATACAAGAGCCTACAAAATGCTGCATAGAAGAAACCCACTTTAGAGGGAGAGAAACATAGATTGAAAGTGAAGGGATGGGAAAAGATATTTCATGCAAATGGAAATTGCAAGGAAGTGGGAGTAGCAATACTGACATTGCACAAAACGGTCTGTAAAACAAAGTCCATAGACATAAGGGAGGACACCATATAATGATTGAAGGAGCATTAACATATATGCACCCAATATAGAAGCACCTAAATTCATAAAGCAAATACTAACAGACATAAAGAGAAATTGATGGGAACACAATCACACTAGGGGGCATTAACACCCCATTAACATCATTGGACATATCTTCCAGACAGAAAATCAATCAGGCAACAAAGATGTTAATTGGCACAATAGAACAGTTGGACTTAGTTGATATTTCTAGGACATCACATCCCCTCAAATACAGACTATACATTCAAGAATATGTGGAACATTCTCTAGGATAAATCATATACTCGGACAAAAAAGAAGCCTCAACAAATTTTCAGGGGATAGGAATTCTTTCAAGCATCTTTTCTCACCACAATGGCATGAAACTAGAAATCAACCACATTAAAACAAAATGAATAGAAACAACCACACAAAATCTGTGGGATGCAGCAAAAGTGGTCCTAAGAGGGAAGCTGATAATGATACAGGCCTTCCTCAAAAAACAAGAACAATCTAAGAAAATAACCTAACATATTAAGTAAAAGAATTGTAAAGAGAAGAGCAAAGAAAACGCAAAGTCAGCAGAATGAATGAAATAATAAAGATCTGGGAGGAAATAAAACAGATCCTTAAAAAGTAGGAAAAATCAATCAAACTAAGAGTTTTTTTTTTTAAAGAGTAGATAAAATTGACAAGCCTCTGGCCAGGCTTACCAAGAATAAAAGACAGAGATTACAAATAAACAAAATAAGAAAGGAAAATGGAGAAATTATAACCAACTCCCCAGAAATAAAAAAAAAAAACAAACCCACAAGAGAATACTATGAACAACTATGTGGAAACAAATTAGACAACCTAGAAGAAATGGACAAGTTTAAAGAAACATACAATCCATCAAGACTGAATGAAGACGAAATAGACCACTTGAACAGACCGATCACTAGAAATGAAATAGAATCAGCAATAAAAAACCTCCTTACAAACGCCCAGGTCCAGGTGACTTCACTGGGGATTTTTACCAGACATACAGACAAGAACTCGTGCCAGTCCTTCTCAAACTCTTCCAAAAGATTGAACAGGAGGGAGTACTCCCAAACTCATTCTATGAAGCCATCATCACCCTGATACCAAAACCATACAAACACATTACCAAAAAAGAAAATTACAAGCCAATATGATTGATGAATGTACATGCAGATATTCTCAACAAAGTCATAGTAAACAGAAACAACAGCACATAAAAAAGATCATACATTATGATCAAGTTGGATTCATCGCAGGGACACAAGAATGGTTCAATATATGCAAATCATTCGATGTGATACACCATATCAACAAAAGAAAGACAAAAATCACACGGTCATCTCAATAGATGCAGAAAAAGCATTGGAGAAAATTCAACACCCATTTATGATAAAACTCTTACCAAAGTTAGTATAGAAGGAACATTATCTCAACATAATAAAAGCTATTTATGACAAACCCACAGCCAGCATAATAGTCTATGGTGAAAAACTGAAAGTTTTCCCACTAAAATCTGGAACAAGGCAAGGATACTCAAAGGATACTCATCTCACTACTTTTATTCATCATAGTCTTGGAAGTCCTAGCCATAGCAATCAAGTAAGCGAAAGAAATAAAAGGGATCCAAATTAGAACAGAAGAGGTAAAATTGTACATGGAGAACTACAAAACGTTGTCTAAGGATTTCAAGATGACTTAAAGAAATGGAAAGCTATGCGATGTCTTTGGGTTAGAAAAATCAGTAATGTTAAAATGGTCATACTACACAATGCAATCTACATATTTAATGCAACCCCTATCAAATTAGCCAGGACATTTTTCACAGAATTAGAAGAAATAATCCAAAAATTTATATGGAGTCACAAAAGACCCAGAATTTCCAAAGTAATAACAAAGAAAAAGTTCGAACCAGGAAGTAAATCCCTCCCAAACTTCAGAAAATACTAGAGAGCTACAGTAATCAAAACATCATGGCACTGGCATAAAAACAGACATATTGATCAATGGATCAGAATAGAGAGCCCAGAAATAAGCCCACAAGCCCACGGTCAATTCATCTTTGACAAAGTAGGCAGGAATATACAATGGAGAAAAGACAGGCTCTTCAGGAAGTGGTGTTGGGAAAACTGGATAGCAGCGTGTAAGTCAATGAAGTTAGAATGCTCCCTCACACCATACACAAAAATAAACTCAAAATGGCTTAAAGAGTTAAATATAAGACACGACATGTTCAAACCTCTAAAAGAAAACATAGGCAAAACATTCTCTAACATACATCTTAGCAATGTTCTCCTAAGGCAGTCTACCCAGGTAATAGAAATAAGAGCAAAAACAAACAAATGGCACCTAGTTAAACTTAAAAGCTTTTGCACAGCGAAGAAAACCATGAGCAAAACAAAAAGGCAGTCTATGGAATTGGAGAAAATATTTGGAAATGATGGTACTGACAAAGGTTTAATTTCCAGAGTTTTTAAACACCCCATACAGTGTAACAACAAAAAAGAAATAACCCAATCCAAAAATGGGCAGAAGACCTAAACAAGCAATTCTTCAATGTAGACCAACAAATGGCTACTAGGCAAATGAAAAAATACTCAGTATCACTAATTATCAAAGAAATGGTAATCAAAACTACAATGAGTTGTCACCTCACAACAGTCAGAATGGCCATCATTCAAAAGTCCACAAATGATAAATACTGTAGAGGGTGTGGAGAAAAGGGAACCCTCCTATACTGTTGGTGGCTATGTAGTTTGGTACAGCCATGATGGAAAACACTATGGAGATTCCTCAAAAACGTAAAAATACACTTACCATTTGATCCAGCAACCCCATTTCTGGGTATATATCCAGAGGGAGCTCTAATTGCAAAAGATACATGCACCCCAGTGTTCATAGCAGCACTATTTATAATAGCCAAGACATGGAAGCAACCTAATTTTCCTCTACAAACGACTGGATTAAGAAGTAGTGGTATATTTATACAATGGAATACTACTCAGCCATAAAAAGAATAAATAACGCCATTTGCAGCAACATGGTTGGACATAGAAATTATCATTTGAAGTGTAGTAAGCCAGAAAGAGAAAGACAAATACCATGTGGTGTCACTCATATATGGAATCTTAAATGAAAAAGAAGACACTGATGAACTCATCTACAACATAGAGACAGACGAGCAGACATAGTAAACAATCTTATGGTTACTGGGGGAAAGGGAGTTGGAAAGGATAAGTTTGGGAGTTTGAGATTTGCAGATGTTAGCCACTATATATAAGAATAGATAAAAAGAACATTTCTTCTGTATAGCATAGGGAACTTTATTCAACATCTGGTAATAACCTTTAATGAAAAAGAATATGAAAATGAATATATGTATGGATATGCATGACTGGGAAGTTGTGCTGTATACCAGGAATTGACATATTGTAACTGATTTACTTCAGTAATAATAAAAAAAAATTCAGATGGCCAACAGGCATATGAAAAGATTCTCAATATTGCTAATTATTAGAGAAATGTAGATCAAAATTACAATGAATTATCTCCTCAAACCAGTAAGAATGGCCATCATATAAAAATCAATAAATAATAAATGCTTGAAATGTTTGGAGGAAAGGTAACCCTCCTACACCGTTAATGAGAATGTAATTTGGTGCAACCCGTATAGAGAATAGTATGGAAGTTACTCAAGAAACTATATGATCCAGCAATCCCACTCCTCAGCACATATCCAGAGAAGCTCTAATTTGAAAAGATCAAAGCACCAGATTGCAGCAGCACCACTCACAGTAGCCAAGTCATGGAAGCAATGAAAATGGCCATGGACAGTGAATGGATAAAGAAGAGCTGGTGTATTTACACAGTGGAATATTATTTAGCAGTCAACTCGAATGAAATAATGCCATTTGCAGCAACATGGATAGGCCTAGAGATTACTATGTTAGATGAAGTATGTGAGACAGAGAAGGACAAATGTTCTATGATATCACTTATAAGTGGAATCTAAAACAGAGATTCACATCAACTTATTTAAAACAAAACAAAAATATACTCACAGACAGAAAATTTATGGTTGCTGAAGGGGAATGGCGGTAATGAGGTGATATATCTGAGGAATTTGGGGTTAACATATATACACTCCTTTGTATAAAATAGGTAAACAACTAAGACATTCTGTAAAGCACGGGGAAATTACATTCAAAATCTTGTAGTCACCTATAATGGAAAAGAATTTGGAAAAGAATATATATATAAATCACTTTGCTGTACACCTGAAACTAACACATGTAAATTAACTATACTTTAATCTAAACATTGTTTTAAAAAAAGGCAAAAGGTAAAAGCTCACTTTCTATGAGAAATGAGGGTCAGTATCAGTAAGGTTTATTTTCGTAACAGTTTACATATTCCTTGCTATTGCAGACGAATGTAAGGATATATAACAGTTAAGTGGCATCAAGTTCTTGTTACTTGTGTCTCTTTTGAAATCCTCAGATACTTGGTCAAATTCCATTTCTTTACTCATAACATAATTGATGGTGCAGTTCAGTTGTGTGAAATTAGGAAAAAACCCTCTTGGGTAGAATTTCTCAAGTAGAACATCCGAGACACATACTTGTGGCCAGTCCCTTATGTGTCAAACATATCTCAGTAATTCCTGCTCCCTACGTGTGATTGTGGAAAAGTAAGAGTCTCTCAAAACACTCCAATAGTCTCTTAAGGTATGTTAGCTAGAAACTTGTAATTGTCCAACTGGTAATTCACAACTGGGAAAGAACTTCTCAAAATTAATCACCTCTCCTAAGCCCAGTCCTGCCAGGGCTGCTGCAGGTGACGTGATAATTGCAGCTCTGAGGAGAGGTGAGGTCACAGAATCACCAGCTCATATCTCAGGGTCTCGCTGCCCTTCTTACACTTGTACTATGGCTTTGATCTTGACATTCCCACTGAGCCCGCCGTCCATGCAGCAGGAAACAGCCTGTGGCTTTTCTCTGTATTCATCAAGAGGCAAAGTCTATATAGGAAGGCTTCATATCAGGGATTGGGTAAGTGAATATTGGACAAAGGGAATCTCCCATGTATTACCCGCATCCAGGACCAAAGCCATGCAGGAAGGTGGAATAAATCCTGAGGCGTGAAGTGAGATAGTGAAGAGAGCAGAGGTCCTAGACCTCTCACCACCCCGACGGCTCCTCATGTCGTGTGTGTAATGCTTATTTACACCGATCACTGTGATTTACTGCATTTGATGATGAAATTGGATTTGTAATGTGTCTAAGATCTGTTTTTCTTGAATCAATTTGATGTACAGTGTACTTTACAGGAATCATAGACATAATTTTCAGGTGTCAGAGGAATGCCCTTAATATTCCATACTTGTAACACAGAGTAGGATGCATGTACAGGATTCAGGTGGTCCTGGGCAGAAAGAGTGTGTCTAGCAGCCAATGCAGGAATAGAAATGTTGTCTCTGACCCTGGATGTATGAAGTGATTAATAGATTTAAAATTTTGTTGCTATTGATTATGGAGAGACTCTTCACACATAAAGTTAGGGAAGCAAAATTTAAGAAAAGGAGAAGTTCATGTGTTTCAGGTACCATTTTAAGGCTGAAATGTATCCTGTGATATTTCTGCTAGTTTGAAATATTATCATATCAATGCAACAAATGTGTGTCATTTATCCCGTACACACGTTGCTTGCCTTAACGTTCAGTTTTGCATGTGTCTGTATTTTTTTCTTTTTCACCTGTCTTGTGTTACTGCTAATAGTTTTGTTTAACTCAGGAATTAATAAATTGATATGCATATGATCTGTAATTAGTAATAATTTTCTTTCTACCGTGCACTATTCAACAGGCATCAGTGTTTCCTATCCCATAGTTAGTTTGACTTGTGCCATTGTATATTTGTTCCTGGAATGAGAGTAAATGTATCTTTCTGTTCTGACCAAAATTGAACAATTCTTAGGGGTAGGATAGAGCTCAGTGTTACAATGCATGCTTATCATGCATGAGGTCCTGGGTTTAATCCCAAGTACCTCAATGAAACTTAATATGTAAATAAATAAACCTAATTAACTCTCCTCCACCAAAGCAAACAAACAAATAACCCAAGAACAATAAAAACTGAGCCATTCTTCTGGTCCTAGAACCCATCTTGTCAGGGGCCGCTGCCTGCGGTTTTCTATTGCAGTTGGTGCATCTACTTTTTATGAATATCTCTAAAGCTTTCTTCAGTGTTTATATTTGCCTGTAGAATAAGTCTTCATAAATAACTGGAATCTTGTCACAACCTAAATTTTAAAATAGAAGACCACAACCTAAATTGAAATGGCAAGGTGCAAAAGTAAAACTAAATCTAGATCTGGTTTATCTAAACCAGAACTGAGGTAGCTAGCACTTTAGTACATTCTGGATTAAATGCACTATCATCATTAGCAGCTGAGAGATGTTCGGATCCCCACTAACCAACTTCCCTTAACAGTGAGTGAATTTACACGAAACACTCAACCTCTCCGTGCCTCTGTTGTCTTCATCTTTGTAAGGAATCTAGTAGTGTCTACTTCATGAATTTGTGAGGAAGAAAGAAGTTACAGCATGCATGCGTTCACAGCAGTGATTCATCCATTGCAAAGAACATTCATGCAGTGGTTGTACATTCAACCCTTGGATGCATTGACGTGACTGGGAAATGTTAAGTAAGTGATTCAAAGTAGGAACTATTGATGGGAGAATATTGGATTTCAGCTGACAGGATACATGTGATCCACGCCTCCCACTCAGGATCCTCTAGCTCAGAAGACAACTCTAAACATTGAGACCTGACAAGATGGATGCCAGTGATTTGGCAATAAGGTCAAGCTTCTTATTAGTGACTATAATCGGACTCTTTGGGAATTTTTCTCTTCTTTACCATTATGTCTTCCTTTTTTGCACTGGCTATAAGTTGAGGACTGTAGATTTGATTGTCAACAACCTCCTTGTAGGCAACATCTTGGTTCTTTTCTCTAGTGGATTCCACTATACAGTGACAAATTTTGCGTGGCATGTCAACAGTGAATTTCAATGCAAATTTTCCCCTTATGTCCGTGTAGTAGGCAGGGGAGTGTCCATTGGCACCACCTGCCTGTTGAGTGTCTTCCAGGTCATCACGATCAGTCCCAGGAACTCTAGGTGCATAGAGCTTAAAGTGAAGGCTCCCAAGTTGGTCGTTGCTTCAATTATTCTGTGCTGGATCATGAACATGTTGATCAATGTCATTTATCCTGTGTATATGACTGGAAACTTGAACACAAGCATCACAAACAGAAAAAATTTTGGATACTGTTCTGCTGTTTGTCATGACCAAACCATAGACTCATTATTTATAGCATTGATATCCTTCCCTGATATCTTAAGTTTTGTCCTCATGGTGATAGCCAGTGGCTGCACAGTTTTCATCCTGTACAGGCACAAGAAGAGGGTCCAAAACATCCATAGGATCAATGTCTCCTCCACATCCTCCCCTGAGACCAGAGCCACCAAAACCATCCTTCTCCTGGTGAGCACCTTTATCTTCTTTAACATCTTTTCCCTCATTAGTAATATTCTTTTCATTTTTTTTAACAGTCTTAATTTGTTCTTTTTAAAAACTTCTGAAATAATCGTTGCATGTTTCCCAGCTATCAGCCCGTTTCTTCTCATCATTTGTGACTCCAGGATATCCAGGCTCTGCTTTGTCCAGATAAGGTGTACCAGAATCCCCTAACTTTATGAGAAAGATATAAATTGTACAAACATGCACTATACATGTTTGGTAATTGATTCAGTTCACTGAGTCGTAAGTAGAATTATGAGTGGCTTACTACACAATGGTAAACAGAATACACAGAGATTCTTCAAAGTAAGGCAAGTTATAATAGTAATTATAATGAAATTTTATATAAGTTACCATATTTCTCATGTAATACTAATGTAATGGCCTTTTTTACTAGTGCTTGCAGTGAAGGAATTTAGAATTTATGCAATAATCAACATAATCAACACACGGTCCTGAAACAATCTGGATGTTATGGAGACATGAGTATGTAACTGAATTCTGTCACAGTAAATTTCCCAGAAATGAGTAGGCATGGAATGTTAAGAAAAGGTGTGTTAAAATGGAACAGCCTATGTCAGATCATTGTGGAACTTAAGACCATGGTGCTGAAGGAAAAATCCAGTCATCAGGAAAGCTTTTGGGAGTCAGTGTTGAGCCTGGTAACGATCTATCCTTAGAGAGGCTCCAGTGATGTTTCTTTTGGGATGTTATGTTGTGTGGGAGATGAGCATGTTTAAACATTTTCAGGTAGAAATGAAGAAACTGAACTGAATTCGGCAAAGAAGAGCATAAAATTACATTTTTAGCATATTTTTCAAAAATATCCAGTGATTATGACAATTGCAAAAGTTGTGAATGGCATGGAATGGCATCTGCAGAAGGCAGATTTTTCTCTCTTTTGTGAAGATGACTTGGGCATATTGTTACAAAACTGGTTTTGAGGTGCACGGTCATGTCTCCAGTTCATTGAAATTCTTTTGTGATGGAGTGTCCATTAAACTTGGAGCACTGCAGAAAGAGCCACATGGAAAGGAAACATGAATCCATTCTTAAGATCCCGGGGCAGTGTGGCTTCTTGATTTTCAAGGAGCAGAGTGAACATTGCCTCAAATCTAGGAGAGAATTTTATATGGTTTTTCTCTATGTTTACATCCCGAAGCCAAAGCAAAGGATTGTGAAATCAATAGCTGAAAGAGAAAACTTTATTTTGACCCAAAGGATATTTAGATTGAAGTTTGTAAACCAAAGAGAAACCAATATTGTTTACTCACGTGAGGTACTTAAATATTTACCACTAATGAGGTCACAAAGCAAGAAAAAGAAGTTATAGACACACATACCTGCAAATATGTATGTATGTCTCTTGGTGATCTTGTGTATATATGTATATATATTCACATATACATAAAAAATCAGTCATGTTTATTGTGCATCTATGAATATATTTGAATGCTGTATATTAAGAAAAACTGAAAATAAAACTAATTACAATATTGACAAATATTCAGATGTCTGATACCTGAAATGTATAATTCCATGCTAGTTCTTTGTAAAAAATCCTAACGTATTCTTTCATTTTCTTGCTTTAATTCTATTAATTGGCCATCTCTCTTGAAATAACATTCAATGAACATGGTAAACAATTTTTGGTTAATATATGTGTCTACTTAAATTTAATATAAAAGCATTTGGGTATCAATGTAATTTTAAAATTGGTCTATGTTAATTTTTCTATCAATTTTAAATATAATTCTACATTATAATTGATGTGTTCTCTTTGAAAGTTGTGTACTTGTTGTTTGTTAGTTTTTATGTTTACATTTCATCATATATTTAAAAGTGAATCATAGTGTCATTTATCTAATATTATTAAACCCCATTTATTGTATAAGGACATTGCAACAATAATTTACTCACCATATCCCATCTTTTTTCTCCCAAGAAAGCTCCGCAGGGGAATTTATTTACTTAATTCTTTGTTTATTTATTTATTTACTTTCATATGCATGTTTTTTTTAACCTTTTTCATTGATTTATAATCATTTTACAATGTTGTGTCAAATTACAGTGTAGAGCACAATTTTTCAGTTATACATGAACATATATTCATTGTCACATTTTTTTCGTCTGTGAGCTGCCATAAGATCTTGTGTATATTTCCCTGTGCTGTACAGTATAATCTTGTTGATCTATTCTACAATTTTGAAATCCCACCTATCCCTTCCCACCCTCTGCCCCTTTGGCAACCACAAGATTGTATTCTATGTCTACGAGTCTTTCTATTTTGCATTTATGCTTTTTTGTTTTTGTTTTTGTTTTTGTTTTTGTTTTTGTTTTTGTTTTTGTTTTTGTTTTTCAGATTCCACATATGAGCGATCTCATATGGTATTTTTCTTTCTCTTTCTGGCTTACTTCACTTAGAATGACATTCTCCAGGAACATCCATGTTGCTGCAAATGGCATTATGTTGTCGGTTTTTATGGCTGAGCAGTATTCCATTGTATAAATATACCACTTCTTCTTTATCCAGTCACCTGTTGATGGACATTTAGGCTGTTTCCATGTCTTGGCTATTGTAAATAGTGCTGCTATCAACATTGGGACGCAGGTGTCATCCTGAAGTAGGGTTCCTTCTGGATATATGCCCAGGAGCGGGATTCCTGGGTCATACGGTAAGTCTATTCCTAGTCTTTTGAGGAATCTCCATACTGTTTTCCATAGTGGCTGCACCAAACTGCATTCCCACCAGCAGTGTAGGAGGGTTCCCCTTTCTCCACAGCCTCTCCAGCATTTGTCATTTGTGGATTTTTGAATGATGGCCATTCTGACTGGTGTGAGGTGATACCTCATTGTAGTTTTCATTTGCATTTCTCTGGTAATTAGTGATATTGAGCAATTTCTCATGTGCTTATTGATCATTTGTATATCTTCCTTGGAGAATTGCTTGTTTAGGTCTTTTGCCCATCTTTGGACTGGGTTGTTCGGTTGTTTCTTATTAAGTTGTATGAGCTGCTTATATATTCTGGAGATCAAGCCTTTGTCGGTTTCATTTGAAAAAATTTTCTCCGATTCCGTAGGTTGTCTTTTTGTTTACTTATAGTTTCCTTTGCTGTGCAGAAGCTTGTAAGTTTCATTAGATCCCATTGGTTTATTCTTGCTTTTATTTCTTCTAGGAGAAAATTTTTGAGATGTATGTCAGATAATGTTTTGTCTATATTTTCCTCTAGGAGATTTATTGTATCTTGTTTTATGTTTAAGTCTTTGATCCATTTTCAGTTGATTTTTGTGTGTGGTGTAAGGGAGTGTTCTAGCTTCATTGATTTACATGCTGCTGTCCAGTTTTCCCAACACCATTTGCTGAAGAGACTGTCTTTGTTTCATTGTATATTCTTGCCTCCTTTGTCAAAGATTAGTTGACCAAAAGTTTGTGGGTTCATTTCTGGGCTCTCTATTCCGTTCCACTGGTCTATATATCTGTTTTTGTACCAATACCATGCTGTCTTGATGACTTTAGCTCTATAGTATTGTCTGAAGTCTGGGAGAGTTATTCCTCCAGCCTCTTTCTTTCTCTTCAGTAATGCTTTGGCAATTCTAGGTCTTTGATTGTTACATATGAATTTTATTATGATTTTTTCTAGTTCTGTGCAATATGTCCTGGGTAATTTGATAGGGATTGCATTAAATCTGTAGATTACCTTGGGCAGTGTGACCATTTTAACAATATTGATTCTTCCAATCCAAGAGCATGGGATACCTTTCCATTTTTGAAAGTCCTCTTTAATTTCCTTCATCAATGGTTTATAGTTTTCTGTGTATAATCTTTCATCTCCTTTGTTAGATTTATTCCTAGGTATTTTATAACTTTGGGTGCTATTTTAAAGGGGATTGTTTCTTTACTTTCTTTTTCTGTTGATTCATCATTAGTGTAAAGAAATGCAAGTGATTTTTGAACATTAATCTTGTAACCTGCTACCTTGCTGAATTCTTCAATCAGCTCTAGTAGTTTTTGTGTGGACCTTTTAGAGTTTTCTATATATAGTAACATGTCGTCAGCATATAGTGACACTTTCACTTCCTTTTCCAATTTGGATCCCTTTCATTTCTCTCTCTTGCCTGATTGCTGTGGCTAGAACTTCCAAGACTATGTTGAATAGGAGTGGTGATAGTGAGCATCCTTGTCTTGTCCCAGATTTTAGTGGGAAGCTTTTGAGTTTTTCACTGTTGAGTACTATGCTGGCTGTAGGTTTGTCATATACAGCTTTTATTATGTTGAGGTATGTTTCCTCTATACCCGCTTTGGTGAGAGTTTTTATCATAAATGGGTGTTGAATTTTATCAAATACTTTTTCTGCATTGATTGAGATGATCATGTGGTTTTTGTCCTTTCTCTTGTTGATCTAATGTATTACTTGATTGATTTGCGTATGTTGAACCACCTTTGTGTCCCTTGGATGAACCCCACTTGGTCAAGATGTATAATCTTTTTTATGTGTTGTTGGATTCTATTCGCTAATATTTTGGCGAGGATTTTGGCATCTATGTTCATCAGTGATATTGGCCTATAATTCTCTTTTTTTGTAGTGTCTTTGCCTGGTTTTGGTATCAGGGTGATGGTGGCTTCATAGAATGAGTTTGGGAGTAATCCCTCCTTTTCAATCGTCTGGAAGAGTTTGAGAAGGACTGGTATGAGTTCTTCTTTGTATGTTTGGTAGAATTCCCCGGTGAAGCCGTCCGGTCCTGGACTTTTATTTGTAGGGAGGTTTTTTATTGCTAGTTCGATTTCATTTCTCGTGATCCGTTTGTTCAAGTGGTCAGTTTCTTCCTGATTCAGTCTTGGTGGAAACAGTATGTTTCCAGAAACTTGTCCATCTCCTCTAGGTTATCCAGTTTGGTTCCATATAGTTTTTCATAATATTCTTGTATGATATTCTCTATTTCTATTTTATTTGTTGTAATTTCTCCATTATCCTTTCTTATTTTGCTAATTTGTGCTCTCTCTTTTTTTTCTTTGTGAGTTTGGCCAGAGGTTTACCGATTTTATTTACTTTTTCAAAAAACCAGCTTTTGGTTTGATTGATTTTTTTCTATGACACGTGTTTTTAATCTGTATTTGATTTATTTCCTTCCTAATCTTAATAATTTCCTTCCTTCTGCTGCCTTTTGGAGTTTTCTGTTCTTCTTTTTCTAGTTCTTTCAGCTGGTGGGGTAAATTGTTTATTTGAGATTGTTCTTTTTTGAGGAAGGCCTGTATCGCTATAAACATCCCTCTTTGCACTGCCTTTGCTGTGTCCCATAGATTTTGAGTGATTGTGCTTTCATTTTGATTTGTCTCAAGGTATTTTTTAATTTCAGCTTTGATTTCCTCATTGACCCATTGGTTTTTTAATAGCATATTGTTTAATCTCCATGCTTTTCTGTTTTTCTCCTTTGTTTCTCTGTGGTTGATTTCTAGTTTCATGGCATTGTGGTCAGTAAAGATGCTTGAGATAATTTCTATCCTCTTAAAATTGCTGAGGTTTCTCTTGTGCCCAAGTACATGATCAATCCTGGAAAATGTTCCATGTGCACTTGAAAAGAATGTATATCCTATTTTGGGGGTTGTAATGCTCTGAAAATATCCACCAAATCTAATTTTTCTATTGTAGTATTTAATTTCTCTGTTGCCTTGTTTATTTTTTGTCTGGAAGATCTGTCTAGTGATGTTAATGCAGTGTTAAAATCTCTGACTATGATTGTATTCCCATCAATATCCCCTTTATCTCTGTTAGTAATTGTTTTATGTACTTAGGTGCTCCTATATTGGGTGCATATATATTAACGAGTGTAATATCCTCCTCTTGTATCACTGCTTTAATCATTATAAAATGTCCTTCTTTATCTTTCTTTATGGCCTTTGTTTTAAAGTCTATTTTGTCTGAAATCAGTACTGCAGCACCTGCTTTTTTGGCTTTTCCATTTGCATGGAATGTCCTTTTCCATCCTTTCACTCTCAATCTATATGTGTCCTTCTCCCTAAAGTGGGTCTCTTGTATGCAGCATATTGAAGGTTCTTGCTTTATTATCCAGTCTGCCACTCTGTGTCTTTTGACTGGAGCATTTAGTCCATTAACATTTACAGTAATTAATGATAGATGTTCGCTTATTGCCATTTTGAACTTATCTTTGCAGTTGATTTGGTATTTCCTCTTTGTTCCTTTCTTCTTCCTTTTGTGGTTTGGTAATTTTCCTTTGTATTATCATGGATTTTATTTAGTTTTTGTGACTCCCTTGTAAGTTTCTGGCTTGTGGTTACCCTTTTCTGTAAGTCTGTTAGCCCATTACTATATCTCAAACCCATCCTACCAAAAACAAAAAATTTCTAAAAGAATGAAAGAAAAAAATACTCCATATTTTCTTGCTTCCCTCTCCCACTCTTAATGATTTAAATGTCTTCTTTTGCAATTTCATGTTTATTTTATTTGTAATTCATGAGTTATCATCTTTCCAGTTATGAGTTTCTCATTTTTGTAGCATCCTGCTTCTTTTCTATTTAGATAGACCTTTCAATATTTCTTTTAGCATGGGTTTAGTGTTGCTAAACTCTTTGAGTTTTTGCTTGTCTGTGGAATTCTTTATCTCTCCTTCTATCCTAAAGGATAGCCTTGCTGGATAAAGTATCCTAGGCTGCATCTTTTTTTTTTTTCATTCAGGACTTTGAATATATCTTGCCACTCCCTTCTGGCCTGTAGTGTTTGTGTTGAGAAATCTGCTGAAAGCTTTAAGGGAGTTCCCTTGTAACTCACTCTTTGCTTTTCTCTTCTTGCCTTTAGGATCATTTCTTTATCCTTGACCCTGGCCATCTTGATTATGATATGTCATGTTGTAGGTCTGTTTGGGTTCTTCCTGTTTGGGACCCTTTGAACTTCCTGTACTTGGATATCTGATTCCTTCTTTAAGTTTGGGAAGTTTTCAGTCATGATTTCTTCAAAAACCTTTTTAATCTCCTTTGATCTTTCTTCCCCTTCTGGGACCCCTATTATGCGAAGATTGGCATGCTTTATATTATCCCATAGCTCCCTTATGTCGCTTTCATTTGTTTTTATTTGTTTATCTTGCAGTTGTTCTGATTGGGTGCTTTCTGTTGTCCTGTCTTCTAGGTCACTAATTCGTTCCTTTGCATTAACTAGTCTGTTTTGCACAGCCTTTAGATCTGTTCTCATCTCAGCCAATGAGTTTATCAATTCTACTTGGCTCTTCTTTATAGCTTCGATTTCATTTTAGACATATTTTATATCTCTAAACACTATCTCTTTTAGTTCCTTCAATACTTTGATCACTCCTTCTTTGAAATCTTGATTTAGTAGGCTATCGATGTCTATTTCATTGATCGTTCTTTCAGGGGATTTCTCTTGTTCTTTTAATTGGGAATGGTTTCTCTGCTTCTTCGTCTTGCTCATATGTCTCTGGTACTGTGGCTTATGGAGTATCAGTATCTATTGTGGTCCTTAAAGGAGTTTATTTATTTATCTATATAATGCCTATGTAGGAATAAAACTTAAAAAATAAAAAAAGGAGAGAGAGAGAAAGAGAATTTTAAAAGAAGGGAGAAAAAAAGGTTTGAAAACAGTGTATAATCAATTATAGAATCACAATTTGAATCGGACTAGCTTTCGAGTTGAGACGTCTTTTTTTTTCTTAAACCCTTAAGGAAAAAAGGAAAAAGGAATCCAAAAACGATATTTGAAACCTATTTATAATCAATAATGGGAGATCAAAACCAAAAGAAATGAAAATGAAATCAGGTGTATTTTTAAAAAAAATAATAATAACATAAATACTTTACAAGAAAAATTTAAAAAGGACTTAAAACTAGAAGCATATAAAATTGTTTAGAAAGTAGAAAGTAAAAAGGTAATAGAAAATAGAACACATTTTAAAAAAGATAAAATAAAGAGATAATTTTAAGAGAAGGGAGGGGGAAAAGGCCTGAAAATAGTGTATAGTCCATTATAGAAGAGCAATTTGAATTAGACTAGCATTTGAGTTGACATCTTTTTTAAAACCCTCAAAAAAAAAAAAAAGGAAAAAAAGATCAATAAATGACACCTAAAACCCATTTACAATCAACAACAGATGAAACCCAGAAGTGAAAATACAATCAAGTGGATTCCCTTTAAAAAACAACACTATAACTACTTTAAGAGAAAAACCCAAAAGGAATCAAAACTAGAAGCACACACAATTGTCTAGAAAGGAAAATTCAAAAAGGAACCAAAACTAGAAGCATACACAACCGTCCAGAAAGTAGAAATCAAAAAGGTAATAAAAAACAGAACAGACAAAAAAAAAAAAAAAAGATATAAAGAGAGAATTCCGAAGAAGGGGAGGGAAAAAAAGGCCTGAAAACAGTGTACAATGAACAACTGAAGAGTAAGATGAAGCAGAACAGCAATCGGGTTGAGATGTCTCCCCAAAAGCTCCAAAATAGGAGAAAAGAGGAAAAAAAGATTTGAAACCTGCGTACAATCAACAAAAGGCGATCAAAAACCAAGAGAGAAAAATGACACGACGTGGATCTTTCAAAATAACAATACCATTTTAAAAGAAAAATTCAAAAGGGACCAAAACTGGGAGGATATACAACTGTTTAAAAAGCAAAAATCAAAAAGGTAACAGAAAATGCAACAGGCAAAAACAGATCAAAAAAAAAAAAAAGCGGGGGAGTGTTCTCCTGGAGACTGTGTGCTCTTAATGAGAAGTCTTTCTGTCTTCGCCCTGTTTCGCGAGCTCGGCTTGTTGTTTCCCAGGCCCTCTGTTGGCGCCCTTGTCTGTGCTGCTCCCACTGCCTGTTGGCAAGCAGATCGCGCCCCCTCCCAGCACAGAGATCCTGCTGGAAAGGCGGGGGGCCACCTGCCTTCTCCCGGCGCCGATCCCTCCGCAGCTCGGCACCGCGCGCTCTGCCCCGGGTCGGCGCTCCGCAGGCTGGCCGGGGAAGACTGCGGAACACCTCCGCCGCTGCTGCGTGCGCAAACTCAGCTCCTTGTTTGTTCTGGCAGCGCGAACTTTGCCAGGCACCAGGGTGGAAGGATCCTATCTGATTAGGGCTGCAAACAAGTCACTGTCTGGCCTCCAAGGCTGCAGAGCCCCAGGCGTGGACTCAGGTTTCGCACCTCTCCTAGCACCTGGGTGCCAAGCGCCGGAGGACATGGCTGCTGCGCTTGAGCCCCGCCTCTCCTCCCCGAAAACCTTCCACGGTTTTCGGAGATGGGGGTGTGCACCCGTTCCCCCAGGGCACATCAACCGTGCTGTTTCATGGAGGACGCAGGTTGTTCTGCTCTGTGCACCCACTCATCCATGTTGTGCAGCCCCTTCAGTCCCCCGGGGCTGCCTCAGCGCAGCCGCCCCCGTCCTCTGGCCGGCTTGGGCGGCCTGGCCCGGCCCCCAGCTCGGGTCTCAGGCTGGGTGTCGCAGGGACCCTCCCTGCCCGTTCAACCCAGTTCTGTCTGTCAAGGGCTGCTCCGCACAGATCCGAGCCTCAGAGGCTCCCCCTCCGTCCCGCTGGCCCCTCCGTTGGAGAGGGGAGACCCAGCAAAGGAGCGCCAGTCCTCCTTTGCCGCTCCCTCCCCGCGGGAGCGTCCTGCACTGTTTTGCCTTTTCATCTTCCTTTTTGTTTTTTCCTTTCTCCTACCAGATTTTTGGCATCTTTGTCTTTTGAAGAGGACAGTGTTCTGTCAGAGTTCCGCAGGTGCTCTGGTTGGCTGAGTGGGTCCCTGGATGTGAGTCTTGGTGTATCTGTGGGAGAGGGTGAGCTACATGTGTCCTACTCTGCCATCTTGGCCTCCTCCTCCATGTTTAGATTTTATTTTAAATTTAAATTTTAAAACTTGTGGTATAATTGATTTATAACTATATGTATTTTAGGTATACATCATAGTGATACACAATTTTTAAAGGTTATAATCCATGTGTCGTTATAGTAAAATATTGGCTATATTTCCTTTGCTGTACAGTATATCCTTGTAGTGTATTTCTTTTTTACACAGTAGTCTCTTTTCTGTATCTGTTACTCTGTTTCTTTTTGTTTATTGTCACTAGTTTGTTCTAATTTTTATTTATATGGACAGGAGCCCCACAAGACAACATATCTCAAGGGCCTTTTTGTATCCTTCATGTATCTCTGCGTGTGTGTGTGTGTGTGTGTATTTTTTAATCCCCTATCATCTAGAATACTTTCACTGTTAACCTTAACCCTAACCCTAACTCTAACCTGTGACAAAATGGATAAGTGTTGTTTTAAGTAGCTAGTATCATGGAAATCTGTGACACCAACAGTTGAAATCCAGTATGTGTAGAAACACAATAATAGAATAAAAATAAAATTAAGTAATAATCCCAATTATACACTAGAACAGATGCCACCTTTGTAAATGATGTGACCTACACAGGATTATTTCCAAAATATACATACAGCTCATACAGTTTAATGATTTAATAAAAGCCCCAAGCAATTGATTCAAAAAATGGGCAGAGACCTAAATACACATTCTTCCAAAGAAAACATACATACGGCCCATGGGCAGGTGAAAATATTCTTGTTATTGCTAATTTTTAAAAAGTGCAAATCAAAACTCCAATGAAGTATCACCTCATACCAGTGAGAATGGCCAACCTTTAAAAGGCTACAAGTAATAAATGCGTGAGAAGGCTGAAGAAAAAGGAATACTCCTACACCAATGGTGAGAATGTAAATTGGTGCAGGCCCTATGGAGAATAGTATGGAGGTTGCTCAAGAAATTTAAACTAGAGTTACCCAGCAATTTCACTCCTGAGCAGATGGATGAGAGAAACTCAAATTTGAAAAGATAAAATCACCTGATTATTCACAGCAACGCCATTCACAGCAGCCAAGTCATGGAAGCAGCCTAAATGTCCATGGACAGATGAATGGATAAGGAAGATGTGGTATATCTATACAATGGAATACTATTCAGCCATGAACTTGGATGAAATAATGCCATTTGCAGCAACATGGATGGACCTAGAGATTATCATCTTAAGTGAAGTAAGTCAGACTGAGAAGGACGTATTTTCTCTATTACTTACGTGTGGAATCCAAAAACGTGATTCAAATCAACTCATTTATAAAATGGAAATAGACTCACAGACACAGAAAACAAATTTATGGTTACCAAAGGGGATAGTGGCAGTAATGGGGAGGAGGTATAACTGAGGAGTTTAGGATTAACATATACACACTCCTATACATAAAATAGATAAATTACAAGGACTGTGTATAGCACAAGGAGCTATATTCAAAATCTTGTAATAAGCTTTAGTGGAAAAGAATCTGGAAAAAAATATGAATATCTATCTATGTGTGTGTATAACTGAATCACTTTGTTGTTTACCTGAAATAAATATCTGGAAATTAAGTAAACTTCAATAAAAATATTGTTTAAAAAGCCTGGGGAAAAAAACTTGCTTTCTATCAGGAGTGAGGGTCAGCATTGGTAAATGTATTTTCCTAACAGTTTATGTATTCCTTGCTGTTGAGTTGTGCAGATGAGAGCAGTGACAGCTGATGTAGTTTACTAGCATCATATTCCTCTTGTTAGTTGTATCCCTATTGATATTCCTCTCAGGACAAATTCCATTTCTTTGCTCATAACTTAATTGATGGTGCAGCTCAGTGGTATGAAATTAGAAAATAACTGTCTTGGGTAGAATTACTCTAGGAGCAGATCATCCACTGAGACACAGTTACAGCCAGTCGTTTACGTGTCAAACCTAAGTACTTCCTGCTCCCTCCGTGTGAGCCACTGACTGCTCCAGGGGTCATGGAAAAGTAAGAAGCTCTCACAAACACTCCAATAGTCTCTTAAGGTAAATCAGCTAGCAACTTATAATCATCCCTGGTAATTAGTAACTGGAAAAAAGTTCTCAAAAATAATCAGCTCTCCTAAGCCTGTTCCTGCCAGGGCTGCTGCAGGTGACGTGGTAATTGCAGCTCTGAGGGGAGGGGAGGTCGGAGGATCACCAGCTCATATCTCAGGGTCTCGCTGCCCCTCTTGTACACATACTGATGGCTTTGATCTTCATGCTGAGCCCACCATCCAGGCAGCAGGAAGCAGTCTGTGGGTTTTCTTTGTATTCATCTGAGTGGTAGAGTCTATAAAGGAAGGATTTGTATCAAAAACAGGGTAAGTGAATATTGGATAAAGGGAATCTCCTTGTATGAATGGAGTCCAGGACCAGAGCCATGCAGGAGGGTGGAAAAAATCCTGAGGCATGAAGTGAGATAGTGAAGAGAGCTGGGGTCCTAGAACTCTCACCATCCCTGATGGCTCCTAGTGTCATGTGTGTAGTCCTTAATTACAATGATCGCTGAGGTTTAATGCAATTGATGATGAAATTTGATTTGTAATGTGCTTAGGGTCTATAGTTTCCAAGTCATTCTCCTATTCAGTGTACTTTACAGGAATCATAGACAGAATTTTCAGGTGTCAGAGGTGTGTCCTTAATACTCCATACTTGTAACACAGAGTAGGATGCATGTACAGGGGTCATCTGATTCTGGACAGAAAAAGTGTGTTTGACAGCTGTTGCTGAAATAGAAATGTTATCTCTAGCTCTTGGTGTATGAGGAGCTTAATAAGTTTAGTAAGTGTGTCTCTACAGACTATGGAGAGACTCTTCCCACTTAAAGTTAAGGAAGCAGCATTTATGAAAGTAGAGCTTTGTACTTTTCAGATACCATTTTAGGCTCAGATATTTCTTGTGATATTTCTGCTGCTTTGAAATATTATAATATCAATGCAAAAATATGTGTTCTTTATCCCATACACAAGTTACTTGCCTTAACATTCCATTTTGTAAGAGTCTTGTGTTTTCATCACTTTCAGAAATCTTGCCTTACTGCTAATACATTTATTAACTCTTGTATTAATAAATAGATATGTGTATGATCTGCATAGTAATAATTTTCTATATACCGTGCTCCATTTATCAGGCATCAGGATTTCCTGTCCCATAGTCCCTGTGACTTGTGAAATTGTACTTTTTTTCCTGGAATGAAAGTAGGTGAGTCTGTTGTCATCCTAATGTTGAGTCACTGTTGCATTCATGAAATCCATCTTGTCAGGGGTACGAACTTGCATTTTTATGCTGCAGTTGATACATCTGCACTTTCTGAGTCATCTCTAAATCTTCATTCAAAGTTTATATTTACCTGTGGAATAATTTTCATAAGCAAGTGGAACATTGTGACTCTAAATTTTAAAATAGAAGGCCACAATCTAAATTGAAATGGTAAGCTGAAATAACAAAACTAAATTTGGATCTGTTTTACTTAAAGAATAGAGGTAACTAGTATGTTTGTATATTCTGGATTAAATGCACTATCACTGTTACCAGCCCAGCCAGGTTTAAATCCCCACTAATGATCTGCCCTAACCAGAGAGTGAATTTAGATGAAATATTTAGCCTCTCTGTGCCTATGTTGTCCTCACCTTTGTAAGGAATATAATGGTGTCTGCTTTATGAATTTGTGATGAAGAAAGAAGTTACTGCATGTGTGACTTTAACAGCAGTGATTCATACATTACAAGCGTCCTTTCACGGTGAAACATTCAACCCTTGGAAATGTTGACGTCACAGGCAAAGGTTAAGTAATTATTTCAGAATAGGAACTCTTGGTGAGAGGACAATGTTGCATTTCAGCTGATGAGGTACATGTGGTCCCAAGCTTCCTATCCCCACTCAGGATCCTCTTGTTCAACTCGCAGTCATTGAGACCCGACAGGATGGCTGCCAGGGATTTGGCAGCAGGATCGATCTTCTTAATACAAACCATAATCGGACTTCTGGGGAATTTCTCTCTTCTTTACCTTTATCTCTTCCTTTATTGCATGGGACATAGGGTGAGGACTATAGATTTTGATTGTCAAGAACCTAATTGTAGGCAACATCTTGGTTCTGTTCTCTAGTGGATTCCACTATACAGTGACAAATTTTGCGTGGCATCATGTCAACAGACAATTTGAATGCAAATTTTTCCCTTATGTCCGCATAGTGGGCAGGGGAGTGTCCATTGGCACCACCTGCCTGTTGAGTGTCTTCCAGGTCATCACGATCAGTCCCAGGAACTCCAGGTTGGCAGAGCTTAAAGTGAAGGCTCTCAGGTTAGTTGTCCCTTCAATTACCCTGTGTTGGATCGTTAACATGCTGATCAATGTCATTTATCCTATCTATATGACTGGAAATTTGAGCAACACAAGCACCACAGACAGAAAAAGTTTTGGACTCTGTTCTTCTGTTCGTCTTGATCCAACCACGGAGTCATTATATGCAGCATTGATATCCTTCCCTGATGTCTTATGTTTTGTCCTCATGATGTTGGCCAGTGGCTGCACAGTTTTCATCCTGTACAGGCACAAGAAGAGGGTGCAGTATATCCTTAGGATCAAAGTCTCCTCCACATCCTCCCCTGAGACCAGAGCCACTAAAACCATCCTTCTCCTGGTGAGCACCTTTGTCTTCTTTAACACCCTTTCCTTCATCAGTAATATCATTTTGGCTGTTTTTAATAGTCTTAATTTGTTTATCATGAAAACCTCTGCAATAATGATTGCGTGTTTCCCAGCTGTCAGCCCCTTTCTGCTCATCAGATGTGACTCCAGGATTTTCAGGCTCTGCTTTGGCCGGATAAAGCATGCAGAATCCACTAAGCTTGTGAGAAGGATGTAAATTGTACTTAATTGCACTACATTTGTTTGGTAATTCACTCAATTCACTCAGAGTCCTATGTAAATTTATGAGTGGCTTACCAGACAATGGTAAACAGAACACAGAGAGCATCTTCTCTGAAGTAAGGCAGGTTATAATAATAAGTGTAATGAAATATTACATAATTTCCATATTTCTCATGTGATACTTATATAATGGCCTTTTTCACTAGTGCTTGCAACGAAGGAGTCCCAAATTCATGCAATAATAAACATCAGGTCCTGAAAAAAAATCTGGATTTTATGGCAAAGTATGTAAGTGTGTAACTGAATTCTATCACAGCAAATTTGTCAGAAATGAAATAGGCACAGAATATTAAGAAAATGTAGTTTAAAATGGAACAGTCTGTATCAGGTCATTGTGGAACTGAAGACAGTGGTGCTGGAGGGGAAATTCAGTCATTGAGGAAAGCTTTTGGGAGTCAGTCTTGCATTTGATAAAGTTCTATACTTAGAGAGATGGCAGTGATTTGTGTGAAACATGATGTTGTGTAGCGAGATGAGCGTGTGTATACATTTTCAGGTAGAAATGGCCAGAGTGAACTGAAGTGGGGCAAAGAAGAGCATAAAATTACATTTTAGCATAGTTTTCAACAACATCAGCTGATTGTGACGATTGAAAACTTTGTGAATGAAATGGAATGGCATCTGCAGAAGGCAGATTTTTCTCTCTTTTGTGAAGATGACTTGGGCATATTGTCACGAAAGAGGTTTAGAGCTGCACACTTGTGTCTCCAGTGTGATGAAATTCTTTTGTGATGGAGACGTTCATTAAATTTAGAGCACTGCAGGCAGTGCCATATGAAAGGGAAACATGAATCCAGTCTTTCTTGTGGCAACGTGGCTTCATGATCTTGAAGAAGCAAAGTGGACATTATCTCAATTCTAAGAGAGTTCTATATGCTTTTCCTATATTTACCTTCTGAAGCCAATGCCAAGGATTGAAAATTCAATAGGTGAAAAAGAAAAATTTCTTTTGACTCAATGGATATTTAGATTGATTCTTGTAACACAAAGAGAAACCAATACTTTCAGCTCACATGAGACACTTGAATATTTACCACAAACTAGATCACTAAGCAAGAAGATGAAATTATAGACACACACACACACACCTAAAAATGTTTGTGTCTCTCTCTCAGTGATCTGTGTGTATGTAAATGTATCCATATTCACATATATATATACAAAATCAATCATCTTTATTATACAGAGTTGAATATATTTGAATGACATTATGAAAAATTTTAAATAGCTCTAATTATAGTGTTGACACATCTTAATGTGAATATTACTTGAAGAGTATATTTCTTTGCTAGTTGTCTGTTAAAATTCCATAACATATTTTTTCATTTTCCTAATTCAAGTATATTATTTTGCCATCCTTCTTGAAATAACATTCAATGAACATCATAAAAAATTTTGGTTAAAATTTGTGTATTTCAATATAATATAAAAATGGATACATTTTGGTATCCATGGAGTTTCTTACTTGACCCATGTCAGTTTTTCTATTAATTTTTAACTATAATTCTATATTATAATTGATATCTTTCCTTTTAAAATTTTACACTCATTATTTGTTAGCTTTTACCTATAAATTCCATGATACATTTAAAGGTGAGTCACAGTATCATTTCTTGAATACTGTTAAACCCCTTTTATAATATAAGGAATGGTGAGAATAATGTACTCACTGTATCCCACCTTCTTCTCCCAGAACTCACCACCGAGGAATTTATTTACATACTTATTTGTTAATTTTTAAATTTACT
Source organism: Camelus ferus (assembly GCF_009834535.1). Lineage (NCBI taxonomy): Eukaryota > Metazoa > Chordata > Mammalia > Artiodactyla > Camelidae > Camelus > Camelus ferus. Next base: position 11,345,580 of record NC_045704.1, on the reverse strand, counting down.
TTTGTGTTCACTTTTAGTTTTCATTTCAAATTTAATTTTTAAAATTTAGGATATAATTGACTTATAATATTGTATATATTTCAGGTATATACCATAGTGATACACAATTTTAAAACATTAAACTCCATTTGTAGTTATTGGAAAATATTGGCTATATTTCCTGTGCTGTACAATATATCTGTGTAGCTTCTTTCTTTTATACATAGTAGTGTGTTTTCTATATCTGTTACTCTGTTTCTTTTTGTTTATATTCACTAGTTTGTTGTTTTATAGTCCATGTATAAGTGATATCATATAGTGTTTGTCTTTCTCTGTCTGATTTATTTCACTAATCATAGTATCCTCCAAGTATATCTATGTTGTTATGAATGGCAACAGTTCATTCTTTTTAATGGCTTAATAGCATTTTATTGGGTGTATATATATTTCATATGTATAATATATATATATACATACCATGTATTCTTTATCCATTCATCTTTCAATAACTAATTTTGTGTCCATATGTTGGCTACAAAGATATAGTTTGTAGGGAAGCCCCATCAGGCTTTCAGCTGATTTCTCAACACAAACATTGAGGTCATAAGGGAGTGTTAAGATATATACAAAGTCCTGAAAGTGAAAAAGCTTCAATCTAGGATATTCCATCGAGCAAGACTGTCCTTTGGAATAGAAGGAGAGATAACGAATTTCACAGATAAGCAAAAACTAAAGAATTCAGCAATACTAAACTTATGCTAAAAGAAATTGTAAAGGTTTATTCTCAATAGAAAACAAGCAGAACCCTACAAAAAGGACAATACCATAATTGGAAATGTGATAACTAGAATGAGTTGCAATAGAAGATGTAAAAGAGGACATCAAAATGATTAAAGCTGGGAGAGTCCAGCAAGGAAATATATATATTTTTTCTTTTTATGGTTCTTTTTAGGACGTGTTTGAGCTAATGTAACTATCAGTTTAAAGGAAGCAGATAGAGTAATGGGTTAAGATACTTAAAAAACAGGGTAACTACAAATCAAAAGCATACAATAGAGTCACAAAAAACAAAAAGAAACCAAGATGATACAAAAGAAAATTATCAAACCACAATAAGAGAAACAAACAAACAAACAAACAAAGGAACAAAGAAGAAATACCAAATCAACTGGAAAACTAAGTTAAAAATGGCAGTAAACACACCTCTATCAATAATTGCTGTAAACATCAGTGGACTAAATGTTTCAATCAAAAGACATAGAGTGGTAGATTGGGTAATAATACAAGAGCCTACAAAATGCTGCATAGAAGATACACACTTTAGGGGTAGGGACGCTCATAGATTGAAAGTGAAAGGAAGAAAAAAATATTTCATGAAAATGGAAATTACAAGACAGTAGGAGTAGCAATACTGATATCACACAAAATGGACTTTAAAACAAAGTCCATAACGAGAGGTACGGAAGGACACTATATAATGATTAAATGAGCAATATAAGATGACGACATTACCCTCATTAACATATATGCACCCAATATGGAAACACCTAAATTCATAAAGCAAATACTAACCCATAAAGGGAGAAATTGATGAGAACACAATCACAATAGGGGACTTTAACATCCCATTAGCATCATTGGACATATCTTCCAGACAGAAAATCAATCATCCAACAAAGATATTAATTGGCACAATAGAACAGTTGGACTTTCTAGGATATTACATCTCCCCCAAAAGAGACTATGTTCTTTTCAAGCGCATGTGGAACGTTCTATAGGATAGATTATATGCTGAGACACAAAAGAAGCCTCAACAAATGTAAGAGGATAGAAATTATTTCAAGCATCTTTTCTCACCACAATGCCATGAAAGTAGAAATCAACCATAGAGATACAAAATGGATAGAAACACAAACACAGAAAATCGATGGGATGCAGCAAAAGCGGTCCTAGGAGGGAATCTGATCATGATACAGGCCTTCCTGAAAAAACAACAACAATCTCAAAACAACCTAACCTACCAACAAAAAGAATTGTAAAGAGAAGAGCAAAGAAAACCTAAAGTCAACAGAAGGAAAGAAATAATAAAGATCTGGAAGGAAATAAATCAAATAGAGGTTAAAAAAACAATAGAAACAGTCAGTTAAACCAACAGATGGTTTTTTGGCAGAGTAAATAAAATTGACAAGCCTCTAGCCAGATTCACCAAGAGTAAATGAGAGAGAACACGAATAAACAAAATAAGAAAGGAAAATGGAGAAATTACAACCAACATGCCAGAAATACGAGATGCCAAATATACAAAGAACTCATACTGATCCTTCTCAAACTCTTCCAAGTGATTGAAAAGAAGAGAGTACTCATAAACTCATCCTGTGAAGCCATCATCAACCTGATACCAAAACAAGATACACTACCTAAAAGGAAAATGACACGCCAATATGATTGATAAACATACAAACAAATGTTCTCAACAAAGTAATAGCAAACAGAATCCAACAGAACATAAAAAAGATCATACATCATGATCAAGTTGGATTCCTCACAGGGATACAAGAATGGTTCAACATATGCAAATAAATCAATGTGATACGGCACATGAACAAAAGAAACACAAAATTAACATGATCATCTCAATAGATGCAGAAAAAGCCTTTGAGAAAATTCAACACCCATTTATGATAAAGCTCTTACCAAAGTTAGTATACAGGGACCTTATCTCAACAAAATAAAACCTAGTTATGACAAACGCACAGCCAGCATAATACTCAAAGGTAAAAAACTGAAAATCTTCCCACTAAAGTCTGGAACAAGACAAGGATGACCTCTCTCACTGCTTCTATTCAACATAGCCTTGGAAGTCCTAGCCATAGCAATCAGGCAAGAAAAAGAAATTAAAGGGATCCAAATTGGAAGAGAAGAAGTAAAATTGTCACTAAAAGTGGATGACATGATACTATATATACAAAACCCTAAAAGCTCCACAGAAACACTATTAGGGCTGATAAAAGAATTTGGCAAGGTAGCAGGATACAAGATTAACATACAGAAATCAGTTGCATTTCTTTACACTGACAATGAAATAGCAGGAAAAGAAAGGAAAGAAACTTTTACAATGGTATCCAAAACAATAAAATACTTAGGAATAAATCTGACCAAGTAGGTGAAAGACTTGTACATGGAGAACTACGAAAACATTGATTAAGGATTTCAAGATGACTTAAAGAAATGGAAATATATACCATGTCTTTGGGTTAGAAAAATCAATATTTTTAAAATGGCCATACTGCACAAGGCAATCTACAGATTTAATGCAACCCTATCAAATTAGCCAGGACATTTTTCACAGAATTAGAAGAAATAATCCAAAAATTTATATGAGTCACAAAAGACCCAGAATTGCCAAAGTAATAGCAAAGGAAAAGAATGAACCAAGAGAAAAAAACCTTCCCAAACTTCAGACAATACTAGAGAGCTACAGTAATCAAAACATCATGGCACTGGCATAAAAACAGACATATTGATCAATGGATCAGAATAGAGAGCCCAGAAATAAGCCCACAAGCCCACGGTCAATTCATCTTTGACAAAGTAGGCAGGAATATACAATGGAGAAAAGACAGGCTCTTCAGGAAGTGGTGTTGGGAAAACTGGATAGCAGCGTGTAAGTCAATGAAGTTAGAATGCTCCCTCACACCATACACAAAAATAAACTCAAAATGGCTTAAAGAGTTAAATATAAGACACGACATGTTCAAACCCCTAAAAGAAAACATAGGCAAAACATTCTCTAACATACATCTTAGCAATGTTCTCCTAAGGCAGTCTACCCAGGTAATAGAAATAAGAGCAAAAACAAACAAATGGCACCTAGTTAAACTTAAAAGCTTTTGCACAGTGACGAAAACCATGAGCAAAACAAAAAGGCAACCTATGGAATATTATTTTGGCTATTTTTAATAGTCTTAATTTTTTTGTGTGTGAAAATCTCTGCAATAATCATTGTGTGTTTCCCAGCTGTCAGCCCCTTTCTGCTCATCAGTCATGACTCCAGGATTTTCAGGCTCTGCTTTGGCCGGATAAAGCAGGCAGAATCCCCTAACCTTGTGAGAAGGATGTAAATTGTATTTATTTGCACTACAATTGTTTGCTAATTCATTCAGTTCACTCAGAGTCCTAAGTATAATTATGAGTGTCTTACCAGAGGATGGGAAACAGGACACACAGAGCATCTTCTTTGAAGTAAGGCAGGTTATAATAGTAATTGTAATGAAAAATTATATAATTTACATATTTTCATGTAATAGTATTGTAATCGCCTTTTTTTTTTTAACTAGTGCTGCAGTGAAGGATTTCAGAATTTATGCAATAATCAACACCAGGTCCTGAAAAAAAATCTAGATTTTATGGCAAAGTATATGAGTGTGTAACTGAATTCTATCACAGTAAATTTTCCAGACTTGTAGTAGGCACGGAATCTTAGAAAAGCTACGTTAACATGGAACCCCCTGTGTCGGGTCATAGTGGAACTGAAGACAGTGGTGTTGGTGGGGAAATTCAGTCATGAGGAAAGCTTTTGGGAGTCAGTCTTGAGTTGGGTAACATTCTATCCTTAGAGACACAGTCATCATTTATGTGAAATATGACCTCTTGTAGGGAGAATAGCATTTTTAAAGATCTTCAGATAGAAATGGGCAGAGGAAACCGGAATGAGGTAAAGAGCATAGAATTCCATTTTAGCATATCTTTAACAACATCAGGTGATTGTGACAATTGAAAAAGATGTGAATTGCGTGGAATTTGGATCTGTAGAGAGCAGATTTTTGTGTCTTTTGTGAAGATGACTTAGGCATTTTGGCAAGAGAGAGCATTGGAGGTGTACGCTGATGTCTCCAAAGTGATGAAATTAGTTATGTTGGAAACTTCCATTAAATTCAGGACCATTGCAAGAAGAGCCATTTGAACGGGAAACGCATAATCCATTCGTTTATGTGGAGTTTGTGGCCCCTTGATTTTCAAGGAGGAACATAGATGTTGACCCAATTTTAGGAGATGTTTTTATATTATTTTGTCTGTATTTACATTCAGAAGCTGATGCAAAGTATTGAGTATTCAACAGTTTGAAGAACAAAAATATAACTTTGAACCAATGTATATTTCGATTGAACCTTGTTCCACAAAGAGAAACCGATATTTTTAGCGTACACAAGACACTTGAATATTTACCAGAAATTATATCACAAAGCAAGAAGAAAACATATAGACACACACATATGTACACATGTATATGTCTTTGCAAGTTCTCTGTGTATGTATGTGTGTACATATAAATACATATACATAGAAAGTCAGCCATGTTTTTCTCTCTCAATTGGTATATTTGAATCCTTCATAGTAGCACTAATTACAATATTGACCAGTCTTAATGTGTATGTTATGAGGGATATATTTCTATGCTAGTTGTTTGTTAAAATTCCATACAATGTATTTTTCATTTTCCTACTTTAATGCTATTCTTTGGCCATCTCTCTTGTGAAAACATTCAATGAACATGGTAAAACTGCTTTAATTAAAAAATTTGTCTGCTTAAATTTAATATAGTAATTGATACATTTGGGTATCAATAGAGTTTATTTTCTTATTTTAACTGCTACCTTTTCTATTAAATTTTAAATATAATTCTGCATTATATTCAATATCTTTTCTTTGAAAGTTGTGTACTCCTTATTTGTTAGTTTTTACCTAGAAATTTCAGCATAGATTTACAAGCAAATCACAGTGTCATTTTATCTAATACTATTGAACCCCACCTTTACAATATAAATGCATTGAGACAATAACCCATTCACTGTATCCCATCATTTTTTTCCCAGAAGACTCCAAAGGGGAATTTATTTACTTACTTATTTATGTGTTTATTTATTTACTTTTATCCACTTTTTATTGTTATTTTTTGAAGTTAATTTTTTAAAATTGTGGTATTGATTATTTATGATATTATACATATTTTATGTATACAACATAGTGATTCACAATTTTTAAAGGATATGCTCCATTTATAGTTATTATAAAATATTGGCTGTATTTCCTATGTTGTACAATATATCCTTGTAGCATATTTATTTAATACATAGTAGTTTGTATTTCTTTTTAAAATTTTTTATATTGAAATATAGTTGATTTACAATATTATTTTCAGGTGTACAGCAAAGTGATTCAGTTATACATATACATACATATATTTCTTCTTTTCAGATTGTTTTCCATTAGATGTTATTACAAGAAATTGAATATAGTTCCCTGTACTATATCATAGGTCCTTATTTTTTTATCCATTTGGTATATAGCAATGTGCATTTGTTAATCCCCAACCCCTAATTTATCCCTCCCTGCCCTTTCCCCTTTGGTAACCATAGCCTGTTTTCTATGTCTATGAGTCTGGTTTGGGTTTGTAAATAGAATTTATCCATTTTTTTCCAGATTCCACATATAAGTGATATTATATGATACTTGTCTTTCTCTTTCTTACTTACTTCACTTAGTATGATAGTCTCTAGGTCCATCCATGTTGCTGCAAATGGTGTTATTTCATTCTCTTTATGGCTGAGTACTATTCCATTGTACATATGTGTGTATATCATGTCTTCTTTATCCAGTCATCTGTTGATGGACATTTAGCTTTCCATGTCTTGGCTATTGTAAATAGCACTGCTGAGAACTCTGGGGTGCATGTATATTTTTAAAGTAGTGTTTGCATTTTCTTTAGATATATACCCAGGAGTGGAAATGTCTGGGTCATATGGTAGTATTATTTTTAGTTTTTTGAGGAACCTCCATACTGTTTTCCACAGTGTCTGCACCAATTTACATTCCCACCGACAGCGGAGAGGGTTCCCTTCTCTCCACGACCTTGCTGACATTTGTTAGTTATGGTCTTTTTGGTGATGGCCGTTCTGACAGCATATACTATCTTTCTGATTGGTGAGATGCTTTTTAAAAATTTAAAAGCAAATGCACAGTTCTTAAGTGCAGAGCTTCATGAAAGTTCAGGGTGAACCCATTTCTGTACTCAGCACCTAGATTAGTAAATCAAATATTGTCAGAGCCCCAGAAGCTCCCTCCCAGTCACTGTTCCTCAGGGTAACCACTTCTCTGACAGCTAACAGGGGAAGTCACTTTAGCCGGTTTTGCATTTTAAATAAAGGAAATAATAGAGCATTAACTTTTTCATATTTGGCTTTTGTCATTCCTCACGTCGTTTGTGAATTCATTGCTGTGTGTTGTTACTGATCATTTGTTTGCCTTGCCGTGTAGGATTCTACCATGTGAATATGAAACGCTTACTTTAATCATTCCACTGTTCAGTGACATGTGGGTGGTTTTCAGTTTGGGAGTATTAGGAATAGTGCTCAGAAAAACTGAGAACATATCCTGATGAGGCACATACCCATTTCTGCTGGCTATCTAGGTGACTGACGGACTTGTTGGGTGACAGATTTGTATCTACCTTTTAGAGACAGTGCCAAAGAGGTTTGGGAAATGTACCAATTTTCACACCCACCAGCAGTGTAGGAGATTCTTGGTTTACCCACATCCTTGTCAACACTTTGACTCTTCCCCCCATTTTTAATTTAGACTTCTGATTGGTATGTGATAGTATCAAGTAGTGATTATACTTCCTCACTATGGAAGTTGAGCATATTTTCACATATTTATTTATATTTATTGTGTAACCTCTTTTTCTTTTTTTGGGGGGAAGTAATGATATATATATACACACATATATAATGTCTGTGTATGTATGTATATGTATGTATGTATAATATATATATATGTATAATTACTTCCCCACACACATTATATATATATATATTTTTTAATAGAGGTACTGGGGATTGAGCCCAGGACCTCGTGCATGCTACACACATGCTCCACTACTGAGTTATATCCTCCCCACGGGGCAACCTCTTTTTGAAGTATGTGGTAGTTTATTTTTATCAATTTTTCTATTGTGTTGTGTTTTTCTTATTGTTTTATAATAGTTCCAAATATCCATGGGATGTGATGTCTTTCTTGGTTCTCTTTATGTCATTCTCTCTCTCTCTCTCTCTCTCTTTCTCTCTCTCTCTCTCTCTGTGTGTGTGTGTGTGTGTGTGTGTGTTTGTCTTGATGAGGAGAGTCTTAATTTTAACGTAACTTGATCTTTCCTCCTATAAAATATTTAGTATTCTGCTTATGAAATATTTCCACGTTCTAAGACAACTGAGATGCTCTCTGTTTTATTTTTAAAACTTTATTTAGCTTTAAAACTTAGATCAGCAATCCATCCAGAACTGACTTGTTATATGTGTGCTTCATGGACTATATATATTTCTTTTCTGATAAGCTACCAAATTTCAGTTCGTTCAGAATCTGTGACATTAACCTTTTTTTTTTCATTTGCTCTCCCCACTCAATGTTCACCCATGTTTTTTTAATTAAAAAATTCTTTAAAATTTTTATTTATTTATTTAGTGGGGAAGGTAATCAGTTTTGTTTGTTTGTTTATTTAATTGAGGTACTGGGGATTGAACCCAGGACCTCGTGCATGCTAAGCACGTGCTCTACCACTGAGCCGTACCCTCCCCCCTCACACAGGTTAATGTCACCTCACCCATGAAGTCTCTCGATAAATCTGTCTCTTTGTCCCTCCTTCAGGGTTTTAACAACCCCGCAGCACCACACAGCCAAGGTCAGTTATGGTATCACAAATCTTCAGTGAATCCCTTTACTCAATTATTCCCAAACTTTGAAGAAAATTGTGTACCTTAATGGGAGAATTCTCCGTGAGCCTCTCAAAATTTTTTTCATGTCTTGTATTAGCTTCTGCCCTGGACCACTTTGAAAGGATTTTTTTTTAATTGTAGTATAGTCAGTTTACAATATTGTATCTCTTTCTGGTGTACAACACAATGTTTCAGTCATACATATACATATGTATATTTGTTTTCATATTCTTTTTCATTATAGGTTACTACGAGATATTGAATACAATTCCCTGTTCTATACAGTAGAAATGTGTTGTTTACCTATTTTATATATAGTAATTAGTATCTGCAAATCTCAAACTCCCAATTTATGCCTTCCCACCTCTCTTCTTCCCCCTAGTAACCATAAGTTTGTTTTCTATGTCTGTGAGTCTATTTTTGTTTTGTAAATAAGTTCATTTGTGTTTTTTTTAGATTCCATGTATAAGTGATATCATATGGTATTTTTCTTAATCTTTCTGGCTTACTTCACTTAGAATGATGATCTCCAGGTCTATCCATGTTGCTGCAAATGGCATTATTTTATTATTTTTATAGCTGAGTAGTATTCCATTGTATAAATACACCACAACTTTTTTATCCAGTCATCTATCAATGGACATTTAGGTTGTTTCAATGTTTGGCTATTGTAAATAGTGCTGCTGTGAACATTGAGGTGCATGTATCTTTTTAAATTAAAGTTCCCTCTGGGCCATATGCCCAGGATGGGATTGCTGGATCATACGGTAAGTCTATTTTTAGTGTTTTGAGGAATCTCCATACTCGTTTCCACATTGGCCGCACCAAACAGCATTCCCACCAACAGCGTAGGAGGGCTTTCTTTGAAAGGATTTTTGTGTAACAGCCTCAGAAGATGGCAGTAATGTCTGTCTTGGGGGCCAGGACGGGTTCATTACCTAACAAATATAAAAACGATAATGCCTTCCTCGAAGGCAAAGGCTGGTCCGTGTACTTATAACCCACCTGAAGAGACTGGATTCCAGCATGCTGCTCTCCGGCTGTGACACGAGCCCCCCCTACCCCCACCCCAGCTGCGTGCAATGTCCCCGGCCCTCTTTGCCTGGCTGCCGTGGGGCCTGTGGGGGCAATGACGGCCGATGGGAAATTCTTGCTGCCTGTTGTGCCACGGATAATCACACCTTCTGTCTCAGCCCCAGGCGGCTCACGGCTCGGGCCAGCATCCATGGAACTGGCAAGGTAACTTGGTCGGCAAATGGGGTAAAGTCTTAGGTCCTTCACATTTCTTGCCAGTCTCGGCAATAAGGACGGGGTAGTGACTGAGTATGACAAGGATCAGCCTTTGTGCGTTGTCACAATAGCAGAGGGAAGCTAACTTGATGAGGTAGTTGGGGGACTATCGCAGTCTGTTTGGGCGGCTCTCACAGACTGGGTGGCTTATAAACATCAGTTGGTACCTCTGAGTTCTAGAGGCTGGAAGTCTGAGATCAGGGTGCCAGCATGGTCAGGGAGGGCTGTCTTCTGGGCTGCCGACTTCTTGTATCTTCACAAGGCAGAAGGGGGCAAGGGAGCTCCCTTAGGCCTCTATTTAAAGGTCTTTAATCCCATTCACAAGGGCTCTGCCTGCATGACCTAATCACCTCCCAAAGGCTTCACCTTCTAACACCATCACCTTGGGGGTTAGGGTTTGTTTTTTTTTTTCCCATTATCATGTTTTCTTAATGGAAGAATAGTTGATTTACAATGTTGTATTAGTTTCTTGTGTACAGCATAGTGATTCAGGTATACATATACTTTTTTCATACTCTTTTTCATTACAGGTTACTGCAAGCTATTGAATATAATTCCCTGTGCTGTACAGTAGGACCTTATTGTTTCTCTATTCTGTACATAGTAGTTTGTATCTGTCAATCCCCAACTCCCAATTTATCCCTCCCCCTCTTTCCCCCTGTTTATGGTCTATGTCTGCAAGTCTGTTTCTGCTTTATAAATAAATTCATTTGTATCTTTTTTAGATTCCACATATAAGTGATATCATATGGTGTTTGTCTTTCTCTGTCTAACTTACTTCACTTAGTATGATCATCTCCAGGTCCATCCATGTTGCTGCAAATGACATTATTTCATTCTTTTTTATGGCTGAGTAGTATTCCTCTGTGTGTGTGTGTGTGTGTGTGTGTGTGTGTGTGTGTGTGTGTATGTTGTATATGTATATAAACAGGGTTAGATTCCAATGTATGAATTTTGAGGGGATGCAGACCACAGCAGGATCCTTTGGGAAAATTCAACATCCTACATCAGAAAATAGTAGGAATTGTGTTCTCTGCTTACGCTGCCCCGTCCTACAACTGTCAGAGGTGAGAGTGCTAATAAGTATTAGATGCATGTAGTCAAGTATTAGACAAACCACCTTTATACTTGCCACCAGAGGGTGGGCAAGGATTTAGGTAAAGGGCCACTAACCTCTGACGTACAACTTTTTCGTCACATACATGATATTCTCTTTGTTGGCAAGTCAGAGGCCTCAGTCTCCACAGTCCTAACACATCATCACATCTCTGCCAGGTGGGGTGGCTGACATATAACCTGACCAAATTCAAGTCCTGTTTCCCAGTAAAAGTTTATGGGGACTCTATGGGCAGCTGACGATGCTCAGTCCCTCCAGCAGTGAAGGGGAAACTGTCGTCTCTGACTCCCCATCACCTGAAGCAGCCCAGTCCTTACTAGACTCCCGGGACACGAGAGACAGCACAGTCCCTGTGACTGACGATTTTATCAGCTAGAGCCTCTGGCAAAGGGATGCAGCCACCACCTAAAAGACCCCATGGGTTTATGAACTCAGAGCCACCCTGACACAACTGCTTTCAAAAAGCAATGATCAGTTTGCTAGTGAGTGCTTCTCAAAACTGACCTCTGATCTATAGAAGCCTTGTGAGTCTCTGGCTTGATATTCCAATTTGTCAGGTGTCGTGATACCATCTACACATACACACCGTATGCGGAGAGAGCTGATGGCTACTCTGAAGCTTTATTAAGTTACACAGTCTTATATAGCAAAGAAGAATGACAAGGGAAATGGTTAACAGGCAGCGTCTGGCTCAGGGTCAGAAGACCCTTTATGTTTTGGTAAATCATGTTCGTGTTGGCACCAGCGAGACTTACAGCTTATCAGGGCAGAATGTATGAGAAATGGCTGCTTCACAATATTCTTCTTGGACTCAGGCAGCTGTGCCTGTCTTAAGTTGCCCCCCTCTGGGGATCTTATCTGTCCTTGGCTAACCAGCGTTCTCACCTCTGAGTCTGCAGCTTTTTATAACTTGTTTACCATTCCAGCCCAAGGTTCAATCCTTTGTTCCCACAGTCGGGGGCCTACACAATTCAGGAGTGAGTCAACTTGGATTCCACTACTAACCAGGTGGGAAGGGCCCCCTAAGTCCTGTATCTGATGGAAAGCACTTACTTGAGAATGAAGCCAGACTGGCTCCAGCAACATCCTGGCTTTACGAGAATAGGTGGTACCTATTCCTTTTGGGGGAGATTTTAAGCTCTAGACTATAGCCCAAGTCACTGGCACTAGTGAACCCTCAATGCTCTGTGATTTCCCTAAGTGCACAGCCCTGGCTCACTGCTGGTTTAGGTAGGCTGAAACCTAGTGGTGTCCCCTGGGCCACTGTGGCTGTTTAGTGCTGGCTCTGCACCAAGTGTGTGGTTGTTCCCATTACTGGTCAGATATCGGGTCTCTGGACTGCTGCCAGTGGTCTCAGCTGTTTCATATGTCACTTGGGAAACTGTGGACTGTCAGATTAAGAAAATCCCTCTTTTACGATGTGAACTGTGGAAGCAAATTGCAGTGCTGAGAGAACTGTCTGGGTCATTTAGATGCTCATGGGTAGGGCCTGCTCTTTGAAGAGTCTGACCAGAATCAAGCTGCTGATTGTATCTGTGGGATTTGCTCTGCATGACATACTTGGGAATCTTTTTTTCCCCCTTGGGGGCTAGGGGACGCTTTACTGAGGTATAATTGCCAAATAAAATTTTAAGATATTTAAGGCCCGTAGCCTCAGTGGGCTGGTCGGGTTGGGGTGAGGGGAGGACCATGGGAATAAGGAGGGCAAGGATTTAAATATGCAAAGCCATCCCTGCCCCACCCCTTTTATAGGTAGTTTCCTAAGTGGAGTGGGTAGGGGTCTTTGGGAAAGACGCTTGGGCCTGTCCAGGAGTCCTAGCTCAGCTGTGCCCTTGAAGTGGCACAATAAAGGGGGAAGGGGCATCCCAGGCTTCCCCATCCCCCATGAGATCTCAGGTGAAGGAGCTGTGTTGAGTGAGGCTAGGAACAGAGATGAGTCAGACTCAAGGGTGCTCTCACTCTATGGCAGGAGACAGACGCTAAAGCAGAGCCACAGCAGCCGCTCCAGGGACAGAAATTTTGAGAGGAGAGAAAGAGACAGAGACTGAGTGGGATTATGTAGCTCTGGGGGCTTGAGGACGGAGCCGAAAGAGGGACAGGGAAGGGGAGACATTTATGTAGAGATCAGACAATTTAACAGCAACTGCTCTCCAAATAGAAGGTATGGTTTGGGCAAAAGCTTGCTGGCATGAAGAGGCATGATGTGCTCAGGCAGATAATTCTCCTCAACTGATTTAAGAGTAACAAGGGCAGGTGGGAGACGTTCCTAGAGAGGATTCAGGAATCAGATCCACATACCAGCCTGCGGGGTTTGGGTTTTATCCAGAGAGGCAAGTCGCCACCCTTCTCTGGGCCTCCGCATGATAAGGCATAAATCAGAGACTCACTCCCTCCTCCGCCCGCCAGCGAGAGAGGTTAGTGCCTCACAAGCCAAAACCCGCAGATTGTTCTGCTCCCTACATGACCTCATGCATCCCTACCCACGCACGCGCAGAAGCTTTCTCCAGGACTCGGAGAAGGGCAGTCTTCGCCTCCTTCCAATCCTGCCCTTCATTGGCTAGGAACAACTGCTCGTCAAGACCGTCGTTAGCGGCGACGTAGGCGGGTACAATCTTGGTCGCTAAGCTACCGCGTACTTCCGTTTCCTCCTCTCCATCTCCTAAACTCGGCCAGCTTAATCTCGTCCCTTCGACCAATGGCAAATGGGCAGTGGGCGGGTCTTCATTTGTCCGGACCAAAGAAACGCAGGCTTGGCCTGGCAGAGCGCGGCCAATGACTGTAGGGCAACCCCTGTAAAGTGGTTCGGGCGCCCCCGCGCCCTCCTTTCCTCCTCCTGGCTCAGCCCCTCCCTGTCCCGTTTTTAGCACGGCGCTGGCCGCAGGCTGACAGGAACTGCACGGAGCCAAGATGGCGGCGGCCGACGGCGACGACTCGCTCTACCCCATCGCGGTGCTCATAGACGAGCTTCGCAACGAGGATGTTCAGGTCCGGAGGCTCCAGGGCACCTGGGGACGACGGGGAGGGGGACCTGGGGGCACAGGCGTCCCTCGCGGAGAAGGTTCAGTGTTCTCTGGGAGTGGCGGAAGGGACGGGCAGCCAATCAGCGCTCCTCTCTCATCTTTCCGGGTGCCTGGACTCGATGAGACGGCGCCCGGGATTGGGTGTCTCGGCACTCGGGAGGGCGGGAGCGAGGGCGAGCTTGGAGGGTCCCGATCCTTCCTGGAGCATGTGGCGGCCCGGGGCTTCGGCGGCCGCGCCCGTGGAGGGGGTCGGCCGACCGGGTTGGGGAGGCGAGGGGAGGGCTCGGTGATTGGTGGCGGCCCCTGAAGGGCCCCTTGGGGACGAGGTGGGCGCGTGCCTTGCTCCTAGTTGGGGAGGGGCCGCCAGCCAGGTTGATGGGGACCCCCGTAGGTTTTTGCCTTTCTGGGTTTCAGCGGCTGAGGCTCAGCGCTGTGGGGTAAAATCCCTGAAGGGAAGTGAAGCCTGCTTTTCCAATTCCTGTTTTCCCTCCCCTTCCAATTTTGGTGTAGACCCTCGAAGTGGGGGAGGGGCGTAAATAGTCCCCGGGACTGAGCTCAATTGAGGAGCGAATTACGAGGTGGAAAGTCGCCCCGCTCTGGGATGGCCCCGTTCGCAGTTTGCTAAGCTGGATAACATTTCTGATGAGTGGGATACGTTGGCTCAGGTGACTGGGCCCGGCTGGCGAGGGTTTTAGAAGAGGTAGGACTCGAGGGTTTTCCGGCCTCAGCCCCACCTCTCACCCGCCCAGTGACCTTGTGCAGATTACTTCACGGATCTGGGCCTGTTTTCCATAAAGTGTGGGCCAGTAATAGTCCTGGCCTCTTTGGGTGGTTGTGAGGGACTGAACGAGTAAATAGTGCAAGTAATACAGAAGGGCGCCCGGCCTCTTGTAAGGGCCCAGTAAATGTTAGCTTTAATTATTGGGAGTGGTGATTGAAGAGTTCCCATCCTCCCCTTGGGCCTTAATTTCCCCGCTTACAAAATTGAGCAGCTTGCACTGGTCCAGCGTCGGAGGTTCTGGCAGTATCACTTGATCTGGAGTCAGACAGGTTGTGGCTGTACTCCTGGCTCTTCCACCTCTTGTTGGTTCAGGTGGGCAGGTTAGTTGATCTTTCCAAGCCTTGGTTTCCTGTGCTCTCCAATGGAGGTGATTACCTAGTTCACTGGGCTGTTGTATGACTTCATTTGTTAAGTAAACACCTGACACATATCAGGTGTGGTGCTGAGGATATAATGGTGACACCAGTTGTTACACAAGAGACAGATGTGAGACAGAACCGAATACATTATTAACACGTGTGAGACATGGGCAGGAAACAAGATGTGATAATGAATAAGTAAATATTACTGGGCCTCTGCTCTGTGTTGGGCACTGTTCTAGGCACAGGTTTACAATAGGGATCAAGGCAGACAAAACCTTCTGGCCTTGTGGAGCTTCTGATGTAGAGACGGGAGACAGACAATAAACAAGACAAGAAGGAAAATATGAAGTGTGTTAGACGGGGATAAGTATTGTGGAGAAAAATAAAGGATGGGGGAGAGGCTGTGGTTTCAGAGTGGTCAGGGAAGGCCTTGCTGGGAAGGTGATGTTTGAACAAAGATCTGAAGGAGGCAAGGGAAGGAGCCTGAGCCTTTCTGGGCAGAGGCAGCAGCAAGCACGGAGTGGGGTGGGGAAGATTCATTTTAAGTAGGTCAGTCAAGGAAGGCCCCTCTGAGGATGCAGAGTTTAACGCAAGACCAGAAGAAGTTGGGGAGGAGCCTTCCAGAAAGAGTGCAGGCAGGTAATGGCAGTAGTTCTCAACCCAGGGTGATTTTGCCTGCCAAAGGACATTGCCAATGTGTGGAGACATTTTTGGTTGTCACCACTGGGGACATGCTACTGTCATTTAGGGAGCAGAGGTCAGGGATCTGCTAAACCTACAATGCATAGGACAGCCCCCACAGCAAAGAATTATCCACCCGAAACATCCATTGTGATGAGATTGAGCAAAGCTGTCTATGGGAGAGTCCTGAGGCAAACGTGGTAGCTTAAAAGAACACAGATTTATTATCCTACAGTTCTGGAAGTCAGTAGTCTGACGTAGTCTCACTGGGCTAAAATCACAGTGAGGGCAAGGTTATATTCCTTTCTGGAGGCTCTAAAGAAGAATCCGTTTCTTTGCCTTTTCCAGGTTCTGGAGGCTGCCTGCACTTCTTGGCTTGTGGCCCCTCTGTCCGTCAAAGCCAGCAGTGTTGCATCTCTGTGACCATTCTCCTGTGGTCATATCTCCCTCTGACCAGCCAGGAAGGGGTCTCTGATTGTAAGGACCTATGTGATTTGATTGGGTCCAGCTGGGTAATCGAGGCTAATCTCTGCATCTGAGGGTTCTTAACCTTGATCACATCTGCCAAATGCCTTTTGCCATGAGAGGTGACATACAGGTTTCAGGAGCCAGGATATGGATGTCTTTGGGAAGCTGTTATTCTGATACCATAGTCGCTGCAGTTGGAGGTGGACGTTGAGAGGGAAAGTGTTGGGAGTTTGAGGATGGGGCTGAAGTGCCATCTTTTTTTTTTTTTTTAATATTTTCAGGTAATTTAATTTTCTTTTTATTTGTTTGTTACTCATATTGCATTGAAGTCTGAAGGGGAACTATTCATTCAGCAAGGAGTGCCACATGTGTGTTAGGGATTGATCTGGGTGATGGGGAAACAGCAGTGGGGGGGGGGGAACCCACCAAAAACAGGCAAAAGTCTGCCCTGATTTTGTTGTGGAGGTAGACAAGAACCAAGTACAGTGCAGAGGATGATAGATAGTTTTGACCACGATGGAGAAAAGTAGAGCAGAGATGGGGAGGACAGGAGAGTGTTAAAATTTTAGGTAGAGTGGCTAGGGAGAGCCGTACTGAGAGCTGATGTTTAAGCAGAGATGTGAATAGAGGGAGCAGGCCCTGTTGATAACTGAGGAATAATATTCCAGGCAGAGGTCCTGAGGCAGGTATATGCAGTGTGCTCGGGGACCAGCAGGAAGGCCAGTGTGGCTGGAGCCAAGAGAATGCCCTGTCAATATTGGGAGATGAATATGAAAAGAGCTATATTGTAAAAGGAACCTGTGAGTTGTTACTTAAACCAGGGATTGGCAAACAGCCAGAAGTGCCCCATGTCCTTTTTTTATTATTATTAATAAAGTTTTATTGAAAACACAGGTATACTCATTTGTTACATGTTGCCTATGGCTCCTTTTGTGCTACAATAGCAGAGTTGAGTAATGCAGCCATTTGACCCCATAAAGCATAAAATATTCACTACCTGGCTATTTACAAGAAAGAGATTGCCAAAACTTGACTTAAACTATCTTTGTATTCCACCCCCAGTCCCTACTACCCCTTGCCAGCCCCTTAAACCATATTACCAGGTCCAGGTGTATCTTGCTATACCTGTGTTGTCCAGTACGGTAGCCACTTGTGAGTGCCTGAAATGTGGCTAATTTACATTGAGATGTGCTTGTAAGTAAAAGACGTCAAATTTCAGAGATGGTACTATAACAGGGAGTGTAAGACATCTCAGTAAAACTTCTTATATTGATTACATGTTGAAATGATATTTTTGATGTACTGGATTAAGTAAACTAGATTAATTTCACATGCCTACATTTTTTTAATGCTACCACTGGAAAATGTAAAATTACAAATGTGGCTTGCGTTTGTGGTCTGCATTATATTTCTTTTGGAGTGTGTTGACTCTAGGTCATGCTCTATTCATATATAGAGAAAATGGGCTTTTTTTTTTATGAACACTAAATATTTTGTTCTGCAGCTTGCTCTTTTCACTTAATATTTCTTACAAGTCTTCCCACGCAGGTACATATATATAGATCTGCATTTATAAGGAGTTTGAACATTTCCCCAAGAATCAAAGGTTTGTGGACTTTCTGAGGACAGGGCTTGGCTCCGATTCATCCCTAAGGAAGAAGCCAGTGCAGGCCTGTGAACAGACCAGGCTTCCAGGAGCTCAGAAAGGGCTGAGTAATAATAGTGGTAGCTGACATTTATTGGGAGCTCGCTCATTGCTGGCCACTATAAAAGGGAAGTACATTTATGATTGTACTGAATCCTCACAGCCACCCTCTGAAGTAGGGTGCTAACCTCCATTTTCCAGGTGAGGAAACCGAGCACAGTGAAACTAAGTAACTTGGCCAAAGCTGTGCAGCTGAGAGGAGCCAGGGAAGATTCCTAAAGGAAGCGTGAGACCTGAGGGCGGACTAGAATCTAGGCTGGGGTGCTTGCTGACTGTGTAGGCCGGATGCTTCACTTGGTCTCCGTGAAACAGGCTTGGGACGGAGGCAGAACGTGGAATCTGAAGTGCTGTTGTAGTCTTGATTCATGTGTTCAGCAGATGTTTATTCACCACCTCCTGTGCCCCGGACTCTGTTTTAGATGCTGGAACACGGCAGGGAGCAGAACAGAGAAGCTGTGGCCTGTGTGGGGCTTACATTTTAGTAGAGGAGACAGACAGGCGGACTGTAATGTGATGTCAGTGGCAGGAATTGCTAAGAAGAAAAATAAGGCAGGGGCAGGGGATAGAGCAAGGTCAGGGCTGCTGTTTTAGATAGGGTGGCTAGGGCAGGCTTCTCTGACGAGATGATTCCCAGCAAGGACTTGAGCGAAATTAGGGGGAATGAAGGTGGGGTGGGGGTAGGAGTCTGGGCAAGCATCGGGGCAGTTGGTACAAGGGCCTGGAGATGGGAGCATGCTCAGAGAGTTCGGAGAACCACAAGGCCAGTGTGGCTGAAGCAGAGTGAATGACAAAGTGGTAGGAGGTGGGGGCTGGCCCAGGACTGGATCTCTTAAGGCCTTTGGACCAGCAGGGCAAAGGCTTTGGTGAGATGGGGGAGCCCATGCGAGGCTCTGCGTAGAGGAATGACACGTTCTGACTTCTGGCTGCCAAGTGGGGGGATTGGGATGCCGTTGCCGAGCACCCGGGACTGGTGTTGGCAGACAGGGAGGGAGGAGCGGTTAGACTCGGGGTGCCTCGAGAAGGGCAGTTGGGATTTGCTGATGGAGTGAATGTGGTGTGGTGAGTGATGGAAAAGGAGGAATCAAGGACAAATGAGGCTTGACTCCAGCTCTGCCAGTTTGCTCTGTGTGTGCCCTGGACCAATGATTTCCCTCTTTTGGGTCCGGATTCCTCATGTGTAAGGCAGGGATAGTGATGAGGAAGCAGCATCTACCCGGCTGGGAAGTTGCAGTGGAATTGGCATGTTAAGCGGCTGCCTCAGAGAAGGCGTTCAGTAAGTGATTCCCTCATTCAGTTGTCATGGTAACTTACAGTTTTATACTTGGGAAAGCGAGGTGCAAAGAGTTTGCATCCCTTGCCTAAGGCCTCCCCAGCCAGTAGGAGGCAGTGACTGGATCGCAGTATCTCAGGGGTGTTTGAGGCACATTTCTTAAAACGTGGTCTACTGGGTGAGAGGCCAGTTTTCTGTGTTACTTGTACTCCCTCTGCCTCAATTTTCTCATCTATAAAATGGAGATAATTTTTAATTTAACAGTTCATGGGGGTGTTGCAAGGACTAAGTAGATTAGTACATGGAAAATACTTAAATCAGTGCTTGAGTTACTGGAAGTGTTCAGTAAATGTGTGCTGCTGGTGGTGGTGAAATGATAGGGCTTCATCTGTCAAAGGTGACGTGCTTCAGGCATTTTTAAAAACTATTCTTTTAATGGTTACTCTGGAGCAGTGGTTCTGGCCCAGGGACAAATGTCTGGAGATATTTTTGGTTGTCATGACTGTGGGGAGAGCAGCCAGGGATGCTGCCCGGCATCCTGCACCACACTGGCTGTTCCCCTCCCCGAAGGCGCAGCCGGCCCCACAGGCTGGTGGTGCTGAGGTTGAGAAGCCCTGCTGTGTGCCAGACAGCCTGCTAGTGCTTTGTGCGTGTTCGTTGAGTCCTCACAAAAGACATGTGAGGTAGGTGTTAATTTTCTTTCCATTAAATATTTGTTGATTGTCAAATTTCAAACGTATACTGCAACAGAGAAAATAGCACCCAACCCCAATTCAGCAATTTTTTTCCAAAACTTTGCCACAGTTTTTCACCTGTTCCTCATCTTCCTCCTTTTTTTTTTTAGCTGAAGTATTTTTAAAATAAAACCCAGGCCATAGATATTTTCTCCTACGTACTTCATCCCACACTTCCAAAACAGACATTTTAATAACCGCAATGCCATTGCCATACCTAACACAGTTTTAACAGTGATTCCTTGGTATCATCTAATAGTTTGTTCATAATCAGATTTCCCTGATAGTTCCAGAAGTGGGTTTGTTTGTTTGTTTTTTCACAGTTGGCTTATTTAAAACATTCTGAATTTGACTACAAATCTTCAGTCTGATACTCTTCCCACTTACTACATAAGGATGCACCATCAATGTCACACAACCCAGTACATCCTAAGAGCAGGAGTTAGCCAGGGGCACTGGGTTTCAGAGCAGCGCTCTTCACCAAGAGCTGGTCCCCCTGTGGAGACAGAGTCTAGGCCTGGAGGTGACACAGAGGAGGCAGGGCCACCGGTGGGGGCAACCAGGGTTTCAGATCCTGGTCTGGCCACTTTATGAGTCACTCAACCCTTCTGGGCCTTGATTTTCTTGCTAAATAAGGAAAAAGGTAGAAGACACACCCGGCAGGGCTTGTGAGGTTTAAGTGAGATAAACTTAAAAGACCAGCAGGTACTCGCCACCTTCTAAGGAGATGGCGGAGCAGCATGTGCTGTACGTCTTAGAACTGCGACATCACGGGCTTCGACTTCTTTTTCTGGAGTCCATGGGGACCTGAAGTAGAACTTAGGAATAAGGTTGCCCACTGAGAGTTTGAAAAAGGAAAGTTGGTAGAGGATGATGGTGAAAAATAGGAGTTCAAGTGCCAGGCTCTGCCAGGCCTTCCCTGGGCGACCTGCATTTCCCTCTGTGCCTTCCTTCCTCGTCTTAAAGGGAGCACAAAGCTGGTATCTTGCCTGAGGTATTTTAAAAGATTTATTCATTTTATCTAAACTGAAAAAAATACCCCCCCCCCAAATAAAACAGTTCATCTCTCTCCCCCTCCCCCATCTCTGGCAAGCACCGGTCTGTTCTCGGTATCTGTGTGAGCTTGTTTTATACACGCAAACACACACTAGAGTCCACGTGTAAGAGAGATTATACGGTATTTGCCTTTCTGTCTGACTGACTTAGCATAATGCACTCAGAGTTCATCCACGTTGTCTCAAACGGTAAGGTGTTACTGTGTTTTATGTCTGAGCCCTGTCCCACTCTGTGTGTGTCCCACCATTTCCCCACCTGCTCATTCATCGGTGGACACGTAGGTTGCTTCCACGCCTCCCAGTTCTGTAAGAGAGAACATGTGTAGAGGACCTAACTTTGTACATGTTACATAGTAAGCACTCTGAATGATAGTTGCAGTTTTAAAACCTTGAAAAGTCTTCACATTTATGCTTTCTGATGTGCCCGGCCCTGTACCCTGTTCGGGAATCACCGGTTGGTAACAGTTGTGTCCCCTCCTCATCCCAGAGACAAGTCACCTTCCAAATGGGGTGACGAGCACATCCATAAATAATTACAGCATCAGGCGAACTGTGGTGGGAAGTATTCGTCTGTGCTACAGTTTCCAAGGAGGTGGGGAGATTACTTTTGTTTTCTTTCTGTTTTAATTGACCTTTTCCTTTCCCTTGCTCAGGAAATACAAATATGTGAGAAATAATGACAAGTAGAATAGGTAACGGGCATGCTCGTGGCGTGCTGGCCTCCGTCTCCGTGTCTTCCTTGTGGGCGATCCCAGCAATCCTGTGAGGCAGACCTTGTAGTAACCCTCTTGCAGGGCCCTGAGCTAGTTAGTGAAGTCTGAGCGCATGCTCACTCACTACTTTAAAAACATAAATAAATTCAAGTGTTCCAGAAATAGCGTGGTGCCCATTTCAGTCTTCAGCGTCGGGTGCGTAGCCTTTGACACTCCCCTGCACACAGTATGATCACTGAGAAAGTGATCCTTCACAGAATACAGTGGAGAGCCTCAGAGGTGAAGAGACACTGTCCCTCGCTGAGCACCTCCCCAGGCCGAGGCTTGCTGTTAAAGCGCCCAAGTTGCAGACCCCGCCACCCCGCTGGTTATCAGCCACGAGCTGTGCCAACGGTAACAATTTGGAGCCTGTTCCTCTGGATTCTTTTTCTTCTCTGCCCATGCTAACATAGGTATAATCTTTATTTTCGAAAATTAATCCAGCAGGTATTTACTGGACTCTCACTGTGTGCCAGGCGCAATCCTAGGATTGGGGGGCACAGTCCCTGCCCTTGTGAAGCCCACACTGCAGAGAGGAAGGAGAAACAGTGAACCAAGAAGTACAGTTGGGGTGTGACCTGTGCGGGTCCACTTACATGCAGGTGGTTCTCAGCAGTAAATACTGCGGTGCTACTATGAGGTCTATGGTTAGTTGAATCCACAGATGCGAGATTTCAGATACAGAGGGCCGACTATCCCTTTTACTCAGATTTTCAGCTGCTCGGAGGGTGGGCACCCCTAACTCCCACGTTGTTCAAGTGTCAGCTGCTTACGTCAGAAGTGATCAGAAGTGATGGGGGTTAAGATACGTAGAGGGAGGTGGGTGCGTGCTGTTTTGCCCAGGGTCGTCCTACGGTGAGGACGGAGCAGAGCCTGGATGAAGTGAGCGGGGAGGCCTGGGGGCCCGGGGGCAGGTGTCTCAGGCTGGAGGATCGGCAAGGCAGCAGGTATGAAGACCTGGGCTGCCCGCACGTTTACATTTCAGTTACTGTCAAGGAAACCACTGTGACAGGAACCCAGGGAGCAAGGGGAGGGGTGGGAAGTGAGAAGGGATCACTAGACGGGGTATGAGTTCGTGTTGGCCATGTGGCCTGTAGGCAGGCCTTCGGGTTTTACTCAGGTTGTGAAGGGGAGATGCGCTGCCTGCGGGATGACCCTGTGTGTGCTCATATCGGGGAAGGGGGGTGGACTGAGTGTGAAGTGGGTTTTAAAAAGTGAGTAGCCTTTCTGTAGGGGGATGCAGTGCTGGGAAGGGGCATTTCCTTTCTTATGTGGCCATGTACTCGGCTGTGTGCAAAGGCTGCTGGGGACACGGGTAGTCCCTGCCCGGGGTGGTGGGTGCTGTCGTGGAGCCAAATGTGTGGAATGTGGTGGGTCTTGAATGGTAGTTGCAGGACGGGACACGCTTGGGGGACAGTGCACAGTGGAGTCCTGTGGCTGTGACATGATCAAGGGACAGTAAAGATTTCTTACTAATAGCTGCTCAGTCAGAAACATTCCAGAGAACTCACCCAGCTGTCATTTAGACAAGTAAGGATTCCTTTTCTCCTCACATCTCAAATCCAGCAGCTCGAGGATATCACAGAATTGGGTCACAGTACGGCCACAAGATTGCTGTGTCATCTGTTGTCATTACGTTCTCGTGGAACCACCCTGAAAACAGAGGCCGACCCAGGTTCTTGGTCTCCTCTCTTGTATCAAGGACAGTCTATCCTGGAAGCTCTTCAGCCGACTTGTCCTTGTGTCTTTGTGCAGAACTAGGTCATTTGCTGGGTTAGTTGGGGTTAAGGTTGGCTGTCAATAATAGGAAAGCTCCAAATAAATGAGACTTAAATGAGCTTGAGGTTTATTTCTGACTCATGATCAAAGTCTGGTGGCAGTCCAGGCTGGTGTGGCACTCTGGCATTAGGATCCCAGGCTCTTACACATTCGTGTTCGCATATCCTCTGTCCTGCTCTCCCACCCCCAGGTCACCGTAAGGCCCCAAGAAGGCTGCTGAAGCCCCAGCCATTGTAGCCCCATTCCAGATAGGAAGGAGGGAAGAAGGGTATGACCGCATCTCCCCATAAGGACACTTCCCAGAAGTCACACAGACCATTCCCACTTGGATTTCATCAGCCGCATGTTAGTTTCATGGTCACATCCAAATGCAAAGGCGATTCGGAAATGTCTTTATCTGGGGTTCATTTGCACAGCTGAAAAGCAGAAGTTATGAGTGGCAGTATAGCCGGGTGCAGGAACTTTTAACTAGAGGCCCTTCTAGAATTCCGGGCAGGCCTGTGAATTTGGATGGGGAGAAAGAACATCTTTATTTCACCCATCCCTAACTCAAATGTAACTTTCCTTCTATTACGAATTATAGTATTACATTAGTGTGTAATTAGTAGTGTCAGCGATACTGGTGCGACTCTGTCACCAGTGGTAATTGTGATCATGTTCACGGCTCATTTCAGCTGTTGCAGATACTTCTAGTCTTGTTTATACGCACCCCTATTTAAAAACTGTTGTTTTTAAACCTGCTAAGGGGTCTGTGACGCGCCCCCAAATTGAGAATCCGGGAAGCAGAAATACGAATCAGTGATACTGGCTGAGAGCCAAGTAGCTGCTGTTCAAGTCCTGCTCTGCTAGGAGCTGTGTGAGGTTTTGTTTTTTCTGCTATGAAATGGGTGATCCTGTGTTTACCTTACAAAGTTGTGAGGATCAGATGAGTTAGAACATTAAAACACCTGTAGTGAGTACCCTGGAAACATTAGTAACTATTGTTGTGTCCCCATGAGAGAAGGGAAGAGAGACACTGCTGGACAGCTAGCTGCCTGGCGCCCATGTCCCTGACACCTGAACAAAATCAGCAGGCTGTCACCCGAGTGAGGTTGCCACTGATCTTCCCCTGGTGCCAGGGTGTTCCCAGTGTCACGTTACTCTGTACTCTCAGCCACCTTCTATGGATAGGTGTTATAACCCCCCATTTCACAGATGGGAAAATTGAGGCTCAGAAAGGTACAAAGAGTGTCCCAAGATCCCACAGCTAACACAGTTCAGATGGTGGAGTGGGCACTGAACCAGCTTAGCCTGGAACCCAGATAGTGCATCTAAAGCACCACCTTTCGCAAACGTCCGGGTACCATTTGTGCTGAAGAAACCAGCAGATATAGTCTTAACAAAACCAAAACTAGAATCTGCGGAGGCGGCAGTGGAAGGAAGGGGGCTCTCCACCGCAGTAGAGATGGCCCGGTTCTCTGGGGCCCGTTTCTTGGGCATCACCTCACCCCGGGCCCTTCTTGTTCTCCTTCCCGGAAGAGGATTCCCACTGGGGCCTGGCGGAGGCTTACTCATTCCCGAGGGCGTTTCCTTCCCTCTCTCACAGATGAGCTCACTGTGTTCTGGCCGCAGCCCTGGGACTGGGCGGGCCAGGCCCCGCTGTTGGGGCTGAGACGGGGCAGAGACGTGGGAGGGGAGGTTTCACAGTTGGCCAGGGCAGCTGGGCAGCTGGGTGTGGATCCCAGCCTGCACTGTGCTCACTTAGTCAGGTGTCTTCACCTCTCTGAGCCTGCTTCTCCAGTGATGAGAAGGTGGAGTTAGCCGTGCTCGTGGGGCCGGGTGGGAAGATCAGATGAGGTCCTAACACAGGGATGCTGGGCCGGAGGAAACTACAGGGGTTTTAGGAACCAGGAACGGGGGGTGGACACACACACACACACAAACACACATACTTTTTTCCTGTTGTTGCACAGGGCCCCACCCTGCCCCTTAATTCAGGATGATCTCATCTGAGATGCTTACTTAATTAAATCTGCATATTTTACCTTCACGAGTGCTGGGGATTAGGACTGGGACATATCTTTTTGGGGGTCACTATTCAACCCACTGTACTAGTGATATCATTACTGCTGTTTAGTCTTGTTTTTTGTAGCAGTGTTACTACATTGTCTGTTCTATTATCATCACTGTTAGGTGACAGTCCTGGGTTTCGGTGCCCTCTCCACCATCTGAACTGTGTGACCCTTGGAAGGGACTTTCGTTCCCTGAACCTGTTTCCTCTTCTGTGGAGCAGGGCTTGTAACCCTCTGCCCTTTGCTGGTGGTGAGAGTTAAATGAGACGCTGTGAGTGAGTGTTTGGCTTGGGACCAGGCACGGAGTGATCTAGGATGGGCCTGGCACCGTCAGAGTCCGAGGCCCAGAATGTTAGCTGATGCTGAGTGCAAGCGGGAGGCAAAAACAGAAGGAGGGGAAGGGGTGGCTGGGGATGGGGTGCAGTTTCGGACCTAGTGGTCTTGGAAGGTGCCACCAGGGGCATGGCTCAGTAAGACCCAGTGGATGCTTGTGCTGAGGCTGCCACTCCCACTGTAATTCAGTTACTCAAGGTCACAGAGTCACTTGGTGGCTTTGCCAAGTTGTCATTCGGCAGCCCACACATGCTTAGCACAGCTTCCTGGGGCTGGCTGGGTCCAGAGCTGGCGGGCTCCCTGGGGTCTGGGCTGGGTCCAGGGCTGGCGGGCTCCCCGGGGTCTGGGCTGGGTCCAGGGCTGGCAGCCTCCCCAGGGTCTGGGCAGGCTGACGTTCTCCTTCCTTTTCTGTCCTCTCGTTAGCTTCGCCTCAACAGCATCAAGAAGCTGTCCACCATTGCCTTGGCCCTCGGCGTCGAGAGGACCCGCAGCGAGCTCCTGCCCTTCCTTACAGGTACGGTGGGCTCCTGGGGCCTGGCGAGGGGGGTACTCTCAGGGGTGGTTCCCCCCAGGTGAGAGCACAGCCTCCCTGTGGATGTAACTGGTGTGAGTGCCCTATGCTGGGTGCCAGGGGGTGGGGCGGGGACTGGTGAAAAGGGGTCTGGAGGCAGATAGAGCCAGATTTGAATGACAGCTTCTGCAGTTAGAACTGGTGACTTCAGGTGCGTTACCTGATTTCACTGTTCCACGTAGCTTTTGTCTCTAAAGTGGACGTGATCATCATGTGCTGTAGCGTTGTTGTGAACATGAAGTAGTGGTAGCGATAACACTCATTGCTGACACTTAGTACACACTTACTGTGTGCCAGGCAGTGTTCTAAGCCCTTTCTGGTGAGGATTGAGTTTGTTCACGTAGAGCCTGTGCTCAGTAAACGTGCGTCACCACGGTTGTCCAAGTTAACCAAGCTAACAGTGGCTCCTCAAGGTCGTTAGCTCACTGCCCCCACTTTAGAGCTGAGGAAGCAGAGGCATGGAGAGGGGAGGTAACTTAGTGGGGGTGGCCCAGATGGGATGTTTTTTCAACACGCTGGCTCCAGACTTGACAGCATTGCCTAATGACGATGGCGCAGCTTGGGTCCTGACTACCTGGGCTCAGATTCTAGCTCTGCCACTTTCTAGCTCGGTGACCTCGGGCTCGGTGTTTAACTCCTGCCCACCTCCGATTCTTTACATGTGAAACGGGTGTGACATTGCAGCCGACTGTGAAGGTGGGACAGGCTCCCACGGGAAGTGCTCAGCCCGGGGTGAACGCTGTGTGAGTGTGAGCCATCAGTCTGCTCCCAGGCTCTCCTGTCCACGAAGATGCACTTCGCGCACTTAGCACAACGTCTTGACGGGGACTGGATCAAATCACCACTTAACAGTGAATCCTGTTCCTGTGTTCTTACTATGACTTCCTGCCTTATGCTAACTAAAGTCACAAGTAAAGGCTCAGCGTTACGCCGCGCTTTGTCCCTGAGGAAGCTCCTTCATATCTGATCCTCTCACTTGGGCCTAGTGGCGGTGCTGGCGGGGAGGGAGGCAGAGCGTGTCACCCCCTCGTCACTTCACACTGGGGGAAGGTGAGACCTGAGGAGACTTGTAGGGACTCGGCCACAGTCACGGCTGATGACGAGGCACACGGCGTGTCTGCCTCTGAACGCCACCTCAGGAAGAGGCGTCTGCACATGTCACGTTGAGCTTCCACTGGTGAACCGTTGGAGAGACTTGAAGGCTTTAGAATGCCAGGTCTGGGACAACTTCTGGGGCCAGGGGTACATGGGGTGTGGCATGGTGGTGTATAAAGTGGTTAAAAGTTTAGAGAAAGGAAAAGTTTGAGGGGGCCTGAGTTTGAAACCCAGCTGTGCCACCAGCGTGCTGGGCGCACCTGGGCCAGCCCCTCCACCTCTCCGCAGCGGGGGATCAGGTAGGACCTAGCTCAGGGTTGCTGGGAGGATTCAGTGCTCCTCACAGAGCCTGATCCATAGACGAAGCATCACATGCCCTAGGAGTTCTGTGATGAGGTCGTGGGGGAGGGAGACCGGCAGGGGGAAACGGCGAGCAGAGGCAGGATCAAACATGGTAATGTGCCGGTGAGGCCAAGAGGACAGGGAGGCTGGGAGGGCCATTCTGTAGAGGCGGGCACGGTGGAAACGCGAGGTGCTGGCAGTTCTGGGTATTGGCTTTCACGAATGGTGCTTGGCTGAGGAGTCTGGACCAGAGATTGAGTTGTTCCAGTTGAGGATATGCGTGTAAGTTCTCCGGGAGATGGACAGAACAGGCAGGTGATCTGACCTGGGTAGAGAGGGAGCCAGGGAAGCCGAGGCTGGGGAGGAGCCTGAGGGCGTGGGGTGCTGGAGCCGCGGTGGCCTGAGTTCACTAAAGCGCCAACTCTCGTGCGGGGCCCCACACTGAGCTCTTCATCGAGAGCGGCTGTTGCCCTGCAGTCTGCGAACAAATCTGAAGTGAGAACAACTCTTGTGATTTGGGACATGAGAAAATAGTCTAAGAGGTGACGTGAGTTGCCTCACAGCCAGCCAACGGCAGAGCAGGGTTTTAACCCACAGGAGGGAGAGTGTGCCTTGCTTAAGCTCAGGAAGTTGAAACGCCAGCATAGACGCCAGGGATGCTGGCATCTTCTGCTGTAGAGGTTCCCACCGCCTTGGGGAGAGAGGGCAGAGCTTGAGAAAGGCCTTTGGACTCGGGCTTTAGGACAGGAGAGTTCTCCCTTCACACATTCGTTCGTTCCAGCAGCAAACCTGCGTTGAGCTCCCACTGTGCTCATCTCTGGCAGAAACTGGGGTGCAGAGAGGAGCCAGTCCTGGGCTCAGGTGGTCAGGGCCTGTGGTGAGGTCTCTGATGAAGGCGGCAGGATTGGGCAGGGAGCCCAGAGAAGGGACCTAACCTGTCTGGGAGGCAGCCTGGAAATCTTCCGGAAAGCAGTAGCTGAACTGAATGTCGAAGGGTGGAGAACTCAGGCAGAAGAGGATTTCTTGGTGGAGAGAACCTTGCTGAGGGTAGAAGCCAAAAAGCTCCCGTTTACAGGCTCTGCCCTCATCTACATGGACTTACTTGTGCCTCACTGTAACCTTCACTGAGAGGTGGAAGTGACTGGCACCATCTTACAGGCGCAGAAACAGGGATGCAGAGCGGGGCTCATTTCCCCAGCGGCGTCCTACACCTCGTAACAGGCACTCTGTCATCCGACCCTGCCTGCGCCTTCGTCTGCCTGCCCAGCTGGAGGGTGGCAGAATGGATGGAGCCTGCTCGTTCCAAGCTCAGGTTCCTGAGGGGCTGGGGTCAGACTTGGGGTGGGACCGTAACGCAGTCTGTCTTGTCCCGCAGACACCATCTACGATGAGGATGAGGTCCTCCTGGCCCTGGCGGAACAGCTGGGAACCTTCACCACTCTGGTCGGAGGCCCTGAGTACGTGCACTGCCTGCTGGTGAGTCTGGAAGGTGGGAAGTCCTCTGCCGGCCCCTGGTGGGGTCAGCCCTGGTCCTCCCAGCCCCGGCAGGGAGGCGAGAGTGCAGGAGAGGCCGAGGCCATCTTCTCAGAACAGACAGGCTCGGACATCAGCTGTCATCCGGCAAGTCAGCAGTGCACTTAGTACAGCAATGTGAATATGCTGTTGTCGTCCTTGCTGTGGACTGACCTGCTCCAGCCCCACCTGGGACTTTACACATGAGGCTTTGGGTTTTGGAGTCAGGCTGGGTTCTTCCACTTATTTGCTGTGTGGCTTGTAAGTTACTTAACCTCTCTGTGCTATACGTTGCTCATCTGTAAAGGGGGAGTCATGAAAACTTGAGAGGCGACTTAAGAAGCCCTTAACACAGTATGAGCATGTAGTAGGTACTCAGAGGTGTTAGCTCTGTTGTCATTGTGACTTTTGGGGTCGTGTCCACCCTTTGGGGTGTAGACAGCCACGTGGAGCACGGAGCAGTTAAGCATCTTGTCCGAGCTTGCGCTGCTGGTCAGTGGCAGAGCTGTGATTCCAGGCGTGCCGTGTCCATTTGACTCTCCCCCAGGCCCGCCCACTTCCTGCCTGCACAGCTCTGTGCTGGGTAATGGCTGGGGACACAGATGGGTCAAATACTGACAGTAACTGCTGTTTGGGACAAGAGAAGGGAGGAGGTGCCCCAGTCTTGTGACCCGAGTCCAGAGAACCTTTGAAGTTGCTCAGTGCCTGGTTTTCACTGTTCCTCAGGGCCACGGGCCATTGCTGTCACCTTTCCCCCCATTAGTTCTGTATTTCATTGTTCCTAAGGACACATTTGCGTACTTTGGCATCTGCACTTGATGGTGTTTTACAATTACAGTCAGCAGGCTTTTTTCCTTTTGGTGCTATATGAAATCATGTTCTTCTCAGAGTTGTTGGGATCTTGGATTTGAGCAAATATTGTAATTTCCTTTCTTCCAAACGTGCATTAAGCACTAAGAAGATTTGATAATTACCATGAAGTCTGGTATCCTAGCTCTCATCTGTGTCTGCATGTCTAATTTGTATCCGTACACACAGAACCTGTACGTGCGTGAGGTCACGTCACATGTTTCACACAGAGCGGGCCTGCCTAGCACAAGGAAGGTGATGCGGTCCGTGGGCCAGCCTGAAGGGGCCCCTCAGACCCCGCAGAACTGCCGCAGCCCCTGGTGCTTGTGTTTTCTGAGGAGAGCATTCATGGCTTTCAGCAGCTTCTCAGGGAACTCGGGAGCTGCAAGCGCTGCCGAGAACCCCACAGCTTCAACATGGGCCCAGGGCCTGCAGACTAAGGGCTGAGGCTTGTTGGGGAGCCGGGACTGGAACCCACGGGGCCTCCCCCTGCTAAGTCAGGGTCTTCTCACTGAGCATTCTCAGCAAGGGAAACCCCAGTCACCCTGTACGGCCTCTGGGGGAGCAGTCACAGTGACCTCTGGGCCGGGCAGTGCTGGAGCCCACAGGCAGGTCAGGTCAGGACAGCACGAGCTCGCTCAGCACCCGCCGCGTACATCCCGGTGCCTTGTGTATAGGAAGCCGTCATGGCCCCTGGCGACCCCTTGAGACTTGTGCTGGTGCCAGTTCTCAGGTGAGGAAGCTGAGGCACAGGCCCAGCTGGGGAGAGGCAGGGCCAGGGTTTGATCCAGGCCCCCTAGTTCTTAACCACTAGCCCTCTTCTGTACTGTCGTCTGTACTGTCCTCAGGGCTCCTGTCTGTCCCATATGCTGATCAGAGCTGGAAAAAAGGGAAACCGGGGGCCCTGGGAACTCAGAGAAGGTGCCTGATCTGGTTTAGATGGGATGCAGAGCTGTCAAGGAGGACCTCTTGGAGGACGTGGCAGTTAACCTGGATTTTGACAAGTGACAAGAAATGGGAAATGGCTGTTTTGCAATCTGTTCATTTATGAAAGTGAGCAAGGACTGTGGCCGTGGGAACCCAGAGGTGTGTCAGACCTATTCTGGCCTCTGTTCTCTGCGTTGGTTTGTGAAGTGAAGTTAATTTCACAGAGCCTCATGTAGCTACAGTGTGAGGATTCTTTCTGTATCAGCAGCTCTTAACCCTGTTGGGAGTGGTGGATCCCTCTGAGAACCTGCTGGAAACTCATTTCCTCTCCTCATGTAGTATAGACGATGTCAGGGTTCACACCTCTCCCTCCGCAGGTTTGAGGGCCCACCTTCTGTCACACAGGCCTCACGGCAATGGGTCTCCATTGTGCAGAAGCATCACTTGAAGTTTCCTAAGCGCACACCTTCCCCAGTCTTTAGGTCTGTGCTGGGAGGGACCTCCTTCTGTGGGAACCTGCCCCCCCCAACACAGACCTAAAGGCCCCTGGGTGACATGATGACCGCTCAGCCTCGGTCCCCGTGGAAGGTGACCACAAGTTCCATGCGCAGTCTCTCAGGGAGCACTGACAGTGCCTCCTGGGTGCCAGCCTGGGGAGGGGACAAGGAAGTGAGAAGAGCCCATCCCTGCAGTGCCCGATGACACATCACCTGCAGCCACACCCCCAGGAACCAGAACCCTCAGGCAGCACGTCCCTGTGACAGGTTGCACGCTGTGGGTCCCCAGGGAGGCATAGTGCTCCATTTTCCTTTTGACTCATGGCCAGCCTTTTAAAAATGAGATTAAGAATTTGTTTTTGATTTTTATTGTGGTAAATTATAAATAGTATTAATCATTTTAGCCATTTCGAAGTGTCCAGTTCTGTGGCATTAGGACATTCACATTGGTGTAGCCATCGCCAGCCTTTGTCTCCAGAACTTTCTCATGTTCCCCAGGCTGAAACTCTGTACTCATTAACCAGTAACTCCCTCAGCCCCCTCCCTCAGCCCCTGGCCACCAGCAGCCCACTTTCTGTCTCTGTGACCCTGACTGCAGACATCCCTCAGAGATGCTGCGGGTTCAGCTCCAGACTGCCGTAATAAACTGAATAGTCCAGTAAAATGACTCATGCATTTTTTTGTTCCCCAGTATATATAGAAGTTGTGTTTACACTTTCCTGTAGTCTATTAAGTGTACAATAGCATTCTGTCAAAAAAAGTACATACCTTCATTAAAAAATACTTTCTCGCTAAAAATTGCTAACCATCACCTGCACCTTCAGCAAGTTGTCGTCTTTTGAGTAGTAACATCAGAGGTCACTGATCACACATCATCATGACAAATTCATTAATAAGAACAAGTTTGAAATATTGCGAGAATTACCAAAATGTGACACAGACATGAAGTGAGCACGTGCTGTTGAAAAAATCATGTTGTAGACTTGCTCAGTGCACGCGGCCACAAACCTTCAGTTGGTGAAACAGCGCAGTATCTGCAGGGTGCCGTCAGATGAACGCAGTGACGCGAGGTGTGCCTGTACTCCAGGGACTGGCCATAAAGGAATCGTGCTACGTGTAGTCATTTGTGACTGGCTCATTTCATTTAGCATAATGTCTTCAAGGTTCATCCAGATTGTAGCATGTTTTAAAAGAGATTTTTCACATTAAGAACTTGGCCCTTTTGACTGCTTTTGGAGAACCAGAGATGGGCAGAGCTGGCAGGCAGCTGCGCTCTCTAGACTATACGTTGTGTGGTTTGCGACCATCTCTGCCTGTCTCTTGTCCCCACTTGTCACCTTTGCTCATTGTTTCATTCTGTTACCTGCTCGAGCCCAGGAAGCATTTCCTTTTATGATTTCTTCCTCCTTTCTGTACCTGTCAGGCTAAGTTGGACTTCAGACTGTAGCCCTCCCCATCTTTATTTGAACAGATTAGGATAAATTGAGTCTCCTTGTGTTAGGTCAGTAATTACTGAGTTCCTGCCTGTGCCAGGAGGTCTGCTGGGCTCAGGGATACAGTGGTGAGCCAGTCTGTTGTCCCTAAAGGAATGCAGTCGCTCCAGGCCTCACAGGAACAAAGCAGGGAGCAATCACAAGCCCCAGGGTCCCCTAGTTTCATGAGCTTCCGATGCAGTTGCCCGTCAGCAGCCACAGCTTTGCTTTTCAGCCCTTTGGAGGGGGCCCGGCTGAGACCCTGGCTTGTAGCTGTTACTAGCTTGGTTGAGTTACCTAGCCTGTTGTGCCTCAGTTCCCTCTTTTTTATTTTTTATTAAAAAAATTTTTTTAATAGAGGTGCTGAGGATTGAGCCTAGGCCCTCATGCGTGCTAAGCACGTGCTCTACCACTGAGTTCTACCCTTCCCCCTTTCTCTTTTTTAAAACGAAGACAGTAACAGGACCTGCTTCATAGGTTTCAGTGCATTAGAACCAGTACCTCCCAGAGTTGTGAAATTCAGTAGCCCTGCTTAGAACACGTAGGAAATAGATCTTCTAGACAACATCAGTAATGACTATTGCACTCTGAGAAGCTAATGACAGCTGTGGCCCTCTTCTCAGAAAGTGACAGGTACAGCTTTGGGGTTCAGGGACCCCACTGAAGCTCCTTCAAGGACCTGTAAGTGAGGTTCTTCAGGGAAGGCACGCTGGGTGAAGGCTGGTGTGGGGTGATCAGAGAAGGCCCACTGGAGATGAGCCCACGAAGGGGAGCAGGGTGGGGCTCCTGGGGTGAGGAGTGGGGGGAGCTGTCTGGTGACCTCGTGTCCTGCCCCACAGCCGCCCCTGGAGTCGCTGGCCACGGTGGAGGAGACGGTGGTGCGGGACAAGGCGGTGGAGTCCTTGCGGGCCATCTCGCACGAGCACTCGCCCTCTGACCTGGAGGCCCACTTCGTGCCCCTCGTGAAGCGGCTGGCGGGCGGTGACTGGTTCACTTCCCGCACCTCGGCCTGCGGCCTCTTCTCCGTCTGCTATCCCCGTGTGTCCAGTGCCGTCAAGGCGGAACTTCGACAGTGAGTGCCTGGCCTCTGACCCCTAGGAAATCCCAGCCTCTCTGCCTTGGCTTGGTCCCCTCCTCTCAAACCTCAGTCTCCTTTAGGCCTCCCCAGCCCCCAGCCCCCTCTTCCCACCGCGCAGAGAGGTGGCGTCTGGACGTGGTCCACTGTAAGTCCAGATGCTGCCTCCTGCTCATCTGGGACGTGGAGGTGATGGTGGGTCCTTCCTCCCACTGCTTATCGTGAGCTACTGAGAAGGTGCTTAGAGCAGAGTCTGGCACACAGAAACACTCAGCAGGTGATGTGTGACGCTGTCAGGCCTGTCCCAGTTCCGCAGATAGTCGTCAGATAGGCCATCTCCTCCCAACACCCTCCTCCCCTTTGGCTGCATACCCCAGGAAATTCCTTGTATGGAAGACTTGGCTTCCAGAAGGATCAGTGAAAATGTATTTAATTGGATTAAAATTCCTCTTAATGTGTGTTTCTTCCCCTTCCTCTGGACTTCTGTCTATCCGCCAACTCCATGGACCATTCATTGAGTGGCAAGCCCAGGCCCTGAGCCATCACTCATGCCAGGGTGCTGTGTGCCCCAGGCATCTCTGACTGGAGGCAGTCGTGCTGGAAAGTACAATCTTTGAGCAGCCCCAGGCCAGCACCTTAGCGAAGCACTTTTATGTGGTCACGATAGTAGAATCAGCACCTTCCGTTCATTGTAGATTTTTTATGTGCAGACGGGCTGCTGGTGTCCCACACGCATTACCTCGTTTAAACTTCAGAACGGCCCTGTCGGGTAGGCACTGTTGTCAGCCCCTTTATAAAGGACTAGGAGGGCTCGGGGTCATCCCTTGGCCAGGGTCACCCAGGCAGAGCCAGGAGACGTGGTCGCAGAGCATGTGCTCGCCCCTCTGCTGTACTGCCTGAGTCCCTCAGATGCCTCCTCCTGAGCTCCCCCTCAATCCCCAGGTACTTCCGGAACCTGTGCTCAGATGACACCCCCATGGTGCGGCGGGCCGCAGCCTCCAAGCTGGGGGAGTTTGCCAAGGTGCTGGAGCTGGACAACGTCAAGAGCGAGATCATCCCCATGTTCTCCAACCTGGCATCTGACGAGCAGGTGGGGCCTGCTCCCCTCCGTCTCCTCCGCCCCGGCGGACCCTGCGGTTGATAGGGAGTCCCAGGGCTGACGGGGCCTCTGCTTCCCTCCTTTTCCCATCCCCTCCCCAGGACTCGGTGCGGCTGCTGGCGGTGGAGGCATGTGTGAACATTGCCCAACTCCTGCCCCAGGAGGACCTGGAGGCCCTGGTGATGCCCACCCTGCGCCAGGCTGCTGAGGACAAGTCCTGGCGTGTCCGATACATGGTGGCCGACAAGTTCACAGAGGTACACAAGGGGACTGCGGACAGCATCTCACAGATGGGGAGGTGGGGCCCTCGGGAAGGGCAGGGCTGCCTGCAGAAGCTGGGGTTTTTGTGAAGCCCGATGGAATCATCAGGTGTTGGAGCAGTAAGAGCTCTAATCGTCCAGTCGGGTGTCACGTCACTTGCCAGCACTGATAGTTGCATCTTGAAGTGCTGTGTTGAGGAGGGTTCTGAGGCCAGCCTCAGGTTCTGTGCGAGAGAGCCCAGGAGTAGAGAAGGGTGGCATGTGTGTGATCTGAGCTAATCGCACTCAGTGAGGAACTGAGGCTTATTTGAGGCTCCGTGATTTGGCCAGGGCCACCCCCATGGCACCGGGACTAAATCTCAGCAGCGATTCCGAGGGCTGTTCGTGCCCCAGTCCTGGTGCCTTTAACTTTGATCTTGTTCTCATTCACCTCGACTACCTGCCAAGCCCTCTTACTTCCTTGCCTTCCTTTTCTGCAGCTCCAGAAAGCAGTGGGGCCTGAGATCACCAAGACGGACCTGGTCCCTGCCTTCCAGAACCTGATGAAAGACTGTGAGGCCGAGGTGAGGGCCGCAGCCTCCCACAAGGTCAAAGGTTGGTGCTGGCGACCAGAACACAGCCGTCGGGTGGGTGTCCGAGGGGCTGAGGGCAGAACCAGGACACTGGGTCTTACCTCCTGCCTCCATTTCCCTGCCCACAGAATTCTGTGAAAACCTCTCAGCTGACTGTCGAGAGAATGTGATCATGACCCAGATTTTGCCCTGCATCAAGGTAACGGGGAGTTTGGTGGGAGGAATAGAGCAGATGTGAGCCTGCTGGAAAGGAGATGTGAAATGGGGCTTTAGGGACAGCCAGGTGCAAACTGAGCTCCCCGCCATCTAGGACCAGCAGTCTTGGGTTCGGTGTAGTTCGGAGCCTTGAGTACAGGCAGAACCTGAGGCCTGGGGCTGAGCATGGAGGTCACTGTGTCTGCTCATCCAGAGAGCTTCGGGGTTGGGCTGGGGGCTGCTGGGAGCAGGCCGGACGTGGACGGAGCTGCATTCCCCTTGTACACTCCGCCTGCCCTGGGGGTGAGTGGGCAGGAGCGGGCTGCGTCTCAGGGCTGCTTAGGAGCTGGAGTCTCCTTAGCCACTGACCCCTGTGGCTCCCCCTTCCCTCCTTCTCCCAGGAGCTGGTGTCAGACGCCAACCAGCATGTCAAGTCAGCCCTGGCCTCTGTCATCATGGGCCTCTCTCCCATCCTGGGCAAAGACAACACCATCGAGCACCTGCTGCCCCTCTTCCTGGCTCAGCTGAAAGATGAGGTAAGGGCCTCGGGAAGGCTCTGGGCGCGTGGAGGTGACGGGTGGGGCAGCTGCTTTTCCAGACTGGCCAGGAATCTCCTAGGATCTCCAACAAACACCCAGATCACCAGTGAGTTGAATGTTTGCGGGCATGATGGACTACGTGTTCACTCGTTGGTTTGTTGAGCAGTTGTCTTGCACGTTACACACACACACACACACACACACACACACACACACACACACACACACACACACACACACACACACACACACACACACACACACACACACACACACACACACACACACACACACACACACACACACACACACACACACACACACCGTGTAGCTGCCATAGTTGATGTTTATCAGAGTTCAGGCTCACATGCTGTAATCGAGACCCCAGAATACAGCTGGCAGTTTCCACCGTAGAAATCTTTCTTTAGAGAAAGAATGGGTAAACAGCTCTTATTTACCATTATGTCAATTTAGGCTTTTAGAATCCTTGGATACAAAGTCCTTTTAGCATAAGTAAGTGGTGAAATTGAATCATTTGTGTTTACGATATTCATGTAAACACTGAGCGTAGCAGACAAGTGAAACCAACAGGCTGATTAGCACTGGGACGGTTCCTGTCCTCTCCCTGCGTATCCTTGGCTTTAGAAGAAGCTTTAACCCAGTGTAGGGAGGGACACTGTTGGTTCTGAGGTTTCTCCTTTAGGCGTCAGGCCAGCTAGCAGGAACTTGGGTGCCTTCCGTGCCTGAAGGAGGATTTTATTATTTTAGATACGGAAAAGAGGGACTTACATGCTTTTCTCAAAGGCGTTGTTGGAGGGCCTCTTGGGGAATTTCACTTTGGAGCCACCAGCTGGGGCTGTTTCGTCCTCCCAGGGGTTGTCATTACTCTTCTTCACCGCCTGCTGGGTCTTAGTCCCCACAGCCACCTTTCAGTTTACTAACTTGCCAAAACAGCCCTCAGAAGTCGGAAAAGCTGTTATACTCATGGCTGCTGTTGAGTGAAAGGACACAGGTTAACGTCAGCAAAGGGAAAAGGTGCGTGAGAGACCAGGCGCGAGTTTCCAGTTACCTCCTCTCGGTGGAGTTACACCGCCGGCCCTTAGCTCTCCCAGCAGCGACACGTGACGGCAGATGTGGAGACTGCTAGCTAAGGACGTGCGCCAGCCCTGGCTTCTGGGGTTTTCATTGGGGTTGGTCATATCGGCCTGGAATGGAGCCGCCCTGTTTCCAGCCCCAGCAGAGGTCAAGTTGATGCCATGTGACCCAAGGCCCCCACCATAAATCACATTGTTAGCATAATCTGTCAGGCATGGCCCAGGTCCCCGGGTGAACAGAGACCCTTTCCTCAGGCTGGATGTTGCAGCTGCTTAGTGATCGTCTCCCTTTGGAATGTTCCACGTTTGAGCAGCCTGGGCCTGTCTGGTTAGCCCTTCACTGCACTGGCTTACTTGCTTCATTGATTCGTCTCAGTGCTCGCTTCCTCACCCCACAACTCATGGAGGGCGGTGTAGAAAGAACTAACTGTGCTGCCTGCTGTCCAGGAATATGTGAAGTAGGACAGGGCTCCAGTGGGGATCCTGTTTTGATTAACAAGAACTAATTGTGTTCATGTGCCTTTTTTTGATACATTGCTTCATATGTTTTGTGGAAACAGATGGGGGACAGGTTACCTGGCTATCCTGAGGTAGAGTGTTCCTGTGAAACCTGTCATAAGCCGAAATGGCATGAAGCAAAGAAGCAGTCTTCTTTTTTGTAAAAGCAAAAACCTTTGGATTTCTCTTGGTTGATGAAAGCAAGGACTCGTGTCGGTCTTTCATAAGCGCAGAGTGGTGCAAAGCGAACTTCTGAAAAGTGGGGCGTACTTGTATGTATGCACATATTGTGGATCAGTTTATAATATTGGTAGTTCACTAGGGATTCAAAAATATTTCTCTATTCCTTCATTTTTTTTTTCTTTCAGCAGACATGCATTGAGCCCCTATGATGGTCTAGAAACTGCTGGGTAGTGGGAAAATAAGGGTGAATGAGACTTGCTCCTTACAGCACGCAGAGACTAGCAGAGAAAGTAAAAGTAACAGAAATGATGAAGACAGTAAACTCCCACACGTCAAGCCCTTTGTGAATCAGACACTGTTGCAGGCACTTTAATAGCCTCAGCCACCATTTGGGATTAGATGGGTGTTTCCATGTCACAGACCAATCTCCAGAAAGGTTAAGTCCCTTGTAGCAAGCAGCAGAGCCAGGGTTATTACCTTGTCTGTTTTTCCCGGGTACCGTGTTTTTGTGCTGTGGTTCCTGCAGATTCTTCAGAACGGCTGAACATTTCTTGTCTGCTGGTACGAGATGTGAAAAGTTGCTTCCCGTAGTAACAATCACAGTGCTTGCTTTGTGCGGGCCTTTAACGTGTCCCCAGAGCCGGGCGCAGGCTTGGGAGGTAGTGGTCTGCCCTCAGGTGTTTGTTTTACGAAGGTGCTGCGGTTGAACGCTGTCCCCCTGTCCCGGGTTGTTGCCTTGTGCAGTGCCTTCTCTCAGAGCCTCCTGTCCTCCCCTCAGTGCCCAGAGGTGCGGCTGAACATCATCTCCAACCTGGACTGCGTCAACGAGGTGATCGGCATCCGGCAGCTGTCCCAGTCCCTGCTCCCTGCCATCGTGGAGCTGGCTGAGGATGCCAAGTGGCGGGTGCGGCTGGCCATCATCGAGTACATGCCTCTGCTGGCTGGACAGCTGGTGAGGGCGGAGGCCTGGGACCAGGGCCATCTGGTCACCGTGCGCTGTGTCTGGGGCTGTGCCAGGGTGACGGGGGCTATAAGGGCTCAGTGGAAGATGTGAGGACTGG
This sequence comes from Camelus ferus, assembly GCF_009834535.1. Lineage (NCBI taxonomy): Eukaryota > Metazoa > Chordata > Mammalia > Artiodactyla > Camelidae > Camelus > Camelus ferus. The sequence goes on along the minus strand of NC_045704.1, from coordinate 11,305,597 downwards.
GGAGTTGGAGGAAGGCACGTGGGAAACGGGGCCTTATCAGATGGATAGGATTCAGTGAGCGAGAGGAGAGAAAGGAGCCCCTCAGGTGAAGGTGAGAAGTGTCCCGTCCATGTGGGGTGGGTGTGGATCTCCTGGGGTTCGCTGGAAACCAGTCTTCCTTGATCCCTTACCTCCTTGTCTTCCGCAGGGGGTGGAGTTCTTTGATGAGAAACTCAACTCCTTGTGCATGGCCTGGCTGGTGGATCATGGTGAGTACCCCAGTGTCTGGCAGGAGACCGGGGCTCTGGGAAGGATGCACGGGCGGGCTGCCTGGGGCTGGTGGGAGGAGTGGGGGAGTCTGGAGTTGAGCTCGCAGATGCTCGCGTGGACCAGCTCCCTTGCCTGTCAGGGTCCTGGAGAGGTGCAGGGTAGCAGGCTGCCGCAGAGGGTCACCAGGGCCTTCCTGGAATAGTGGGGAGGCCAAGGGCCACCGAGCAGACAGCCTGGGTTTGAATCCTACCTCCGGGCTGTCAAAGCTTAAGCAAGTCACTTGCCATCTTTCAGCCCGCACTCATTCTGTAAAACATGGGACTTCTCATCCCAGTCTTTTGGGGCCATTGTGAGAATTGCTTATTGTTTTCACTAAAGAGTAGTAAAAATAAAAGTTAACATTTGTCTGTAACAGGCTCCATACCATGTACTAAGTACTAAATCATTTGCTTGGGCAGGTCACTTCTCAGAGTCTCCATTTGTCATCTGTATCTTGGGGCTACAGAAAAGGTGCTGCGACATTTAGCATCCATTGAGCCCTTTCTTTGTCTTGGAGTTTATCGATTCAGATGTGGCCTGGATCTAGGGCTAGGTAGGCAGTAGTGAGTGTGACTGTTACTCTGCCCGCCTCAGTCCTCCACCTCGTGAGTCACCGCCCCCTCTCCCTCATCTTCTACAGTCTACGCCATCCGTGAGGCGGCCACCAGCAACCTGAAGAAGCTGGTGGAGAAGTTTGGGAAGGACTGGGCCCATGCCACCATCATCCCCAAGGTCTTGGCCATGTCCGGCGACCCCAACTACCTGCACCGCATGACTACACTCTTCTGCATCAATGTGAGCATGCCCACCTGCCCGCTGGCCTGTCCCTTGGGGGCTGGGAGCACCTGGGAGAGGAGGGATGGCAGAGGGTCCTCAAGGGGGACACCAGGTATGGGGAAGCGATGGGATCTGGGGTTGCAGGGATGAGTCCTTGGGGAGCAGCAGGCCAGAGGTTGGGGCTCCCCGGTCAGAGTCACAGGGCCCCCGGGGGTGGGGACCTGCGTGGTGGGAGACATGGCCTGTTGAAGAAGTGATTGCCAGACCTCTCTGAGCACCCTCTCCTCCACAAAACGTGTGTATATCTATTCATGGTGTAATGGCTAAATGTGCAGCTTCTCGAATCAGACCTACTTTTTTAATTCTAGCTTTGCCATGTATTAGCTGTGCACCTCGAGAGAATCACCTCACTGCTTAGTGCCTCAGTTTTCTCACCTGTAGAGGACTCATACTGTTGATTATAGCACCAGGTTCACGAGGCTGTGAGGCTCAATCTGGTCATACGCGCAGCGCGTTCAGAACAGCTCCGCAACGTGCAGAAAGCGCTCTGGTCTGGTCACTTAAACACACCGTACACGTGACTAGAAATTAAAGGCTAGGATTTAAAAACTAACATAGCCAAGTGTTCTGATGCTTGCTTCCCATGTGCTACTTCAGAGACCACTGCACTGAGGAAGGGACCCTGGGGTTAGGAATCAAGTCCTATCCCCCGAAGATGAAGGGAAATGCGAGGATGGGGAGACAGGACTGGGGCAGTGTGGGCTGGGACGCTTCCAGGGCAGGTAGACGATGGTGGTAGGAGGGCATCAGGGGAGTTGGGAACTCCATCTCTGCCATCAGGGCGGGCACACTGGGCTCCGAGTTCCCCGGGTTGCTCAGCTCCACCCTCCGGCCTGACAGTCACCACAGTGGCCTGGTCAGAGGGAGGGAGAAATGGCAGTTAGCCGTGAACTTTGGGTCATGGCTCTCTGCTCCTTACTGGCCTCCAGGTGCTGTCTGAGGTCTGTGGGCAGGACATCACCACCAAGCACATGCTGCCCACAGTGCTGCGCATGGCTGGGGACCCTGTCGCCAACGTCCGCTTCAACGTGGCCAAATCCCTACAGAAGATAGGGCCCATCCTGGACAACAGGTGAGGCCTGGACCCTCCTTCACACATGGCTGGTTTTAGGCATCTTAATCTCTGACCTTTGAATGTAGAGCCTAGAGTTTGAGGCCCAGCACTGCTCTCTGCTCACTGTGTGACTTTGAGGTCTTAGTTTCTTCAGAAGTAGAATGAGAATTCCCATGGCCTGCCTCACCTGGTGGGAGGGTGAGAGGTGCAGTTCTGTGTACGAGCAACAAATCTCTAGAAATAAATTAACGTGTGTGTGTGTGTGTGTGTAACGTACAGTGGCACCAGGAACATCAAATACCAAGGAATAAATGTAATGAAAGCTGCGTAAATACCTCTACTGAGAACTGTAAAACAGGGCTTTGAGAAATGAAAGAAGACCTGCGTGATACTCACGGGTGCGATGGTTCCCAGATTCACCTATACAGTTAGTATAATCTCAGTCAGTCTCAGCAGGTTCTTTCGTGGAAAATGGACAGGTGGATTCTGGAGCTAACATGAAAATTCAAAGGCCTGGAATAAGCACGCTCGTCCTAAAGAATAACAGAGGTGGAAGGCTTACACCACTAGATACCGACTCTTAGCATGACGCCACCGGAATTAAACTGGCGGGGTGTCGGCACGGCATCCAGGTAGCTCAGTGGGACAGAGTGGGGGGCACAGAAACAGACCCTCACCTACATAACAGCAGGGGCCACCGCAGTTCCGGGGGGAACTGGGGCTACTTTCCATGGGTGGCTGGGTCAGAATGGCTAACCTTAAAAAAGCTCGGTGCACAGCTGGTGGTGAGGAGCAGCGGTGTGGGGGGAACAACTGGAACTCTGGTGTTGCCGGTGGGGTTGTAGATGGTAAATGGGCACAGCTGACTGAAAATTGGTAAAATCGAAGTGAAGCTAATCAGACGTCTGCCCGTGAGCTGGCATGTCCTCTCCTGTGTGTGCATCCAAGAGAAGTGAGTGCTTGTTTCTAATAGAATGTTCGTGAGCCTTAGTCATATTAGCCATGGGATGGAAACGGCGCAGGTGCGCGTTGACAGTCCAGTGGATCAGTTGGGGTTTGTTCATGTGGTGGGAGACTAGGCAGCGATGAAGAGACTTCTGCTGTCCGCCTCAACCCAGTGACCCATAGACGTGTGCGTGAGAAGCCAGCCCGAGAAAACTGTCCTGGGATGATTCCATTGGTATCAACTTCAAAACTAGATAAAGGGCTGTGGATGATAGAAGTGAGAAGAATGGTGTTATGTGGGGGGGGCGGTGCTGGCTGTCCGCTGGACGGGGACCCGTGAAGCCTGCATCTCTGATTTCTCCCTCTGTCCAGGACGTACACCTTTAGTTTCCCTCCAAAGTCCACCTTCACTTCCCCGAATAACTGTCAGTGCAGACACGTTTCCCTGGGCCCCTTCCTGTGGGGCCTACGACCGCCTCTTGGGCACTTGCCACTCCTGATACTCGTCATCAGTTTGGTGTGTGTCTTCCTCAAGCCCAGGCTCTGGGCGAGAATCAGGAGGGCTGGATTTACCGCTGTGTTCACACCTGGTACGCAGTAGGCCTCGGGAAATGTGTCGAATGGATGAAAGGCTTCCCTTTGCTGAGGCTCAGGCTTGTGGGTTCTTGGGCCTCTGCCCTACTTTTCCAGACTGTCCAATCTCCCTGTTGTGGGCCCCAGAGACCACTGTCCTGGTTTGTCAGACATCCAACCTTCCATCATATCTCTGGCCTCAGAGACTGTTACTTCACTTGGTGTCTGCGTCTGCGCACACCTTGTGCCCCCGCCCTGCCGGGCTGACCCCCTCCCTCTTCCCCTTCCAGCACCCTGCAGAGTGAAGTCAAGCCCATCCTAGAGAAGCTGACCCAGGACCAAGACGTGGACGTCAAGTACTTTGCCCAGGAGGCTCTGACTGGTAAGGCGCTGAGAACTTGGAGGGGTGGAGGGGTCGGGGCTCTGTACTAGGCCTGGGAGCAGCAGCTCCTGGGGAGGGGGAGAGGCAGGAGCAGTTGTGGGCGGAGGGCCAGCTGCAGATCTGACTCCAGCCTGTTCTGTTCCCCCAGTTCTGTCTCTCGCCTGATGCTGGAAGAGGAGCCAACGCCAGCCTCTGGTGTCTGCCCTTCCCCCACAAAGCCCCTTCCTTGGGGAGACGGTGGGGGGCCTTTGGTTGTCACTCCCTGTGCATGGTCTGACCCCAGGCCCCTTCCCCCAGCACGGTTCCTCCTCTCCCAGCCTGGGAATCTGACTTCTCACCATCCACCTCTCAGGGGCTGGGGGGACACAGGGTGGGACAGGGCAGTGACCCTGGGAGGGAGGGGCCGCTCCCGCCTGCTCTGGGGGAGAGATTCCGAGCACCCCAGGTTGCTGGCTCCTGCGCTGTAATGGGGACCCCTCCCCCATCTACTTCACCCCCCGTCCCTTTCCCACTGTGGTTTTTTTGTGTCAACTGTGCCGTTTTTATTTTATTCCTTTTTTCCCCTTTTCACAGAGAAATAAAGGTCTAGAAGTAGCTGGTCCTCTGGTCTTAGTCACTGGCACCAGCCCAGGGCCACAGTCTCAGCCTTTTCTCTGGGGAGGACCCAGTTACTGGGCTCGCCACACATGTGTGTCCCGCGAGTGGGGAGGATTCTCTGAGAAGCCGCGGGAGTGCAGCTGGTCTCGGGTAGAAGGTCCATGAGGTGCCTCTGGCCGGCAGTCCTGATCTGCAGTTCAGTTTTGCAGTGGTGAAGGGCCGGTGCCTTGGAGCCAGGCTGCCTGTGTCCAAATTCTAGTTCTTTCAGTTAATTGCTATGTAGGTTGCCTAGTCTCTTTGAACTCAGTTTACAAAACTCTGTAAAACAGGGGTAACAGTGGAATCCAGGTCATGGGGCAATTGTGAAGACTGAGTAAATACATGTAAAATGAGTAACAAGTATGTGGCGTGAGACAGGAGGGTCAGGGCTAGTCATAGCTTGCCGGAGAGCCCCCTGCGGGCTGAGCCCTGGCCCTGCGGGGGTCTCGGGTAATCAGGGCTGTAGTGGGGAGCAGGCAGAGGACTGAGGTTAGACAGAACCAGTTGTCTCGCGATGTATGTTTAACCTGTTTCTTTCCTAGATACAGACACTCTGAGGTTTCGCTGGGCACGTGCCTGGGTTCAAGGTATTTTCCTAGGGTCTCTTACAGTTCGGTGTGGTGTTGTGTCTACGTTCTGGCCAGTAACAAGCGGTATGTGCAGCTTCTAGGAGGTGTTCCTCCGTGGGGAGATGTGCTCCCCCTCCTTTCCTCCTTCCTGTGCTCCGGAATGTGGATCCGATGGCCAGAGTGGGAGCAGCCATCCCAGGCCGGGAAGCTGTCTTCAGCGTGTGGGCCCAGCAAGGCAGCAGAACCAGATAGGAGCAGCCTGGGTTCCTGATGCTCTGAAGATCCACACCAGTTACCAGTCCCCTGGGAAAGGTAAACTGTTGGGGCTTTCGTTACCTGCAGGTCACCCAAATTCTAACTGGTGCAGGGACCAAAGAGCCCCGGAGAGAGGAGCCCAGACGTGGTGGATGGTGGTGCATGTAAGGTTTCACAGAGGACGTGACGCCTGAGAGAATCCTGGCTCAGCAGGGTGGAGGGGAAGTTGGCATTGGATGACAGGGCTACTTCACCAGCTCCTCAGCTGTCATGTCACTGCCTCCCTGCTGTTTGCTAGACCAGATTGAACCTGGGGGATGAGGGTGAGGGAGACCCTATTCCTCCCGTTATTAGCTTACATGAGTTTCGTAAGAGCAGGACCTGTGGTTTACACTCAGTCTCCCAACCGCCACCCGACAAAACTGTGCCTTTCCTGGGCTATGAATAGTTGAAGAACTGAGGGCGTGAAGAGTGCCTGAGATTGGGAGGAGGGCAGTGTGATCGCGTTCAGTGTGACGTTGTTCAAGCCTGGTCAGCAAGCTACCAGTAAATGCTGAAGGAACGTTCACGTGAAGATCCCTGGGGCTCCACTTGCATTTAACTGCATAACAACCCGTCCCCCAAGCTCAGTGACTTAAAACAGTGAAATGTGTGATTCCTCACAGTTCTGCGGCCTCACCTTGGCTCATTGGGAAGGTGCTTCCTCTCCATGTGGTGTCTCCTGGGGCTGCAGCGTTGACAAGGACTTCTTCGCTCCCGGGTTGGCGCCTCCGCTGAGGCCCAGTGTAGCATTTCTCACCACGTGGCCCTTCCGGGGTGGCTGGACCTCTTTATCTGATGGCTCATGGCTCCACGGCAGTTTGCCAGAGAGCAAGTCCCACTTTACAAGTGCTGCTTGAACTTAAACCTCTGCTGCACCACGAGCCAGAGCAAGTCCTGTGGCCAAGCCCAGAGCCAGCATGGGAGGGGCCCACTCGAGACGTCAGACCTACAGGTGCGGTGTGTGGAGGCTGCCAACGCAGCAGTCCTACCATACGTGGTCCTGAGACAAACTCTGAGTTCCAGCTTAGCTCCTCTGCTCACATGCAGAGGCATCAGCAGCATAAGGGGATGAGGCTGACTCCAGGGTGAATAGAGTTCCTTGGAGCAAGCTGAAGATGTGAACTTTATCCTGGAAGGCAGAAGCAGCCACAGAGGGTTTTGGCAGAGGAATGACAGCATCAGAGTTGAAGCGGGGAGACTTGAGGCTGAGACTTGCGGGAGGATTCTGGTCTAAGTGAGAAAAGAGATTGGAGCTGGAACCTGTACTGTGGAATTAGGGAGGTGGCCAGCAAGAAGGGTGACAGAAAGATAGATTCCCAAGGAGACAGATTGGGACTTGGTGACACCTGGATTCGGGGAGTAACAGGAAGGATGCAGTCACCTTGGCAACCAGGATTCAAATCTTCCCAGCCTCACTACCCACTCCTCCCTGGGATGATGGTCCATGCAGTCAAGGACAAGGCCTCAGGTGGGGCTGTGGTCCAGGACATAGGGCAGAGACATTGAGGAGGCGGACTTGATGCCACTTCCCCTTTTCAAACCCACAAGAAATTGCCCAAGGAGCAGCCGGAAGGAAGGCCCTGACTCTCTTGTCCTTGGTTCTAATCAAAATATCTGAGATCTCCCCGCATCCCTGTCATCCGCCCTCCTGTCTGCAGGAAATCAGTCCCCACACCAGCCACTCCCTTTAGTCCTCTGTTCAGCTGTTTTCCAGATGAGGGAACAGACCCAGAATGTTGGGGTGTGTGATGTGGGCTCTTACAGACTGACCTGACCAGAACTCCACAGGTCTCCCAGAAGAAAAAAAATGCCTTACTTTCCTCTGGTACCTTAAGATCCTTTTTGGGACCAGCTAAGGAAGGAAGCTGGCCCTACAAACTAGACGAGGAAGAGCGAGGCATGGCTGGCTTAGTAGCACTGTGGGAGATGCGGGTCCTGCTCTCTAAGTCATGATGCTCAACGTAGAGATCCTTCTTCATGAGTCATCGGGGCAAAACCTGGTCTGACCTGAACTGCTCTGGTGACAAAACCTGACTTAAACTGCTGTTTAGAATTTTATCCCTTTTATATGGAATAAGGCACAGCAGAAATGTTCTGTGTTAGGAATATACTGAATTAGTAATGAAAAAAAAAAAACTATGTACAAAGAAAAGCCCAGGCCCAGATGGCTTCACTAAATCCTGCCAAAACATTTAAAGAATTAATACCAGTTCTTCACAAACTCTTCCAAAAAATCGAAGGGGAGGGAACACTTGCCAGCTTATTCTATGGCCAGTATTAACCCCAGTAACTAAAACCAAACAGAAACACCAAACAAAAGAAATCTATAGGCCATTATCTCTTAGGAACATAGATGCAAAAATCCTCAAAAATACTGACAAGCTGAATCTAGTAACACATAAAAAAGAATTACACACCATGAGCAAATGGAATTTATCTCAAGCCTTCAGGGTGAGTTTAACATCAGGAAAATCAACATACTGCACCAGATGAGCAGAAGAAAATGCAACACCATCGCCACTGGTACAGAAACAAGCCTTTGACAAAATCCAACACCTTTTTGTGATAAAAGGCACTCAGCAAACGGGATAGAAGGGAACTTCCTTACCCTGATAAAAGGCAACTCCAAACCCCCAAAGCTAATGTAACACTGGTGCAGGACTGAGTACTTCCCAGTAAGATCAGGGACAAGACGAGGATGTCCACTCTTGTCACTTCTGCTCAACATTGTACTGGACATTCTAGCCAGAATAGTTAGTTAAGGAAAAGAAAAGGCTTGCAGATTGGAAAGGAAGGAAGAAGGAAAACTGTTTGCAGATGACATGATCTGGTATATAGGAATTCCTAAGGAATCCACTAAAAAAAACATTGAGCTAATAAACACATTCAGCAAGATTGCAGGATACAAGATCAACATACAAAAATCATTTCTATTACTGCAGACTGATAACACGTGTTTGGTGAGAAGGTAGAGATATTGGAACCCTCAGACACTGCTGGCGAGAGTGTAAAATGTTGCCACCACTTTGGAAAACATTCTGGTAGTCCTCCTGAGTTACCGTTTTATCCAGCAATTCCGCTGCTAGGTATATACTCAAGAGAATTGAAAGCACAAGAACGTGTACACAAATGTTGATAACAGCATTGTTCACAAGAGCCAAAATGTGGATCCCACTCACATGGTTATCAGCTGATGAATGACAAATACGATGTGGCACACCCATATAGTGGACGTTGCTTAGCTGTAGATGAACAAAGTGCTGGCCTGGGCTGCAACACGGGTGGACCTGGGGAACAGGTGCTAAGTGAAAGAAGCCAGACACAGAGGGCCGTGTGTTACTGCTGGTGAGAATGTAGTTTGGTGCAGCCACTATGGAAACAGGATGGAGGTTCCTTCAAACACTAAAAATAGAATTACCATATGACCCAGCAATCCCACTCCTGGGCATATATCGGGAGAACTCAAGTTGAAAAGACATGCACCCCAATGTTCATAGTAGCATTATTTACAATAGCCAAGACACAGAAGCAACGTAAATGTCCATGGACAGATGACTGGATAAAAAAGTTGTGGTATATATACACAATGGAATAGTACTTAGCCATAAAAAGTGAAATAATGCCACTTTCTGCAACATGGACTTAGAGATTATCCTACTAACTGAAATAGGTCAGATGGGGAAAATCAAATATACGATATCACTTATATGTGGAATCTAAAAAATGGTACAAATGAACTTACTTACAAAACAAGCAGACTCACAGACAGAATATAATAAACTTAGGTTACCTAAGGGGATAGGGGTGGGGGGAGGGATTAATTAGAAGTTTGGGATTAGCAGTTATAAACTACATGTGTAAAATAGGTAAACAACAAGGTAATATTGTGTAACAGTAATAACCTATTTTGAAAAAAGTATATGAATCACTTGCTGTACACCAGAAACTAACACAACATTGTAAATCAACTAAACTACAAATTTTTTTTTTTAAAAAAAGGCTGTATATTGTATGTTTTTATTTACATGAAGTGTCCAGACGGGGCAAATCTGTAGAGACAAAGTAGACTAGTGGCTGAGACCTTGGAGGGGGGGCTACGGGCAATAAAAAGTGACCACCTAATGGGTATCAGGTTTCTTTTCTGGGTGATGAAACATCCTGGAATTAGTGGAGATGATTTCACAACGTTGTAAGTATGCTAAAACCCATGGAATTGTACACCACAGAAGGGTGACTTCTATGGTGTATGAATTACATTTCAATGAAAAGCCACCACCTCCAAGCAGGCCGGAGTTGGCCCACTGGCTACCTCAGTCCAGGTAAGTAGGTTTGTAAGAATGAAGCAATTTTCTTCTCCCTTCTCCACAAAGTTGTTGGCCCTCTGCATCCTCAGGGTCCACACCCACAGGTCGAAAATACTTGAGAAAAAAATCCAGAAAATTCTAAGCACCAAAACTTGAATTTGTGGCATGCTGACAACTATTTACATAGCATTTACGTTGTATTGGGTATTGCAAATAATCTAGACATGATTTAAAGTATACAGGAGGATGTGCATAGGTTATGTGCAAATATTAACAGCATTTTATACAAAGGGCTTGAGCATGTATGGATTTGGGTGTCTGGGGGGATTCTGGGGCCAATTCACATCTGGCGGGGTGACTTTCAAGTGCTGTTTAGAAGAGGGTTTTCTGACTCAGGTGTGCTGTCGATTTCTGTCTTCATCGCTTTATAATTAGAGAATGTATTTGGTATTTTTAAAATCCTTTGATAGCAGCTGAGACTTACGGACCCAGAATATGGTCAAATCTTGTCAAATCCCTTTGTGTCACTGAGTAGGACGTGTTGTCAGCAGATCTTGTGAGCAACATCCTACATGTGTCCAAAAGACCAAGAGGCGGGGAGAAATGAGTTGGTAAAAACAGATTAAGTCATTCCACAGAGAGGCAATGAGAAGAGGAACAGAAGGGTAGAAGAAATTGGAAGCATGAAAGGGAGGTGGCAGATTTAGGCCCCAGTGTATCTGTAAGCACATTAAGTATAATTGGAACTAGTTACCAGTTAACAAAGATTGTCAGATTGGATTTTCTAAAAATATGCCATTAAATAGTAATCAGGAGCAAGGTGATGCCCCTATATCTGATGTCAGAGAAATGACTTGAAATGAGAAGGTCACGCTCGATGTAAAGAGGGTAATCTCATGATAAAAAGACTGGCTTCACCTATGAAATATAAAGTCTACATTTTATGCTTCTATAACCATGACTTCAAAATACATAAAGCAAAAGTTTACCAAATAGAAAAACAGGCAATTCTACAATGAAAGTGGGAGTTTAACAATTTCCTTAGTATTAATTTTTTTAAGCTGAATTAATTTAGAAACAAGTAGCAGGTGTGCCTACCACCAACAATAAACTTGGTCTTTTGGACGTGTACATAACTTGGCTTCCCTGAACTTCAAGTCGGGAGAATCAAATAAAACAGTGAGTGATGCTAGGTATAAGTTTAGGAGCAGCACCCAGGACGCAGGCTTTGCTTGCTCCAGCCTGACCCTTTCTGTGAGCGCTGGCGCTAGCTGCTCCAGGTCCTCCTATCCTGTCGGAGGGAAGAGACCAGGCTGGAGCCGGGGTGAGCTCCGTGGCCCAGATTTGCCCTCCCCCGCAGGCCTGCACCACGGGGTTGCCGGAGCCGTCTCCAGTGGCCTCTTCTACGACGCAGTTCACGAGAACCCCCGCACTAACTTAGCTGCCTCCCTTTTCTGATGATTCCACTTCTTAGGATGGATTTTCTTTCTTTTTTTTTTTTTTTTTTACCACCAGCTTCTCCGTTCAATCCTTGAACTGCTTCCGCCTAGGTGACTTGGCAGTGGGTGAGTTTGAGGAGCCTTTTGGTGCCTTTGGCTGCTGTGACTTCGGTGGTCTGAGTAGAGGTTCGCGCGGAGCCCCTGAGTCCCTGTGTCCTGAGGCCCACCTGTGGGGCATGGAATGCAGGCGTCCTCTGGAGAATTACCATGGCGGCCCACCAGGGGGCGCTTTGTTCCCAATGCGTAAACGGTTCATGTAAAGGAGGAGGTCCTGCGTATTGTCAAGCATGGAGGGAAGGAAGGCACCAGGTTCATCTTCCCAGATGAGTGATGACAGGGCTGAGAACATCTCTCAGACGTCCTTGTGCCCAAAGACAAGTTCCGTGCACACTTCTGCAGGGGTGCACAAGTGTGGTCCAGAGTTCATCGCTGAGTCACAAGGACGTGGAACCTGGATCCGTTTTTACCTGTGTGGGTGCGTGGTGAGGATGATGATCGGGGTGTTTTCATTCATTCCCTCGAGGATGGCTGTTCATTTCCCCCTTCATTCATTTCCTACTCACTCTTCCTCAACCTCTTCCTCACTCTGTGCCTCATTTTCCCTAAGGCAGCATGTGGTTACCTCCTGACCATTCCGCCATTACTGGAGGATTCCTTTGCACTGCAATGAAGTCGTCAAGCCAGGTATGTAGTCTCCACAGGGAGGGTCTCCTCTTTCCCAGTGGTGCCACCCAAGGGGAGGTGTCAGTGTCAAGTTCATTTTGTTTCCCGAGTAACATGAGACAGACCCTGACATATTTATAGGCCTTGACCTGCTCTTCTGGATCAGCATTAAAAAAAGAAAAGTTTCCAGTTAGATACCTCTACCAAACAACCTCCAGTAGTACTTCCGGGCACTGGTTATATTTTCTAACCTACGACAACAACAGTGCTGCTTTCTGCGGAAATGTTCCTGTCCCTGCTGCTGGTCCTCTTGGGAGTGGGTGCTGCCTTGTAAAGACAGGGAGTAGGGAGAACTGGCACAAGTTGGGTCAATTTTTATGTCCTTAGCTTGGAAGCCATTTCTATCCAGTGGCTGGAGAGAGACCTGGGTGCTGCTCGAAAACACGAAGAGATTTCTTGCCCAGGCCTGCAAATACAATGTCTTCTTTCCCTCCCAGTTTAAGGCCTGCCCTCTGCTTAGTCTTCTGGCCAGTGCCCAACAGTTAAGTAGCCGGGGCTCCTGCAGGCATTCATGCATCACTGTCCCTTCTCGCAGAACAGCTTGCCCCAACTCGGTTGAGACAGGAAGGGGAGGGCAGTAGCTTCTCAACACTTTTCATTTGGGGGTGAGTGTTGAACAAGACCCACAGCGGGGTTCCTAATAGCTCCCCGGTTTCCCCACACTTGGAGCTGGATGGTCTGTTCTCCCTACTACTCCAGAGGGTATACACACAGGGTGGGGAAACAGCAAGGTAGGAACTGCTGTACACTTCCCGTTGAGGCTGATCTATGGGGTGGGGAGCAGAGTCCAGCTCCTCAGCCTCCGCTGGGAAAGTTAAGGTGCTCTTGGAAGCGGGAGGCAGCGACTCGCCATGAAGACTTTCAGGGTCACAGATGTCCCTCTACGCCTCTGAAGCCAGAGTCTAGTCCACCCAAACTTCTAGTTTCTAATTTGTGACACGTGGAGCTACTTTTCTTGGACCCTTCCTGGAGGTTGGGTGGGGAAATCTAGCTCTACGAAGCCCATAGCCCCACTCACTGCCAGGCGTGTAACGTTTAAAGCACTGAGGGAGTGGCAGGAAGCATTGCTTTAGCTCGGTCATGCGGTTGGGTCTTCCTTAGATTTTCTCATTTGGACAATTCCCTGGATTTTTCCCCAATTTTTAAATTGTAGTAAAATACACTTAAAATTTACCATCTTAACCATTTTTAAGTGTACAGTTCAGTGGAATTAAATACATCCATAATGTTGCATAGCCACCACCACCATCCAACTCCATAACTCATTTCATCTTGTAAAACTGAGACGCTATACCCATTAAACAGTAATTCAATAGCCCCTCATTCCCCCTTTACCCAACCTCTGGAAACCACCTCTCTGCTTTCTGTCTCTATGACTTTGACTGATATAAGTATTTCATGTGAATGTAATCATACAGTATTTGTCCTTTTGTGACTGGCTTATTTCACTTAGTGTAATGCTTTTATTAACCTCAAACAATAAAACAGCCAGTTATTTTACCAGCAAAGTGGGTTTATTCAGAAGCAGCAAAGAACTGAAATTTTGGACATGCGACTGTGGTGAGCAAACCACATGGAAGTCTGGTAAAGCAAAGGAGAGGAGACTTGCATAGAGGAGAACAGAAATTTGAGGTGGTGGTGGAGGGCTGTTATCAAAAAAAAGTCCATCGCAGGAAACTGGGGGTTCAAAGTGCAGTGGCTTTTCATTGTCTGAAGTTACGACGGTCTCTCATGGCTGAGCTGTTGCCAAGCAGCGAGAAAATCTTTCTTCCTTTTGCTAGTGGTGGTAGGGTACTGTCACTTCCTGCCAGAGATGCAAGTTAAGGCCTCTTCCTGTTGGGATCTGTAATGAGAGCTCCCCCTTCTGGTCTCCAGACTCTGTTTTAATGAAGTTTCCCTTTATTTGTTATCACATCCTCAAGGTTCATCTATGTTGTATTATATTGCAGAATTTCCTTTCCTTTTAGGCTGAATAATAATCCACTTTATGTATCTACCACATTTTATTTATCTGCTCATCTGTTGATGGACAGTTGGGTTGCTTCCATGTTTTAGTTATCAAATATCTCCTTGGGACCCTCCTTTCAATTCTTATGTACAGATACCCAGATGTGGAATTGCCACATCATATAGTAATACGACTTCTAATTTGCTGAAGAACTGCCATCCTGTTTTCCAGCGGCTGTACCATCTTACATTCCTACCAGGAGTGCACAGGGTTCTAATTGCTCCGCATTCTTGCCGTCGCTTGTTGGTCTCTATTGTTTTGATAGTACTGCCCTAGTGGGTATGAGGTACGGTTTCATTGCACTTTCACTTTGCATTCCCCTAATGAATAGTGATGTTGAACATTTTTTCATATTGCTTATTTGCCATCTGTGTATCTTCTGTGGGAAAATGTCTGTATAAGTTCTTTACCAATTTTTGAATTGGGTTATTTCTGAGGGTTTTTTTTTTTTTTTTTTGAGGTTTAAGGGTTCTCTCTCTATTCCGGATATTAATCCCTTATCAGGTGTATGATTTGCAAATAATTTCTCCCATTAAGTGGATTGTCTTTTTACTCTGATGATTCTGCTTTTGATGCACAAAAGCTTTTGAAAGTTTATGAAGTTCAGCTTGTCTATTTTTCCTTGTGTTACCTGTGCCTCTGGTGTCAAATCCAAAGACGTCATTGCCATATCTAATGTGAACCTTTTGCCCTATGTTTTCTTCTAAGAGTTTTATTTACATGTAGGGCTTTGATCCAGTTGGAGTTAATTTTGGTAAATGGTGTTATTTAAGGGTCCAACTTTACCCTTTTGCATGTGGATATCCAATTTTCCCAGCACCATTTGTTGAAAGGACTGTCCTTTCCCCACATTTTCCCACATTGCCCAGAACTTGGGTGAGAGAATTTTCTGCTTGTTCCAGGAAGCAATCTCACACCCCCTAACTAGGATTGTGAAGGATCTTTGTATATAAGCTGTGAAAAAACTTGAGACCAAATACAACCCATGGGGGGGAAGAAAAAACTTAAAGAGACCAAAGGAGAATTGTCTCTCAACATGGTGCAACTTTCCCTTTAAAACATGAGGATAACCAATCCTCTGAACAAAAAGTTCTGCTGAAAATTTTTGGCACCAAGACTAAACTTGATTGTGTAACACACTGGAGTTATAAAGATTGAGAGAGACAAGAAGAGACAGAATTACCAAGAGGCTTGATAGAAAATCAGCTCCAAGGGTGAGAGGGTGTTAAATTGGATGAGGCAATGATGGGTGACAGCAAATAAAAACAAAGGCAAATACAACGCTTTCAGAATAAATTGAAATGTCTTTTTTTTTTTAAAAATGTGTTATCTTGATGGATAAGAAGACTTTAGTCACTAGCTACACACATAACAAATTATTCTGAGTAGACTGCTGATGTAAATTTTAAGGGTATAAGATGATGTTTTTAGAAGAAAATGGAGAATATTTCTAAGATCTTATAATAAGAAAGCAGGTCTTAAATAGAACAAAAATACTGACTATAAAGGAGGACATGACAAATGATATCATATTGAAATCAGGAGCTTCTAGAAAAGAAAAGTACCATATGATATCACTCATATGTAGAATCTAAAAAAAAAAAGGACACTATGAACTCATCTACAAAATAGAAACCAACTCGCAGACATAGTAAACAACCTTATGGTTACCGGGGAAAGGTGTTGGGAAGGGGTAAATTTGGGAGTTTGAGATTTACAAGTGTTAGCCACTATGTATAAAAATAGATTTTAAAAAGTTTCTTCTGTATAGCACAGGGAACTATATTCAATATCCTATAATAACCTTTAATGAAAAAGAATATGAAAATGAATATATGTATGTATCTGCATGACTGGGACACTGTGCTGTACACCAGAAGTTGACACATTGTAACTGACTGTACTTCAGTTTAAAAAATTTTATAATGAAAAAAAACTTTGTTATAAACAGCAAAAAAAGAAAAATCAATAGCTTCTATTCATCATAAGACACCAAGATACAGAGAGAGAGCCAAGAAAAGCCTCTGATTTAATGTATATAAAGAACTCTTTAAAGTTCAGTAAGAAAAGGACAGAAACACAAAAGAAAAAAAATGACAAAACAACAGACACTTGAAGGTAAAAGTACCCAGGCTTCTTGATCAAGATGGCGGTGTCAGAGGGCATGGAGCCCACCTCCCTCCATGAACACAGCAAGAACACATCCGCACGTGGGGCAGTTCTCCCTGAAAACTAAGGGAACTGGCAGAAGGACTCCCTGTACAACCAAGGTTGTGAGAAAGGTACACACATAATCATGTAGGAAGGGAGAAAAGCGATTGGGTTGGGACCTGTGTCCCACAGTGCACTTCTAAACACACTGCACTCGTCAACCCCCATGTACATTTAACCCTTACACTCGTGTCCTGCACTGTCGCCTCCAAGCCCCGGGCTCCAAGCACCACCACGATCTTGCTCCTGTGTCTCCTTTCCCTGTGTCCTCTTTCTTCCCACCTTGCTCTGCCACACCTGTTCTCGGTCATGCCCCTACACACTCCAACTTCCTCATCGAACTCCCCCCACTCTCACCGCCTGTGGCAGAGCTCATTAGCATTCTTTTTCTAATTTTCTGTTGTGGTAAATAAAAATATAAAAATTTTCAGTCTTAACTCCTCCTAAGTGTTCAGTTCAGAGGTTAAGTATATTCGTATTTTTGTCCAACCTAGTCACTACTATTCATCTCCAGAACTCCTTTCATCTTGCAAAAGTGAAACTCTTTACTCATGGGGCAATAACTTCCTATCTCTCTGCCCCTAATGACTTGACAACCATCTTTTAATTTTTATCTATATGACTTTTTACTACTATAAATTCCTTATCAAAATAGAATTGTACAAATCATATTGTCTCTTTGTGACTGGCTTATTTCAATTTGCATAATATTCTCAAAGTTCATGCATGTGTGGCATATATCATTATTTCCTCCTCTTTAAGCCTAAATTACATACCAGTTTATTTTTATATATGATGTGATAAAGTATTCCAGTTTGATTGTTTTGCATGTAACTGTCCAGTTTCCCAATGCGATTTATGGAAGAGGCTGTCTGCCCTATTATATCTTCTTGCTTCCTTTGTCATAGATTAACTGACCATATAAACGTGGGTTTATTTCTGGCCTGTCTATTCTGTTTCGTTGATCTATCTGTCTGCTTTTGGGCCAGTACCACAATGTTTTGATGCCTGTAGCTTTGTAGTATAGTTTGAAATCAGAAATCGTGGTACCTCCAGCTTTGTTCCTTATCAAAGTGTTTTGGCTAACCCTTTTGCATTTCCATACAAATTTTAAAGTAATGTCTGCTAGTCTGTGAAAAATGCCATTAGTATATTGCTAGGGATTGCATTGGACTTGTGCAGTCTTAGGGACTATGATCACTTAGTAATATTAATGCTTCCAATCCTTGGGCACAGCATTTCTTTACATTTATGTGGTGCTGTCTTCAATTTCTTTCATCATGCTTATAGTTTTCCAAGTACAGGTCTTTTACCTCCTTGGTTAGAATTATTCTTAGGTATTTTATTGTCTGTGATACAATTTTAAATGGTATTACTTTATTAATTTCATTTTTGATAGTTTATTTCTAATATATTTCCAGAATAATTTCACTTTATTTTATTGCTTAACTATTTTACTATTAAAGTTACTATGTTTTTTACTCTTTTATTACCACCATTTACCACAAACTTAAGCATTTTAATACAACATCTGTCTTCTTTTTTTCTGCTCTGTTGAGGTATAATTAAATAGACAGTGTATCTATTTAAGGCATACACCTTGATGTTTTGATTACACCCATTTGTTTTCCTATAGTGCTTAGATCAGAAAATTGCAGCACCTGGCTGCGTACTCCAATTAGGATGCCCCAAGACAAGTTAAGGTGTCACCCAGTTTGGACTCTGTTCTCAAGACTCTGGGGAGAACTCACTTCCAAGACCCTTTAAGTTATAGCAGAATTCATTTCTGTCTTATCCAGTCTTTCAGTTCTCCCATGTGCCCACTTAAACTCCATCTTTAATGACAGAAGTTATGTGTTAAATCCCTCTCGTGGTTCAAGTATCTGGTTTTCTCTTCTACCACAACTCTCTGGCTCCCTTCTCTTTTAAGAGCTCGTGTAATTGTATTAGACCCACTAGATAATCCAGGACAATCTCTCTATCTTGACATCAACTGATCCATATCCTTAATGACACCTGCAAATTACCCTTTGCCATGGAATGTAATGTATCCACACAGTTTGTGTTATATCCATGGTTGGGAGATCTGTCTATTATTTTAAAAAATTATCAACATATCTGCAAGTCTACTACCACTGGTTATCCCCTGTGATGACTTTTTATAAGGAAGTGGGGAAAATGTTCTTAAGACTTTTAGTTGTCTTGTTATGATTGATTTACCTACAGTAAAGCTTGCAAATGGAAGCTTATAAAAATTCACATAGTTAAAATAACATGTTACTTTAACACTTAAAGTGGTATTTTCAATTTAAAAAAATAAAGTGGTATTTTAGAAATACCACAGCACCTAAAGATATTTTCATCATATCAGTGTTGTGGCATAGAATTTCTTTGAGGCATGACAGTTCTTCAGTAATATTTCAGAGATCGGACGTGATGGACTGGTACCTTGTCCCAACACTTGCAACACTGGATACCAGTGAACAGCCTCCTTTGCGTGACCCACAGAGGTCACATCCTTTAGATGGTTTCCTAAATGAAGGGTGAAATGCTGTTGAGTGTTTACCCAAAATTTTAGCTTTCCTCATATATTGTATGTCCTATTTAAGTGGTTTTGTGGGCATTTTATGTAAGCAAGATTTTTGCCCCTTGAGCTGAAGTTAGAAACTATCCATGGCTGTTGTGATTTGACCATATTTGGGGGAATTAATGAACAGGGAGTCCAAGAGTGGTCTCCATTCTGCCCACTGCTACCTGCCTCATTCCTCCCCTCCCCTCTCCTGAATTTCCCCTCCCTTAGATACAACTCTCCTGCCTCCACTCTTGTGAGCTGTAGCCATGCACCAAAATCCACCCACTCCTCAACTCTACTCAACTTTCTCAGACTTCTCTATTGCATCTCCAACTTCCCTCCTGTCACTTTATTGAAATCCATCCCTATGTGACTCCATCCGTTGAAAACCACATCGTCTGAGCCCTTATTTTCTTACCTTACATCCACTTCCAAGTCAGAGATCTCAGCCCATTCCCCATGTCCTCCAGCCCCACACTATGCAGTACCCCACCCCAACTCTCAGACATCCTCAGCTACGTCACGCACCCAATCCACAGCCTGCACCTGTTAGCCCAGCCCTGTCATCCCTGACCCTGTCTCCTGGGCTCTTTGGCTCACTCATGCCCACTGTCTCCTCAGCTTTCTTGTCTGGTGCCTATTTTTGTTTCTCTCTTGCTGATCATCTCCTCCAGGCTTCACATCCTCTGACACTCTTGGACCACACACTACATTTCTAGCATCTGCCTACCCCACAAGTGCTCCCCTTCCTCCTCTCTCACTATGGTTTTCATCCCTCAAAGATGACAATTCTCTTGGGACTTTTACCAGTCACTGACCATAACATTTTTGCCCCCAATTCCCCATTCCCATTATCTCCCTCATTCCCATGAAATCCTGCACTCCTGTCCCCTGAGAATCCAATGCTCCACATACCTGCCACTTCCCTGCACACTTTTTGACCCTTGTACCCACAAACCTGGTAGTGTACTTTATCCCTCTGGGACATTTCACATTCCTTTTTCTTTATCCTCTTTTCCTGCAGTGTCTTTGTCCCACACTCCAAGCTTTCTTCACCCCTTTTTTCTATACCCTTTCTCTCATTCTGATCTATCACACAGCCAGTCACTGCCAGGACCCCAAAAGTGCCACATTTCTTACCATGTGACCCACCTAAGGAGGTAATGCTGAAAGCAATTTTAAAGCTATCTACTGAGGAATCTCCATAGTGTTTTCCACAGTGGCTGCACCAAACTGCATCCCCACCAGCAGTGTAGGAGGGTTCCCCTTTCTCCACAGCCTCTCCAGCATTTGACATTTGTGGACTTTTGAATGATGGCCATTCTGACTGGTGTGAGGTGATACCTCATCATAGTTTTGATTTGCATTTCTCTGATAATTAGTGATATAGAGCATTTTTTTTCATGTGCCTATTGATCATTTGTGTTTCTTCTTTGGAGAATTGCTTGTTTAGGTCTTCTGCACAGTTTTGGATTGGATTGCTTGTTTCTTTCTTGTTAAGTCGTATAAGCTGCTTATATATTGCGGAGATCAAGTCTTTGTCGGTTTCATTGTTTGCAAAAATTTTCTCCCATTCCGTAGGTTGTCTTTTTGTTTTACTTATGGTTTCCTTTGCTGTGCAGAAGCTTGTAAGTTTTATTAGGTCCCATTTGTTTATTCTTGATTTTATTTCTATTGCTTGGGTAGACTGCCCTAGGAGAACAGTTTTGAGGTGTATGTCAGATAATGTTTTGCCTATGTTTTCTTCTAGGAGATTGATTGTATCTTGTCTTATGTTTAAGTCTTTGATCCATTTTGAGTTTATTTTTGTGTATGGTGTAAGGGAGTGTTCTAGCTTCATTGATTTACATGCTGCTGTCCAGTTTTCCCAACACCATTTGCTGAAGAGACTGTCTTTATTCCATTGCATATTCTTGCCTCTGTCGAAGATTAGTTGACCAAAGTTTTGTGGGTTCACTTATGGGCTCTCTATTCTGTTCCATTGGTCTATATGTCTGTTTTTGTACCAATACCATGCTGTCTGGATGACTGTAGCTCTATAGTATTGTCTGAAGTCTGGGAGAGTTATTCCTCCAGCCTCTTTCTTTCTCTTCAGTAATCCTGTGGCAAGTATAGGTCTTTTGTGGTTCCATATAAATTTTATTATGATTTGTTCTAGTTCTGTGCAATATGTCCTGGGTAATTTGATAGAGGTTGCATTAAATCTGTAGATGGCCTTGGGCAGTGTGACCATTTTAACAATATTGATTCTTCCAATCCAGGAGCATGGGATATCTTTCCTCAAAAGACTAGGAATAGACTTACCATATGACCCAGGAATCCCACTCCTGGGCATATATCCAGAAGGAACCCTACTTCAGAAAGACACCTTCACCTCAATGTTCATAGCAGCACTATTTACAATAGCCAGGAGATGGAAACAGCCTAAATGTCCATCAACAGATGACTGGATAAAGAAGATGTGGTATATTTATACAATGGAATACTATTCAGCCATAAAAACTGACAACATAAAGCCATTTGCAGCAACATGTATGTTCCTGGAGAATGTCATTCTAAATGAAGTAAGACAGAAAGAGAAAGAAAAATACCATAGGAGATGGCTCATATGTGGAATTAAAAAAAAAGAACATAAATACAAAACAGAAACAGACTCATAGACATAGAATACAAACTTGTGGTTGCCAAGGGGGCGAGGCGTGGGAAGGGACAGACTGGGATTTCAAAGTTTGTAGATACTGACAGGCATATATAGAACGGATAAACAAGATTATACTGTATAGCACAGGGAAATATATACAAGACCCTGTGGTAGCTCACAGCAAAAAAAAAAGTGACAATGAATATATGTATGTTCATGTATAACTGAAAAATTGTGCTCTACACTGAAATTTGACACAACATTGTAAAATGACTGTAACTCAATTAAAAATACTAAAAAAAATAAAGCTATCTTTTGTAAACATTGTCCTGTGGTTTGTTGCAGGGTTGGAAAGGTTACAAATGATGGAAAGGACCTTTTTTTCCCCTTCATCCAGAAGTCTGGAGATACAACAATTCTTCTGTATATGAACATGCCCAATGACACACACACAGGGACTATGTAAGTTGATTTTATGAAAGTGAACGTGACTGTGTGAGTTTGTGTGAATGTGTGTCATGACTTAAGAATAGTCAGTTTACAATGCTGTGTCAATTTCTAGTGCACAGCGTAATAGTTCAGTCATACACGTGCATACATGTGTTCGTTTTCATATTGTTTTTCATTATAGGTTACTACAAGATCCTGAATATATAAGTTTATGAATGTGAGTATGAGTTTATATGTGCTGAATGTGTGCATGAATGTTTGTGAGTTTGTAACCGTAATTGTGTGAGTATGTGAGTGAGTTATATAAACAGTGAGTACGTAGGTTTACGTGAGTGTGTGTGAACCCACGTGTGTGTTTGGTTGATTCTTCCTGTAATGGTTTAAATGAGTTCATGTTTGTGTTCAGACTTGGTTGCCCACCAGTAGGGCTCCAACTCCTGACTTGAAAATTGGCAGGAGATTGCATCATGACCCTGCATTAAATGTGGATTTCATTGTAGGGAAAACCAAAAGATTACTTTCAACTCTTAATGTATAGTTCTTAATTATCAATGCATCAGGTGCTCATTACTGAAGAATAACACAATTAATTGCTGTAGAGAACTGTGGTAATCATTTGATCCAACTAAACTAAATCATTGAGCATTGGCTCATCTGATATTTACTAAGAATGGTAGAATCTGTGTGTAGAGCCATCAGACTAGGTGATTATTAGTGAGACACTTTTCAAACCTTCTCTCTTTTTTCTATTTGTTTTCTGCATCTAATTCTTATCACTAATGGAGGTCAATAAAGGCATATTTTTCTACAAGATTTCCATATTAATTGGCATTGAATAAGGCAAATTATTACAAATAAGTTGGCTTTCGTTTGTGCAAACAATGTCTATAAATGAATTATTTATCATGTTCTTCCTTTTACTCTTACTTTGAATATGCTCCCCTGGAATTTTGTCTTATTCCATTTCTCTACCAATGTTTTAACTGATGGTTCAGTTCAGTGGTTTAAAGATTGGCAAAGTACTAGTTTTAGGGTAGGGAAACTTCTCAGGGAAGTGAAGAATCCAGAGGCACACACATACTTACGCCAGCCCCTTATGTGTGTGATGTCAGCGTTCCCTACTCTCCTCCCTGTGAGGCCTTGTCTGCTTTCAGGGATCATGGAAAAGAAAGTGCCTCTCAAAAATACTCCACATGTCTCCTAAGGCGGGCTTCCTAGAAACTTGTAATTGCTTTTTGTAATTAACAATTGAGAGAAAAGTTTTCAGAAGTGTTCTCAGGTCCCAAGCCTCCACTCCCATTACTGTTACAGGTGAAATGATAATTGCAGTTCTGAGGGGAGAGGAGGACAGGACACAGACTCACAAACCCATATATCAGGCTGTGACTGCCTCCTTCCCACACAGGTACTGGCTGTAAAGACCATCTATTGAGCCCATTGTCTTGGCAGCAGAAAGGAGTTCGGTATTTTCGATTTCATTCTGACAGGCGAGTCTTTCAGGGAAAGGCAGATCAAGGTTCCAGGTAAGTGATCATATCAGAAAAAAAGCAGTTTTCTCTTTAACAATCTGATTCAGTGCCAATGCCATTCAGGCAAGCTGAAGAATTCTCAGGCACAAGCTGAGCATGTAAAGAGAGATGGGGTCTTAGAACTTACTCCAATTCCTGAAGGCTCCTCATGCAATTTAACGCAGTCCTCACTGACAGTGATTGTTGTAGCTGAATCCAAGTGATAACGAAATCTGATTTTTAAGGTGCTTGAAAATATAGTCATCAAATCAATCTGCTATTGAGTCTACGTTATAGGAATCACAGTCTAAGAGTTCAGGACTGCCAGAGGTGCACCGATAATACCTCCAGGTTTACAATAAAGAGTATGCTGAGTCTAATCATCTGATCCTGTGCAGAAAGTATACACACGTGGAAATGACCTAAATAGAAAGGTTTTCTCTAAGTCTGGATGTCTGATGCAGTTCCTGGAGTCAGCAACTGTGTCTCAACTGAACGTCTCTGTGGTGTGTTGGTTATGATGAAGTTATGGTCACTCTTAAATTTATGGAGCAGTTGACCTGATAATTATGGGTTACAGGCAGCAGTTGTTATTCTCATGTTGTTTCCACCCATTTAAAAATATTCTAATATCAATCCGAAACATCTAGTCTTTCAATTTATAAAATGCAAAAAATATATGCCTTGCAAATGCTGTTTTACACAGGTCCTGTAGGTTAATATCATTCATACTCTTAATTCTTTGCTAGCATTTTCCCTTAACTCTGGCATTCACAAGTAGGCTAAGTATGTCATCTGCAAATAATAATAATCTAGTTTTGCCTTGCACCGTTTCATCAGGTTTTATTGTTTTATCTCCCAAAGTTTGCAGCATTACATGTGCTTACTCAGTAATTCCCATGACAGGTACCATTATACTTGCTTTTCTGAAAAAGAGCAAAGGGGTCTTCCTGTTGGCATCCTAATCTCACGTCTTCCTCATCTTTATTGCACTGACTTGCCGTGGGCAGGTTCCCGCAGTGGTTTACTGCTAACAGTGCGTGTACATGTGTTAGGGTGTTTAAAGCTTTAGTCATAATTGATACTGACATACAGAATAAAACTTTACAAATAAATGTATTCTTGTTATAATGAAAAAGTATATATATATTTATAAAAATCTAAAACTCGAATGTCAGGTTGTAAAATCAACATGAAATATAGATCGGGATATTTTTTGAACACAGCTAATTAGCTTTTGGGCAGAGAACTGTGGTTCAGTGCACTCTTTTTAACAGTTCACTTGGTTTCAAGTTCATATTCTGCCCTAAGCAGTAAATTTTAATAAATATTTAACCTCTCTGTGCACGTTACCCTCCTCTGTATAATTAGTCATGAAAAGTGTCTGCTGCACAGATTTGTGAAGAATGAAGTGATCTCATGTAGTGTTTTCAGTGATTAGTTTTACACTGTTAAGTGCTCTTTAAATGTTATACATTCAACTCTATGGAATCTGCTAGTATCAAAAGCATTCAGTAAATGTTTCCATGTGAGAACTAATGGTAAGTGGACACTGTTGGATTCAGCTGACATGATACATGTAGCTCACACCTCGTGTTCCCATGCAGGACAGTGTAACTCAGAAGAAAGTTCAGTGACGGGTGTCTGAGAGGATGGACAGCAGGGATGTGACATTAGATGTGATCTTCTTAACACAGACTGTGGTTGGAATCCTGGGCAACTTCTTACTTCTTTCCCATTATAACAGCCTTTACTTGACTAGGTACAGGTTAAGGTGCACAGATTTGATGCTTAAGCACATGATTGTAGCCAACTTCCTTGTCCTCCTCTGCAAAGGTGTCCCCCACACAATGGCAGTATTTGGGTGGAAACATTCCCCCAGCGATTTTGGATGCAAACTTTTTTTCTTTCTGCACAGAGTGGGGAGGGGAGTGTCCATCGGTAGCATCTACCTCTTGAGTGTCTTTCAGGTGATGACGATCAGTCCCAGGAACTCTAGGTGGGCAGAGCTTAAAGGAAAATCTCTCAGGTACATTGTTCCCTCTATTCTCCTGTGTTGGTTCCTGCAAATGTTGGTGAGCATCATTTTTCCTGTCTGCATACATGGTAAATGGAGCAACAAAAGCATCACAGACAACAGGGATTTTGGATACTGTTCTTCCTTTTGTCATCACAAAACCAGTAATGTGTTATTTGCAGCATTGCTTTTGTTCCCTGATGTCTCATGTTTGGGGCTCATGCTCTGGGCCAGTGGCTCCATGGTTTTCATCCTGCACAGGCACAAGCAGAGGGTGCAACACATTCGGAGGAATAATGCCTCCTCCACATCCTCCCCTGAGGCCAGAGCTACTAAAACCATTCTTCTCCTTGTGAGCACCTTTGTCTACTTCTACACTCTTTCTTTTATCTTTCAAGTTGTTTTGTCTCTCTTTGAGAATCCCAGCTGGTTCCTTGTGAGCATCGCTACAGTCATAACTGCGTGCTTCCCAACTGTCAGCCCCTTTCTGCTCATGAGCCGTGACTCCATTGTACACAGCCTCTACTTTGCCTGGAGAAGGAATACGAAATCCCCTACTATGAGGAGAAATATGTAAATTGTATGTATTGCCACAATGCCGAGTTGCCTGTTCATTTGTTCATTCACCTCAGAATCTTAACTAAAATTTTGAATCTCAAGAGAATAGTAAACAGGACATGCTGAGCATCTTTTTCAAAATAAACCATTGTAACAGTATTGTCGTGAAATATAGTTGTCCTGTAAAGAATAATATGACTGAAATTTTTCTAATACTTGCAGAAAAGAAGTTCAGAATTTAAGCAATAATAAACACCAGTTCTTGAAACAATCTGCGTATTATGAAGTACTCAAGTGTGTAGCTTTCAATCGAAAACAGTAAATTTCCCAGAAGTTAAATAGGCATGAACTTATAGATAAACGTACGCATGAATGTGGATTAGGGTGTGTGATGGTCGTTAATCAACTGAACAAATTCATAACTTCACAGAATTAAGAGTAGCCTGGTGTGGAGGTGGAGTTTAAAACCAGTCTCAGTCAATAGGGATTTTGGGAGACAGTTATGGGTTTTACGGATAACATCCTTAAAGCAATGACAGCATTTATCGGAAATTTGGTGTTTTATAGAGTGATTAGCACATTTACATACTTTCATCTAGAAATTACCAGATTGAAGTGAAGTGAAGCAAAAGGAGCACAAAAACAAAAGTATGTTTCAGCTGATTTTTAAAGAATTTTGAATAGACTTTATTCTTTTAGAGCAGTTTCAGGTTCACAGCAGAAAATACAGAGAGTTTACACATAGCCCTCCCCACCCACACATATATACTCCCCTCCCCTCAACCCCCCTCATCAGTGTGGTGTATTTGGTGCAATTGATGAACCAACATGGGCACATTATTATCAACCAAAGTCCATAGTTTACTTTAGGATTCACTCTTGGTGGTGTACATTCTGTGGGTTTTGACAAATGCATAATGGCATGTAGCCACCACTATAGTATACAGAATAATTTCATTGCCCTAAAAATCCCTTGTGCTCCTTCTATTCATTCCTCCTTCCCTCCCTCCTTCTCCCCAAACTCCTGGAAACCATGATCTTTTTATTGTTCCTATAGCTGTGCCTTTTCCAGAATGTCATTTGGTTGGAATCATAGTTTGTAGCCTTTTTGGACTGGCTTCTTTCATTTAGTAATGTGTCTTTTAAGTTTCTTCTATGTCCTTTCATGGCTTGATAGATCATTTTTTTTTTTACTACACACATTTTTTAATTTATATATACATACTGTTCATTGTTTCTAAGAATGTTTAGAGCTTTAGCTTTTTAAACTTACATAGTTATCAAAGGAATAAAGTCAACCACAAAATAAGAATTAATTCAAAAAGATACATACACCCTACTATTAGCAGCAACATTATTTATAATTGCCAAGATATGGAAGCATCCTAAGTGCACGTCAATAGTTGAATATATAATGGAGACGCAGCATACATATATGTAATGGAATACAACTCACCCATAACAAAGAAGGATATTTTGCCATTTCCAGCCCTTCATTCACTTTTTTTTTTCACTTCAAAACCAGAATGTTATAACCAGTAGAGATATTTCCATTACATCAAAAACAACAAAATACCTAGAAATAAATTTAACCAAGGAAGTTACCGAGACTCCAAAAACCAAAATGACACAAAAAAGGGAAATATTTATTGTGCTCTTGGAAGAATCAAAACTATCAAAATGGCCACACTACCCAAAGAAATCCACAGATCCAACGCAACCCCCATCAGAATACTTGCCACATTCCTCACAGAACTAGAACAAACAATTCCAAAATTTATAAGGAACCACAAAAGACCCAGAACAGCCAAAGCAATCTTCTGTAGGTCTCTCTCTCTTTTTTTCTCTTTCTTCTTTTTGTTTGCTTTTCTTATGGTTTGATGACTAGAGAAGGTCCTATAACATTTGTTGTAAAGCTGATTTGATGGTGCTGAAATCCTTTAGCTTTTGTTTATCTGTGAAGCTTTTGATTTCTCCATCAAGTCTGAACGAGAGCCTTGCTGGATAGCATATTCTTGGTTGTAAGTTTCCCCCTTTCATCACTTTAAGTATATCATGCCACTGCCTCCTGGCCTGTAGAGTTTCTGCTCAAAAATCAGCTGGTAACCTTATGGGATTTGCCTTGTATGTTATTCATTGCTTTTCTCTTGCTAATTTTAATATTTTCTCCTTATCCTTAACTGTTGTCAATTTGATGCCTGTGTGCCTTGGTGTGCTCCTCTTTGGGTGGATCCTGTGTGGAACTCTCTGCACTTCCAGGGCTTGGGTGACTGTTTCCTTTCCCAAGTTGGGGAAGTTTTCAGTGATTATCTCTCCAAAAAATTTCTCAGGTCCTTTCTGTCTCTCTTCTCTTTCTGGGACCCCTATAATGCTAATATTAGTGTGCTTCATGTTGTGCCTGAGTTCTCTTAAACTACCCTCATTTCTTTCCATTCTTTTTTCTGTTCTGAAGTAGTGATTTCCACTAATCTGTCTTCTAGCTCACTGGTCTGTTCTTTTGCCTCATTTAGTCTATTCTTGGTTCCTTCTAGTGTATTGTTTATTTCAATGATTGTATTCTTCAACTCTGTTTGGGTATTCTTTATATTTTCCAACCACTTGCTAAAAAACTTCGCTCTGTGCATCTATACTCCTCTTGAGTTCTCTGAACATCTTGGCCATTATTACTTTAAACTCTTTCTCAGATAAATTGCCTATCTCCTCATCACTTACTTCTTCTGGGTTTTATCTTGTGCCTTGGCCTGGGAGATAGTCCTTTGCTGTCTCATATCGTCTATCTTTCTATGTGTTTGTGGATACCTTCCACAGACTTTGGGATTATTGTTTCCTTGTTTCTAGTATCTTCCCCTGGTGGATGAGGCTAGACTAGAGGTTTATGCAGGGTTTCTGGCAGGAGGAGCCAGTGCCTGCCCACTGCTGGGTGAAGCTTGGTCCTGGACCTCTGGTGGGTACGGCTGTGTCTAGAGGCCTTTGTGGCTCAGGAAGTCTGCTGATGGGTGGAGCTGTGTTCCCACCCTGTATGTTGTTTGGCCTGAGGCTTTCCTACACACTGTTGGGCAGGGCTTGGTCTCAGTGCTAATGATCCAATCAAGATGTCAGCCTCCAGGAAAGCTCCTGTAGATGAACACTCCCAGATTGTCCTCCACCAGCTTTTATGTCCCCTGGGTGAGCTGCATCTGTCCCCCATATCCCCAGGAGACCCTCCAAATCCAGCAGGCAGGCCTGGCCCAGGTTCCTATGAAATCACTGCCTCTGCCCTTGGGCCTGGTGCATGTGAGTTTCCATGTATACTACCCAAGTGAATGGAGTCTCCGTTTCCCCCAGTCCTGTGGGGCTCCCAGAGCCAAGTCCCCCTGGCCTTCAAAACCAGACGTCCTGGGATCTCCTTCTCTTCCCAATGCTGGGACCCAAGCTGGGGGCCCTGATGTGGGGCTTAGAGCTCTCACTCCTGTGGCAGGGCCTTTGGGGCTTAACAAATCTTCATCTTGTGGGTTACCCACCTGAGGGGTATCATGAGCACTCCCCTCCTACCATCCTGCTATGGTTCCCTCTTTATGTTTCCAATTGTAGAAGATCTTTTTTGCTAGGTTCTAGTCTTTTTTCGATGGTTGTTTAGCATTCAATTGTGGTTTTGCTGTACTCACAAGGAGAGGCAAGCTCGTGGTCCTACCACTCTGCCATCTTCCAGCTGATGTTTTAAATTAAAATATATTTGACATATACCATTGTATAAATTTAAAGTGTCCAAACTGGTAATATGTTATATTTATACACTATAATATGATCACGATTGGAGCCATAATTAGCACCTCTGTTACATTATATAATTATCCTTCTAAGTTTAACTTTTTCTACTGAATTATAGTTGAGTTACAATATTAGTTTTGGGAATATAACATAGTGATTCAGTGTTCATATAGATTATACTCTGTTTACATTATGGTAAAATGTTGGCTCTGTTCCTTGTGATGTGAAATATGTCCTTCTAACTTATTTATTTTATACATGGTAGTTTGTACTTCTAAATCCTTACCCTATCTCATACCACCCTCCTTTTCTCTCCCCAGTGATAACCACTAGTTTCCTCTCTATATCTGTGAGTCTGTTTCTGTTTAGTTATATTCATTTGTTTTATTTTTTAGATTCCATGTATAAGTGATAGCATACAGTATCTGTCTTTCTCCGTCTGACTTACTTCACTAAGCATAATACCCTCCACATCCATCCATGTTGTTGCAATGACAAAATTTAATTCTTTTATGGCTAAGTAATATTCCATTGTGTGTGTGTGTATGTATGTGTGTGTGTGTGTGTGTGTGTGTGTATATATATATATATATAATCACATGTCTATCCATTCATCTGTTGATGGACATATAAATTGATTCCATGTCTTGGCTGTTGTAAATAATGCTCCTATGAATATTGGGGAGCACGTATCTTTTTAAATTAGAGTTTTCATTTTCTGGTAGTTCTATTTTTAGGTTTTTGAGGAACCTCCATACTGTTTCCCACAGTGACTGCACTAATTTACATTCCAAAAAGTGTACTGGGTTTTCCTTTTCTTTATATTGTTTCATGTCACCTGCAAATAGTGACAGTTTTACTACTTCTTTCCATTTGGTATTTTTTAATTTCTTTTTCTCTTCTGATTGTTGAGGTTAGGAATTCCAATACTATGTTAAACAGAAGTAATGAGAGCAAACATCTTTGTCTTGTTTTATTTTAGAGAAAAAGCTTTCAATTTTCCATCATTGAGTACTGTGGTAGCTGTGGATTTGTCATAAATGGCCTTTATTATGTTGAGGTATGTTCCTTCTATATAAACTTTGATGAAATTTTTTATCGTGAATGGATGCTGAATTTTGTCAAATGCTTTTTTTGTGTCTATTGAGATGATCATGTAATTTTTATCCTTCCTTTTAGTAATGTGGTGTATCACCTTGATAGATTTCTGGATTTTGAATTGTCCTAGCATCTCTGAAAAAATTCCACCTGATAATCATGTATGATCCTTCTTATGTGTTGTTGAATTATGTTTGTTAATATTTTGTTTAGGATTTTTCATCTGCAGTCAAGATATTGATCTATAATTTTCCTATTTTTTGTCCTCTGTTTTTCTGCTTTTTGGTATCAGGGTAATGAAGCCTTGTAGAACAAATTTGGAAGTGTTCCCACCTCTTCAGTTTTTTGGAATAGTTTGAGAATGATAAGTATTATCTCTTCTTTATATGTTGGATAGAATCCCCCTGAAGCCACCCAGTCCTAGACTTGTGTTTGCTTGGAGTTTTTTAGTGACTATTTTGATTTCACTATAATTGATCATTCTGTTCAGGCTGTCTGTTTCTTCCTAATTCCACTTAAAATGTATTTTAATAGAAATTTATCCATTTCTTCTAGGTTTTCCATTTTGTTAGCATGTAACTGTTTACAGAGGTGTTGTATCATATTTTTGTATCTGTGTTGTGATTTCTCCTCTTTTATTCCTCTGGTGTGTGTGTGTGTGTGTGTGTGTGTGTGTGTGTGTGTGTGTTTGTGTGTGTGTAGTCTTTCTTTTTTTCTTAATGAGCCTGGGTAAAGGATTGTCAATTTTGTTTATCTTTGAAAAAAAAAATGGCTCTTGGTTTCATTGATCTTTTCTTCTGTTTTTTTAGTCTCTATTTATTTGTTTCTTCTTTGATCTTTTTCATTTCCTTCTATCTGCTGACTTTGGGCTTTGTTCTTTTTCTAATTCCTTTAGATGGTATGTTAGATTGTCTTTTTGAAGATTTTTCTCATTGTGAGGTGGTTCTATGTTGCTATAAACTTCCCTCTTGGAACTTATGCTATGTCCCATTCATTTTGGGAAGTTGTATTTCTGTTTTCATTTATCTTGAGGTATTTTCTACTTGACTCTTTGATTTCCTTATTGACCCTATGGTTTTATTAGTAATATGTTGCCTGGTTGCCATGTGTGTTTTCTTTTCCCATTTTTCTTCCTGTAATTGATTTTTGGTTAAATATTGTTCTGGTCAGAAAAAATGCTTGATATAATTTCTGTCCTTTTAAATTGTTGAGACTTGTTTTGTGGCCTAGCATGTGATCTGTCCTGGAGAACATTCCATGCGCACTTGAAAAGAATGTGTATTCTGCTGGTTTTGGATGTAACGTCCTATAGATATCTGTTAAGTTCACCTGGTCTATTGTGTTGCTTAAGACCACTGTTGCTTTATTGATTTTGTGTTTGGATGATCTATTGTCTATTGATATAAGTGGAGTGTTAAAGTCCATTACTATTATTATGTCATTGTCAATTTCTCTCTTAATGTCTATTAGCATTTGGTTTATATTTAGGTGCTCCTGTATTGGGTGCATCTATGTTAAGGAGTATAATATGCTTTTCTTGTATTTATCCCTTTATCATTATATGATGCCTTTCTCTTTATTTATTTGGGGGGGTAATTAGGTTTATTTGTTTGTTTTTAAATGGAGGTACTGGGGACTGAACCTAGGACTTCGTACATGCTAAGCACACACTCTACCACTAGCTATATCCTCCCTGCTTATAATGGCTTTCTTTGTCCTTCAATATAACCTTTGTTGTAAAGCCTATTTTGTCTGATAGGAGAATTGTTATCCTCTGCTTTGTTTTTATTACCATTTTGAAATAATTTTTCCATCCTACAACTTTTAGTCTGTGTGTGTGACTTTAGCCCTGAGTAAGTCTCTTTCAGGAAGCATATTGAAGGGACTTTAAAAAAAAATCAAATTAGCCACCCTTTGTCTTTTGATTGGAGCAGTTGGTCCATCGACATTTAAGGTAATTATTGATAGGTATGTACTTATTGCCTCTTTATTACTTGTTTTCTGGTTGTGGTCACAGTTCTGTGTTCACTACTTCTTTTTATTTCTATCCTTGTGGTTTGATGGTTTTCTTTAGCAGTATGCTTGCTTTCCTTTCTTTTCAGTTTTGGTGTATCTATTGTAGGTTTTTTATTTGTGGTTAACATGGGATTTATATATGTAGATCTATAGTTATGTCTACTTGTTTTAAACTGGTAGTCATTTAAGTTCAAACACATTCTAAAAGATCTACATTTTTTCCTCCCCTACCCCACATTTTGTGGTTTTGATGTCATACTTTATATATTCATGCTTATCTCTTAACTATTTATTGTGATCATAGTTGCTTTTAAAATTTTTTATCTTTTAATCTATGTATTGGCTTATTTAAGGGGTTGATCCTCTGTCCTTACCATATACTGTCCTTTCCTAATGGGATTTAGCCTTTCCTGCAGATTCCTACTTTGTTTCCATTTAGAGAAGACCCTACAACATTTCCTTTAGGACAGATTTTGTATTTATAAACACTTTAAAGTTTCCCTTGTCTGAGGAGTTCTTTATCCTTTCTTCTGTTCTAAATGATAATCTTGCTTGGTAGATTTTCCTAGGTTTCAGGTTTTTCCCATTCATCACTTTCTGTGAAGTCTCCTCCTTGCCTTGCAGATGGCCATCTTCTCTCTGTGTCCTCACATGATGAGTCTTGTGTGTGTGTATAAGAATGATGTCTCTGTTGTAGTGTTTCTGCTATAATGACATGAATCAGAATGCAGTAGAATCCACCCTAATGGGCTTCATGTTAATTTAGCACCTCCTTAAAGTCCCTTTTCTAAATATAGTCATCTTCTGAGATATTGGGCTTTGGGGATTCACCCTGTCAATTTGGAGTTCAGTTCAGCTTATAACTCTCAGCCCTCTGGACCCATAGTTTGTTTCTTTCTCACATGAAAAATGCATTTGCCCCTTCTTTCCAGTAATCTCCAAAGCATTAACACATTGTAGCATCAACTCCAAGTCCCCTATCTCATCTAAATATTGTCTAATTCAGCTGTGGTTGAGATACACAATCTGACTCACTCAGAGAAAAAGTCCTTTCCATCTATAAACCTGTAAAAGCAGATAAATTTCACAGTGGAACAGCATAGAATAGACATTCCCATTCTAAGAGCAAGAAATCAGGAAGAAGAAACAAGTCACCTGTCCAAAGCAAGTAAAAATCCTAGGAGGGTAAATTCCATAAAATTTTAAAGTTTGAGAAGTATCCTGTTTGGCTGGATGTTCTGTTCTCTGGGCTGTCTGCATGAGAACCCCACCTTTCACACTCCCAGTAGCTATGAACACACCTACTGTCCATATTTTTGTTCATCACACCATTCACTAATAACAGTAGCTACTCTCTGTGGAGTAATGGCTGAAGCTGAGACTCAGACGGGAGTGGATATATATACCATATGCATGGAGAATCTTATAGT
Organism: Camelus ferus; assembly: GCF_009834535.1. NCBI lineage: Eukaryota > Metazoa > Chordata > Mammalia > Artiodactyla > Camelidae > Camelus > Camelus ferus. Next base: position 11,271,234 of record NC_045704.1, on the reverse strand, counting down.
ACTAGAAATGTAACTAAACTATCACATAAAAATACAAGTAGAAATTTAGACAAGGTGAGGTGGCAAACGAATATGTTCCAGGCAAAGGAACAAGATAAAACCCCACAAGAAGAACTAAGTGATGAGGAGATAGGAAATCTACCCAAGAAAGAGTTCAGAGTGATAATTGTGAAGATGATCAGAAAACTTGGGAGGAGAATGGAAGCACAGTGCAAAAAGTTAGAAGTTTTTAGTGAAGGATTAAAAAATATAAAGATCTACCAAACAGATGAAGAAAACAATTACTGAAATGAATAATACACTAGAAGGAACCAAGGGTAGACTAAATGAGGCAGAAGAACAGATCAGTAAGCTAGAAGACAGAGTAGTGGAAATCACTGCCACAGAACAGAAAAAAGAAAAAAAAAGAAATGAGGATATTTTAACAGACCTCTGTGACAACATGAAACACACTAATATTTGCATTATAGGGGTCCCAGGAAGAGAAGAGATAGAGAAAGGATCTGAGAAAATACTTGGAGAGATTATAGCTGAAAACATCCCTAAATGGGAAAGGAAATAATTACCTAAGTCCAGGAAGTACAGAGAGTTCCATACAGGATAAACCCAAAAAGGAGCATGCCAAGGCACATAGTCATCAAATTGACAAAAATTAAAAGATAAGGAGAAGGGGGCGGTACCAACATGGCAGAACCGATGGACACATAGCTCATCCCCTTACATGACTACACCAAAAGTTATATCTGGAGACCCATCAGTTCTCAAAGAACACCTACTGAAACTGGCAGAATATCTCTTAAAGATAAGGAGAAAACATTAAAAGCAGCAAGAGAAAAGCAAGAAATAACATACAAGGGAAATCCCATAAGGTTATCAGATGATTTTTCAGCAGAAACTCTGCAGGCCGGAAGGGAGTGTCATGATAGATTTAAAGTAATGAAAGAGAAAAACCTACAACCAATACCCTACCCAGACAGGCTCTCATTCATATTTGATGGAGAAATCAAAAACTTTACAGATAAGCAAGAGCTAAAAGAATTCCATGCCACCAAACCAGCTTTACAGCAAACGCTAAAGGAACTTCTCTGGGTAGAAAAGAAAAGGACACAAATAGAGACAAGAAAATTAAAAAATGGAAAAATCTCACCAGTGAAGGCAAACACAAAGTAAAGGTAGGAAATCGTCCACTCACAAACTAATTGGGAGGTTAAAAAACAAAGGTAGTAAAATCACAATAAGCAGTTAAAGGATATACAATATAATTAGATGTAAAATACAGTAACAAAACCAGTACTTGTGAGGGGAGGAGAGTACAAATGCAGGGTATCTAAAATGCATTTGAAATTAAGAGTTCAGTAACTTAAAACAAATATATATATATATATATACACACACACATATATATATATACACACACACATATATATATAAACTTCTATGCCAAAACTTCATGGTAACTGCAATCCAAAAATTTATAATAGATATACACACACAAAGAAGAGAGGAATCCAAATATAAAACTAAAGATAGTTATCAAATCACAAGAGAAGAGAATAAATTAAGAAAAGGAAAAAAAAGATGTACAAAAAATAAACCCAAAACAACAAAATAGCAATAAGGACATATGTATTGATAATTACCTTAAATACACAGAGATTAAGCTCCAACCAAAAGACATAGACTGGCTGAAAGGATACAAAAACAAGACCCATGTGTATGCTGTCTATAAGAGACCCACTTCAGAGCTAGAGACACATACAGGCTGTAAGTAAGGGGATAGAAAAAGCTATTCCAGGCAGATGGAAACCAAAATAAAGCTGTAGTAGCAATACTTATATCAGACAAAATGATCTTAAAATAAAGACTTACAGAAGGACACTACGTAATGATCAAGAGGTCAATCCAAGAAGAAGACATAGCAATTGTAAATATATATGCACCCAACATAGGAATACCTCAATATATAAGGCAACTGTTAACATACATTAAAGATGAAATCAATGGTAACACAATAATAGTGGGGGACTTTAACACCCCACTTACATCAATGGACAGATCATCCAGACAGAAAATCAATAAGGAAATACAGGCCGTAAATGACACATTAGATCAGATGGACTTAATTGCTATTTATAGAGCATTCCATCCAGAAGCAGCAGACTACACAGTCTTCTGAAGTGTGCTTGGAACATTCTCCAGGATAGAGCACATGCTGGTCCACAAAGCAAGTCTTGGTAAATTTAAGAAAATTAAAATCATATCAAGCATCTTTTCCTATTACAATGCTGTGAGATTAGAAGTCAACTATAAGAAAAAAACTGCAAAAAACCCCACAAATACATGGAGGCTGAACAATATGCTACTAAACTGCCAATGGATCAGTGAAGAAATCAAGGAGGAAATAAAAAAATACTTAGAGACAAATGAAAATGAAAACACAACGATCCAAAACCTCTGGGACACAGCAAAAGCAGTTCTCAGAGGGACATTTATAGCGATAAAAGCTTACCAGGAAACAAGAAAAATCTCAAATAAACAACCTAACCTTACACTTAAAGCAATTAGAGAAAGAAGAGCAAACAAAATCCAAAGTTAGTAGAAGGACACAAATCATAAAAATTAGAGCAGAAGTAAATGGAGACTAAAAATACATATATAAAAGATCAATGAAAATAAAAGCTGGTTCTTTAAAAAGATAAATTGATAAAGCTTTGGCCAGACTCATCAAGAAGAAAAGGGGGGAGAGCCCAAATTAATTAAATCAGGAATGAAAAAAAGTTATAACTGACACCACAGAAATACAGAGAATTGTAAGAGGCTACCAAGAGCAACCATATGCAAACAAAATGGACAAGCTAGAAGAAATGGACAACTTCTTAGAAAGGTACAATTTGCCAAGACTGAACCAGGAAGAAATAGAAAATATGATCGGGCCAATTACCAGCACTGAATGAAATCAGTAATTTTAAAACTCCCAACAACAAAAGAACCCCTCCAGAACCAGATAGCTTCACAGTGAAATTATACCAAACATGTTAAAATTTGTATCAAAACACAAAGGACCCCAGATAATCAAAACAATCTTGAGAAAGAAAAATGGGGCTGGGGGAACCATGCTCCCTGACTTCAGACTATACCACAGAGCTTCAGTAATCAAAACAGAATCATACTGGCACAAAAACGGACACATAGATCAATGGAACAGGAGAGAAAGTCCAGAAATAAACCCACACACATATGGTCAATTAACCTATGACAAAGGAGGCAAGAATATACAGTGGAGAAAAGACAGTCTCTTCAGTAAGTGGTGTTGGGAAAACTGGACAACTACCTGTAAAAGACTGAATTAGAACATTCTCTAACACCATATACAAAAAGAAAAACTCAAAGTGGTTTAATGATCTAAATATAAGGCCAGATACTCTAAAATTCCTAGAGGAGAACATAGGCAGAACATTCTTTGACATAAATTGCAGCAATATTTTTTTGGATCCATGTCCTAGAGCAATGGAAATAAAAGCAAAAATAAACAAATGGGAACTAATTAAACTTAAAAACTTTTGTGTATCTAATGATACCATAAAATTAAAAGACAAACTACAGAGTGGGAGAAAATATCTGCAAGTGACACAAGGGACTAATTACCAAAATATACAAATTGCTCATACAAGCTTAATATAAAAAAAAAAAAAATCAAAAAAAGGACAGAAGACCTAAATAGACACTTCTCCAAAGAAGACATCCAGATGGCCAACAGGCACATGAAAACATGCTCAGCGTTGCTAATTATTAGAGGAATTTATCAAAACTATCACTTCACACCAGTCTTAATGGCCGTCATTTAAAAGTCTACAAATAATAAATGCTGGATTGTGTGGAGAAAAGGGAATCTTCCTATACTGTTGGTGGGAATGTAAATTGGTGCAGCCACTATGAAAGGACAGTATGGAGATTCCTTAAAAAACTAAAAATAGGGTTACCATATGATCCAGCAATCCCACTCCTGGTCATATATCTGAAGAAAACTATAATTTGAAAAAATACATGCACCTCAATGTTCATAGCAGGAGTATTTACAATAGCCAAGACATGGAAACAATGTAAATGTCCGTGGACAGATTAATGAATAAATAAGATGTGAGATATATATATAGCGATATATATACACACACACATACATATGCATATATATACATATATACACACATATACACATACATACACACATACATATACATACACACACATGACTATATACAAAGGAATATTAGCCATAAAAAAATGAAGTAATGCCATTTGCAGCAACTTGGATTTACATAGAGATTATCATACTAGGTGAAGTAAATCAGACAAAGACAAATACCATATGATATCTCTTATACATGGAATCTAAAAAAAGATAAAAATTTTATTTACAAAACAGAAATAGACTCACCGACATAGAAAACAAACTATGGTTACCAAAGTGGGAAAGGGGGAAGGGATAAATTAGGAGTTTGGGATTAACAGATACATACCACTATATATAAAATAAACAAGAATGACCTACTGTATGGCGCAGGGAACTATATTCAATTTCTTGTAGTAAGTTATAATGGAAAAGAATCTGAAAATATGTGTGTGTGCGTATATATATATATATATATACGCACACATACATACACATACATACATACATATTGGATCACTTTTTGGACACCTGAAAGTAACATTGTAAACCAACTACACTTCAAAAAAAATAAAATTGAAAAATAAAAAAACCCATTCCTTAATTCCTATTTCTCTAGAATCGCTCCTTGTAACAGTGATTCTAAATTGTTTGATATTCATAAAATGGAGTCCTATATAGCAATGCCAAAGAATGATGTACAACTTTATACAAATTTAAATTCACAAGCAACATAGAAAATTAAGAAGTCTAATACAAAAATGTAAATGCATTATTTTCTCCACATAAAGTCCAGAAGTGCTGAAAGTAATCTATGCTGTTAGATGTCACAGCAGGGGTTATCCTAGGTGTAGTGACAGGAAGGAGCCAGTTAGGGTGTCTGTGGGGTCTGACAACATTCTATTTATTGATATGGGTACCACGTACAGAAATGTGTTCAGTTTGAGCGATTTCTTTGATCTGTGGTCTTCGGGCCTGTGCATGTATTTAACACATTTAAAATAGATGCCACCAAAAAAGGTGGAATTTGAGAGTAGATTTATGTGTAATGTCCTTATATTGTCAATGTGTAGTTTTTAAAAGTACAGTGAAATATCTAGGTTATAAATTAGCAAATAACTAAATACACAACTTCAAAAGAAAAGGGGTCAGATATAAATTTCTTTTTAAAAGTTATTAGAAAAGAAGTAAACATAGATCAAATAAGGAATTAAACCACGTCTATTGGAAAAGCCCTGAAAACTTGATAAACCCAAATATATTGATTATTTATAATAACATAGACTACTTACTCCTTATAAAGACAAACATTTCTAGTATATTCATTGGATTTTTCTCAAGTAATAACACCAAAATATGTGAACTGAAGTAGCAATGAGAAAATGTATTTCATGGAATTCTTTATTTTTTAGCAATAAAACAAATAGCATGGCAATATATGTATGTAATTACATACACTTAAAAGTTTCTCATTATTGTAATTAATATCATTAAAATTTGTATTGAATACTGAATAATTTTCCAGCATGTTGACAAACATGATTGACTTTTTATGTATATATTTACATACATACGTATCCTCAGATACACACACATGCATATACACACCCTAAGGTAGATGTGTGTTTGTATACATTTTTTCTTCTTTCTTTATGACTTAATATGGGGCGAATATTTAAGTTTCTGATGTGAGCTACAAATATGAGTTTCTTGTTTGGGCACAAGGTTTTATATATATTATATATTATATATATATATATATTTTAAAAATTATGTATATCTCCACTGTATCAAAATAATTGGTTTTCAAATTTCCCATTTCTTAATACTTTGTATTAGCTTCATAATATAAATACAGAGTGACCTATATTAAAATCTTTCCCAAAAGTGAGGAAATATACACTTTTTCCCCTGTATATCCAAAAGCCATAAACTCTACATAAACAGAATGGATTCATGTCTTTCCCTTTCAGATAGCTCTTCCTGCAGAGCTCCAAGTTTAATGAAGGCTCTGCCATAAACTAGTTTCAACACTTCAGACGTATGAGTGTGCACCTACAAACCCCATTCTCGCCAACCTGGCCAAGTCATCTTGGCATAATACAGAAAAATCTGCCTTCTACATGTCCAGCACATGTCTTTTAATTGTCGCACTCACTTGATGGTTTTTAAAAATCAGCTGAATTCCAATCAGTAAAAAAATGATCCTTATATAATGTGATAGAGGTGCTAATTATGGCTCCAATGACAATCATATTGCAATCTACAAATGTAACAAACAGCTTAACATGGTGTACATCTTAAATTTACACCATGTTATATGTCAAATATATTTCAATTAAAATTAGCTGTTATATATATATAATACATACAGTATATTACTCAGCACATTCTTTATCCATTCCTCTGTTGTATATTTCAATTAAAATCAACTAAGTAATATATATGCATATTTTTTATCCATTTATCTATTGATGGACACTTAGTTTGCTTTCCTACCTTACCTATTGTAAATAATGCCACTGTGAACATTGGAGTGCATGTATCTTTTTGAATTAGTGTTTTTGTTTTTGTTGGATATATTGAGGAATGGAACTGCTGTATCATAATAGTTCTATTGGTAGTTTTTCGAGGAGCCTCTGTACTCTCTTCCATAGTGGCTGCACAAATTTACATCCCAGCAACAGTGTACAAGGGTTTGCTCTTATCCGCATCCTTGCCAGCATTTGTCATTTGTAGGGTTTTTGATGATAGGCATTTTTTCAGGTATGAGGTGATATCCATTTTAGTTTTGATTTGCATTTTTCTGATGGTTAGCAATGTTGAGCATTATTTCATGTTCTTGTTGGTCGTCTGTATGTCTTTTGGAAAAATGTCTATTGAGCTCTTCTGCCAATTTTTGAACTGAATTTTTTTGGCATGCAGTTGTATGAGCTGTTTATATATTTTGGTTATTAATACCTTAACAGTCATACCATTTGCAAATGTTTTCTCTCATTCAGTAGGTTGTCTTTATTAGTATATAGAAAAATAACAGATTTTTGTATATTAATCTTGTATCCTGCAACTTCACAGAATTCATTTATTAGTTCTAATAGGTTTTTTTTTTGGTGGACACTTTAGGGTTTTTTATATATATTATCATGTCATGATCAAATAGTGACAGTTTGACTTCTTTCCTTCCAATCCAGATGCCTTTTATTTTTCTCTTGTTTGAGTGCTGTGGCTAGGACGTTCACCATCATGTTAAACAGAAGTGGCGAGACTGGGCATCCCTGGCTTGTTTCTGATTTTAGAGGAAAGGTTTCAGTTTTTCACCAAATTTCCTGATTTCACAGAAAAGGTTTGAGTCTGATGTTAGCTGTGGGTTTGTCACAAATGCCCTTTTGATGGTGAGAAATATTCCCTTTTGGTGAGAGTTCTTATCATGAATGGATGTTGATTTTGTCAAATGCTTTTTCTACGTCTATAGAGATGGTCATGTAATTTTTATCCTTCCTTTTGTTAATGTCTGTCACACTGAATGATTTGTGGACATTAAACCCATTTTGGTTCCCTTGAGTAATACCCACTTGATCATGTGATCCTTTTTATATGCTGCTGGTTTTGGCTCACTAATATTTTAAGGATTTTAGCATGTATCCTCAATGGAGATATTGGCTTATATTTTCTCTTTTGTATTGTCTATGTCTGGTTTTGGTATCAATGATAAAGGAAGTTTCCTAAAATGGTTTTGGGAGTGTTCCATCCCCTCAAGTTTTTGAAATAGGTTGAGAAAGATAGATATTAACTCTTCCTTATGCTTTGTGGAAATCCCCTGTCAAGTCTTCTGTCCTAGACTTTTGTTTCCTGGGATTTTTTAAATTACAAATTTAATTTTACTACTAGTGATCTGTCTGATTAGATTGTCTACTTCTTCCTATTTCACTTTTGGAAGGTTGCATGTTTATAGAAATTTGTCCATTTTGTCTGAGTTGTCCAATTTATCTGTATCTAAATGTTTATAACATTCTCTTATTATTTTTTTATCTCTGTGATATGGTTGTTATTTCTCCTCTTACCTTCTTATTTTGGTTTTTCCAGTCCTTTCTTTTTTTCTTGTTGACCCTGATTAAAACCTTATCAGTTTTCTTTATCTTTTGAAAAAAAAAAACAGCTCTCATGTCATTAACCAATTTTATGGGGTTTTTTTGTCTCTACATTTAAAATTTTCCTCTTTGATTCTTATTTCCTCTATCTTTTGAATTTGAAATTGTTCTTCTTCTATTTCTTTTAGATGGTAGTTTAAGTTGTTTATTTGGGATTTTTCTTGTTTATTGAGGTAGACCTTTATCATTATAAATTTCCCTCTTAGAATTGCTTGTGTTGTATCTCATAGATTTCGAAAAGTTTTGTTTTTATTTTACTTTGTTTCAAGTTATTATTCTGATTTTTAAAATTTGCCCTTTGACCCATTGATTTTTTAGTAGCATACTGTTTAGTTTCCAGGTTTGATCTTCTTAAATTAAGTAAATGAGCATTAGTGCATTTGATATTTGCAAGAATGATAAAATCTGTCAAGTTATCAGATAAAATGCTCTTATTTTGTGAGAACCTCCTTTGCAACCTTCTTTCTTTTTTGATGTATTTGTTTTGCTTCAAATTCTTATCACTGATGGAGGTCAATAATTGTGAAATATATTTTACTACAAGAGTTTCATATGAATTAGCATTTACTTTGCAAATATGTCCAACACAATTGACTTTGGTTAGTGCAAACAAACAATTTCTGTAATGAGTTATTTGTCATGTTCTTCCTTTTACTTGTATGCCTTTGAATACACTTCTCAGGTATTTTGTCTCATTCCATTTATCTACCAATACTTTAACTGATGGTTCAGTTCAGTTCAGTTGTCTGAAGATTAGGAAAGTACTAGTTTTAGGGTAGAGAAACATCTAAGGAAGTGAAGAATCCAGAGGGGCACACATAGTTTATACTCTCCTCCATGAGAGACCCTGTGTGCCAACAGGGATCATGGAAAAGGAAATCCCTCTCAAAAACACTTCTTCAGTCTCCTTAGGGGTGCTAATGAGAAACGTGTAATTGTTTTTGATCATTAACAACTGAGAGGAAAGTTTTCAGAAGTGTTCTCAGATCCCAAGCCTACACTCCCATTGCTGCCAAAGATGGAATGATAATTGCAGTTCTGAGGGAATGGGGCAGGGAGTAAGAGAATCACAAACCCATATATCAGGCTGTGGTTGTCTCCCTCCCACACAGATACTAGCTTATAAAGACCATCCCACTGAGTCCATTGTCCTGGCAGCAGGGAGGAATCAGGTAAGTGTTTTCTGTTTCATTCTGAGAAGCAGAGTCTGTAAGAGAAAGGCAGATCAAGATTCTTCACAAGTGATCACATCAGAAAAAGCCAGTTGTCTGTTTAGTAACCTGATTTAGTGCCAACCCTCTGTGGGAAGGTGGAATAATTCTGAGATATGAGCTAAGCTAGTGAAGAGAGATGGGATCCTAGATCCTACACCAATTCCTGATGGCTCCTCGTACAATTTAATGTAATCCTTACTGACAGTGATTGTTGTGGCTGAATCCAAGTGATAACATTGCCATATTATGAAGGTGCTTAAAAACGTAGTTGTAAAATCAACCTGCTATTCAGTCTACCTGATTGGCAACTAGAGTAAAAGTTGATGATTGCTAGAAGTGGACCTTAAGCTTTGTAATAAAGAGTAAAATGAATCTAATTATCTAACCTTGTGCAGAAAGCATATCCAAATGTAAATGGCTTGACTAGAAAGGTTTTCTCTAATTTTAGACATTTGATGCAATTAATGGAGACATTAATTTCGTCTCCACTAAAAATTCCATAGGGTGTTGGTTATGGTGAGGTTATCGGCACTCTTAAATTTAATGAGCAGTTGACATGATAATTGTGACTTACAGCCAGCAGCTGTCACTCTCATATCATGTTGTTTCTACCCATTTAAATAGTATTCTATTATCAATCCAAAAATCTAATTTTTCAATTTTTAAAATGCACAAGAATACATACCCTTTAGGGGCTGTTTTGCATCTATATCTTGTATGATAATATCATTCACAAATCTTCATTCTTTTTGAGTGTTTTTCACGTAACTATGGCATTAACAGATAAGGATATCATCCTAAAGTAATAAGTTAGTACACTATTTTGTCATGTATCAATTTTTTATGCCCTAAAGTTTACAGTATTCCATGTGCTGATTAAATAATTCCTGTGATAGGTGCCATTATACTTGCTTCTCTGATACAAAAGCCAAAGCGTCTTCCTGTAGCCATGCTAATACTGAACCATTTTCATTTTTATCATGTTAACTTGTCATGAGGCAGGTTCTTGCAGTATTCTGCCTGCAGCAGTGCATGTACATGTATTAAGATACCTAACACTTTATTCATAATTAATAGTCCCATATAGAATCAAATGTTACACAAATGGAAACTTGTTGTAATGAAAATTATAAAATACCGCAAGTCTAAAATCAAATGACAAGTTGTGAAATCAAAACTAAATATAGATCATATAGGTCTGGATTAGCATATAAATATACTTAATCAGCTTTTTGGCAGAGCATGGTGGTTCAATGCACTGTCTTTATCAGGCCAAGGGATTTCACATCCCCAACTCTGCCCTACGCAGCAGACTTTGACAAATACTTAACCACTCTCTTTGTACATTTTCCCCTTCTGTATGCGTGAAGTCACAGAAGTTCCTGGCTAATATATTTGTGAAGAATGAAGTGGTCATGTGTGTAGCTGTTACTGAGTAATTAAACATTATAAGTGAACTTTAAATTTTATACATTCAACCTTTGGAAAGCTGCTAGTAATAGAAAAACATGAAGTAAAACATTTTAAGTGGGAACTACTGGTAACTGCAGAATACCAGGTTTCAGCTGACATTATATAAGTAGTCCAAATCTCATATTCCCATACAGGACATTTTAACTCAGAAGAAGTTATCAGTGACTGGTGTCTGACAGAATGGACAGCAGAGATCTGACAATAGACATGTTCATCTTAACACAGACTGTGGTTGGAATCCTGGGAAATTTGTCACTTCTTTGCCATTATGTCACCCTTTACTTCACTGGGTACAGGTTAAGGTCCACAGATTTGATTCTTAAGCACCTGATTGTAGCCAACTCCTTGGCCCTCCTCTGTAAAGGCGTCCCCCACACAATGGCAGCATTTGGGTGGAAACATTTCCCCAGTGAATTTGGATGCAAACTTCTTTTCTTTCTTCACAGAGTGGGGAGGGGAGTGTCCATCGGTAGCATCTGCCTCTTGAGTGTCTTTCAAGTGGTCACAATCAGTCCCAGGAACTCGAGGTGGGCAGAACTTAAAGTAAAAGCTCCCAAGTACATTGTTCCCTCTATTCTCCTGTGTTGGTTCCTGCAAATGTTGGTAAATATCATTTTTCCTGTCTGCATACATAGTAAATGGAGCAACAAAAACATCACAGACAACAGGGATTTTGGATACTGTTCTTCCATTCGTCATCACAAAACCAGTAATGTGTTATTTGCCACATTGCTTTTGTTCCCTGATGTCTCATGTTTGGGGCTTACGCTCTGGGCCAGTGGCTCTATGATTTTTATCCTGCACAGGCACAAACAGAGGGTGCAACACATTCGGAGGACCAATGCCTCCCCCAGCGGCTCCCCTGAGTCCAGAGCTACTAAAACCATTCTTCTCCTGGTGAGCACCTTTGTTTACTTTTACACTCTTTCCTCCATCTTTCAGGTTGTTTTGTCTCTTTTTGAGAATCCCAGCAGGTTCATTGTGAACATCACTGTAATCATGGTTGCATGTTTCCCAGCTCTCAGCCCCTTTGTGCTCATGAGCCGTGACTCTACTGTACACAGCCTCTACTTTGCTTGGATAAAGAATACAAAATATCCTACTATGATGAGAAATATGTAAATTGTATGTAATGCCACATGCACAGTTGCCAATTCATTCATTCATTCGTTCATTCACCTCTGAGTCTTAACTAAAAATTTGAATCTCAAGAGAATACTAAATAAGACATGCTGAGCATTTTCTTCAAAATGAGCAATTGTACTAATACTGTCATGAAATGTAATCATCTTATAAAGAAATATATTATTGTAAATTTTCATACTAAAGAAAGGGAGTTCAGAATTTATGCAATAAAAAACATCTTGAAACAGTCTTAATATTGTAGAGTCTTCAGGTGTGTAGCATCTTCTAATGCAATAAATTTTCCAGAACTGAACTAGGCATATAGATAAAAGTATACATGAAAAATGGATGATCATGTGCAGTGCTCATTAGGGAAACTGAAGTTAATATCCTCACAGAATAAAGAATAGCCTGATGTGAAGCTGGAGTTTAAAATTAATCTCAGTCAGGGGAGCCTTTGGGGGAACAGTTATGAATTTCATGGATAACATTATGATATTGATTTGTATGAGTTGTTTATGTATTTTGGATATATAAACCCCTTATCGGTCTTATCTTTTCAAAATAGTTTTTGATTCAGTAGATTGCTTTTTCTTTTTGTTGAATATTTCCTTTCTGTGCAAAATCTTTTAAGTTTAATTAGGTCCTATTTGTCTACATTTTCTTTTGTGTCCTTTACCTGAAGAGGAAGATCCAAAGAAAAATGCTACAATTTTGTTAGGGAGTGATCTGCCAATATTTTCTTCTAGGAGTTTTGTGGTTTCCAGTCTTACATTGGGATTTTTAATCCATTTTGAGTTTATTTCTGTATACAGTATGAGAAGATGTTGAAATAATTTCAATCTTTTACATGTATCTGTCCAGTTGTCCATCACCACTTACTGAAGAGACTGGACTGTCTTTTCTCCATTGTATACTCTTGACTCCCTGTGATAGATAAGTTGACCAGAGGCATGTGGGTTTATTTCTGAGCTCCCTGTTCTGTTCCCTTGATTTTTGTGTCTGTTTTTCTGCCAGTACCATACTGTTTTCATGACTATAGCTTTGTGGGATAGCCTGAAGTCAGGGAGTTTGATACCTCCAGTTTTCTTCTTTCTTCTCAAATTTACTTTAGCTCTTTGTGATTTTTTATGGTTTTATATTAATTTTAGGATTTTTGGTCTAGTTCTGTGAGAAATTCATGGGTATTTTACTAAAAATTGCATTAAATCTGTAGATTGGTTTGGGTAGTATGGATATTTATAACAATATGAATTCTTCCAATCCAAAAAAGAAAAAGCATATCTTTCCATTTTCTTTGTATTAACTTCAAGTTCCTCAGTAAATTCAGAATATAAGATTTTCCCCTTCTTGTTTAAATGTATTCCTCAGTATTTTATTCATTTTAATACAATTTTAAATAGACTTGTTTTCTCTTATGATTCATTTAGTATTAGTAAACACTTTTAGTTTTTGCTTGTCTGAGATGTTCTTATCTCTTATATGCTAGATGATAATCTTGCTGTGTAGAGTGTCCTAGGCTGCAACTTTTTCCATTTCACTAATGTAATGTGTCTTTCTTTGCAGATAGCCGTGTTCTCTCTGTGTCCTAACATGGTGTTTCTTGTGTGTGTACATAGGTATGATCTCTCTCTGTGCCTCCAAATTTAGTTTATAATTACATGAGTCAGAGTGCTTAGGGCCCACCTCATTGGACTTGGTGTTAAATTATCATCTCTTTAAAGGCCTATCCTAAATATAGTCACCTTCTAAGATACTGGGCTTTGGACTTCAGTCTGTCAATTTGGAATTCAGTTAAGCTTATACCTCTCAGGCCTTTGGACTCCAGTTTGTTCTTTCCTCACATGCAAAATTCATTGTAATTTTCCAACAGCCCCAAAGTCTTAGCCCACAGCAGTGTCTCTAAGTACCCAGTATCATCAAAATATTATCTAACCCAAGTGTGATTGAGGCTTGAGAGGTGAATCATTCTAAGAGAAAGTCTGGTCCAGCTGGAAACCTGTGAAAGCTGATAAATTACATGGTGGGACAGCATAGGATAGACATTCACATTCCAAGAGCAAAAAATCAGAAAAAAATTACATCACCTTTCTTAAGTAGGTAAAATCATAGCATGGTGAATTCCATTAGATTTTAGAGTTTGAGAATTATCTTGTTTGACTGAATGTTCTGTCCTGTGTGCTAGCTCTGGGACCATCCCTACCTTTCAGACACTTAGTAGTCATGAGCACACCTGTTGTTCATATTTTGCTTTATTACACCATTTGTTAATAAAAGCAGTTGCTGTTATGTGGAGTAATGGCTGAAGCTGGGACTAGGACAAGACAGGATATCTATCTGTCTGTCTGTCTGTCTATCTATCTATCTATCCATCCATCCATCCATCCATCCATCCAGGATACATATTATATGTGTAATAAATTATACCTAGAGAATCTCATAGTGCAATGAAGTAAGGAAATGCTTGAAAGAATAAAAAAGAAAGAACATAATGATGGGCTATTTCAAAGATACACAAGAACCTCCTAAAAGTGTTCCCTATGGTCAAGGTAGAGCACTTGAGTTTTTAGAAAAAGTTTTATTGGATTATAACTCAAATACAAAATAAATGTACATGAGTCTAAACTGATATGAAATATGATTTAATAAATAATTTATTGGAGAAAATACAGAACTTTTTTCAGAATGACTCCACAGAATTATGTTGAAACCTTATCCTTAAAAAGGTGGAACATAACATCCCATTCTTAAATGTGGTCTGCTTATAGTGATTTTCTTCTAAAGCATATACCACAAGAAGGGGCAAAATTAATTTTCCATGAGCAAACCAGAGGCACACGACCTCATCCAGGAGAGGTAGATTAATATGAACAGTGAGAATTCGTGTTGGCTTTATGTGCCCTTCATATGATGAAATGAAAAAGGTTCTTTACAACTCTGTGGTTTTCCTCCCAAAACACAGAACCCCATACTGATCGTGAGAAAAATGTCGCATTAGTCTCAATTAAGGGTCATTGTACAAAAATACCAGACTAGTACTTCTCAAATCGGTCATGATTGTTAAAAATGAGGAATATCTGACATCTGTCCCAGGAAAGAGGAGATATGACTACAACATGCAGTTTGTTATCTGGATGAGTTCGTGGAAAGGAAAAAGGGTATGAATGAAAAACTAAAAACCTGAAGAAAGAACTGACTTTAGTTAATACAAATTAATCAGTCTTGCTTCATTAATTGTGACATCTCTACATACTAACATATGAAGAGTCAGTGAAACTGAGGGTGGAACATATGGGCAGTCTGCACAATAGTTGCCATTTTTGTAAATCTAAAAATGTTCTGAAATAAAGTTCTTTTAAAAAACACTTGCCCTAATTATAATTATTAACATGTATTTGAATGAATCTTACAGTCTTTTGTTCTGAGATGTCCCTCAAATTTTGTACCAACAGATTGGGATTCTGTGCTTGGTTTTCAGCAATCTCTGTCAAGTGGCCATAGGAGATAAGGGTCTCCTTTAAGGCACACATAGAAGCCTTCTTGTCATTTATCTGGTGATTGAACTGTGAATTCAAATCCCTGAGTGCAACCTTTTCCTTCATCTCTTTCTCTAGCAACATTAGGAGCAAGCAGCCAATGCTATTATATCTATTAGTTTTCCCCAAATAGTCAAAAGTATGTGACGTGATAATACACAGTCACCCTGATAATACTGATGCAGATATTGCATATCTGTGCTTCTGGACAGGACACTGACTATCAATGCTCCCTTTACTACTGGAAATAATCTCATTAGTGTCTTTAAACCTAATCAGATTAGAAAGCCATTTCCAGGAATCCAGAAACCAATTTTAAAGTGTTCCTTGTATTTTATTTCTCTAGGATCACTCCTTGCAACAGTGAACTGATTAAATCATTTGATATTCATAAAATAGTATCTAACACTGATGCCAATGAATAATATACAACTTTAAGCAACCTTAAATTTACAAACAAGAGAAGAAAAATTTTAAAAACTACTACAAAAAAGTAAATGCACACTTAAATGTCCGTTGACAGATGAATGGATAAGAAGATGTGGTATATATATACAAAAGAATATTACTCAGTCGTAAAATAGAATGAAATTATACCATTGGCAGCAATATAGATAGACCTAGAGATTATCATGTTAAGTAAACTAAGTCAAACTGAGAAAGGCAAGTATATGATATCTCTTACATGTGGAATCTAAAAAAATGACATAAATGTACTTATTTACAAACCATAAATAAACTCACTGACATAGAAAACAAAGTATGGTTACCGAAGAGGGACGAGGTGGGGAGATAAGTTGGGAGTTTAGGATTAACATATACATACTACAATGTATGAAATAGATAAACAACCAGTACCTACTGTATAGCACAGGGAGCTCTATTAAATATCTCTTAATAACCTATTGGGAAAGAATTTGGAAAAGATGTGTATATTTCTGTGTATATGTATAATTGAAACACTTCGCTGTGCATCAGAAACTAACACAAGATTGTAAATTAACTATACTTCAGTTTAAAAAGTAAATGCACTATTATTCTCTTCATGTAAAATTAAGATGTGCTGAAAGTAATGTATGTGGTGAGATGTCACAGCAGAGGTTCTCCTAGGTGTAGTGACAGGGTAGGAGCCAGTGGGGGCTTCTGTGGGGCCTCATAATATCTGTATAGTGACACAGGTGCAGCACAGAGAAATGTGTCCAGTTTCAGCAATTTCATTGATCTGTACTCCTAGGACCTATGCATGTCTCTTAACAAATTTTAATTATATATCACCAAAAATAGTGGCATTTGAGAAGAGATTTATATATAACATCCTTTCATTGTCATGGTGGAGTTTGAAGGTATTAAATAGAATGATTCTGTGAGTAGTTTTTAAAAGTACACTTTAAAACTTTAAAACTTAACAAATACTAAATACACAAGTGCAAAAGAAAAGGGGTAAACTATATCTGTTTTTAAATGTTTGTAAGAATAAGTTAACATAGGTCAACAAGAAACTAAACAAAATCTACTGGGGAGATCTTAAAAATCTGATACAGACCCAAATATATCAATTACTTATAATAACATAGACAACTAGCTCCTTAGAGTCAAACATTTCTGATTATATTCATTGGATTTTTCTAAAGAAATGTAGTGAAAATATAATAAAGTAGCGATGTGAAAATATATCTTACAGAATTATGTATTTTTCAACAAAACAAGCAGTGCAGCAATATACATATCAAAGAAAATCTAGTAAAGGTTAGTCATTATTTTAATTAGTTTTATTAAAAATTTTTTCTTATGAATAATTTTCCAACTTATGAATTGAAGGATAACAAACAGGACAGACTATATATATATATATACACATATATATATTTATATATGTGTGTATAAATACATATGTATTTACAGACACAGATATATATACACACTAATGTGTGTATGTTAGTGCATATATATTTTCTTCTTTATGATTTAATGTGTGGCAAATATTTAAGTTTCTGATGTGAGCTAAAATATAGGTTTCTCATTGTGGCACAAGATTATATATGTATATGCATATATCTACATTATATCAAATTAGTTGTTTTCATTTTCAAATTACCAATTCCTTAATACTTTGTATCAGCTTCATAATGTAAATACTGAATGAACTATATTAAAATCTTTCTTAAAAGTGAGGAAATATACACTTTGCCTTCCAAAATCCACATCAAAAACTCAGCATAAACAGAATGGAGTCCTGTCTTTCCCTTTCAGATAGCTCTTCCTGCAGTGCTCCAAGTTTAACGAAGGCTCCGCCATAAGCTAATTTCAACACTTCAGAGTTATGAGTGTACACCTGCAAACCCCTTTCTTGCCAACATGGCCAAGTCATCTTGACGTAATACAGGAAAATCTGCCTTCTACAGATCCCAATACGTATCTTTTAATTTTCACACTCACTTGATGGTTTTTAACAACCAGCTGAATTGCAACCACAAAAAAAGATACTTATGTAATGGGATAGAGGTGCTCAATATAACTACAATGGCAATCATATTGAAATCTATAAATGTAACAACATTGTGTACAAATCAAATTTGAGTAATGTTCTGCGTCAAATGTTTTTCAATTAAAATTAGGTAAGTAATATTCCACTGTGTACATACTGTAGGTGCATGTGTGTGTGTGTATATATACATACACACACACACACACACACCCTATCCTCTTTTTCCATTCAAGTGTTGTTAGATGGATAGGTTGCTTCCATACCTTGGCAATTACAAATAATGCTTCTATAAACATTGGGGTGTATGCATCTTTTTGAATTAATGTTTTTGCTTTCTTCGGGTGTACATCAAAGAGTGAAAATGCTGTATCATATCGATTTTTTTAGCTTTTTGGGGACCCTTAGACTGGCTACACCAGTTTACATTCCCGTCCATGGTGTACAAGGGTTCCCTTTTCTCTACATCCTTACCAATATTTGTATTTGTAGAATTTATGATGATAGACATTCTGTCAGGCGTGAGGTGGTATCTTTATTGTAGTTTTTCTTTCCCTCCTGCTTAGTAATGCTAGCATAATTTAATGTGCATGTTGGCTATCTATGTCTTATTCAGAACAAGTGTCTTTTCAGGGCTTCTGCCATTTTTGAGGTAGGTTCTTTTTGGACTTTGAGGTATAAGAACTATTTGTATGTTTTGGATATTAATACTTTAATGATCGTATCAGTTGCAAATATTTACTCCCATTCAATAGGTTGTCTTTATTAGTGTATAGAAAAGTAACAGATTTTGTCTAAAATCTTGTATCCCACAACTTTACTAAATTCATTTATTAGTTCTAATAGTTTTTCTGGTGGAGACGTCAGGGTTTTCTATATATATTGTCATATCATCTGCAAATAGTGACCATTTGACTAGTTCCCTTCCAATTTGGTTGCCTTTTATATTTCACTTATCTGATTGCTGTGACAAGGACTTCTTATGCTACATTAATCAGAACTGGGGAGATGGGAATTTCTGTCTTGTTCCAGATTTTAAAAGAAAGATTTTAACTTTTTCCCATTGAGTTTGATGTTAGCTGTGGGTTTGTCATCAATGGCCTTTTTTATGTTGAGATATGTCACTTCTATATCCAATTTGATGAGAGTTTTTATCAAGAAGATGTTGAATTTTGTCAAAAATTTTTCCATCTATAAAGGTGATCATGTGATTTTAATCTTTTCTTTTATTAAATGTTTTGTATTGCATTGATTGATTTGTGGATATTGAACCATCCTTGTATCCCTAGAATAAATCCCAATTGATCATGGTTTGTAATCCTCTTTACAAATTGTTGAAATCAGCTAGCTAGTATGTTAGTTAGTATTTTAGCATGTATTCTCCTCAGAGATATTGGCCTGCAATTTTTTTTTTTTTTTTTGCACTGTACCTGGTTTTAGAATCAGGGTACAAATGGTATCCTAGAAAGAATTTGGGAGTGTTCCATCCTTTTCAGTTTTACGAAAGAGTTTAACATAGGTGGGAGCCCTTCTTTGTGTTTTGTAGATTTCCCCTGTCAAGTTGTTGTTCCTGGACTTTTGTTTGCTGGGATTTTTTAAATTACAAATTCAATTTCACTGCTAGAGATATGTCTGTTCACATTGTCTATTTCTTCTTAAATCAGTCTTAAAATGTATGTGTCTAGAAATGCAGCCATTTCTTCTTGATTGTCCAGTACATTGCCATATAACAGTTTATAGTATTCTCTTATGATGTGTTTCTGGAATATGTGTTGTCATTTCTCCTCTTTCCTTCTTGCATTATTTATTTGGATCCTCTCTCTGTTTTTCTTGGTGTATCTGGCTAAAGGCTTATGAATTTTATTAATCTCTTCAAAAAACCAACTGTTGGTTTCATTGACCTATTGATTTTTTTGGTCTCTACTTTTGCAAATTTGCTCTTTGATCTTTATAATTTCCATCTGTCAGGTGTCTTTGACATTGTTTTTTCTTCTTTATAAATTCCTTTAGATGGTAGTTTAGGTTGTTCATTTAAGATATGTCTTGTTTCTTGAGATGGGCTCTTATCACTAGCAATTTCCCTCTTAGAATTGCTTTTAATGTATTCTGTCAATTTTGAATATTTTTGTTTTTATTTTTTATTTGTTTTCATGTATTTTCTGATTTTCTTTTGATTTGTGATAGAGCCATTGGTGTTTTAGCAGCATGTTGTTTAGTCTTCAGATTTCATATTCCTGAATTAAGTAATGGAAAATGGTTCACCTGAGATTTGCAAGAATGTTAGAATATATCAAGCCATCAGAGTCCTTTTATTTTGTGAGACTCTTTTTGAACCTTCTCTCATTTTCCTATGTGTTTGATCTGCATCTAATTCTAATCACTAAAGGGGCTCAATATTAACAAATATGTTTTCCTACAATATTTCCAAATAGTTAGCATTGATTTATGTAACTGATTCTAACTTAATTGATTTGATTTGTGCATATGATTTCTATAATGAGTTCTTCATCATGTTCTTCTTTTACTTTTATCTCTTTGAATATACTTCCAGGTGTTTTGTCTCATTCCATTTCTCTACCAATACTTTAATTCATGGTTCAGTTCAGTCATCTGAGGATTAGGAAACTACTAGTTTTAGGGTAGAGAAATACCACAGGGAAGTGAAGAATCTAGAAGAGCAGAGAGACTTTATGCCAGTCCCTTATGATTGTGATTTCAGCATTTCCTACTCTCCTCCCTGTGAGACCCTTTCTGCCCCTCAGGGATCGTGGAAAAGAAAAGGGTCTTGAAAAAACTCCTTTCATCTCCTAAGGGGTGATAATTAGAAACTTGTAATTATTTTCATAATTAAGAACTGAGAGAAAGGTTTTCAGTAATGTTCTCAGATCCCAAGACTACACTCCCAGTGCTCCTACAGGTGAAAAGATAATTGCATTTCTGAGGGGAGGGGAGATCAGGATACAGACTCACAACCCCATATATTAGGGTCTGGCTGCCTCCCTCCTGTATACAAACTAGCTATAGTGACCATAACCCTGAACCCACTGTGCTGGCAGCAGGGAGGTGTCAGGTAAGTATGTTCTATTTCATTGTGAGTGACAGAGTCTGTAAAAAAAAAATAGGCAGATGAAGAGTCTGGCTAAGTGATCATATCAGAAAAAGATCATCTTCTGTGTAGTAACCTGATTCAGTGCCAATGCCATACAGGAAAGTAGAATAATTCAGAGGCATGAGCTCAGCTAATAAAGAGAGATGGGGTGTTAAATCCTACACCAACTCCTGGTGGCCCCTTCTGCAATTTAATGTAATCCTCACTGACAGTGATTATTGTGGCCGAATCCATGTGATTATGAAACCTGATTTTTAAGGTGTTTAGATGTGTAGTTGTAAAATCAATCTGCTGTTCAGTCTACTTTATAGGAATCATAGACTCAATGTTTAGGATTACTAGACATGCACCAATAATACCTCCAGGTTTTCTATAAAGAATATGGTAAATGTGCATAAGCCATCTAATCCTGTGCAGTTTGTGTATCCAAATTGTAATGGCTTGAATAGAAAAGTGTTCTCTAACTCTGAGTGTATAATGCAATTAGTCAGAAAGTTACTGTGTCTCCACTGGAAAACTCTGTAGTGTGTTGATTATAGTGAAGTTATCATCACTCTTAAATGTAATGGAGAATTGACATGATAATTTTGTTTCAGTAGCTGTCTGTTGCGTATTGTTTTGTCTCTACCTGTGTTCTTTCTGATATCAATTCATAAATCTCATATTTCAATTATAAACTGCAGAAGCATACATGCCTTGTAAATGCTAAATTGCATATGTTTTGTATACTAATCTCATTCACAAATCTTAATTCATTGTTAATATTTTTAATTAACTCTGGCATTAACAAATAGATAAGCATATCATTAAAAATAGTAATAATTATGTTTTGCCTTACAGTCTTTTGTTTTATATTATTGATTCATGTGCAGAAGTTTTTGGCCCTACATGTGCTCATTCAGTAATTTCTGGGATAGGTGCCATTATCCATGGATTTCTGACATGAAAGAAAAAGAATCTTCATGATGCCATCCTCATATCAAGCCATTCTCCTCTTCATTATGTTAACTTGTCATGGGGCAGGTTCCTGCAGGACTCTAGTGCTACAGTGCACGTACATGTATGGGGATATCTTAGGCTTTATTCCTAACTGATATTAACATATAGAAGAAAATTTACTAATAAAATTTATTTTTATAATAGAAATGGATTATTTGATTTTAAAAAACTATAAAATACCGTAAGTCTGAAATCAAACTGCAAGTGTATATCCAAAACTATAGATCTGGATTAGTATTTGAACAAATCTAAGTAGCTCTTTGGCAGAACATGATGGTTCATTGCACTATTTTTAACTGCCCAGAAGGTTTCAAGTCCTCACTCCTCATTAATCAGAAGATTTAGACAGTAATTAACTTCTCTGTTTGTACATTACCATCCTCTGTATAATAAAAGTAATGGAAGTGGGTGGGTCCTAGATTGATGAAGAATGAAGAGGTGGTCACATGTAGTGCTTCAGTGATTAACTTTACATATAACTGCCCTTTAAAAATTGTACATTCAACCCTCGGAAAGCACCTCATAACAGGAAAACTAAATGAATGTTTCCAAGTGGGAACTAATGTTAAGTGGAGACTATTGGATTCAGCTGAGTTGATACATGTAGCTCACACCTCATGTTCCCATGCAGGACAATCTAACTCACAGTATCAGTGACTGGTGTCTGAGAGGATGGACAGCAGGGATTTGACAATAGATGTGATCATCTTAACAGAAACTGTGGTTGGAATCCTGGGCAATTTGTCACTTCTTTGCCATTATATCAGCCTTTACTTCACTGGGTACAGGTTAAGGTGCACAGATTTGATGCTTAAGCATCTGATTGTAGCCAACTCCTTGGTCCTCCTCTGTAAAGGCGTCCCCCACACAATGGCAGCATTTGGGTGGAAACAGTTCCTCAGTGATGCTGGATGCAAACTTCTTTTCTTTCTTCACAGAGTCGGGAGGGGAGTGTCCATTGGTAGCATCTGCCTCTTGAGAGTCTTTCAAGTGATCACAATCAGTCCCAGGCACTCGAGGTGGGCAAAACTTAAAGTAAAAGCTCCCAAGTACATTGTTCCCTCTATTCTCCTGTGTTGGATCCTACAAATGTTGGTAAATACCAGTTTTCCTATCTTCATACATGACAAATTGAGCAACAAAAACATCACAAACAGAAAGGGTTATGGATACTGTACTTCTGTTCTTCATGACCAAGTCAGCAATGTATTATATGGAGTATTGTTATTATTCCCTGATATTTTATGTTTAGGGTTCATGCTCTGGGCCAGTGGCTCCATTGTTTTCCCTGCACAGACATAAGCAGAGGGCCCAACACATTCGGA
The DNA here is from genome assembly GCF_009834535.1 of Camelus ferus. Classification (NCBI taxonomy): domain Eukaryota; kingdom Metazoa; phylum Chordata; class Mammalia; order Artiodactyla; family Camelidae; genus Camelus; species Camelus ferus. The sequence goes on along the minus strand of NC_045704.1, from coordinate 11,247,655 downwards.
GGACCAATGCCTCCCCTACCTCCTCCCCTGAGTCCAGAGCCACCAAAACCATCCTTCTCCTGGTTAGCACCTTTGTCTATTTTTCCACTCTTTCCTCTGTTTTTCAAGTTGTTTTGAGTCTTTTTGATAACCCCAACCTGTTCCTTGTTAACATTACTACAATCATTGTTGCCTGCTTCCCAGCTCTCAGTCCCTTTCTGCTCATGAGCCGTGACTCTGGTATACAGTCTCTACTTTGCATGGATTAGGAATAGAAATTCTGCAAGTATCATGAGAAATATGTAAATTGTCTTTATATCTATTATGTTCAGCTTCCAATTTTTTCCTTTACTTTTTGCACCCTCTGAATCCTAATTAAAATGTTGAATATCAAGAGAATAGTAAATACAAATAAACAATTGTAATAGTATTGCCATGAAATATAGTTATCTTGTAAATAATTATTTTATTGGAATTTTCCTATTACTTGCAGAAAAGAAGTTCAGAATTTATGCAATAATAAATTCCAGGTCTTGAAATCATCTGCATGTAATGAAATCTTCATGTGTGTAGCTTTCATCTAGCAGAATAAATTTAGAAGAAATGAAATAGGTATGCAATTATAGATAAAGGTATATATGAAATTAGATCAGTCTTTGGATTGGTCATTAAAAAACTGAAAAAAGTAATGGCCTCAAGAATAAAGTGCAGCCTGGTGTAGAGCTGGAATATAAAATCAGTCTCATTCAGTAGGGCATTTGAGAGTCAGTTATGAGTTTTATCAGTAACATCCTTAGAGAGATGGCAGTATTTATTGGAAATATGATGTTTTGCTGGGAGATTAGCACATTTAATATTTTCATGTAGAAATGGCCAGATTGAAGTGAAGTGCAGCAGTAAAAAAATCAAAAATATACTTCTGCCAGTGTTTAAAATTGAAATATATTTGACACAAAACATTGTGTAAATTTACAATTTCAAAATGGTAGTATGTTTTATTTATATAGTAATACAGTTGCCATAATTAACACCTCTATCACATTGCATTATTATCCTTTTAAATTTAAAAATTATTTATTGCTTCTATTGATTTACTATATTATATTAGCTTTGAGTGCATGACACAGTGATTCAATACTTACATAGATTTTACTTGTTTAAAATTATAATAAAATAGACTATATTCCCTGTGCTTTTAGCTTATTTTTTATATATGTACCCTAACTTGCCCCTCCCCACTTTTCTCCCCCCATTGCTAACCACTAGTTTGTACTCTGTATCTGTGAGTCAGTTTTTGTTTTACTTATTCATCTTTTTGTTTTATTTTCCAGAGTCCATATATAGGTGATAACTTACAGTATTTGTCTTTCTGTCTGACATTTCACTAAGCACAACAGCCTCCAGGTCTGTCTCTCTCTTTTTTTTTTTTTTTTTTTTTTTTGCGTCATTTCGTTCTTTTTTGTTTTGTTTGGGGGGAGGTAATTAGGTTTATTTATTTATTTATTTTTAGTGGCAGTGCTGGGAATTGAACCTAGGACCTTGCGCATGCTAAGCATGTGCTCTACCACTTGAGCTATACCCTCCCAACCCAAATTTCATTCTTTTATGGCTGAGTAATGTGCCATTGTTGTATTTATCACATTTTTATTCATTCATTTGTTGATGGATGCCTAGGTTGTTTCCATGACTTGGCTGTTGTCAGTAATGCTCCTATGAATATGGGGTACATGTATCTTTTTGAATTATTGTTTTCATTTTCTTTGGGTATATATCCAAGAGTGTTAATATGCATCACATGTTAGTTCTGTCTTTTAGTTTTGTGAGGAACTTCCATACTGTTTTCCATAGCAGATGCACCAATTAACGTAGCAGCGTAGCACCACCAGCAGCGTACAAGGGTTGCCCTTTCTGCACATCCTCAATAACATTTGTTTTTTGTGGTCTTTTTGATGCTAGGTATTCTGACAGATGTGGAGTGACATCTCATTGTGGTTTTGATGTGCATTTTTCTGGTGATAGCAATGTTGAGCATCTTTTCATGTGACTGTTGGCCATCTGCATATCCTCTTTGGAAAAATGTTTATTCAGTTCTTCTACCCATTTGTTATTGGGTTGTTTGGTTTTTATATTGAGTTGTATGAGCTGTTTATGTATTTTGGATATATATAAACCCCTTATCGATGATATCATTTGAAAACATTTTCTCCAATTCAGTAAGTTGCCTCTTCATTTTATCGATGGTTTCCTTTGCTGTGCAAAAACTTTTAAATTTAATTAGGTCCCATTTATTTTTGCTTTTTTTCCCCTTTGCCTGTAGAGAAAGATCTAAAAATATATATATCGGTATGTATTATGTCAGAGTGTCCTGCCCATGTTTTCTTTCAGGAGTTTTATGGTTTCTGGCCTTACATTTGGGGCCATAACCAATTCTGAGTTTAATTTTTGTGTATGGTGTGAAAATATGTTGAAATAATTTCATTAATTTACATGTAGCTGTCCCGTTGAATTATGTCAGGTTCTTTTTCCACATCTACTGAGATAGTCATATGATTTTTATCCTTCCTTTTGTTAATGTGGTTAATCATATTGATTGGATTGTGGATTGTTAACCATCCTGTAATCTCTGGAACAGTTCCACTTGATATTCATTTACCATCCTTTTTATATATTGTTTGAATTCTGTCTGGTAATATTTGGTTGAGGCTTTTTCAGCTGTATTCATCAAGATATTGGTCTCTCATTTTTTCTGTACTGACTTTTCTGGTATTGTTTTCAAGTAATGGTGGTTTCATAGAATGAATTTGGGAGTGTTTCCTCCTCTTCAATTTTTTGGAATAGTTTGAGAAGGAAAGGTATTACCTTTTCATGTGTGAAGCCATCAGCTCCCGGACTTAGGTTTTTAAAAGTTTTCTAATTATTAATTTGATTTCACTACTAGTGAACAGTCTGTTCAGATTGTCTATTTCTTCCTGATTCAGCCTTAGAAGATGATCTATATTTCTAGAAATTTACCCATTTCTTCTGGTTGTCCCATTTGTTGGCATATAACCATTCATGATACCGTATTATGATTTTTGTATCCCTGTAATTATCGGTTGTAAATTCTCTTCTTTCATTTTTCCTGTTGTTTATTTAGTTTCTCTTTTTCTTTGTAAGCCTAGGTAAGACTTCTTTAATTTATCTTCTCAAAAAGCTAGCTCTCAGTTTTATTGACCTTTTTTTGTCTGTATTTTCCCTCTGACCTTTTTCATTTCTTCCACCTGCTGACTTTAGTCTTCTTTGTGTTTCTCTCTCCACTTCATTTAGATGGAACATTAGTTTGGTTTTTTGGAATTTTTAAAAACATTTTAGGTAAACCTGTACTGCTGTAAATGTCCTTCTTCAAACTTCTTTTTGTATATGACACCGAATTTGGAAAGTTGTGTTTTTATTTTCATTTGTCTCAAGATATGTTCTCATTTATATTTTGATTTCTTTATTGATCCTATGGATTCTTAGTAGTATGTTGTTTAGTTTTCATGTTTTTTTCTCTTTTCCCATTTTGCTTTCCATAGTTAATTTCTAGTCTTTTACTGTTGTGATCAGAAAAAATGCTTGATGTAATTTGTATCCTCTTAAATGTGTGAAACATGTTTTGTGGCCTAGCACATGATCTATCCTGGAGAACATTCCATGTGCACTTGAAAAGAATGTGTATTCTGCTCATTTTGAATGTAATGTCTCATAGATATCTATTAAGTACAACTGCTTTACTGCGTAACTAAGGATCACTGTTGCCTTATTGATTCTCTATCTGGATGATCTGTCCATTGATGTAAGTGGTGTGTTAAATTCCCTGACTATTACTGTATTACTATCAATTTTCCCCTTTATATCTGGTAGTATTTGCTTTATATATTTAGGTGCTCCTGTATTTGGGGCGTAAATGTCAACAAGTGGAATATTCTCTTCTTGTATTGATATTTTTCATGATATAATGCCCTCTTTCTCTTTTGTACAGCCTTTATTTTATGTGTGTTTCATCTGATATGAATATTACCATCCCGTTTTTATTTTACTATTAATGTAAAATATCTTTTTCCATTCTTTCATTTTCATTTTCAAAGTCTGCATGTATCTTTATTCCTGAATTGAGTCTCTTGTAGGCATCACATTAAAGGGACATTTTAAAAGACCAATCAGCCACCCTGTGTATTTTGATTGGCGTATTTAGTACATTGACATATAAAGTGATTATTGATAGGCATATACTCATTCCCCTTGATTAGTGATTTTCCAGTTGTGCTTATAGTTCTTAGTTCACTTTTTGTTTCTTGCCTTGTGATTGTATGATTTATTTTGGTCGTATATTTGTCTTCCCATCTTTTTCGTTTTTTAGTGACTATTGTATGTTCTTAATTTGTGGTTACCATGGGGTTAATATATGTTGATCTGTGGTTATATCTACTTGTTTAAAATGAAGATAAGTAAGTCTTCATTTAAGTTCAAACACGATCTGAATGATACACATTTTTTACTCCCCTATTCCGTATTTTTTCTTGATGTAGTATTTTTATCTTCATGCTTATGCCTTAACTATTTGTTATGATTATAGTTAGTTTTACAATTTTGATCTTTTAATCTATATATTTGCTTATTTAAGGGTTTGATCCTGAGTCCGTACTGTATCTTGGCCTTCCCTAGTGGGATTTTCCCTTCCCTATAGATTCTTACTTCTTTTCCACTTAGAGAAGATCCTTCAACATTTCTTCTAGGGTAGGGTTTAGTATTGAAAATCACTTTTAATTTTTGTTCTGAAAAATTCTTCATCTCTTCTTATACTCTAAATGATATTTGCTGTATAGAGTGTCACAGGTTGAAAGCTTTTCCCTGTCAGCATGTGAATATATCATACCAGTCCCTTCTGGGCTGCAATTTTGAGACGAGCTCAATTGGAAACTAAATATAGCTCTTTAAAACTAGTGATCATGTCAGTATTGTGGGAGACCTTCAATGTAAAATAATCTTGTTTATATATATTCTGTTACATATAAATCTCACGGTATCCACAAAGCCAAAATCTTTTAAGTATGCGAGTGTAACATTGAAGATTCATCAAATTAAGTGGAAGACAGCAAGAGAGGCGAAAGGAACAAAAAATGAACTGCAGGAAACAACTAACAGAATTCAAATAAGTACATACCCGTCAAGACCTACTTTACATGTAATTGGGCCAAGGACTCCAATCATAAGGTATAGAGTGACTAAATGGGTAAAAAGACAAGACTCACATATATGCTTTTTATGAGAAACAAACTTCATATCTAAAGATACACACAGACTTAATGTGGGAGATGAAAAAAGTATTCCAGGAAAACAAAAACTGGGGGGAAAGTGAGATAGCAATAGTTATTATCAGACAATAGACTGTAAAACAGACTGGAATAAGAGACAGAGGAGGACATTATATGTTGATAAAGAGATCAATCCATCCAGAAGGTACTACAATTTTAAATATCTATGTACCCAACATAACTGTACCTAAATGCATAATGCAGATATTAACCAAAATACACAGAGAAGGTAAGAGTATTAAATAAAAGTAGGAGACTTTAACATCCCACTTACATCAATGGACAGATCACCTTGACATTAAAACAACAGGGAAATCCTGACTGGCTTTAAAGGACACATTGACTAGACAGGCTTAATACATATCTACAGAACTTTCCTCTAGAAAAAAAACTGAATACACAATATTTTCAAATGCATATGGAATGCTTTCCAGGATAGATCACATTTGAAGTCATAACAGAAGTCACAGTAAATTTAAGAAGATCCAAATTATATTAAGCATCTTTTCTGACGCAACAGTATGAGGCTAGAAATCAAGTACAAGAAATAAAAACTGCACAAAACACAAGCATGTGGAGGCTAATCAAAATAGTACTAAATAACCAATGGGTTCCTGAAAAATTAAAGATTGAAAGAAAATATACCCAGAGACAAATAAAATCAAGTCTACAACAATTACCCTTATTGAAGCATAGTCTCCTTATGCAGTTTCAGAATATATCAGAAATTGCCTTTGAAATTGCACTATATACACAAACAATTCAGATATTCTGTTGAGCTAAATATCTCAGTGGTAGAGAAGCAAGGGTTTTCAAATTATAAAAATATGGCATGTGGGGAGGAAGAGAGGACACACATCTGACCTGGGACTCAACATTTGCCTGAGAAAGAGATATTTCCTTCTCTTTTTCTTTTGGATTTTTTTCTCATTGTCTTACAAAATCTGCATTTTGAGATTGTGCTTTCATATGAAGGTGACATAAACTTTGTTTTGTGGTTTGAATCATGTTTCCCTATTCATATATTGACATCTTAATCCCTAGAACCCAGGAATGCGACATTATTTGGAGACAAGGTCATTGTAGATGTATCTGCAGCCTCTCAGTTTCCATACTGCCCATCTCTCCACCTCTATGGCCCCAGAGATCTCCATCCTGCACCCCCTCACATCTTTATCCAGCCCATAGACCTCTTTCTGCTCCATCACCCTTCAAAAATTTGACCTTCCTCTGACCATCCCATCTCCACCTGACCTTTCTAGAATTCAGTATCCCATCTCCATCCTGCATAGACTTTGAAATCAATCTGTCAACTTTCTCCCTCATATCCTTTTAGAGATCTTAGCCCAACACTTCCTATCTTCCATGGACTTCACATCTTCCTTCCCCCTCAACCTAAGTTTGCCCCCATCCCAGTGACTGCAGCCCATTTCCCGTGTCCTCTATAGTCTGTATTTCTAAACCACAGCCATAAAACATCGGGCATCATGATCTTCCTGTGTACTCCATCCTCAGACTCACGTTTGCTTTTTTTCTGTAATCTCCTCAAATCTACCATCTCCATAGCTGGCTACATCACTTAGCACCACTTTGTCCCCCTGAATCTATTATACCCACTACAAGACTCCAGCTGCCCCTCCACCCTTTGTCTCTGTCTTTAACCAATTACACAACCAGCACATTCAAACTCCAATAGCATATAGGAATGTAGTTTGTATCTTTTGTTTTTTAAATACTGTGTGGACCCAATGTTGGCTTGTGGATGGTCAGTTTCCCTCCTGGAGCAGCTGATCAAGTCCATACCTCACTATTTTCCTAAGTGGGCCCTTACAATCTGGACCACGATGCACCAGCGTGAATTGACCAGGGTCAGGCACCAGAAAATTAGGGATGGACAGTATGCCTGGAACCTGCAAAATTATTCACATTAGCCAATTCACAGGGTAGCCTCTAACCCTACCTAACCCCACCCCACTTGCCATGCATAAGCCGCCCATGCAACTTCAGCTTACTGTCACCCTGTAACTGTGTGCATCTTCTGCATGGTCTGCCTGCTCTCCTTCTCCTGTCTAGGCCTATAAGTAACAAAGAGTTCCGCCTTTTATCAATCCACATGTCATTGTGTAAATCCCACCATCAAAAGAGTCATTAAATCTTAAAAATATATAGACACATCCTCCTGCTGTGTTCTTTACTTCCTCGTGGACATGAACTCTCCTCTGCCTTCAACCTACCCCTGCCCTTTACTCATTTCTACCCATTTTCTTGTTTGTTTCCTTGATTGTTCTGCTCTATCCACATAGAGCCCAAGATGTATTACACCCTCAACTCTTTGCACAGTTTGCCATTTTTTGCCCTTAAACCCCACAGTGCACTTTAAACACATTGCATTCTTCAATCCCCATGTGCATTTTAATTCTCTCTACTCTCTCTCCTCCTGCGCTTCCTCCCTCTGAATCTGATTCTCCATGCACCACTGAGATCATACCCTATATCCCCTTTCCCTGTGCCCGCTTCTATCTGCCTAGCTCTGTCATACCATTTCTAAGTCAGACCCCACACACTCCAACTTTCTCATCTAACTCCCCCCAAACTCACCTCACGTGGCAGAGCTCATAACACTTTTTCTAATTTTTAATTGTAGTAAATAAGACATAACATAAATTTTGTTTTCTGAACTCTTTTCATGGTACAGGTCAGTGGTTCCATATATTCATATTTCTGTGCAACTTTATCACCACTATCCAACCCCAGAACACTTTTCATCTTGCAAATGTCAATCTCTTTACCCGTGAAACAGTAGCTTGCCATCTCCCCTCCTCCAAGACTCTGGCGACCACCTTTTTTTCTATCTCTACCATAGCCATGACATGGAAACAACCTAAATGTCCATTGACAGATGACTGGATAATGAAGTTGTGGTATATTTATACAATGAAATAGTATTTAGCCATAAAAATTACAACAGAATACCATTTGCAGTAACATGGATGTCCCAGAGAATGTCATTCTAAGCGAAGTAAGGCAGAAAGGGAAAGAAAAATACCATATGATATTACCTATATGTGGAATCAAAAAAAAAAAAAAAAAGACAAATGAACTTAAATACAAAACAGAAACAAGATTCACAAACATAGAATACAAACTTGTGGTTGCCAGGGGTAGGGGGATGGGAAGGGATAGACTGGGAGTTTGAGATTTGTAGATACTGACCGGTATATACAGAATAGATACATAAGTTTATACTGTATAGCACAGGTAAATATATACAAGATCTTGTAGTAGCTCACAGTGAAAAAGAATATGAAAATGAATATATGTATATTCATGTGTGATTGAAAAATTGTCCTGTACACCAGAAATTGACACAACATTATAAACTGACTATAACTGAATAAAAAAAAAGTCAATCAGAACTGGCCAAATGGCCTCCAGGGATTTGGCAATGAGCATTGTCTATTTGTAACAGACAATAGGTGGAAACCTGGGCATTTTCTCCCTTCTTTACCACTGTATTTTCCTTTACTACACTGAATGCAAGTTAAGGTCCAGAGACTGATTCTCATCCATGTGAATATAGCCACTACTTTGTTATTCTCTTTAAAGGTTCCCCTAGATTAACAATAGCTTTTAAGTGGAAGCATTCCCTCAGTGATTCTGAATGCAAATTTGTTTTCTAGCCTCACAGAGTTACCAAGGAATATCCATTGGCACCACCTACCTCTTAAGCATCTCCACCATCATGAAAAGCTTCCGGAGCTCCAGGTGGGCAGAACATAAAAGAAAAGCTCCCTCTTGTATTGGGTTTTCCACTTTCCTCTGATGGAATCTGTGTATCCTGGTAAAACACATTTTTTCTTATGTTTATGAATGCCACATGCAGCAGGAAGATGAGAATGAAGGAAAAGAGATTTAGGCTCTGTTCTGCTGAACTTTATGACTAAATCATAGATTCGCTAGATGCAGCATTGTTATTATTCCTTAATGTTTCTTTTTATTAACTGAAGAATGGTCAGTCTAGAATGTTGTGTCAATTTCTGGTGTACAACATAATTGTCCACTCATACATATACATAAATATATTTCCATATTCTTTTTCAGTATAAGTTACTGCAAGATATTGAATATACTTTCCTGTGCTATAGAGTAGAAACTTGTTGTTCATCAATTTTATATATAGTAGGTAGCATCTGCAAGTCTCACCCCCAATTTATCCCTTCCCACGCTCTTCTCCCCACTGGTAACCATAAGTTTGTTTTCTATGTCTGTGAGTCTGTTTCTGTTTTGTAAATAAGTTCTTCCATTTTTTAGATCCCACATATAAATGATATCATATGGTATTTTTCTTTCTCTTTCTGGCTTAATGTTTATTTGAGCACATGATTCGGGTCTGTCGCTCTAAAAACTTCAGCCTGTACAGACATAACCAGCAGGTCAGACACATTAAGAGGAAAAATATTTCTCTAACTCCTTCTAATATTTTTGGTGATAAATGTATGTATATATTTAATTAAAGATATATACACAAGTCATAAGAGCATGGCTTAGGGAATTTCACTAACTGAATACAACTCTGTACACAGCACTTAGATCAAGAAACAGAACGTTGTCAGTCTCCCAGAAATCCCTTTGTGCTCCTCTAAATCACTACCCCCATGAGTAGAGTTCTGTTGCACATACTTACAGGAGTGGAATTTTTGGAACATAGATTGGCATCGATTATAACATTCAGGAAGTCAGATCACTTTTGCCTGTTTTGTACTTTACCTAAACGAAGTCATCTCATTTGGTCACTTTCATGTTGACCTTTTTTCCCCCCATTCCATTTGATTGTGTGAATTTATCTATATTGTTTTATATTACTGTTGGCCTTATTCGCACGGCTGTGTTGGAGTCTGTTGTTTGAATATCAAACATTTCATTCATTGATTCTATGTTAAAGAACAAGTGCGTAGTTTTGAATTTGGGGTTTTTACGAAGAATGGGTAGAGCTCATATAAAAAAGTAGTCAGGTTTTTCCATGGCTGGTGCGCGTGCGCGGGGGTGCGTGGCGTGCGCTTGTGTGCGTCGCGAGCGCGGGGGGTGAGTCGCCGGCGTGAGCGTCCCCGTTTAGGAGACGCGCGGCCCTAACGTGTGCGGGCTGCGTGTGGCCCCGGCTGTTTAGTTCTGACGTGATTCCCAACGCAAGCGCCCTTCCTCGGCCTGGAGAGCGGCTTCCGCGGCTCCTCTGAAGCGGCCCCTGGGAGTGGCTGGCCCGAGGCCTGGCTGGGAGCCGTGCGTAGGCATCCAGAGACCAGCAAGAGCGGAAGCCCTCGTCACCCTAGGGCTGAAGAGGCAGCAGGCGCGGCAAGAGAGCCCCAGGGCCTGGCAGAGCTGGAGGCCTGGAGGAAGGGCAGCTCCAGAGGGGCTGTGATTGGGAAGAGATGCCATCAGTGGCTTCCAGACCCTGAACACAAAGCAAGGAGTGGGCAGACGGGAATTCATCCATCTCGCTCTCCTTCTGTCTTCCGTCTCCCCTGCCTTGTGTGGACCGAACCCAGCCAGGCGCCAGGCTGTTAGCAAGCCCAGGTAAGATGCCCCAGGGCAGAGACACTGATGGAGCCTGGGTCTGGCACTCGGGGGAAGGGAAGGAGAATAGACCTGGTGAGAACAGAATTAAAAGCTCCATTCTAAACCCATGCCTTCCTCCCCTTAATTTCTGCTGAGTTGGTCTAAGTGGCTTAATTAGAAATGTGAATAGTCATCACTGAGCTTTTGTTCAGATCGAGTCTTCCAGGGGATTCTGAACCTTATTTGGTCCGTTACGACCACCTAGAGAATTTTTTTGTTTATTGAAGTATAGTTGATTTACAGTGTTGTGTTAGTTCATGATATACAGCATAGTGATTCAATTATACATAATATATATAAATTCTTTCCCATATTCTTTTTCATTATGGGTTATTGCAAGATACTGACTGTAGTTCCCTGTGCTATACATTAAGACCTTGTCGTTTATCTATTTTCAATATAGTAATTAGGATCTACAAACCCGAAACTCCCAATTTATCCCTCACCACCGCCTTTCCCCACTGGTAACCGTAAGTTTGTTTTCTGTTGGCTGTGAGTCGTTTTCTATGGCTGTGAGTCTGTTTCTGTTTTGTAAATAAGTTCATTTGTGTCATTTTTAAAGATTCCACATATAAATGATACCATATGGTAAAGAAAATAACTAGTCTTTTGATATAATCTACAATTTTTTGTTGAATATATTCATACGAGTGGAATTGTTAGCACATAGGATTACATCTGGTTAGCTAAAGTAGATACTACCACACAGTTTTCAAGAATGTGTGTCCTAATTAGAACCTCCACCAGCAGTGTATAAGAATCTTGGGTTTTCGATATCCTTGCCAAAACTTCTTGTTTCCTGTCCTTTCGTTTTAGCTTTCTGATTGGTGGATCGTTGTAACAAGTGTGGTTTTACTTAAAGTTTTCTGATTAGTAAGGATGTTGAACATCTTTTTTTCACGTGTATTTTCATTGAATAAACCCTTTGTAAAGTTTCTGTGGGGAAGTTATATCTATTTTGTTCTGTTGTGTCACGTGTAACAGTTCTTTGTGCTTTATGGAATTTTCTCCCTCTCTTGCTCTGTGTGTTTGTTAATGAGAATCGCTTTTAATTTTAATACAATTTAATTTGTTATTGCACATAGATGGTTAAATATTCTATGCTGTTTATGAAATAATGTCTTATTCTAAGGCCAGAAGAATATTGTCTAATTATTGAGGATTTCCTCTTTTCCAACATGGCTAGCAAGTTCCAGGTTCTTCTAAAAATGTGTGTTTTGCTTTCTTTCCATTTCCTGTTAATTCTCATGACTTCACTCAGCTAAGATCATTTCATTCTTAGCAGTGAGTCTCCATAAAACTTCCTGGAGATATTCTCCTGCCTCTTGACGTCTTTGGTAATCCCTTGGGGGCACGGAAGTTACTCTTGTTGTCAAAACTTTAATGAGCCAGTTTACACAGAAGAATGATTGTCACCCTTATCTAGAGGAAAATGTGCTGAGTGACAGAATAGCCTCCAGGGATGTGGAAATAGGAAGAATGTTCTTGTCATGGACAATGATTGGAATCCTGGGCAATTTTTCTGTTCTTTACCATTATCTCTTCCTTTACCACACTGGACATAAGCTGAGATCCCCAGATTTGATTCTCAAGTACCTGGTCATAGCCAACATCTTGGTCATTCTCGCTAAAGGAATCCAGAAGACAATGATAGCCTTTGGGTTGAAACTTTCTTCAATGATTTAAGATGCAAACTACATCTGTCTGTTCAGAGAGTGGGCAGGGGTGTGTCCATTGCCACCACTTACCTCTTGGTTATCTTCCAAGCCATCACGACCAGCCACACAGACTCCTGTTGGAAGGGTCTTAACCTCAGAGCTCCACAGTACATTGGCTTCTCCATTTCCTTCTGCTGGATCATGTACAATACAATAAATTTTATGTTTCCTGTGTATGTGTTGTATGTGTCTGTCAAATTGAGCAGCAAAAACCGCATAAAGAAAAATACTTGGGATGTTTTCGTGTCTCTGATCATTAGGTAATTACAGGCTCAGTATATATCACATTAACAATGTTCCTTGAAGTTTTTCTCTGTGCTCCTAATCTGGCCAGTGGATCCATGGTATTTATCCTGTAGAGACACAAGCAACAGACCCACTACATTCACAGGAATAAGGTTCCTCCCAGATCCGTTGCTGAGTCCAGAGCCACCCAAAGCATTCTTATTTTAGCGAGCACCTTTGTATCTTTTTACACCTTTTTTCTCCATCTTTCACACCTGCAATGCCTTTTTTTACAATCTGACTTGGTGGTTAATGAACACCTCTGACCCTATTTCTATGTGTTTTCCAGCTATCATCCACTTTCTGCTCTTGAGCTGTGACTCCACCATTTCCAGTCTCTGCTTTCTGTGGGTAGGGAATACACAATGCCCTCATCTCATCAGAAAAATGTTATTTGTATATTTTTGCACAATATTCAATAGTGAGTTTACTCTTCGTGCTTGAAATATCAATCTAGAATCTTCAGGAGAAGCCACATATACCTATGAGGTTCTGTAGGTATAGGACTTTCGTCACCTGGTTGAGTGTCAGGACAGCATGATCAGCTGGAGGTGAATAAAGAAGCTTTGCCCCATTCTAATGCATAGTGTCCTGATGACAGTAGTCTTCATCTAACAATGCCTGAGCAAATGAAATGGATTTGGTTCTGGCTCCTGATCCATTAGTCAGGATGTTTCCCCAACTAGTAAACTTGTGAGAAAAATTTCCAGAATTGAGTGCAGTGAAGAAATGAGTGCTGGACATTGCTGATAGGCCTTTCTCCATTGGTTTTCCATTCATATATGTGGCTGATGGGCAGAAGCATGGAAAATTTTGGTTCTGGACTGTTTTTCTTAGGCATTTCATAAAAACAGTCTTGGAAGATACAGATCATACCATTCTTTGGGACAGGGGTCAGATTAGTTTGCTCTACAGGAACACAAGAGACTTGGGCCAAGGAGTAGCAATGATCCTGGTAACAAGAATTTTGGAGATCTAAATTTCAGGTCGAAAATTAAGCTCGAGAAGTCTCTGATCTTCAGTCAACATCAAGAGGTGTCCTGGGAACAAGTGAGTTTGTAAAATCCTGAAAAGTTATATAAGAATTTCCCACATCTAAGAGCTGAACTAACAAGGCCATGTCTTCACCACCAGAAATGCTGGTTGGCAATATACTAAGGCAGCCATTCCTTAAAAACCATCTTATTGGTGAGGTTAAGCTCAAACTGGGGGTAGAGCCCCAGAGGCAGCCTCAGATGTGCCCCGGAACAATGAGCTTGTCTAGATATCTGGGCTTTTGCTGTCTCACTGCCTCGTTTTCAGGCTATGCCGGGTCAAAATGTGATGGCTTCTCAGGCACAGTATGTCCATGTGGAACACAGAGCATGCAGCTGGGTGTATTTAGAACCCTGTTCCTCAAAGCCTCATGTTCCAAAGTACAAGAATTTTAAATCCGAGGATATTATTTTAGCCACGACTGAAGAAAGAGATGATCCCAGGAGACTGAAATCAGAAGAGCACTGAGGAGGAAATGCAGACATGGGACCTCCCATTCTAGAGGGATGAGTCCCCCTGCCCTGGACAAAGGGTTAGCTCAAAACCTTATGAGCAAGACAATCCATTTCAGCCAGAGAAAAGGCAAGATCTCCCAAAGTTAAATTCAAAAGGAAGGTGAGATATATGTATCCATGTCTGCATTCCACAAAACAAATAACAGGAAATTTCTTTGCAAAAAGTTCAGTCAGAGTTAAAAAGTTAACTCTGACAAAATCCAGATCCACCTGAAATCAGAGCTTTCCTCACGCAGAGTAGAGGCTCTGAAACTCAGGACAGGAAGATGGTCATTTCCACGCATCTGAAAGGGAAACTGTGGTTTTAGCATGGACTGCAAATACAGGGGGAGACCGGCTCAAAAGACAGACTCCAGCTCAGACAGTACTTGTCCATGGACATTTCAGTGAGTAAAGAGCTTCCTCCTACTTTGAGCAGAGGACAGTGATGAGTGCTACATCCAACATCCAAAGCTTTTCCTTCTTTATAGGTGCTCTCTCCTCTTCCTTCATCCTTTCCTCCCTCTCATGTCAACTCAAGGTGTCACTGGCATCCTGGAATTGCATAGGTCAGTCTTGGAAATAGACGCAGGAAAGAGAAGAGGTGAAGTAATTTTTGAAGTAGAGGAAAAAGCTCCAATATTACTTCTGCTTTTATCCGACTAACTCTCCAAGCTGGGGACTATGAGCCTGGTTCAAATGTGATATTAGGAGGAAAAGAATCTTATGAGAACATTAGAATGTCCCTTTTGGGTCAAGTAATTTTATATTGTGAAAGATAAGGAATTAGGATACAAGGGCAAAAGGTCTACGAGTATATTATGAACACTCACACACGTGCAGTGCTTTAAATTACAAGTGCTTTCCCAGGCCGAATCCTTTGTGAGAATCATAATACGCTTGTGAGAAATAGAGGCAGTGTGCCATCTCACCAGGGCATTCCGAGAATTAGGGTAGTGAACAAGTTGTTTAAAGTCAGGAGCAGAAAGTTCGCATTCAGAACAAACCAGTAGTCTTCCCACTACATCTCAGTAGAGCCCGTAATGAGGAAGACCCTTTGCCAACTCCGTTATCCATTTGTTCTGTAGGTGGGCAGACCACAGAATGGGGGAAGTGTCTCAGGTTCTGTTTCTCTCCTATGATTTCTTTCTGCAGGCTCGGCTATATCGAAGGGCAGGCTCTAGCAGCTGACATCCTCAGAGACTGGGCACCTTAGGCCCCATAAAAAGGAGAGATGAAGGATAACCCATGGAGGTCCCAGGGGAACATGCAGACCCTTACATTTTGTCTTGGTTTTGTAGGGCTGCCCTAACAAAATGCAATAACCTCGGAGGCTTAAACATAGGTATTTGTTTTTTCACGTTCTGGAGGCTAGAAGTCTGTGATAAAGTGGTCAGTGGGTTTGCTTCCTTGTAGTCTTTTGCTTGCCTTGCAGATGGCTGTCACCTCTCTGTGTTTCTTGTGTGAATGCAAAGGTATGATGTCTCTCTGTGTTTCCAAATTTCCTTCAAATGACTTGAGTCAGGGTGGATTAGTATCCCACCCTAATGGGTCTCATGTTGACTTGCTACCTCCTTAAGGCCCTATTGCAAATATAGTTACCTTCTCAGATAATAGAATTTGGGGCTTCAGCCTCTCAATTTGGGTTTCACTTTGGCTCACAAGTCTTAGCCCTCTGATCATTGGTTTGTTTCTTTTTTACATGCAAAATGCATTGGCCCAAGAACCATTTAAAACTCTGTTAAATTCTATATCTCTAGAACCATTCCTTGTCACAGTTGATTAAATCCATTATTTTATAGTCATAAAATGAAATCCTCCATAGCAATGCCAATGAATAATCTATGTAGTATGCAACCATAAATTCACAAACTAAGAAATTAAGAAAGTGAAATACAAGTTAGTTAATAACTTACTATCCCCTTTATGTAATACACAAAGGTAATGTATTCTGTCAGGTGTAACAGAAGTGGTTATCCCAGATTTAGTGACTGGAAATCAGCCAGTGCAGGCATCTGTGAAGTCTGGCAATATCTGTTTTTTGACGTAGGCACTGCATACTGAAATGTGTTCACTTTGAGCAATTTTATTGATCTGTGCCCCTAGAACATGTGCATGTATGTAAAAAAAAATACATATCACCACAAAAAAAGTGGCATTTGAGAGTAGATTTATGTGTAGTGCCCTGACATTGTCAAGATGGGGATTAAAGGTATTAAATGGAATGGCTGTCTGAGTAGTTTTTAAAATTACACTGAAATTTGTAGGATTTTTGGTAGTTGTGTAGAGCATTTTATATGGTTTGGATGTTAATCCCTCAACAGTCGTATTACTTGCAAGTATTTTTCCCATTCATTAAGTTGTCTTCATTAGTGTACAGAGATGCAACAAATTTTTGTATATTAATCTTGTGTACTGCAACTTTAGTAAATTCATTTGTTAGTTCTAATAGTTTTTTGGTGGAGACTTAAGGGTTCTCTACATACGTTATTATGTCACCTGCAAATAGTGACAGTTTTATTTCTTTCCTTCCAAGTTGGATGCCTTTTATTTTTCTCTTGTCTGATTACTGTGGTTGGAACTTCCAATACTATGTTCTGTAGAGGTGTTGATTTCAGCTTCTCAAGATTGTGTTTGATGTTAGCTGTGAATTTGTCATTAATGACATTTTTTATGTTGAAATATGTTGTCCCTGAACTCATTTTAATGAGAGTTTTGATCATTCTTGGATGCTGAATTTTGTCAAATGCTTTCTCTATGTCTATACAGATGTTGATATGGTTTCTCCCTTCCTTTTCTTAATGTGTATCAGATTGATATGCAGATAGTGAAATATCTTTGCATCCCTGGAATAAATTCCACTTAATCATGGTTGTAATCCTTTTTATATGCTGTTGAATTTGGCTGTTTTATAAGCTGTTAAGTTTTGTGAATGACTTTAGCATGTATACTCATTAGAAATATTGGCCCGTAATTTTCTTTCTTTTTCCTTGTGTTGTCTATGTCTGATTTTGTTATCAGGATAAAGCTGGTTCCCAAAATAAATATGGGAGTATTACATCCTTTTCTTTCTTTCTTTCTTTTTTAACATTTTTTAATTGAGTTATAGTCATTTTACAATGTTGTGTCAAGTTCCAGTGTAGAGCATAATTTTTCAGTTATACAAGAACATATATATATTCATCGTCACATATTTTTTTTGCTGTGAGCTACCATAAGATATTGTATATATTTCCCTGTGCTGTACAGTATAATGTTGTCTATCTATTCTACATTTTGAAATCCCAGTCTGTCCCTTCCTACCCTCTGCCCCCTTGGCAACCACAAGTTTGTATTCTATGTCTATGAGTCTGTTTCTGTTTTGTATTTATGTTTTTTTTTTTTTAGATTCCACATATGAGTGATCGCATATGGTATTTTTCTTTCTCTTTCTGGCTTACTTCACTTAAAACGACATTCTCCAGGAACATCCATGTTGCTGCAAATGGCGTTATGTTGTTGGTTTTTATGGCTGAATAGTATTCCATTGTATAAATATACCACTTCTTCTTTATCCAGTCATCTGTTGATGGACATTTAGGCTGTTTCCATGTCTTGACTATTGTAAATAGTGCTGCTATGAACATTGGGGTGCAGGTGTCATTTTGAAGTAGGGTTCCTTCTGGATATATGCCCAGGAGTGGGATTCCTGGGTCATACGGTAAGTCTATTCCTAGTCTTTTGAGGAATCTCCATACTGTTTTTCACAGTGGCTGCACCAAACTGCATTCCCATCAGCAGTGTAGGAGGGTTCCCTTTTCTCCACAGCCTCTCCAGCATTTGTCATTTGTGGATTTTTGAATGATGGCCATTCTGACTGGTGTGAGGTGATACCTCATTGTAGTTTTGATTTGCATTTCTCTGATAATTAGTGATACTGAGCATTTTTCCATCCTTTTCCATTACTTGGACTAGTATGAGAAAGACAGATGCTTGTCCTTCTTACTGTTTGGTAGAATTCCCCTGACAGTCTATGAGTCCTAGATTTCCATATGCTGGGATTTTTTCAGTTAAAAATTCAGTGTCACTACTATTGATGTGTCTGTTCATGTGATCTATTTTTCCCTAATACAGTCCTGAAATGATGTATGTATCTAGAAACTTATCCATTTCTTCTAGATTGTCTGAGTCGTGCCATATAACTCTTTACAGCCTTCTGAGTTTTTGTATCTCTGTTACATGGATTGTTAGTTCTTCTCTTTCATTCTTACTCTATTTATTTGTGTCCTCTTTTTTGTTGTTGTTGATGACCCTGGATAAAGTCCTGTTAGTTTCATTTATCTTCTCAAAAAAACAGATCTTATTTTCATTGACTAGTTCTATTGGGGTTTTTTTTTTAACATTTTTTATTGATTTATAATCATTTTACAATGTTGTGTCAAATTCCAGTGTTCAGCACAATTTTTCAGTTATTCATGGACATATACACACTCATTGTCACATTTTTTTCTCTGTGAGTTATCATAACATTTTGTGTATATTTCCCTGTGCTATACAGTGTAGTCTATTCTACAATTTTGAAATCCCAGTCTATCCCTTCCCACCCTCCACCCCCCCTGGTAACCACAAGTCTGTATTCTCTGTCTGTGAGTCTATTTCTGTCCTTTATTTACGCTTTGTTTTTGTTTGTTTGTTTTTGTTTTTGTTTTTTAGATTCCACATATGAGCGATCTCATATGGCATTTTTCTTTCTCTTTCTGGCTTACTTCACTTAGAATGACATTCTCCAGGAGCATCCATGTTGCTGCAAATGGCATTATGTTGTCGGTTTTTATGGCTGAGTAGTATTCCATTGTATAAATATACCACTTCTTCTTTATCCAGTCACCTGTTGATGGACATTTAGGCTGTTTCCATGTTTTGGCTATTGTAAATAGTGCTGCTATGAACATTGGGGTGCAGGTGTCATCCTGAAGTAGATTTCCTTCTGGATACAAGCCCAAGAGTGGGATTCCTGGGTCATACGGTAAGTCTATTCCTAGTCTTTTGAGGAATCTCCACACTGTTTTCCATAGTGGCTGCACCAAACTGCATTCCCACCAGCAGTGTAGGAGGGTTCCCCTTTCTCCACAGCCTCTCCAGCATTTGTCATTTGTGGATTTTTGAATGATGGCCATTCTGACTGGTGTGAGGTGATACCTCATTGTAGTTTTGATTTGCATTTCTCTGATAATTAGTGATATTGAGCATTTTTTCATGTGCTTTTTGATCATTTGTATGTCTTCCTTGGAGAATTGCTTGTTCAGGTCTTCTGCCCATTTTTGGATTGGGCTGTTTATTTTTTTCTTACTGAGTCGTATGAGCTGCTTATATATGCTGGAGATCAAGCCTTTGTCGGTTCCATTTGCAAAATTTTTCTCCCATTCCGTAGGTTGTCTTCTTGTTTTATTTCTGGTTTCCTTTGCTGTGCAGAAGCTTGTAAGTTTCATTAGGTCCCATTTGTTTATTCTTGCTTTTATTTCTTCTAGTAGAAAATTTTTTAAATGTATGTCAGATAATGTTTTGCCTATGTTTTCCTCTAGGAGGTTTATTGTATCTTGTCTTATGTTTAAGTCTTTAATCCATTTTGAGTTGATTTTTGTATATGGTGTAAGGGAGTGTTCTAGCTTCATTGTTTTACATGCTGCTGTCCAGTTTTCCCAACACCATTTGCTGAAGAGACTGTCTTTATTCCAATGTATATTCTTGCCTCCTTTGTCAAAGATGAGTTGACCAAAAGTTTGTGGGTTCATTTCTGGGCTCTCTATTCTGTTCCATTGGTCTATATGCCTGTTTTGGTACCAATACCATGCTGTCTTGATGACTGTAGCTCTATAGTATTGTCTGAAGTCTGGGAGAGTTATTCCTCCAGCCTCTTTCTTTCTCTTCAGTAATGCTTTGGCAATTCTAGGTCTTTGATTGTTACATATGAATTTTATTATGATTTTTTCTAGTTCTGTGCAATATGTCCTGGGTAATTTGATAGGGATTGCATTAAATCTGTAGATTACCTTGGGCAGTGTGACCATTTTAACAATATTGATTCTTCCAATCCAAGAGCATGGAATATCTTTCCATTTTTTAAAGTCTTCTTTAATTTCCTTCATCAATGGTTTATAGTTTTCTGTGTATAATTCTTTCACCTCCTTGGTTAGATTTATTCCCAGATATTTTATTACTTTGGGTGCTATTTTAAAGGGGATTGTTTCTTTACTTTCTTCTTCTGTTGATTTATCATTAGTGTAAAGAAATGCAACTGATTTTTGAACGTTAATTTTGTAACCTGCTACCTTGCTGAATTCTTCAATCAGCTCTAGTAGCTTTTGTGTGGACCTTTTAGGGTTTTCTATATATAGTAACATGTCATCAGCATATAATGACACTTTTACCTCTTCTTTTCCAATTTGGATCCCTTTTATTTCTTTCTCTTGCCTGACTGCTGTGGCTAGGACTTCCAGGACTATTTTGAATAGGAGTGGTGATAGTGGGCATCCTTGTCTTGTCCCAGATTTTAGTGGGAAGCTTTTGAGTTTTTCACCGTTGAGTACTATGCTGGCTGTAGGTTTGTCATATATAGCTTTTATTATGTTGAGATATGTTCCCTCTATACCCACTTTGGCGAGAGTTTTTATCATAAATGGGTGTTGAATTTTATCAAATGCTTTTTCTGCATCGATTGAGACGATCATGTGGTTTTTGTCCTTTCTCTTGTTGATGTGATGTATTACACTGATTGATTTGCATATGTTGAACCAGCCTTGTGTCCCTGGGAGGAACCCCACTTGGTCATGATGTATAATCTTTTTTATGTGTTGTTGGATTCTATTTGCTAAAATTTTGGTGAGGATTTTGGCGTCTATGTTCATCAGTGATATTGGCTTATAATTCTCTTTTTTTGTAGTGTCTTTGCCTGGTTTTGGTATCAGGGTGATGGTGGCTTCATAGAATGAGTTTGGGAGTAATCCCTCCTTTTCAATCGTCTGGAAGAGTTTGAGAAGGACTGGTATGAGTTCTTCTTTGTATGTTTGGTAGAATTCCCCGGTGAAGCCGTCCGGTCCTGGACTTTTATTTGTAGGGAGGTTTTTAATTGCTATTTCTATTTCCTTTCTAGTGATCGGATTGTTCAAGTGTTCAGATTCTTCTTGATTCAGTTTTGGTGGACAGTATGTTTCCAGAAACTTGTCCATCTCCTCTAGGTTATCCAGTTTGGTTCCATATAGTTTTTCATAATATTCTTGTATGATATTCTGTATTTCTATTTTGTTTGTTGTAATTTCTCCATTTTCCTTTCTTATTTTGCTAATTTGTGCTCTCTCTTTTTTCTTTGTGAGTTTGGCCAGAGGTTTGTCGATTTTATTTACTTTTTCAAAAAACCAGCTTTTGGTTTGGTTGATTTTTTTCTATGGTCTTGTTAATCTCTATTGTATTTAATTCCTCTCTGATCTTTATTATTTCCTTCCTTCTGCTGCTTTTTGGGGCTTTTTGTTCTTCTTTTTCTAATTCATTCAGGTGGTGGGTTAAATTGTTTATTTGAGATTGTTCTTCTTTTTTGAGGAAGGCCTGTATCGCTATAAACTTCCCTCTTAGCACTGCCTTTGCTGTGTCCCATAGGTTTTGAGTGGTTGTGCTTTCATTATCATTTGTCTCAAGGTATTTTTTAATTTCAGCTTTGATTTCCTCATTGATCCATTGTTTTTTCAGTAACATATTGTTTAATCTCCATGCTTTCCTTTTTTTCTCCTTTGTTTCTCTGTTGTTGATTTCCAGTTTCATGGCATTGTGGTCAGTAAAGATGCTTGAGATAATTTCTATCTTCTTAAAATTGTTGAGGTTTCTTTTGTGCCCAAGTACATGATCGATCCTGGAAAATGTTCCATGTGCACTTGAAAATAATGTATATCCTATTTTTGGGGGGTGTAATGCTCTGACAATATCCACCAAATCTAATTTTTCTATTGTAGTATTTAATTTCTCTGTTGCCTTGTTTATTTTCTGTCTGGAAAATCTTTCTAGTGATGTTAATGCAGTGTCAAAATCTCCAACTATGATTGTATTCCCATCAATATCCCCCTTTATCTCTGTTAGTGATTCTTGTATGTACTTAGGTGCTCCTATATTGGGTGCATATATATTAACGAGTGTAATATCCTCATCATGTATCACTGCTTTAATCATTATAAAATGTCCTTCTTTATCTTTCTTTATGGCCTTTGTTTTAAAGTCTATTTTGTCTGAAATCAGTACTGCAACACCTGCTTTTTTGGCTTTTCCATTTGCATGGAATATCCTTTTCCATCCTTTCACTCTCAATCTATATGTGTCCTTCTCCCTAAAGTGGGTCTCTTGTATGCAGCATATTGAAGGTTCTTGCTTTATTATCCAGTCTGCCACTCTGTGTCTTTTGACTGGAGCATTTAGTCCATTAACATTTATAGTAATTAATGATAGATGTGTGTTTATTGCCATTTTGAACTTATCTTTGCAGTTGAATTGGTATATCCTCTTTGTTCCTTTCTTCTTCCTTTTGTGGTTTGGTAATTTTCCTTTGTATTATCATGGATTTTATTTAAGTTTTGTGACTCCTTTGTAAATTTTTGGCTTGTGGTTACCCTTTTTTGTAAATCTATCAACCCATTACTATAACTGTTTTTATTAAACTGATGGTAACATGATCTCAAACCCATCCTACTGTTAAAAAAAATTAAAAAAGAAAGAAAAAAAATTCTATATTTCCCTGCCTCCCTCTCCCACTCTCAGTGATTTGTATGTCTTCTTTTATAATTTCATGTTTCCTTTATTTGTAATTCATGAGTTATCACCTTTCCAGTTGTGTGTTTCTCATTTCTGTAGCATCCTGCTGCTTTTCTATTTAGAATAGCCCTTTCAGTATTTCTTTTAGCATGGGTTTAGTGTTGCTAAACTCCTGCAGCTTTTTTTTGTCTGTGAAACTCTTTATTTCTCCTTCTATCCTCAAGGATAGCCTTGCTGGATAAAGGATCCTAGGCTGCATCTTTTTTTCATTCAGGGCTTTGAATATATCTTGCCACTCCCTTCTGGCCTGTAGTGTTTGTGTAGAGAAATCAGCTGAGAGCCTTATGGGGGTTCCCTTGTAACTTACTCTTTGCTTTTCTCTTGCTGCTTTTAGAATCATTTCTTTATCCTTGACTCTGGCCATCTTGATTATGATATGTCTTGGTGTGGGTCTGTTTGGGTTCTTCCTGTTTGGGACCCTCTGAGCTTCCTGTACTTGGATATCTGATTCCTTCTTTAAGTTTGGGAAGTTTTCAGTCATGATTTCTTCAAAAACCTTTTCAATCCCCTTTGATCTTTCTTCTCCTTCTGGGACCCCTATTATGCGAAGATTGGGACTCTTTATATTATCCCATAGGTCCCTTATGCTATTTTCATTACTTTTTATTTGCTTCTCTTGTAGTTCTTCTGAATGGGTGCTTTCTATTGCCCTGTCTTCTAGATCACTAATTCGTTCCTCTGCATTATCTAGTCGGCTTTGCACAGCTATTAGATCATTCCTCATCTCTGTCAATGAGTTTACCCATTCTACTTGGCTCTTCTTTATAGCTTCAATTTCATTTTTGACATATTTTATATCTCTAAACACTATCTCTTTTAATTCCTTCAGCAATTCGATCACTCCTTTTTTGAAATCTTGATCTAGTAGGCTATCAATGTCTGTTTCGTTGATCTTTCTTTCAGGGGATTTCTCTTGTTCTTTTAATTGGGAAAGGTTTTTCTGCTTCTTCATCTTGCTCATACCTCTTTGGCACTGTGGTTTATGGAGTATCAGTTGTTTATTTTGGTCCTTAAGGATTTTATCTATCTGATGCCTATTTAGGAATAGAACTTAGGAAAAAAAGAAAAAAAAATAAGAGAGAGAGAGAGAAAGAATTTTAAAAGAAGGGAGAAAGAGGGTTTGAAAACTGTATAATGAATAATAGAAGAGTGAGTTGAAGCAGAGTATTAATCGGGTTGAGACGTCCTTTTAAAACCTTTACAAAAAAAGGGTGGGGGGAGATGAATTTGAAACCTGTGTCTAATCAATAGCAGGACATCAAAACCCAAGAGAAATAGAAATGAATTAAGAAGTAAAGATTAAGAGAGTAATAGAAAATAGAACAGGTAAAAACAGATTTTAAAAAAAAAGGGGGGCGGGGGTTGTCGGTGTTCTCCTGGAGTCTGTGTGCTTTTAATGTGAAGTCTCTCTGTCTTCGTCCTGTTTTGGAAGCTCAGCTTGCTGTTTTCAGAGGCCCTCCGTTGGCGCCCTCTTCTGTGCTGCTCCCAGCACCTGTCGGCAAGCAGATCGCGCCTCCTCCTAACTCTGGGTCAGCTGTAGCTCTCCTCTGCTGTGGGCGGGCGGGTCGCTGTCCCTCCGGATGCCGCAGTCAGATGTTGCAGACTGGCCAGGTAGGAGGGCGGGTCGTGCCCCCTCCCAGCACCTCGGTCAGGGGCTGTGTTCCTGCCCGAAAGGCGGGGGGGCCGCTCTCCCTCTACCTGCGTGGCCGGTAGTTCCGCTGCTCTGTGCGGCTGCGCGCTCCACCCTGGTCGGCGCTCCGCAGGTGGGCTCGGGGAAGACCGAGGGACAGCCCTGTCCCTGCTCCAAGCCAGAACCCAGCTCCTTGTTTGTCTTTGTGGAGCAAGTTCTCTGAGGGACCAGGATGGAAGGATCCTATCTGCCCCCGGCTGCAGGCCAGTCTCAGTCTGGCCTTTGAGGCTGCTAAGCCCTTCGGTGCGGATGCAGGTTTTGCCCCCGCCCCCGCCTGGGTGCTCAGCACGGAGGATATGGCGGCTGTGCCTAAGCCCCGCCTCGCTTCCCCCGAAAACTTTCCGTGGGTTTTCAGAGATGGGGGTGTGCACCCTTCCCCCGAGAGCACATCAACCTTGCTGTTTTATGGAGGGCCCAGGTTGTTCTGCCCTGTGCACCCACAGCCACGGCGCGCAGCCCCTTGCGTTCCCCCGGGGCTGCCTCCATGCAGCCACTTCGTCCTCCGCCCGGCTTGTGCAGCCTGGCCCTGCCCGCGGCTGCCGGCCCACGTCTCAGGCTGGGTGTCGGGGGGACGCTCTGTGCCCGTTTAACTTAGTTCTGTTAGTCAAGGGCTGCTCTGTACAGATCCAAGCCTCGGTGGCTCCCCCTCCGTCCTGCTGGTCTCTCAGTTGGAGAGGGGAGACCCAGCGAGCGAGCGCCAGTCCTCCTTTTCCGCCCCCTCCCCGCGGGACCCGTCCCGTGCTGCTTTGCCTTTTGTTCTTCCTTTTCTCCTACCAGATTTTTGGCGTCTTTATCTTTTGAAAAGGGCGATGTTCTGTCGGAGTTCCACAGGTGCTCTGGTTGGCTGAGTGGGTCTGTAGATGTGGGTCTTGGTGTATTTGTGGGAGAGGGTGATTGTGGGAGAGGGTGACCTGCGAGCGTCCTTCTACTCCACCATCTTCTCCCGGAAATCCTATGGGTTGGTTTTTTTGGTTTTTTTTTTGGTCGCTGCCTTTTAAAATTTCCTCTTTGATCTATATCATTTCCTATGTCTGCTGACTCTCACAGTTTGCTCTTCTTTTTCTAATTCCTTTAGATGGCAGGTTAGGTTTTATTTATTTTTTGTTGTTGTTGCCGGAAGGTAATTAGCTTTACTTATTTTTTAGTGGAGGTACTGGGGATTGAACCCAGGACCTTGTGCATGCTAAACATGCACTCTACCACTAAACTATACCCTCCTCCTCTAGGTTAGGTTTTATTGATGGTTAAGTTCAGTGGTTTTAAGGTTAGGAAGGCACTAGTTTTAAGACAGAGGAATATCCAAGGAAGTGAAGAATCCAGACAGACACATGTAGTTTGTTCCAATCCCTTTGTGTGTGATTTCAGCATTTCCTACTCTCCTCCATCTAAGACCCTGTTTGCCCTTCGGGGATCATGGAAAAGAAAATGCCTCTCAAAAACAATCCACTTGTCTCCTAAGGGGGACTTCCTAGAAACTTGTAATTGTTCTTTGTAATTAACAACTGAGAGAAAAGTTTTCAGAAATGTTCTCAGGTCCCAAGCCTCCACTCCCATTACTGTTACAGGTGAAATGATAATTGCAGTCCTGAGGGGAGCGGAGGACAGGACACGGACTCACAAACCCATATATCAGGCTGTGACTGCCTCCTTCCCACACAGGTACTGGCTGTAAAGCCCATCTCATTGAGCCAATTGTCTTGGCAGCAGGAAGGAGTTTGGTATTTTCTATCTTACTCAGACAGGCGATTCTGTAAAGGAAAATCAGATCAAGATTCCAGGTAAGTGATCATATCAGAAAAAAGCAACGTTCTCTTAATAATCTGATTCAGTGCCAACACCTTTGAGTCAAATTAAATAATTCTTAGGCCCAAGCTGAGCCTGTAAAGAAGGGTCCTAGAACCTGTATCAATTCCTGAAGGCTCCTCATGCAATTTAACGCAGTCCTCGTGACAGTGATTGTTGTAGCTGAATCCAAGTGCTAATAAAATCTGATTTTTAACATGCTTGAAAATATAGTTGTCAGATTAGTCTGCCCTTGAGTCTACTTTATAGGCATTACAAAGACTGAAAGTTCAGGATTGCTAGAGGTGCACCAGTAATACCTCCAGATTTGTGATAAAGACTATGATGTGTCTGCAGAAATCATCTAATTCTGTGCAGAAAGTGCATCCACATGGAAATGGCTTGAATAGAAAGGTTTTCTCTAAGTCTGGATGTTAACAGAGACAGTAATTGGGTCTCCACTGAAAACATCCATAGTCTGTTGATCATGCTGAGGCTATCTTCACTCTTAAAAGTTAGGAAATGAACAGTTAAAGAAACATGATAATTATGAGTCTCAACCAGTACTGTCAGTCACATATGTTTCCATCCACTTTAAAAGACAGTGTACTATCAATCCAAAAATCTATTATTTCAATTTATAAAATGCATAAGAATACATGCCTTGCAGGTGCTGTTTTGCATATGTGTCTTGTAGGTCAGTATCATTTGCAAATTTCTTTTCATTGCTAAAATTGTCACTGAACCCTGGCATTAACAAACAGGTAAGTATATCATTGGACAATAATAACTTTATTTTGCCTCACACTGTTTTATCGTGTATTAGCATTTTATGTCCCAGAGTGTATGGCATTACATGTGATTATTCAATAATTTCTGTAATTCATGCTCTTTCAGTTGGCTTTCTGAAACAAAAGCAGGGGGTCCTAATATCAAGCCACCACATCTTCATTACATTAACTTGTCATGGGGCAGGTTGCTGCTGTGCAGTAGTGCCTACAGTGCAAGTACATGTATTAAAATATCTAAAGCTTTATTCATAATGTATAGTTCCCTATAGAATCAAACTATACAAATAAGTGGAATCTTGTTATAATAAAAGTTATAAAATACCACAAGTCTAAAATCAAACAAAAAGTTGTGAAATCAAAACTGAATATATATATTTTTCAGATTATACTTAGAATTTATTTATTCACTTTTTAGTGCAAAAGTGTTCTTTTTTATTTTTTAATTTTATTTTATTGATTTATAGTCAGTTTACAATGTTGCGTCAATTTCCAGTGTCAAGCACAATTTCTCATTTATACATGAACATGCACATACTCATTGTCCTATTCTTTTTCACTGTGAGCTACCACAAAAAAAAACCAACTAAAAATAGATGTAGATTAGTATATGAAGACACCTAACTAGCTTTTTGGCAGAGCATGGTGGTTCAATGCATTGTTTCTAACTTCCCAGTGGGTTTCAGTCCTTGTTCTGCACTAAGCAGCAGATATTGAGAAATCCTTACCCTCCTTGTTTGTATATTAACCTCTGTATAGTTAAAGACATGGAAGTGCCTACCTCAAAGATTTGTGGAGAATGAAGAGGGGATCACATGGAGTGCCTTCAGTGATTATGTTTACATACAACTGCTCTTTATATGTTATACATTCAACCCTTGGAAAGCTGCTAGTAACAGAAAAACATGAAGTAAAATTTTTTAAGTGGGAACTAATGGTAAGTGGGGACGATTGGATTCAGCCGACATGATACGTGTAGCTCACACCTCATGTTCCCGTGCAGGACGGTGTGACTCACAGTATCAGTGACTGATGTCTGAGAGGATGGACAGCAGGGATGTGACAACAGACGTGATCAACATGATCATCTTAACACAGGCCGTGGTTGGCACCCTGGGGAATTTCTCACTTCTTTGCCATTATACCATCCTGTACATCACTGGCTACAGGTTAAGGTCCACAGATTTGATAATTAAGCACCTGATTGTAGCCAACTTCCTTGTCCTCCTCTGTAAAGGCGTCCCCCACACAATGGCAGCGTTTGGGTGGAAACAATTCCCCAGTGATGCTGAATGCAAACTATTTATGTATCTTCACAGAGTGGGGAGGGGAGTGTCCATTGCTAGCATCTGCCTCTTGAGTGTCTTTCAGGTGATTGTGGTCAATCCCACGAAGTCCAGGTGGGCAGAGCTTAAAGTAAAAGCTCCCAGGTACATTGGTCCCTCTATTTCCCTGTGTTGGATCCTGCAAATGTTGGTAAACATCAATTTCCTTATCTTTATACGTGGCAAAGGGAGCGACAAAAACATCACAGACTACAAGGATTTCGGATACTATTTTTCCATTCGTCATGACAAAACGAAAGATGTGTTATTTGCAGTATTGCTTTCGTTCCCTGATGTTTCATGTTTGGGGCTCATGCTCTGGGCCAGCGGCTCCATGGTTTTCATCCTGCACAGGCATAAGAAGAGGGTGCAACACATTCATAGGACCAGCACCTCCACCGGATCCTCCCCTGAGTCCAAAGCTACTAAAACAATTCTTCTTCTGGTGAGCACCTTTGTCTACTTCTACACTCTTTCCTCTATCTTTCAAGTTGTATTGGCGCTTTTGGATAATCTCAGCTGGTTCCTTGTGAGCGGCACTGCCAGCATTGCTGCATGCTTCCCAACTGTCAGCCCCTTTCTGCTCATGAGCCGTGATTCCAGTGTACACAGCCTCTACTTTGCCTGGATAAGGAATGCAAAATCTCCTACTTCTATGAGAAACATGTAAACTTCATTTATTTCCATAATGTAGCATTGTCAAATAATTAATTACTTCATTCACCCTGAGAATCTTAATTAAACTTTTGAATCTGAAGAAAATAGTATACTGGAAATGCTGAGCATCTTCCTGAAAATGAACAATTGTAATAGTATTGTCTGGAAATGTAAGTATCTTCTAAATAATTGTGTCTTTGCAGTTTTTCAAATTCTTGTAGAAAAGGAATTCAGAACTATGGAATAATAGATACCAGGTTGAAATCATCTGCACATTATGAAGTCTTCAAGTCTGTAGCTTTCAATCTAACAGAATAGGTTTCCCAGAAATAAAATAGGCATGGACTTATAAATAAAAGTATGCATGAAAATGGATCCATGTATTCAGTGGTCATTAATACAGTTGAAGAAATTAATGTCTACACAGAATAAAGAATAGCTTGTGCAGGTGGAGGTCAAATCTGTCTCACACAGGAGGGCATTTGTAAGCCAGTTATAAGTTTTATAGATAACATCCTTAGAGAGTTGGCGGTATTCATTGGGAATATGATGTTTTGCTGAGAGATAAGCACATTTAAATATTTTCATGTAGAAATGGCTAGTTTGAAGTGAAATGCAGTAAAAAAAAAAAAACTGGGGGAGGACACAAAAACAAAATACTTTAAGCTTTTATTTTCCAGTGGGAATATATTTGATGTATAATATTGTATGAATTTAAAGTGCATAACATGCTAATATTTGGGTAGTGTATATTTTGTTTGCCATTGTACACATAATTATCACCTCTATTACATTACATAATTATCCTTTGAAATTAATATTATTTGCCTTTACACTTGATTTACAATGTTATATTAGTTTCAGGTACACAGAATAGTGATTAAGTATAGATCTATATTTATATAGATCATGCTTTGCTTGAATTCATTATAAAATACTCACTCTATTCCCTGTCATGTAAAGTATGTCTTTATAGCTTATTTATTTTACACATAGTAGTTTGTTACTTTAAATCCTTACATTATCTTGGCCCTCTCCTTTTCTGTCCCCACTGACAATGACTAGTTTCTTCTCTATATCTGTGAGTTTGCTCCCGTTTTGTTATATTCATCCATTTTGTTATTTTTGTTTTAAATTCAACTTATAGGTGATAACATACAGCGCTTGTCTTTGTCTGATTTCACTAAGCATAATACTCTCCACGTCTGTCTACATTGTTGCAAATGTAAATATTCTACCATATAAAAAAATATATATGTATACACACCACATGTTTTTCATTCATCTGTTGATGGATATATAAGTTGCCTCCATGCCTTAGCTATTATAAATGAGCTCCTATGAATATTGAGGTGCATGGATGTATCTTTTTGATTTTGTGTTTTCATTTTCTTTGGATATATACCCAGGAGTCAAAATGCTGCATCATATGGTAGTTCTGTTTTTAGTTTTTGAGTAATTTCCATACTGTTTTACATAGTGGTGACCACAAGTTACACTCCCACCAACAACGTACTTGGGTTCCTCTTTCTGCACATCCTCACCAATGCTTGTTACTTGTGGTCATTTTGATGATAGCTGTTCAGACAGGTGTGAGGTGATGTCTCCTTGTGATTTTGATTTGCATTTCTCTGATGAGTATTGATATTGAGTACATTTTCATGTGCATGTTGGCCGTCAGTTTGTCCTCTTTAAAAAAATGTCTATTCATGATTTATACCCATTTTTATTGGATTGTTTGTTTTTTGCTGTTGAGTTGTATTAGCTGTATATATATTTTGTATATTAATTTCCTATGAGTCGTATCATTTGAAAATACTGTCTGGGATTCAGTAGGTTGCCTTTTTGCATTATTGATGGTATCCTTTGCTATGCAAAAGGTTTTAAGTTCAATTAGGTCCCATTTATTTATTTTAGCTTTTGTTTGCTTTGCATGAGAAGACAGATCCAAAAACATATTGCTACAATTTCTGTCAAGAGGGTTCTGACTATGTTTTATGCTAGGAGTTTTATGGTTTCCAGTCTTGCACTTGGGGTCTTTAATCCATTTTGAGTTTATTTTTGTATTTGATACGAGAAAATGTTCAAATAATTTATTTTTTTACATGTAGCTGTCCAGATTTCCCTATGGCACTTACTGAAGAGACTGTCTTTTTTCTGTTGTGTATTCTTGCCTCCTTTGTCATAGGTTAAATGACCACAGGTATGTGTAGCTATGTCTGGACTGGCGTTGATAGTCCATTCATCTATATGTCAGTTTTTCTGTCAGTGCCATTCTGTTTTGATGTCTGTAGCGTTGTCATATATACTCTGAAGTCAGGGAGCTTGATACCTCCAGCTTTGTATTTTTTCCTTTTAGTAACTTCAGCCATCCATGGTCTTTTGTGATTTCATATTAATTTTATGATTTTTGTTCTATTTGTGTAACAAATTCATGGATATTTAGATAGGGAGTGCATTAAATCTGTAGGTTTGTTTGGGTAGTATGGTCAGTTTAACAATATTAATTCTTCCCATTCATGAACACAGGATATCTTTCCGTTTCTTTGTATCATCTTCAATTT
Organism: Camelus ferus; assembly: GCF_009834535.1. Taxonomy (NCBI): domain Eukaryota; kingdom Metazoa; phylum Chordata; class Mammalia; order Artiodactyla; family Camelidae; genus Camelus; species Camelus ferus. Next base: position 11,215,566 of record NC_045704.1, on the reverse strand, counting down.
CCTTCATCAATTTTGGATTTCAGAGTACAGATTTTCCACCTCCTTGGTTAAGTTTATTCCTAGGTATTTTATTCTTTTTAAGGTGATTTTAAACAGGCTTGAGTTCTTAATCTCCCTTTCTGATAGTTCATTATTAATGCATAGAAAAGTAATAGATTTTTATTTATTAATCTTGGGTTCTGCAACTTTACTGAATTCCTGTATTAGTTTTCTGGTGGGGACTTTAGGGTTTTCTGTATATAATATCATGTCTCTGCAAATAGTGACAGTTGTAGTTCTTCCCTTCCAATATATTGCTTTTTATTTCATTTCCTTGTCTAAATGCCATAGCTACAACTTCAAATACTATGTAAAATAGAAATGACAAGAGTGGGCATCCTTGTCTTTTTCCTGATTTTAGAGAAAAATCTTTCAGATTTTCACCATTGAGTGTGAGGTTAGCTTGGGGGTGGTTGGTCATAAATCGCTTTAATTATGCTGAGATATGTTGCTGTCTTACCGACTTGAATGAGAGTTTTTATCATGACTGTATGTTGAAATTTGTCAAATGCTTTATCTGCTTCTATTGAGATGATTATGTGATTTTCATTCCTCCTTTTGTTAATATGGTGTATCACATTGTTTGATTTGTGAATTTTGCACCACCTTGCATCTCTCAAAAAATGCCCCTTATTAATTGTTTATGGTCCTTCTTCTATATTGTTTGTTAATATTTTTGAGGATTTTTCAAGTGTATTGATCAAGATACTGGTCTATAATTTTCTTTTTTTAGTAGTACCTTTTTCCAATATTGGTAACAGGGTAATGCTAGCCTCATAGAATAAATTGGGGAGTCTTTCTTCAATTTGTGAATTATTTTGACAAAAATAGGTATTACCTTTGCTTTATACATTTGATAGAACTCCATGAGAAGTTTTCCCATCCTGGACTTTGTCTGCTGGTAGTTTTTTATTACTAATTTTATTTTACTACTAGCAAATAGTCTGTTCACATTGCCTCTTTTTTCCTGATTCAGTCTTAGAATATTGTATGTTTCTAGAACTTTATCCATTTCTCCTAGGTTGTCCAGTTTGAGTGTGCATAATTTTTCATTGGACCGTATTGATTTTTTGTATTGCAGTAGTGTCAGCTGTCATTTCTCCTCTTTTATTTCTTCTGTTGTTTCTTTGGGTTCCACCACCCCCCTTTTTTTTTTTTTTTTTTTTTTGATGAGTCTCTCTAAAGTTTATCAACTTTGTTTATCTTTTCAAAAAACCAGATCTTGGTTTCATTTACCAATTCGATTGGCATTTTTGGTCTCTAGATTTTAAAATTTTCTCTTTGATCTGTCATTTCCTTCTGTCTGCTGACTTTGGGTCTTGTTCTTCTTTTTCTCATTCCGGGAGATGGTGTGTTAAGAATTTTTTGAGATTTTTTCCTTTTTTGTAAGGTAAGCCTGTATCACTATAAACATGCCTTGGAGAAATGCTCTTGCTGTCTCTGATTAATTTGGAAAGTTTTGTTTTTACTCTCTTTTACCTCATGATAGATCTGATTTTGTCTTTGATTTCTTTACTAACCCTCTGTTTTTCAGTATGTTGTTTAGTCTCCACATAACTGTTCTTTTCCTGTTTTTCTTTCTGCAATTGATGTTTTATTTCATACTGCAGTCATCAAAAAACATTCTTTATATAATTTCTATCCACTTAAATTTGTTGAGCCTAGTTTTGTGGCCTAGAACATGATGTGTTTCGGAGAATATTTCTTGTGCATTTAAAAAATATATATTCTGTAGAGCATTCTCCAACACCATATACAAAAATAAACTCAAAATGAATTAAAGACATGAATGGAAGACCAGATGTTATAGAAATCCTAGGAGAAAACACACAACCAGAATGGTCTTTGACGTAAATTACAGCAATATATTTTTTGGATTCATGTCCAAGAGTAATGGAAATAAAAGGCGAAATAAACAGATGGAACCTAAACTGGAAAGCTTTTGCACAGCAAAGGAAACCATACATGAATGAAAAAGACAACCTAGGGAATGGAAGAAAATATTTGCAAATGAAGTGACCAATAACAGATTCGTTTACAAAATATACAAACAGCACATGCAGCTTACTATCAAAACAAAAACAACCCAATCAAAAATGGGCAGATGATCTAAATAAACTTTTCTCCAAAGAAGATATCCTGATGTCCAACAGGCATATGCAAACATGCTCAGTACCACTGATTACTAGAGACATGCAAGATCAAAACTACAGTGAGCCTTCATTTCACATCAGTCAAAATTTACATCGTAAGAAAAAGTCTATAAATAATAAATGCTGTAGAGGGTGTGGGAAAAAAGGTACCTTCCTATAGTATTAGTGGAAATGCAGTTTTATGCAGCCATTATAGAAAACAGTATGGAGATCCCTTAAAAAAACTAAAGACCGACTTACCGTATGATGCAGTAATTCCAACCATGAGCATATATCCAAAGAAAACTCTAATTTGAAGAGCTACATGCACCCCAGTGTTCATAGCAGCACTACTTACAATAGGAAAGACATGGAGACAGCCTAAATGTCCATGAACTGATGAATGAATATGGAAGACATGGTATATATACACAATGAAATATTACTGAGTCATGAAAAAGAATGAAATATTGCTATTTGCAACAACATGGATGTACCTAGAGATTCTCATACTGAGTGAAGTATGTCAGAGAAAGGCAGTTATCATATATTTATAATATACATCTGAATCACTTTCCTGTATATCTCAAATCAACACAATAATGTAAATTAATTATGTTTCAAATTTTAAAAGGTTTTTAATTCTGTTCTTTTGTATGTAATGTCCTGCAGATATCCGATAAGTACATCTGCTCTACTGTGATACTTAAGATCACTGTTGCCTTATGGATATGCTGTCTGGATGATCTGTTCTTTTTTTCTTTTTAATTTATTCTGTTTTTATTATATGCAGTTTCTTTTCTTTTTTTTAAATTTTTAACTTGAGTAATAGTCATTTTACAATCTTGTGTCAAATTTCAGTGTAGAGGACAATTTTTCAGTTATACATGAACATACATATATTCATTGTCACTTTTTTTTTTTTTGCTGTGAGCTACCAGAAGATCTTGTATATATTTCCCTGTGCTATACAGAAGAATCTTGTTTATCTGTTCTACATTTTGAAATCCCAGTCTATCCCTTCCCACCCCCCCGCCCCCTTGTCAACCACAAGTTTGTATTCTATGTCTGTGAGTCTGTTTCTGTCTTGTATTTATGGGTTTTTTTTTTTTTTTTTTTTAGATTCCACATATGAGTGATCTCATATGGTATTTTTCTTTCTCTTTCTGGCTTAATTCACTTAGAATGACATTCTCCAGGAGCATCCATGTTGCTGCAAATGGCATTATGTTGTTCGTTTTTATGGCTGAATAGTATTCCATTGTATAAATATACCACTTCTTTATCCAGTCATCTGTTGATGGACATTTAGGCTGTTTCCATGTCTTGGCTATTGTAAATAGTGCTGCTGTGAACATTGGGGTGCAGGTGTCATCCTGAAGTAGGGTTCCTTCTGGATATAAGCCCAGGGGCGGGATTCCTGGGTCATATGGTAAGTCTATTCCTAGTCTTTTGAGGAATCTCCACACTGTTTTGCATAGTGGCTGCACCAAACTGCATTCCCACCAGCAGTGTAGGAGGGTTCCCCTTTCTCCACAGCCTCTCCAGCATTTGTTGTTTGTGGATTTTTGAATGATGGCCATTCTGACTGGTGTGAGGTGATACCTCATGGTAGTTTTGATTTGCATTTCTCTGATAATTAGTGATACTGGGCATTTTTTCATGTGCCTATTGATCATTTGTATGTCTTCCTTGGAGAGTTGCTTGTTCAGGTCTTTTGCCCATCTTTGGATTGGGCTGTTTGGTTGTTTCTTATTAAGTCATATGAGCTGCTTATATATGCTGGAGATCAAGCCTTTGTCGGTTCCATTTGCAAAAATTTTCTCCCATTTCGTAGGTTGTCTTTTTGTTTTACTTATGGTTTCCTTTGCTGTGCAGAAGCCTGTAAGTTTCATTAGGTCCCATTTGTTTATTCTTGCTTTTATTTCTTCTAGGAGAAAATTTTTGAGATGTATGTCAGATAATGTTTTGCCTATGTTTTCTTCTAGGAGGTTTATTGTATCTTGTCTTATGTGTAAGTCTTTGATCCATTTTGAGTTGATTTTTGTGTATGGTGTAAGGGAGTGTTCTAGCTTCATTGATTTACATGCTGCTGTCCAGTTTTCCCAACACCATTTGCTGAAGAGATTGTCTCTATTCCATTGTATATTCTTGCCTCCTTTGTCAAAGATGAGTTGACCAAAAGTTTGTGGGTTCATTTCTGGGCTCTCTATTCTGTTCCATTGGTCGATATGTCTGTTTTTGTACCAGTACCATGCTGTCTTGATGACTGTAGCTCTATAGTATTGTCTGAAGTCTGGGAGAGTTATTCCTCCAGCCTTTCTTTCTCTTCAGTAGTGCTTTGGCAATTCTAGGTCTTTGATGGTTCCATATAAATTTTATTATTTGTTCTAGTTCTGTGCAATATGTCCTGGGTAATTTGATAGGGATTGCATTAAATCTGTAGATTGCCTTGGGCAGTGTGACCATTTTAACAATATTGATTCTCCCAATCCAGGAGCATGGGATATCTTTCCACTTTTTAAAGTCTTCTTTAATTTCCTTCATCAGTGGTTTATAGTTTTCTGTGTATAATTCTTTCACCTCCTTGGTTAGATTTATTCCTAGATATTTTATTACTTTGTGTGCTATTTTAAAGGGGATTGTTTCTTTAGTTTCTTTTTCTGTTGATTCCTCATTAGTGTAAAGAAATGGAACTGATTTTTGAATGTTAATCTTGTAACCTACTACCTGGCTGAATTCTTCCATCAGCTCTAGTAGTTTTTGTGTGGACCTTTTAGGGTTTTCTATATATAGTAACATGTCATTGGCATGTAGTGACTGGATGATCTGTTCTTTAATGTAAGTGGGGTGTTACTGTTCTTTTATCATTCTTGTGTTATTGTCAATTTCTCCCACTATGTGTATTAGTATTTTCTTTATATATTTAGTTGCTCCTGTATTGGGAGTAGAGATGTTAATATTTTAATGACCCCCTTATTTTATTGGTCACTTTATCATTATATAATGTTCTTCTGTGTATTTTCTCCTAGCCTTCATTTTAAATAAAACTAAAAACTGGTCCCTTAAAAGATAAATCAAATTGATAAATGTTTAACAAAGTAATCCAGAAACGTTTTCAGAACAAGGAGATAGGGTCCAAATAAAGAAAATCAGAAATGAGAGAGAAGTTATGCATGACACCGCTGACATACAAAAGTTGTGAGAGGTATTAAGGAACAATTTCGCACTTATAAAATGAATGGCTTCAAAGAGATGATAGTCATGTAGAAATGTACAGTTTCCAAGACTGAATCAAGAAGTGTTAAAAATATGGACAGACCAGTTACCAGTAAGGAACTTGAATTAGTGCCCATAAAACTTCCAGCTAGCAAATATTAGTGCCAGAAGCTTCAGAGGTGAATTCTACCAAATATTTAACAAAGAGTGGAAATCCATCCTTCTCAAGCTATTCCAAAGAAACTTAAAGAAGAAGAAACATTTATGAGTCACCCTATGAGGCTGATATTGACCTGATAGCAATACCAGACAAAAACACCCAGCTGACCTCCCATTAAAAAAGAGAAAACAGGCCAGTATCACTCATGAACATAGCTAAAAAGTCCTCAAGAAAATATTAGCAAACCAAATTCAGTGATACATTGAAAATATCATTCATCACGATCAATTCAGATTGATCCCAGGAGTGCAAGATGAGTTCAGTATCTGCCAGTCATTCAGTATGATGTACCACATCAACAAAGTTAAGAAAAAATCATATGATCATCACTGTAGATGCAGAAAAAGCTTTTGGAAAAAAATTACCTCTCATTCATGAAAAAAACCTTTCATGATAAAACCTTTCAATAAATTGTATAGAGAGGAACCATAACATAATAAAATATAATAATAATATGACAAGCCCACAAGAACATCACTCAGTGGTGTGAAATGAGTGCATTTCCTCTATGATCAGAAATAAGACTAGGATTCCAACCTCCACCAAGAGAAAATCAAGAAGGAAATAATAAAAATTAGTGTGCAAATAAATAGAGACTAAAAACGTAATAGAAAAGGTCAATCAAAGTAAGAGCTTGTTCTTTGAAAAAGTAAACAAGATCAACAAGCCTTTAAGACCCAGTAAGAAAAAAGAAGAGAAGTCTCTGATCAATAAAATAAACAAAAGAGAAGAAAAAACAAGAGATACACAGCAATACGAAGAATTACGAGAATATTATAAACATCTATACACCAACAGATTGGACAGCTTAAAAGAAATGGCCCAAATTTTAGACTTATACAACCTTCCAAGACTGAATAAGGAAGAAATAGAAAATCTGAATAGACTGATAACTAGTACAGTGATTGAAACAGTAACCAAACAGCTCCCCAAAACAAGTCCAGGACCAGATGACTTCACAAGATTTAATACCTAGCCTTCTGAAACTTCCAAAAAATTGAAGAGGAGGGAATGCTTGTGACCTCATTTGACAAGGCTGACATTGCACAGTTATTAAAATCAAAGAACAACACATAAAAAGTAAATTATAGGCCAAAATCTCTAATAAACATAGATGCAAAAATCCTCAACAAAATATTAGCAAAGTGAATACAGCCATACATTAAAAGGATCATATGGACCCAAGTTCAGTTTGGTAATAAATACATGTTGGGGGAAGAAGAGGGATGGAGCTGGGAATGAAGGAGGTGGCAGAGGGCATATTGGAGGCCACTGTTTGGTCCCCCATTTATTATTCCCAAATTTATGGTCAAATCATAGCAGTCATGAATTGTTTCTAATTTCAGCTCAGGGGAAAAACTCTTGCTTATACAAAATGCGCTGAAAATGGCTCCAATAGAATTTACAGGAAAAGAGGAATGCTAAAAATTTTGGTAAGAATTGGCTATTGAGTTAAATGTAATTTAAATTTTCATTGCACATCGATGGTTAAATATTTTGTGCTGTTTATGAAATAATGTCTTATCCTAAGGCCACAAAAATAGTCTTTTCTTGTTTTCCAAAAGCATAATTAGTTTACTTTATAGTTTAAATCAGCAACAATCCATTCAGAATTTATTTGTGTATGATGTGGATAGTTATTAAGGGTTTCCTTTTTTCCAGTATGGGTAGCAAATTCCAATTTACTGTAAAAGTGTGCATTTTTCTTTCTTTCCGTTTCTTGTTAGTTCTCATGAATTCACTCAGCTAAGACCACCGCATTCTTAAGGATCCCTTTCCATGAAATTTACTGAAAGTTGTCTCCATCTTTTCCTGCCTATTGAAGTCCTTGGCAATCTCATGGGAGCAGAGAAGTTACTCTTGAAAAATAAGAAGTTACTCTTTGTGTCAAAAATCTTCAGTGAGCCATTTTTCTTAGAAGAATGATTGTTACACTGATTTACAGGAGAACATACTGAATGACAGAATAGACTCCAAGGATGTGAAAACAGCAATAACGTTCTTCCAACAGGCAATGGTTGGAATCCTGGGCAATGTTTCTCTTCTTTACCATTATCTCTTCCTTAACACACTGAACATAGTCTGAGATCCATAGATTTGATTCTCAAGAAGCTGGTTATAGCCGATGTCTTGGTCATTCTCTCTAAAGGAATCCCCTAGAGAATGGCAGGTTTGCATTGAAATATTTTCTTAATTATTTTACATGCAAAAGTTTTTCTATTTCAAATTGCCCATTTTTGAATACTCTGTATCAGCTTCAGAATGTAAATACAGAGTGAACTATATTCTTTTTGAATTAGTGTTTTTGTTTCGTTCAAATACTGTATCCTGTGATAGTTCTACTTTTACTTTCTTAAGGACCCCCCATAGTGTTTTCCATAGTGACTGTACCAATTTACATTCCATGAACCTTGTGCAGGAGTTTACTTTTCTCCATACCCTTGCCAATATTTGCTTTGTAGACTTTTTGATGATAGGCATTCTGTCAGGTATGAAGTGATACTGTGTTTTTAATTTGCATTTCTCTGATGATTAGTGATGGTGAGCCTCATTTCATGTGTCTGCTGGCCATCTGTATATCTTTTGGGAAAATGTCTATTTAGGTTTTCTTTCTTTTTTGAATCGAGTTGGTGTTTTGTTAGTCAGTTATAAAGCATTTTATGTGTTTTGGGTATTAATCCCTCAACAGTCATATTATTTGCAAGTAAATTTCTTCCCATTCAGTAGATTGTCTTCATTAGTGTAGAGAAAAGCAACAAAGTTTTGTATATTAATCTTCGACCCAGCAACTTTAATGAATTCCTTTGTTCTGATAGTGTTCTTGTGGGGAATTTAGGGTTTCTACAGAGAGACAGACAGATCGATCGATCATCATGTCATCTGCAAAGAGTGACCATTTTATTTCCTTCCTTCCCATTTGCACGCCTGTCACTTTCTCTTGTCTGATTACTGTGGCAGGAACTTCCAATACTGTGATAGATAGAAGTGGTAAGAGTGGCATCCCTATCCTGTTCCTGATTTTAGAGGAAAGATTTCAGCTTTTCAACATTGAGTTTGATATTAGCTGTGGATTCATCATAAATGGCATTTTTATGTTGAGATATGTTGCCTATACCCACGCTGATGAGTGTTTTTATCATAAATGGATGTGGAATTGTGTCATATGCTTTTTCTGTATCTGTAGAGAGAATGATGTGATTTTTTCGCTCCTTTTGTTAATGTTGTGTATCACAGTGATTGATTTCTGTACATTGAATGAACCTTGCATCCCTGAAATAAGTTCCACATGATCATGGTTATGATCCTTTTGATATCTTGTTGAATTTGGCTAGCTAATATTTTGTTAAGGAGTTTAGCATGTATACTCATCAGCCATAGTGGCCTGTAATTCTTTGTGTGTATGTGTGTTGTATGTCTGATTTTGGTATCATGATAAAAGTTTCCTAGAATAAATTTGGGAATGTTTCATCGTCTTTAATTTTTGGAATAATTTGGTAAAGATTAAATAGTAGCTCTCCTTTATGTTTTGTAGAATTCCTCTGTGAAACCGTCAGCCCTGCACTTTTGTTTGTGGGGATTTTTAAAATTAAAACCTTAGTTTTGCTGCTGGTGATCTGTCTGTTCACATAATCTGTTTCTTTCTGATTCACGTGAGGAATGTTGTATGTTTCTAGAAATCTATCCATTTCTTCCAGGTTGTAAAATTTATTGCCATATAATTGTTGACAGTATTCTCTTAGGAGGTTTTTTTTTTGTATCTCTGTGATATGGGATGTGATTTTTCCTCTTTCAGCCTCTTTTTTTTTTATATGGGCCTGTTTTTACTCTTGATAAGTCTGCCTAAAGGCTAATGAAATTTGTTTATCTTTTCAGAAAGCCAGTTCTTGTTTTCATTGACCTACTGTATGGGTTTTTTGGTCCCTGCTTTTTACATTTTCCTCTTTCACCTTTATACTTCCTTCTGTGTACTGATTTGACATCATTTGTCCTTGTTTCTCTAATTCCTTCAAATGGTAGGTTAGGTTGCCTGTTGGAGATTTTCTTGCCTCTTGAGGTTAGCCTTTATCACTGTTAATTTCCCTTTTAGAATTGCTTTTGCTGTGTCCCACGGATTTTGCAAAATTGTTTTCTATTTTTAATTGTTTCAAGGCATTTTCTGATTCCTTTTCATCTATTATTTTTAGTAGCCTGGTGTTTAGTCTCCCGGTGTGATCATCTTGAATTAAGTAATTGAGCACTGGTTTTGTTGATATTTGCACAAATATTAGAATCTGTCAAGCCATCAGATCTGGGTGCTTTTATTTTTTGAGACACTGTTTTTGAACCTTCTCTTTTTTCTATTTAGTTTTTCTGCATCTACTTTTTATCATTAATGGTGGTCAGTAAAGTTAGAATGTGTTTTCCTACAAGATCCATAATAATTGGTATAGAAAGATGCAAATGAATCCAACTTAGTTGATTTGATATGTGTAAATAATTTCTGTAATGAGTTCTTTATCATGTTCCTCCTTTCACTTCTATCACTTTGTATATACTTCAGGTATTTTGTCTCATTGCACTTTTCTACCTGTATGTTAATTGATGGATCAGTTTAGTGGTGTGAAGTTTAGGAAAGTACTTGTCTTGGGTAGAGAAATATCTCAGGGAAGTGGAGATTCCAGCGGGATACGCATATTTATGCCAGTCCCTTTTGTGTGTGATTCAGCATTTCCTACTCTCCTCCCTTTGACACTTTGTCTGCCTTCATGGATCATGGAAAAGAAAGAGGCTCTTGGAAGCTTTCCAGTTGTCCTCTAAGGGGTGCTAACTAGAAGCTTGTAATTGTTTTTCATAGTTAACAACTGAGAAAAGTTTTCAGAAATGTTCTCAGGTCCCAAGCCTACACTCCCATTGCTGCTACAGGTGAAATGATAATTGCAGCTCTAAGGGGAGAGCAGATCAGGACACAGACTCACGAGCCCATATATGTAGGTGTGCCTGCCTCCCTCCCACACATACTAATTAAGAGGATCATAACCCTGAGCCACCGTCCTGGCAGCAGGAAGGTGTCAGGTAAGCATGTTGTATTGTATATCAGTGTGAGTGGCAGAGCCTGTAAGAGAAAGGCAGATCGAGTCTGGCTAAGTGATCAAGTCAGAAAAAGGCCATCTTCTGTGTACTGACCCGGTTCAGTGCCAGCACCATGTGAGAAGGTGGAATAATTCTCAGATACAAGCTGAGCTGGTAAAGAGAGATGGATTTTTAGACCCTACACCAGTTCCTAAGGGCTCCTCTGCAGTGTGATGTAATCCTCACTGATAGCCATTGCTGTTCTGAATCCAGGGGATAAACTTGATTTTTTAAGTGCTTAAAAATATAGTTGTAAAATCAATCAGCTGTTGAGTCTACCTTATAGGAATCATTGACTCATTGTTCAGGATTACTACAGGTGCAGAATTAATACCTCCAGGTTTTTAATAAAGGGTATGATAAATCTGCATAGATCATCTAATCCTGTACAGAAAGTGTGTCCAAATGGTAATGGCTTGAATAGAAAGGTTTTCTCTAACTAGAGGTGTGTTGCACTTAATGGAGGCTGTGAGAGTGTCTCTATTGGAAAACTACATAGTGTGTTGATTATGGTGTGGTTACTGTCATTCTTAAATTTAAGGAACATTTGACAAGCTAATTATGAGTATCAGGCAGCAGCTGTTGTTGCGTATCATGTTGCTTCCATTCATGTTTCTGATATGAAGCCAAAAATCTAGTATTTCAGTTGTTAAAAAGCAGAACATATGCCTTGCAAGTGATGATTTGCATGTATGTCTTGTATGATAATATCATTCATGAATCTTCATTCATTGCTGAATTTCCATTTCACTCTATATGGTATTAACATAGAGCTAACTGTATGGTCTGATAATCATTTAGTTTTGCTTTACAGTGTTTTGTCATGTACTGTTGTTTTGTGTCCCAACATTTATGGAATTACATGTGATTGATTACTCAGTGATTTCTGTGATAAGTGGTATTAGTCTTACGTTTCTCCCTTAACAGGAACGGAGTCTTTCTTTTGCCATCCTGATCTCAAGCCTCTCTCATCTTCATTACGTTTACTTGTCTTGGGGCAGGTTCCCATGATAATTTCTTGCCAGCAGTGCATGGACGTATATTAAGATATCTAAAGCTTTATTCATAATTGATTTTGACATAATAAAGTGAAAGTTTAAAAAAAGGATTCTTTTTATGATAAAACTTAGAAAATACCACCAGTCTAAAATCAAATATTAAGGTGTAAATTCAAAAGAAAATAAATATCTGGTTGATAATTTGAATGGCGCTCCCTAGGATTTTGGCAGAGCATGGTGGTTCACTACAGTATCTTTAACAGCAGCAGATTTGGACAAATATTTAAACTCTGTGTGTACCTTTTCCTCATCTGTACAGTTAAATTCATGGAAGTGACTGCCTGATAGATTTGTGAAGAATGAAGAAGTGATCACATGTGATCCAATGATTAATTTAACATTTGAAGTCCTCTTTAAATGTTATACATGCAACCCTTGAAATACTGCTACTATCAGAAAAACATTCAGTAAATGGTTTCCAGTGGGAACTAATGGTAAGTGGAGAATATTGGATTCAGCTGACACTATATGTGTAGCTTGTGCCTTGTGTTCCCATGCAGGACATTCTAACTGACAAGACAGACACCAGGGACGAATATCTGAGAGGATGGATAGCAGGAAATTGACTTTAAATGTGATCATCTTAGTGCAGACTGTGGTTGGAATCCTGGGGAATTTCTCACTTCTTTGCCATTATATCATCCTGTACATCACTGGCTACAGGTTAAGGTCCACAGATTTGATAATTAAGCACCTGACTGTAGCCAACTTCCTTACCCTTCTCTGTAAAGGCGTCCCCCACACAATGATGGCGTTTGGGTGGAAACATTTCTCCAGTGATGCTGGATGCAAACTATTTCTGTTTCTTCACAGAGTGGGGAGGGGAGTGTCCATTGGTAGCATCTGCCTCTTGAGTGTCTTTCGGGTGATCATGGTCAGTCCCAGGAACTCCAGGTGGGCAGAGCTTAAAGTAAAAGGTCCCAAGTACATTGTTCCCTCTATTCTCCTATGTTGGATTTTGCAAATGTTGTTAAATATCATTTTCCTTATCTACATACGTGGTGTACGGAGTGACAGAAACATCACAAACAACAAGGATTTTGGATACTGTTCTTCCATTCGTCATGACAAAACCAGAGATGCCCTATTTGCAGCATTGCTTTTGTTCCCTGATGTTTCATGTTTGGGGCTCATGCTCTGGGCCAGTGGCTTCATGATTTTCATCCTGCACAGGCACAAGCAGGAGGTCCAACACATTCATAGGACCAGTGCCTCCCATAGATTCTCTCCTGAGTCTAAAGCTACTAAAACCATTCTTCTTCTGGTGACCACTTTCGTCTACTTCTACACTCTTTCCTCCATCTTTCAAATTGTTTTGTCTCTTTTGGACAATCCCAGCTGGTTCCTTGTGACCATCGCTACAGTCATGAGTGCATGCTTCCCAGCTGTCAGCCCCTTTGTGCTCATCAGCCGTGACTCCAGTGTACACAGCCTCTACTTTGCCTGGATAAGGAATGTAAAACCCCTTTTTTAATGAGTAATATGTAAATTTCATTTATGTCCATAATGTAGCATTGTCAAATATTTGATCAATTCATTCATCCTCTGACACCTAATTAAGCTATTGGATCTGAAGAAAATCACATACTGGAAATGCTGAGCATCTCCTTGAAAATGAACAATTGTAATAGTATTGACATGAAATGTAAGTATCTTCTAGTTAATTGTGTCATTGAAGTTTTTCAAATTCTTGTAGAAAAGGAGTTTAGAATTTATGGAATAATAAATACCAGATCTTGAAGTGATCTGCATAATACAAAGTCTTCCAAGTGTGTAGCTTTCAATCTAATGAATTAGTTTCCCAGAAATAAAATAGTAATGAACTTATAGATAAAGGTATGCATGAAAATGGATCGGTATGTGCAATTGTCATTAATACAATTGAAGAAATTAATGTCTGCACAGAATAAAGAATAGCTTGTTGTGCATGTGGAGGTCAAATCAGTCTCATGCAGGATGGCATTTGTTAGCCAGTTATAAGTTTTATACGTAACATCCTTAGAGAGATGGTGGTATTTATTGGAAATATGATGTTTTGCAGGGAGATTAGCACATTTAAATATTTTCATGTAGAAATGGCTACTTTGATGTGAAATGCAGTAAAAAGAGGGGGGAGAGAACAGAAAAACAAAATACTTTAAGGTTTTGTTTTTTTCATGGAAATATATTTGACATATAAAATTGTATGAATTTAAAGTGCATGAGATGGTCATTTTTTTTTAAATGAACATAAATACAAAACAGAAACAGACTCATAGACATAGAATACAAACTTGTGGTTTCCAAGGGGGAGGATGGTGGGAAGGGACAGACGGGGAGTTCAAAATTTGTAGATACTGACAAGCATATGCAGAATAGATAAACAAGATTATATTGTATAGTACAGGGAATATATACAAGATCTTGTGGTAGCTCACAGCGAAAAAAAATTTGACAATGAATATAAGCATGTTCATGTATAACTGAAAAATTGTGCTCTACACTGGAACTTGACACAACATTGTAAAATGACTATAACTCAATAAAAACTGTTAAAAAAAGAAAAAGTCATGGTAAATAAATAAATAAGTAAAGTGCATGACGTGGTAATACGTGGTAACTGTATACTGTAATATATTTTTTATTGTGCCCAAAATTAGCACCTCTATTACATTATATAATTATCCTTTTAAATTAAATTATTTTCTCTTTAATTAGTTAATTTATAATATTATATTAGTTGCAGGTATACGGCATAGTGATTAAATACTTATATAGATCATGCTTTGCTTAAATTTATTAGAGAATACTCGCTTTATTCCTTTGATGTAAAATATGTCTGTATAACTTATTTATTTTACACATAGTAGTTTGTACCTTGACTTCCTTACACTCACTTGCCCCTCTCCTCTTTTATGTCCCCACTAGTTTCTTCTCTGTATCTGTGAGGTTTTTTTTTACATTCCACATATATGTGGTAGCATAAAGGACTTGTCTTTGTCTGTCTGACTTCAGTAAGCATCATACTTCCCACGTCTCTGTACATTGTCACAAATTCAAATATTCCATCATATATAAATAAATAAACACACCACATCTTCATTAATTCATCTGTGATGGATACGTAGGTTGACTCCATGACCTAGCTGTTATAAATAACGCTCCTATGAATATTGAGATACATGTATCTTTTTGATTTAGTGTTTTCATTTTCTGTGGCTATATACCCAGGAATGGAAATGCTGCATCATATGGCAGTTCTATTTTTAGTTTTTTGAGTAATTTCGATACTGTTTTACAGTGGTGACCACGAGTTAGAGTCCCACCAGCAGCGTACTTGGGTTTCTCTTTCTGCACATCCTCACCAACATTTGTTGTTTGTGGTTGTTTTGATGATAGCCAGTCTGACAGGTGTGAGGTAATCTCTCATTGTGATTTTGATTTGCATTTCTCTGATGAGTATTGATGTTGAGTATCTTTTCATGTTCCTGTTGGCCATCAGCTTGTCCTCTTCGCAAAAATGTCTATTCATGATTTCTACCCATTTTTATTGGATTGTTTGTTTTTTAATATTGAGTTGTCTAAGCTTATATATATATTGGATATTAAGTTCTTATGAGTCATATCATTTGAAAATATTGTCTAGGATTTGGTAGATTGCCTTTTTGCTTTATTGATGGTTTCCTTTGCTATGCAAAAGTTTCAAGTTCTGTTAGGTCCCATTTATTTGTTTTAGGTTTTGTATCCTTTGCCTGAGGAGACAGATCTAAAAACATATTGCTACAATTTCTGTCCGAGAGTTTTGTCTGTTTTTTATGCTAGGAGTTTTATGGTTTCCATTTTTGCACTTGGGTCTTTAATCCATTTTGAGTTTATTTTTGTATTTGGTGTGAGAATTTTCAGAGTACAGATTTTTCACCTCCTTGGTTAAATTTATTCCTAGGTCTTTTATTCTTTTTAAGGTGATTTTAAACAGGTTTGAGTTCTTGCTTTCCCTTTCTGATAATTCATTATTAGTGCATAGAAAAGCAATAGATTTCTGTGTATTAATCTTGGATTCTGCAACTTTACTGAACTCATGTATTAGTTTTCTGGTGAGGACTTTAGGGTTTTCTATGTATAGTTCCATGTCTCTGCAAATAGTGACAGCTGTAGTTCTTCCCTTCCAATTTAGTGTTTTTTATCTCTCTTTCTAGTCTAAATGCTGTAGCTACAACGCAAATGCTGTGTTAAATACAAGTAGTGAGAGTGGGCATCCTGTTCCTGATTTTAGAGGAAAAGCTTTCAGATTTTCACCGTTGAGTATGAGGTTAGTTGTGGGTGGGTGGTTATAAATCCCCTTAGTTGTGTTGAGATACATTGCCATTGTACTCACTTCAGTTAGTTTTCATCATGCGTGAATGTTGAACTTTGTCAAATGCTTTACCTGCTTCTGTTGAGATGATGATGTGATTTTTATTCCTCCTTTTGTTAATGTGATGTATCACATTGTTTGAGTTGTGAATTTTGGGCCCTGTCGCATCTCTGGAAAAATGACCCCTTGTTAATTGTTTTTCAGCCTTTTTCTGTATTGTTGAATTGCTAATATTTTTGATAATTTTCCAACTGTATTCATCAAGCTATCGGTCTGTAATTTTCTTTTTTGTTTTATCTTTTTCTGGCATTGGTATCAGGGTAATGGTAGCCTCATAGAATGAATTTGGTGGTCTTCAGCTTTTGGATTATTTTGAGAAATAGGTATTACCTTTGCTTTATACAGTCCAATAGAATTCCATGAGAAGCTTTCCCATCCTGGACTTTGTTTACTGGAAACTTTTTATTATTTATTTTATTTTACTGCTATGAAATAGTCTGTTCACATTGCCTCTTTTTTCCTGATTCCATCTTAGAATATTGTATGTTTCTAGAAATTTTATCTGTTTCTCCTAGGCTGTCCAATTTCTTTGCACATAACCCTTCATTGGACCCTGTTATGATTTTTCTGTATTCATGTAGTATCAGCTGTGATTTCCCCTCTTTCATTTCTTATGTTCTTTATTTGGGTCCCCTTCCTTTTCTTCTTCATGAGCCTCACTACAGCTTATCAACTTTGTTTATCTTTTCAAAAAACCAGATCTTGGTTTCATTTACCAAGTTTACTGGGGTTTTTGGTCTGTAGTTTTTAAAATTTCCTCTTTGATCTTTATCATTTCCTTCAATCTGCTGATTTGGGGCCTTGTTCTTTTTTTTCTAATTCCGTGAGATGGTGAGTTAAGATTTTTTTTTTTTTTGAGATTTTTCATTTTTTAAACATAGGCCTATAAACTTGCCTTGTAGAAATGCTCTTGCTGTATCTGATTGATTTTAGAAAGTTGTGTTTTTATTCTCATTTGCCTCACGGTATATCTGATTTTCTCTTTGATTTCTATACTAACCTTATGTTTTTCAGTATGTTGTATAGGCTCCACATAACTGTTTTTTTCCTATTTTTCTTTGTGCAGTTGATGCTATATTTCATACCATTGTAGTCAGAAAACAGTCTTTATGTAATTTCTGTCCACTTAAATTTGCTGAGCCTTGTTTTATGGCCTAGAAGATGATGTACCTTGGAGAACATTTCATGTGCATTTGAAAAAATACATATTCTGTAGAATATTCTACAGCACTGTGTACAAAAATAAACTCAAGATGGATTGAAGCTGAAATGTAAGACCAGATACTATAAAATTCCTAGAAGAGATGCTGTTTGACATAAGTTACAGCAATATTTTTTTGGATTCATCTCCAAGAGTAATGGAAATAAAAGGCAAAATAAACAGATGGAACCTAAACTTTAAAGCTTTTCACAGCAAAGGAAACCATAAATGAAACAAAAAACGCAACGTACAGAATGGGAGAAAATATTTGCAAGTGATGCCACCAACAAGGGATTTTTTTCCAAAATATACAAACAGCACGTACAGCTTACTATCTCAACAAAACTAACCCAATCAAAAATGGGCAGATGATCTAAATAGACTTTTCTCCAAAAGGTCACACGGATGGCCAACAGGAGTATGCATATACGCTCAATACAACTAATTGCTAGAGAAACGCAAATCAGCAGTACGATGAGATAGCACTTCACACCTTTCAGAATGGCTGTCAACAGAAATGTCTCGAATAATAAATGCTGGACAGGGTGTGGAAAAAAGGGAACCTTACTACAGTGTTGGTGGGAATGCAGCTTGGAAAACAGAATGGAGATTCCACAAAAAAACTAGAACTAGACTTACCATAGTATCCAACAGTCTCAGTCCTGTGCATAAATCTGAAGAAAGTTAATTTTAAAAAGACACATGCACTCCAGTGTTCATAGCAGTATTGTTTACAATAGCAAAGACATGGAAGCAACCTAAATGTCCATCAACAAATGAATGGATAGAGAAGGTACAGTATGTAAATACAATGAAATACTACTCAGCTGTGAAAAAGAATGAAATACTGCCATTTGCGACAGTATGGATGGACTGAGAGATTATCATGTTGAGTCAAGTAAGTCAGACAAAGAGAATTACCATATGATATATTCATGATATATATCTGAATCACTTTCCTATACATCTGAAACTAACACACTGTAAATCAGTTATGTTTCAATTTTAAAAAGGAAGTGTATTCTGGTGTTTTGGATGTAATGTCCACTAGACTTTTGTTAAGTCCAGCTGGTCTGTTGTGATACTTAAGATTCCTGTTGCCTTATTGATATTCTGTCTGGATGATCTGTTCTTTAATGTATGTAGGGTGTTACTGTCCTTGTATGATTCTTGTATTATTGTCAATTTCTCCCTCTATGTGTATTAGTATTTTCTTTATATATTTAGTTGCTCCTGTATTGGGAGTAGAAATGTTAATGTTGTAATATCCCCTTCTTTTATTTATCGCTTTATCGTTATATAATATCCTTCTTTGTATTTTTATATAGCCTTGTTTTAAATAAAACTAAAAACTAGTACCTTAAAAGGTAAATCAAATTGATAAATGTTCAACCAAAGTAATCCAAAAATGTTTTCAAAAGAATAAGAGAGGGTCCAAATAACTAGAATCAGAAATGAAAGAGAAGTTATGACTGACACCACTGACACAAAAAGTTATTAGAGATTATTAGAAACAACTATACACTTGTAAAATGAACAACTTAGAAGAGATGATAGTTAGCTAGAATTCTACCGTTTCCCAAGACTGAATTATGAAGAGTTAAAAATAGAGGCACACCAGTTACCAGTAATGAAATTGTATCAGTAACCATGAAACTCCCAGCTAACAAAAATTAGTGTGAGACAGCTTCACTGGTGAATTCTATGAAATATTTAAGGAACAATGGAAACCAATACTTCTCAAGCTATTCCAAAAAAATTAAAGAGGAAGAAGCATGTATGAGTCACTCTGAGATTGGCATCAACCTGATACTAATACCAGAGAAGAACACCGAGTCCACCCCCAATTAAAAAAGAAAAAACAGGCCAACATCACTTATGAACATAGCTACAAAAGTCTCAACAACATATTAGCAAACCAAATTCAGTGATACATTGAAGAGATCATTCATCATGGTCAACTGAGATTAATCCCAGGAATGTGAGATGAATTCATTATCTGCAAATCAATCAACATGATGCACCACATTAAAAAATTTAAGGAAAAAAATCATTACAATAGATGCAGAAAAAGCTTTTGAAAACAATTAACACTCATTCATGAAAGAAAACTTTCATGATGAAACCTTTCAACAAAGCACATAGAAAAGGAACATAACTCAACATACTAAAGAACAAATGAGAAGCCAACATGAACATTGCACTCAATGGTATAAAGATGAGTGCATTTCCTCTATGATCAGAAGTAAGACTAGGATTCCAACCTTCTCCAAGAGGAAGTCAAGAAGGAAATAATAGAAGGAAAATGAGTGTGGAAATAAATAGAGACTAAAAACATAATAGAAAAGATCAATCAAAGCAAGAGCTGATTCTTTGAAAAGGTAAACAAAATCAACAAGGCTTTAGTTAGACTCAGTAAGAAAAAAAGAGAAAAGGCTCTGATGAATAAAATTAAGATACAACAGAGGAGAGAAAACAAGAGATACACAGCAATACAAAGAATTATGAGAATATTACAAACATCTATACACCAACAAATTGGACAGCCTAGAAGAAGTGGTGCAAATTTTAGAATTATACAACCTTCCAAGAGTGAATCGGGAAGAAACAGAAAATATGAAAGGACTGATAACTAGTACAGTGATTGAAATAGTAACCAAACAGCTCCCTAAAACAAGTCCAGGACGAGAGACTTCACAAGTGAATTCTACCAAAGATTCAAAGATTTAATACCTAGCCTTCTCAAGCTCTTCCAAAAAATTGAATGGGGAGGGAATGCTTTAGAACTCATTTTGCAAGGAAAGGCCAACACCACACTGTTACCAAAATCAGTGAAGAACAAAATCACATAAAAAGTAAATTATAGGCCCAAATCTCTGATAAACATAGATGCAAAAATCCTCAACAAAGTATTAGCAAAGTGAATACAACAATACATTAAAAGGATCATATGGACCCAAGTTTGGTTTGGTAATAAACACATGTTGGGGGAAGAAGAGAGATGGAGCTGGGAATGAAGAAGGTGGCAGAGGGCATATTGGAGGCCACTATTTGGTCCCCAATTTTTAAATTCCCCAATTTATGGTCAAATCATAGCAATCATGGATAGTTTCTAATTTCAGCTCAGAGGCAAAAAAAACTTGCTTATACAAAATGCCCTGAAAATGGCTCCAATAGAATATACAGCAAAGGAGGAAACCTAAAATTTTTGGTAAGAATTGGGTTTTGACTTTAATGTAATTTAATTTGTCATTACACATCAATGGTTAAATATGTTCTGCTGCTTATGAAATAATGTCTTATTCTAAGGCCACAGAAATATTCTCTTGTTTTGCAAAAGCATAGTTACTTTACTTTATAATTTCGATCAGCAGCAATCCATTCAGAACTTATGTATGGTTTGGGTAGTTATTGATGATTTCCTTTTTTCCAATATGAATATCAAATTCCAGTTTATTCTAAAACTGTGGATTTTGCTTTCTTTCCATTTCCTGTGAGTTTTCATGATTTCACTTAGCTAAGATCACTGCATTCTTAGCACTCACCTTCCATGAAATTTACTGGAAGTTGTCTCCATCTTTTCCTGCCTATTGAAGTCTTTTGCATTCCCATGGGAGCACAGAAGTTACTCTTGAAAAATGAAAAGAAGTTACTCCTGGTGTCAAAAATCTTCAGTGAGCCATTTTGATTAGAAGAATGATTGTTACACTGATTCATAGGAGAACATACGGAATGACAGAATAGACTCCAAGGATGTGGAAATAAGAATAATGTTCTTGTCACAGACAATGGTTGGAATCCTGGGCAATGTTTCTCTTTTTTACTATTGTCTCTTCCTTAACACACTGAACCTAGGCTGATATCCACAGATTTGATTTTTAAGTACCTGGTTATAATCAATGTCTTGGTCATTCTCTCTAAAGGAATCCCCCAGACAATGGCATCTTTTGCATTGAAATACTTTCTTAATTATTTTGCATGCAAAATTTTTTATATTTCAAATTGCCCATCTCTGAATACTTTGTATCAGCTTCATGGTCTAAATTTGGAGTGAACTATATATTTTTTTAACACTTTTTATTGATTTATAATCATTTTACAGTGTTGTGTCAAATTCCAGTGTAGAGCACAATTTTTCAATTATACATGGACATATATATATATATTCATTGTAACATTCCTTTCTCTGTGAGCTACCGTAAGATCTTGTATATATTCTTTTTGAACTAGTGTTTTTGTTTTCTTCAAGTGTTGTGTCATATGATAGTTCTGCTATTAGTTTCTTAAGTACCTCTCATAGTGACTGCACCAATTTACATTCCATCAACCATATGCAATAGTTTCCTTTTCTCCATATCCTTGGCAATATTTGCATTGTAGACTTTTTGATGATAGACATTCTGTCAGGTATGAAGTGATACTGTGTTTTTAATTTGCATTTCTCTGATGATTAGTGACAGTGAGCCTCATTTAATGTGTCTGTTGTCTGTATCTGTATGTCTTTTGGGGAAATGTCTATTCAGATTTTCTGCCCATTGTTGAAACGAGTTGGTGTTTTGTCAGTCAGTTATACAGCATTTTATATGTTTTGGATATTAATCCCTCAACAGTCATATTATTTGCAAATTTTTTTCCACTCAGTAGGTTGTCTTCATTAGTATATAGAAAAATAACAAAATTTTGTATATGAATCTTATATTCTGCTACTTTACTGAATTAATTTTAGTTCAGATAGTTTTCTGGTGGGGACTTCAGGACTATTAGATTTAGATATAGATATAGATATAGATAATAGATATAGATAGATTGATTTCTGGTGGGGACTTCAGGATTATTAGGGAGATAGATATAGATATAGGTAGATAGATAGATAGATAGATAGATAGATAGATAGATAGATAGATAGATAGATAGATAGATATATTCATGTCATCTGCAAATATTGACCATTTTTTTCCTTCCTTCCAATTTGTATGCCTTTTATTTTTCACTTGTCCGATTGGTGTGGCTAGAATTTCCAATACTTTGTTAAATAGAAGTGGTAAGAGTTGGCATCCATGTCTTGTTCCTTATTTTAAAGGAAAGATTTAACTTTTCACCATTGAGTCTTATATTAGCTGTGGATTTGTCATAAAATGGCATTTTTTATGTTGAAATATGTTGATGAGCGTTTTTACCGTCAATGGATGTTGAATTTTGTGACATGCTTTTTCTATGTCTATAGAGAGGATGATGTGATTTTTTTTCGCATTTATTAATGTTGTATATCACATTGATTGATTTCTGTACATTGGATGAACCTTGCATCCCTTGAATGAATTCCACATGATCATGGTTGTGATCCTTTTGATGTGTTGTTGAATTTGGCTAGCTAATATTTTGTTAAGGAGTTTAGCATTTATATTCATCTGAGATAATGGCCTGTATTTCTTTTTGTGTGTGTGTTTTCTATGTCTGATTTTGGTATCATGATAAAGGTGGTTTCCTAGAATAAATTTGGGAATGTTCCATTTTCTAACTTTTTGAAATAGTTTGCTAAAGATTAAATAGTAGCTCTTCTTTATGTTTTGTAGAATTCCTCGTCAAACCATCAGCCCTGGACTTTTGCTTGTGAGGATTTTTTTCAATTAAAAATTCAATTTCACTACTGGTGATCTGTCTGTTCACATAATCTATTTCTTCCTCATTCAGGCGCGGAATGTTCTGTGTTTCTAGAAGTTTATTCATTTCTTCTGGGTTGTAAAATTTGTTGCCATAAAACTGTTGATAGTATTCTCTAGTGATTTTTTTTGTACCTCTGTGACAGGGGATGTGATTTCTCCTCTCTAAGTCTTATTTGGTTTATATGGGTCTTCTCTCTTTTCTTCTTGATAAGTCTGCCTAACGGCTAATCAGTTTTGTTTAGCTTTTGAGAAAACCAGTTCTTGGTTGTGTTGACATACTGTGTGGGTTTTTTAGTCTCTGCTTTTTAAAATTTCCTGTTTGACTTTATCATTTCATTCTATGTCTGAGTTTGACATCGTTTGTCCTTCTTTCTCTGATTCCTTTAGATGGTAGGTTAGGTTGTGTGTTGGAGATTTTCTTGCTTCTTGAAGTAGGCCTTTATCACTGTTAATTTCTCTCTTAGAATTGCTTTTGCTGTGTCCCACGGATTTTGCAAAATTAGCTTTTATTTTTAATTGTTTCAAGACATTTTCTGATTTCTTTTGATCTATTATTTTTAGTAGCCTGGTGTTTAGTCTCCTGGTGTGATCATATTGAATCAAGTAATTGAGCATTGGTTCAGCTGAGATTTGTGTAAATATTAAAATCTGTCAAGCCCTCAGATCTGGGTGCTTTTATTTTTTGAGACACTCTTTTTGAACCTTCTCCCTTTTTTCTGTTTATTTTTTCTGCATCTAAATCTTATCACTTAATGGTGGTCAATAATAGAATATGTTTTCCTACAAAATCCATAATAATTGGTATAGAATGATACAAATGAATCCAACTTAGTTGATTTGTTATGTGAAACAGTTTCTATAGTGAGTTCTTTATCATGTTTCTCCTCCTTTCACTTCTATCACATTGAATATACTTCCAGGTATTTTGTCTCATTCCACTTCTCTACCAGTATGTTAATTAATAGATCAGTTTAGTTGTCTGAAGATTAGGGAAGTACTTGTCTTTGGGTAGAGAAATAGCTCAGGGAAGTGAATAATTCCAGAGGGATACACATATTTATGCCAGTTGCTCAAGTATGTGATTTCAGTATTTCCTTCTTCTCCCTGTGAGACTCTGTCTTGATGGATCATGGAAAAGAAAAAGGCTCTTGGAAGCTTTCCAGCTGTCCTCTAAGGGCTCTCACTACAAACTTAAAATTGTTTTTTGTAGTTAACAACTGTGAGAAAAGTTTTCAGAAATGTTCTCAGGTCCCAAGCCTACACTCCCATTGCTGCTATAGGTGAAATGATAATTGCAGCTCTAAGGGGAGAGCAGATCAGGACACAGACTCACAAGCCCATATATCTAGGTGTGCCTGCCTCCCTCCCACACATACTAATTACAAGGATCATAACCCTGAGCCCTCTGTCCTGGCAGCAGGAAGGTGTCAGGTAAGCATGTTGTATATCAGTGTGGGTGGCAGAGCCTGTAAGAGAAAGGCAGATCGAGTCTGGCTAAGTGATCATGTCAGAAAAAGGCCATCTTCTGTGTACTGACCCGGTTCAGTGCCAGCACCATGTGAGAAGGTGGAATAATCTGAGATACAAGCTGAGCTGGTAAAGAGAGATGGATTTTTAGACCCTACACCAGTTCCTAAGGGCTCCTCTGCAATTCAATGTAATCCTCACTGATAACCATTGCTGTGGCTGAATTCAAGTGATAAACCTGATTTTTAAAGTGCTTTAAAATATAGTTGTAAAATCAATCAGCTGTTGAGTCTACCTTATAGGAATCACTGACCCAATGTTCAGAATTACTAGAGGCACACAATTAATACCTCCAGGTTTTTAAATAAAGGGTATGATGAATCTGCATAAATCATCTAATCCTGTACAGAAAGTGTGTCCAAATGGTAACGGCTTGAATAGAAAGATTTTCTCTAACTGTGAGTGTCTGATGCACTTAATAGAGGCAATAAGAGTGTCTCCATTGAAAAACTGCTGAGTGTGTTGATTATGGTGAAGTTTACATCAGTCTTAAATTTAAGGAGCATCTTACATAATAATTATGAGTGTCAGGCAGTAGCTATCTGTTGCATATCATGTTGTTTCCACTCATGTTGTTTCTGATATCAAACCAGCAATCTAATATTTCAATTGATAAAAAGCAGAGCACATGCCTTACAAGTGATGATTTGCATGTATGTCTTGTATGATAACGTCATTCATGAATCTTCATTCACTGCTAAATTTTTCCTTCACTCTGGCATAAACATAGAGCTAACTATATGATCTGATAATCATTTAGTTTTTTTAACATTTTTTATTGAGTTATAATCATTTTACAATGTTGCATCAAATTCATGTGTAGAGCACAGTTTTTCAGTTATACATGAACATACATATATTCACTGTCACATTTTTTTTCTCTGTGAGCTATCATAAGATCTTGTATATATTTCCCTGTGCTATACAGTATAATCTTGTTTATCTATTCTATATTTTGAAGTCCCAGTCTGTCCCTTCCCACCCCCCCCCACCCCCTTGGCAACCACAAGTTTGTATTCTATGTCTATGGGTCTGTTTCTGTTTTGTATTTATGTTTTGGTTTTTTTGTAATTCCACATATGAGCGATCTCATATGGCATTTCTCTTTCTATTTCTGGCTTACTTCACTTAGAATAACATTCTCCAGGAGCAACCATGTTGCTGCAAATGGCATTATGTTGTCGGGTTTTATGGCTGAGTAGTATTCCATTGTATAAATACACCACATCTTCTTTATCCAGTCATCTATTGATGGACATTTAAGCTGTCTCCATGTCTTGACTATTGTAAATAGTACTGCTATGAACATTGGGACGCAGGTGTCATCCTGAAGTAGGGTTCCTTCTAGATATATGCCCAGGAGCGGGATTCCTGGGTCATACGGTCAGTCTATTCCTAGTCTTTTGAGGAATCTCCATACTGTTTTCCACAGTGGCTGCACCAAACTGCATTCCCACCAGCAGTGAAGGAGGGTACCCCTTTCTCCACAGCTTCTCCAGCATTTGTCGTTTGTGGATTTTTGAATGACGGCCATTCTGACTGGTGTGAAGTGATGCCTCATTGTAGTTTTGATTTGCATTTCTCTGATAATTAGTGATATTGAGCATTTTTTCTTGTGGCTATTGATCATTTGTATGTCTTCCTTGGAGAATTGCTTATTTAGGTCTTCTGCCCATTTTTGACTGGGTTGTTTGTTTCTTTCTTGTTAAGTCATATGAGCTGTTTATATATTCTGGAGATCAAGCCCTCGTTGGTTTTATTTGCAAAAATTTTCTCCCATTCCATAGGTTGTCTTTTTGTTTTACTTCTGGTTTCCTTTGCTGTGCAGAAGCTTGTAAGTTTCATTAGGTCCTGTTAGTTTATTCTTGCTTTTATTTCTATTGCTTGGGTAGACTGTCCTAGGAGAACATTTTTGAGAGGTATGTCAGATAATGTTTTGCCTATGTTTTCCTCAAGGAGGTTTATTGTATCTTGTCTTATGTGTAAGTCTTTGATCCATTTTGAGTTTATTTTTGTGTATGGTGTAAGGGAGTGTTCTAGCTTCATTGCTTTACATGCTGCTGTCCAGTTTTCCCAACACCATTTGTTGAAGAGACTGTCTTTATTCCATTGTACATTCTTGCCTCCTTTGTCGAAGATGAGTTGACCAAAATTTTCTGGGTTCATTTCTGGGCTCTCTATTCTGTTCCATTGGTCTATATGCCTGTTTTTGTACCAATAGCATGCTGTCTTGATGACTGTAGCTCTATAGTATTGTCTGAAGTCTGGGAGAGTTATTCCTCCAGCCTTTCTTTCTCTTCAGTAATGCTTTGGCAATTCTAGGTCTTTGGTGGTTCCATATAAATTTTATTTGTTCTAGTTCTGTGAATTATGTCCTGGGTAATTTGATAGGGATTGCATTAAATCTGTAGATTGCCTTGGGCAATATTGATTCTTCCAATCCAGGAGCATTGGATATCTTTCCATTTTTTTAAGTCTTCTTTAATTTCCTACATGAATGGTTTATAGTTTTCTGTGTATAATTCTTTCACCTCCTTGGTTAAATGTATTCCTAGGTATTTTATTACTTTGTGTGCTATTTTAAAGGGGATTGTTTCTTTAGTTTCTTTAGTTTCTTTTTCTGTTGATTCATCGTTAGTGTAAAGAAATGCAACTGATTTTTGAATGTTAATTTTGTAACCTCCTACCTTGCACCACTCCTATTCAATATAGTCTTGGAAGTCCTAGCCACAGCAGTCAGGCAAGAGAGAAATAAAAGGGATCCAAATTGGAAAAGAAGAGGTAAAAGTGTCACTATATGCCGATGACATGTTACTATATATAGAAAACCGTAAAAGGTCCACACAAAAACTAGTAGAGCTGATCGATAATCATTTAGTTTTGCTTTGCACTATTTTATCATGTACTGTTGTTTTATGTTCATAGTTTATGGCATTACATGTGATTATTCAATAACTTCTATAATAAGTGTTATTATTCTCCATTTCTCACATAAAAGGGAAGGAGTCTTTCTGTTGGCATCCTGATCTGTTGGCATCCTGATCTCAGGGCTTTCTCTTCTTCCTCACGTTAACTTGTCATGTGGGAGGTTCTTGTGATAATTTAATGCCAACAGTGCATGGACGTGTATTAACATATCAAAATCTCTATTCATAATTGATTTTGACATATAAAATAAAACTTTATAAATAAATGGATTCTTTTCTTGATAAAACTTATACCACCAGTCTAAAATCAAATATTAAGATGTAAATTCAAAAGAAAATACCGATCTGGATGATTATTTGAACATAGCTATCTAGGATTTTGGCAGAGCATCATGGGTCACTGCAGTATCTTTAACAGTTCTGTGGGTGTCAAGTCCTCACTCTGCCCTAAGCAGTGGATTTGGACAAATATTTAACCTCTGTATGTGTACCTTCTCAGCAACTGTATAATTAAATTCGTGGAAGTGACTGCCTCAGAGATTTGTGAAGAATAAAAACATGATCACATGTGATGCCTTCAATGATTACTGTAACATTTGAAGTCCTCTTTAAATGTTATACATGCAACCCTGGAATGCTGCTACTATCAGAAAAATATTCAGTAAATGTTTCCAAATGGGAACTGATGATAAGTGCAGAATATTGGATTCAGCTGACACTATACGTGTATCCTGTGCCTCATGTTCCCATGCAGGACATTCTAACTGACAAGACAAACATCAGTGACTGGTGTCTGAGAGGATGGACAGCAGGGATTTGACAATTGATGTGATCATCTTAATGCAGACTGTGGTTGGAATCCTGGGGAATTTCTCACTTCTTTGCCATTATATCATCCTTTACATCACTGGGTACAGGTTAAGGTCCACAGATTTGATAATTAAGCACCTGATTGTAGCCAACTTCCTTACCCTCCTCTGTAAAGGCGTCCCCCACACAATGGCAGTGTTTGGGTGGAAACATTTCCCCAGTGATTTTGGATGCAAAGTTCTTTTCTTTCTTCACAGAGTGGGAAGGGGAGTGTCCATTAGTAGCATCTGCCTCTTGAGTGTCGTTCAGGTGATCATGGTCAGTCCCAGGAACTCGAGGTGGGCAGAGCTTAAAGTGAAATCTCCCAAGTACATTGTCATTTCTATTTTCCTGTGTTGGTTCCTGCAAATGTTGGTAAATATCATTTTCCTTATCTCCATACATAGCAAATTGAGCAACCAAAACATCACAAAGGAAAAGGATTTTGGATACTGTGCTTCCATTCATCGTGACAAAATCAGTGATGTGTTGTTGGGAGGAATGCTGTTGTTCCCTGATGTTTTATGTTTGGGACTCATCGTCTGGGCCAGTGGCTCCATGGTTTTCATCCTACACAGGCATAAGCAGCAGGTCCAACACATTCGGAGGACCAAAGCCTTCCCCAGGTCCTCCCCTGAGTCCAGAGCTACAAAAACCATCCTTCTTCTGGTGAGCACTTTTGTCTACTTTTATACCCTTTCCTCTGTCTTTCAACTTCTTTTGTCTCTTTTTGAGAATCCCAACTGGTCCCTTGTGAAAGTCAGTATAATTATTGCTGCATGCTTCCCAGCTGTCAGCCCCTTCCTGCTCATGAGCCGTGACTCCAGTGTACACAGCCTCTACTTTGCTTGAATAAGAAATAACAAAAATCCCCTACTATGATGAGAACCATGTAAATTGTATTTATATCCACTGTGTCCATACCATTGCCAGTTCATTCATTCATTCACTCTCAGAGTCTTAACTAAATTCTGCATCTCAATAGAATAATAAGCAAGACATGCTGAGCATCTTCCAATAAACAACAGTGATTGTATTTTCTTGAAATATAATTACCTTGTAAGTAATTATGTTATTGATGTTTTTCTGGTATGTGTAGAAAAGTTTGGAATTTATACAGTAATAAACAGTAGATCTTGCGACAATCTGCATATATTGAAGTCTTCAGATATGTAGCTTTCAATCTAACAGAATATGTTTCCCAGGCATGGACTCTTTGATAAAGTTACACATGAAAATGGATCAGCATGTGAAATGGTCATTAATAAAACTGAAGAAATTAACGTCATCACAGAATAAAGAATATACTGGTGTGAAACAAGAGGATAAAGTTGGTCTCTGTAAATGGAGCCTTTTAGTGACAGTTACGAGTTTCATAGATAAAATCCTTAGAGAGATGGCAGCCTCTATTAGAAGTATGATATTTTACAGGAAATGAACACATTTAAGTATTTTCATATAGAAATGGCCATATTTAAGTGAACTGTGGAAAAGAGGACAAAAGAAAAATGTTTCAGCTGATTCTTTTTACTTGAAATATATTTGACATATAACATTGTGTAAATTTAAAGTGTACAACGTGGTAGAATCTTACATTTATACATTGTAATGTTGTCATTATAGCCATAATTATCACCTCTGTCGGTTACAGAATTATCCTTTTAAATTATGTTTTTTCTCTTTAATTATCACTGATTCACAATATTGTATTAGTTTCATGTATACAGCATAATGATTAAGTATTTATATAGATTATATTTTGCTTAAAGTTATTATAAAATATGGGCTCTATTCCCTGTGCTGTAAAGTATGTCCTTGTAATTTATTTACATTATACACAGTAGTTTGTACTTCTAAATCTTAATCTTATCGTGCCCCTTCCCCATTTTCTCTCCCCATTGGTAACCACTAGTTTTTCCTCTATATCTGCGGATCTGTTCTGTTCTATTCATCCATTTGTTTTATTTTTTTTTATTCCACATGTAAGTGGTAATATGCAATATTTGTCACTCTCTGTGTGATTTGTTTCACTAACCATAATACACTCTAGGTCTATGCCAGTTGTTGCAATTGACAAAATTTTCATTCTTTTATGGCTGAGTAATATAACACATCTATATTCATATGTTGACAGACACACAGGTTGCTTCCATGTCTTGGCTATTGTAAATAGTGCTCCTGTGAACACTGGGGTATGTGTTTCTTCTCAAATCAGTGTTTTCTCTTTCTTCTGGCATATACCCAGGAGTGGCATTGCTACGTATGGTATTCTGTTTTAGGTTTTTGAGGAAACTCTGTGCTGTTTTCCATAGTGGCCGCACCAATTTACATTCCTATGAAAAGTATACTAGGGTTCCCCTTACTCCACATCCTCACCAACGTTTGTTATTTGTAGTCTTTTTGATGATTACCATTCTGATAGCTGTGAAGCGATGTATCATTGTGGTTTTTATTTGCATTTCTGTGATGAATCACACTGTTGAGTGACTTATCATGTGCTTGTTGGTCATCTGTATGTCTTAGTAAAAATGTTTATTCAGGCTTTCTAACCTTTTCATTGGATAGTTTGTTTTTTGATATCAAGTGGTATAAGCTGTATATATATTTCGGATATTAACATATCAGTCATATCATTTGAAAAGTTTCTCCAATTCAGTAGGTTATCTTTTCATTTTGTCAATGGTTTCCCACTGTGCAAAAGATAAGTTAAGTTTAATTAGGTCTCATTTGTTTATTTTTGCTTGTTTCCTTGCTTTAGGAGACATAAAAAAATATATTGCTATGATTTATGTCAAAGGGTGTTCTGCCGATGTGTTCTTCTAGGAATTTTATGACTTCCAGTCTGCTATTTGGGTGTTTGATTCATTTTGAGTTTATTTTTGTATATGGTGTGGGAAAAATGTTGAAATGATTTTATTAATTTACATGTAGGTGTCCAGTTTTCCCAGCACCACTTATTGAAGAGACTGTCTTTTCTCCATCATATATTCTTGCCTCTTTTGTCATATATTAATAGATAAGTTGTGCATTGGTTTATTTTGGGGCTCTCTATTCTCTTCCATCGATCTGTGTGTCTATTTTTGTGCCAGTGCTATACTGTTTTGAATACTGTAGCTTTGTAGGATAGTCTGAAGTAAGGGAACTTGATACTTCGGCTTTGTACTTTTTTCTCAAGATTGCTTTGTTTTTGTGAGGTCTCTTGTGGTTCCATATGAATGTTAGGATTTTTGTCCCAGTTCTGTGAAAAATGTCATAGGTATTTTGATGGTGATTGCATTAAATTTGTAGATTGGTTTGGGTAGTATGGATATTTTAACAATATTAATTCTTCCAATCCAGAACACAAGGTATCTTTATCTGACTTTGTATCATCTTCAGTTTCCTTCATCAATATTTTATAGTTTTCAGAGTGTAGGTTTTCCACTTCCTTGGTTAAGTTTATTCCTAGGTATTTTACTGTTTTTTAAATGATTTCAAATGTTTTTTGCCTTCTTTTTCTTATATTTCATTATTAGTGTATAGAAAAGCAGTAGATTTCTGTTTGTTAATCTTGTAAGCTGCAACTTTACTGAATTCATTTATTAGTTCTAATAGTTTTTTGGAGACATTAGGGTTTTCTACATGTAATGTCATGTCATCTGCAAATAGTTACAATTTTATTCTTCTCTTTCAAAATGGATGCCTTTTATTTCTTTTACTTCTCTGATTGCTGTGACAAGGTCTTCCAATACTGTGTTAAATAGAAGTAGCAAGAGTGGGCCTCCTTGTCTTTTTCCTGATTTTGGAGAAAAAGCTTTCAGTTTTCACGACTGAGTATGATGTTAGCAGAGGAGTTGCCATAAAATTTTCTTAATTATGTTGAGATATGCTTCCTCTATACCCACTTTGATGAGAGTTTTTATCATGAACAAATGCTGAATTTTGTCAAAAGCTTTTCCCTGTGTCTATTGAGAAGATCATGTGATTTTTAGCCTCCTTTTTGTTTATGTGATGTGTCACATTGATTGATTTGTGAATATTGAACCATCTTTGCATCTCTGGAAAAATTCCACTTAATAGTTTTGCATAATTCTTTATATATATCACTGATTTCTGTTTGCTAATGTATTTGTTGACAATTTTTCATCTGTATTTGAGATGTTGATCTGTCATTTTCTTTTTTATAGTGTCTTTTTCTAGTTTTAGTATCAGAGTAATGGTAGCTCCAGTGAATTTGGATGCAAAGTTCTTTTCTTTCTTCACAGAGTGGGGAGGGGAGTGTCCGTTGGTAGCATCTGCCTCTTGAGTGTCTTTCAGGTGATCACAATCACTCCGAGGAACTCCAGGTGGGCAGAGCTTAAAGTAGAAGCTCCCAAGTACGTTGTTTTCTCTATTCTCCTGTGTTGGATGTTGCAAATGCTTGTAAATATCATTTTCCCTATCTTCATACATGGTACATGCAGTGACCAAAACATCACAAACAAAAAGGATTTTGGATTCTGTTCTGCTGTTGGTCATGACAAAACCAGAGAAGCACTGTATGCAGCAATACTATTATTCCTTGATGTTTTATGTTTGGGGCTCATGCTCTGGGCCAGTGGCTCCATGGTTTTCATCCTGCACAGGCATAAAGAGATTGTCCAACACATTCATAGGACCAACACCTCTCCTAGGTCCTCCTTTGTGTCCAGAGCTACAAAATCATTCTTCCTCTGATGAGCATGTTTGTTTACTTTTATACCCTTTCCTCCATCTTTCAAGTTGTTTTGGCTCCTTTTGGTAACCCCGGCTGGTTCCTTGCCAACATTACTATAATCATGGCTGCATGCTTCCCAGCTGTCAGCCCTTTTCTGCTCATGAGTGTACACAGCCTCTACTTTGCCTGGAGAAGGAATAAAAAATCCCCTACTCTGATCAGAAATATGTAAATTGTATGTTTTCCACAGTGCATCGTTGCCATTTTATTCATTCATTCACCCTCTGAGTCCTAACTAAGATTTTGAACTGGAATCTGATGAAGAATTGCTTCCAGGTTGATTCATGTTTTTGACAGAATTCATTTCCTTTACGGATACCCATTTGGCTGTCTCCATCTTGAAAGTCAGCATTAGCAAATTGAACCCCCCTCCTGTTTTCAGTCTCCTTCTTCTTTCAGTTGTATCTATTTACCTTTGTGTTTTAAAGCTTGGATGATTACATTCAACTACCTTCTAAACCAGGAGAATCTCCTGTTTCAGTCTATTGAGGCTGCTAAAACCAGAAGACCACAAGGGATTGTTGCAAGATGCTGGAGTCAGAAAACCCTGAGCTCTCTTCCTCTCATGGGCATCTCAAAGTTACAACTATATGCAGAGCAAATACTGATGATGATGACCAGAACTACTGAAGAAGATCTTCCACAACTAAAGATACATGGAAGGATCCATAACGATATAGGTAGTGGGGGTGGAGTCTTGATATAGTCAAGAACCGTACCCCTGGGTGGGTGAGCCACAGACAGGAGAATAATATAATTACAAAAGTCTCCCCAGGGGGTGAGGGGTCTGAGCCCCATGTGGGGATCCTGCATGGGGACAATGAGCCCCCCAAAAGTTTTGCTTTGAAAGCCAGTAGGGCTTTCTTTCAGGAGACGTGGAGGGCTTTAGGAAGTAGAGACTTCTCTCTTTTTAATAGTATTAAAGTGTAGTTGATTTAAAATATCATGTTAGATTCAAGTGTACAACAAAATGATTTAGTTATTTTTTTCAGATTATATTCCATTATAGATTTTTTAAAGATATTTAATAAAATTCCTTCTGCTATACAGTAAATCCTTGTTGCTTATCTTTTATATGTATAGTAGTTTGTATCTTAATTCCATACTCCTAATTTATCACTCCCTCCCCCTCTCTTTTATTAATCATGAGTTTGTTTTCTACATCTGTGAGCCTGTTTCTGTTTTATAAATACATTCATTTGTATAATTTATAGATTCCACATGTGAGTAATATACAGTATTTGTCTTTCTCTGCCTGACTTATTTAACTAAGTATAATATTCTCTAGGTCCATCCATGTTTCTGCTAATGGCAAGTTTTGGGGGGGTTTATGGGTGAATAATATTCCACAATGGAATATATATATATATGTATATATATATACACACACACACACACACATACATACATATACATACATACATACACATACATGTATATATATATAAATGTAAAATGGACGTATGTATGTATGTATGTATATATCACATCTTCTGAAGCCAGTCATCTGTAAATGGGCACTTTGATTGTTTTCATGTCTTGTATTGTAAATAGTTCTGCTATGAACATTGGGGTGCATGTGTCTTTTTGAATTAGTTTTTTTTCCCAGATATATACCCAAGAGTGGGATTGCTGGATCATATGGTAGCTCTAGTTTTAGTTTTTTGGAAGACCTTCATACTGTTTTTCACAGTGGCTGCTCCAATTTACATTGCCACCAACAGTGTAGAATGGTTCCCTTTTCTCCACATCCTCACCAGCATTTTTTATTTGTGGACTTCTTGATGATGGCCATTTTGAGTGTTGTGAGTTGATTGCTCATTGTGGCTTTGATTTGCATTTTTCTAATAATTAGCTATGTTAAGCATCTTTTCATGTGCCTATTGGCCACTGTATGTCTTTTTTGGAAAAATGTGTTTTTAAGTCTTCTGCCCATTTTTTTGATTTGGTTGTATTTTTGATACTGAATTGTATGAGCTGTTCTAGTATTTTGTGTATTAAATGCTTTTCAGTTGCATTGTTAGCAAATATGTTCCCTCTGTACCCAATTTGGGGAAAATTTTTGTCATGAATGAATGTTTTGTCAAATGCTTTTCCTGCATCTATTGAGATGATCATGTGATTTTTGTCACTCCTTTGTTAATATGGTGTTTCACATTGTGCTTCCTATACCTAGATACCTATTTCTTTCTCTAGGTTCAGTAACTTTTCAGCCATAATTTCTTCAAATATATTTTCGATCCCTTTCTCTCTTCACCTTCTAGAACCTCTATTGGTGTGTTTGTTGACATGTTATGTAATATCCCGTAGATCTATGTTGCTTTCTCTTTTTCTTCTTTTTTTTTTTTTTACTTTCTATTTACTGTTCTGACTCGATGATTTCTATTATTCTATCTTCCAGATAACTTATTTGTTTTTCTGTGTCAATTAGGCAGTTATTCATTACTCCTAGATTGGTTTTTATCTTGTCTTTTGAATTGTCTAATTTTGATTGGTTCATCTTTATAGTTTTTTGTTCTTTATTACAGTGATCTGCATTTGTTTTGATAATCTTTCTTAATTCAGTTAGCATTTTTATTACCTCCTTTTTGAACTCAGGGTCTAGTAGACTGGTGAGCTCTGTTTCATTATGTGTTCTTTCAGATTTCTCTTATTCTTTTAATTGGGAGTAGTTCCTCTGCCCTTTCATTTTACTCAATTTTTCTCTGTCTCTGTGAGTTTAGGAGAAACAGTTATCTACTATATTCTTGAAGTGGTGTTTTTATGTGGGAACATCCCTACGTAAACTCTGTGCGTCCAGTGTTTTCGGTGTGAGGGCTGGTTTTGCTGTGGATGCCAGCTGCCAGCCACATTTCTCCTCTGGGTGTGCTGGTTGTTACTCCCTAGATAGGTGGTGTGGCTGGTGTTATAGTATCTAGAGCCTGTGCTGGATATGAGGCAGGTCTTCCTCTGCTCCATGGCTGTCACCACTCTGTCAAGTCTGGGGTCTGCTCCCCACTTGTTGGAGTAGAAGCCCTGAGAGAAAGGTTTGATCAGGCTCTCTTGCCCTTGAATGCTTGCCCTGCCCCAAAGGAGGTGATTGCTGAAGCAAGTGAAGCCTGTGTGGTCACAGATCACCTATTTGCCCACTGGATAAGCATCACAGTTCTACTCACAAGCAGCCCAGTGTCACACCCCTTTCTCTATTGTGTTCACCTCAGATCTAGTACAGAGCTGTGGTATGAAGTAGGCTGGGGCTGGGAGTAGGGGTGCTGTGTCTGCAGGAATTGAGGTGGCTGCACCTCTGCCTGAGATCTGGGCTGAGCGGGCTTCTCCCAGGACTCATCTGCCCCAGATCTAGCACCAGGCTGCGGTGTGGATTGGGCAGAGCTTGGTCGCTCTTGTTGGGAGAGGAACCACTGCATACTCCTGAGCGGACTGGCAGTGGCTGTTGCTGCCCCACCCAGGCCACACCCCAGGCCCTTTGGGCTGTCTCTGCTAGCTAGATGGGTCCTCTCCCAGGGCATGTCTGCCCAAGATTCAGCACTTAGCCACTGCATGCTCCTGTGGCACTGCCCTGCGTGCACAATGGCAGTGTTGTGGCTACACCTACCCCATGTCAGCACTGCCAGTGGCCTCCACAGCTCCACCCAGATCACACCCCAGGTGCCCTGGTACATCTCTGTGAAGTTAGACTGAGTCTCTGTCCAGATCTCACACCATGCCGTGGTGTGGAGTGAGCAGGGTCAGGGTGTTCATCCCTTCAGATTGGGAAGTGCAGTGAAGTGACAACCACCAGTGCAAGGCTCTGTCTGCCATAACTATCAGTAAGCCAGGATGTGCTCATTGCTCATGAGTAGTCTAGCCTTACCCAGCCCTTCTGTCTCTCTCGGTGGATTTTCCAGTAGGCAGGGGGGCCACCTACTCCACGCAGGACACCAGGACTGAGATGCCCAGATTGTGGTTTGACTGGCTCGCTCCCCAGGGTGAAAGTTCACCTGTACAGATCTCTTCCTTACAGATGCCTTCCAAGGGTGCAGGTCCTGACCTGATGCCTTTTTTCCCCTTCCTATCTGGTTATGTGGAGATCTTTCTTTTGCAGCTTTGCTTGTGTAAATAAGAGTTCTTCTGCCAGCTTGTAGTTAGTTTTTCATGAGAAGCGTCCCACATGTAAATGTATTTTTGATATGTTTGTGGGGGGGAGGTGAGCTCCCCATCCTCCTCCTACTTGAACACCTTGATCCCTGTCACCAAGACTCCACTGTTAAAGGAGCCCACAAAGTCTCACACATTCCAGGACACTGGGCAGAAGCAGTAATTTGAAAGGAGCCTGGAAAGTCTCCCAGAGAACTAGGAGGCAAATGGAGCCCACTCACTCCTGGGACATAATATGGATGGCAGCCACTTTGAGGAGGTATTTCTACCACATGGACACTAGATCTAACGTATGCTAGATCCCCCTCTAGACTGTTAGTCTCAGGACCTAGCACTCCACCCACCCATCAGCCTGTTGGTACTAGTACTGAGATGCTTCAGGCCAGTCAAGCAGCTGAGCTGGGACACAGCCCCATCCACCAGCAGGCAGGCTTCCTTAGAATCCCCTGAGCCCATGGCCACACCAGACATGACCCTGTCACCCAGAGGACACAGGGCCTGGCCCCGCACACCTGTAGGCAGACACATTACCCACCACCTTCAGGGCCCTGCAGTCAGAGGCACCAGGGTCCATCTGTGACCTCTAGTGGGCAGGCACCAGCCCCAGGACCCACTGTGCACCAGCCCCAACCACCAGCAGACAGACATCAGCTTTGATACCTTGGACTCCTCAGACAGCCACACTGGGATCCAACCCCACTCACCAGTGGGCCAGCACCAGCTTTGAGATACCCCAGAACCTGCAGCCAGTTATGTCAGTAACTGGCCCCACCCACCAGCAGGCCAACACTGAATCTGGGAATCCTGACCCTGCAATCACCCACCCCAGAACCTGGATTTGCCCACTGGTGTGCTAGCACTAGCCCAGAGCACCCTAGTCCCACAGTATTTCAGCCAACCATCTCAAAACCCAGCTCTGCCAGCCAGCAACCAGCAGCCTCCACACAAGGCAGCTCCTGACAACCACCATACTGTGAATCAACCATGCCTACCAGACCATCCACAGCAGTCAGGCTGCCACAACAGAAGGACCCATACAACCAAAATTGGGGACACCCCTAGAGCATATAGCTCTGGTGACCAGATAGGAATGTGGTGCTGGGACCCATAGGACATCTACAAAAGGCCACATCTCCAAGATCAGGAAACATAACCAACCTACCAGATACACAGAAATAAAAACAGAAAATTAGACAAAATGAGGCAACAGAGGAACATTTTCCAGTATAAGGAATGAGTTAAAACCCCAGAAGAACTAAGTGAAGTGAAGATAGGCAATCTACCAAAGAAAGTGTTCAGGGTAATGATCACAAAGATAATCAAAGAACTCAAGAGAATAATGGATGAACACAGAAGTTCAACAAAGATTTAGAAGATGTAAAGAAAACTCACAGATGAATATAATAACGGAAATGAAAAATACATTAGAAAAAATCAACAGTAGATTAAATCGTACAGAGGTACAGATCAGAAAGCTGGAAAACAAAATAGTGCCAGTCACTGATGCTGAACTGAAAAAAGGATTAAAAATAATGAGGACAGTTTAAGAGACTTCTGAGACATAATCAAGCATACTAACATTCACATTATAGGGATTACAGAAGGAGAAGACAGAGAGAAAGGAGCAGAGAAAATATTTGAAGAAATAATATATCAAAACTTCTCTAACCTGGGAAAGAAAACAGACATCCTGGTCCTGGAAGGACAGAGTCTCAAACAGGATCAGCCCAAAGAGGACTAAACCAAAACATTGTAACTAAAATGGCAAAAATTAAAGAAAGAATATTAAAAGCAGCAAGAGCAAAGCAACCATTCACATAGAAGGGAACTCCCATAAGACTACCAGCTGACGTTTCAGTAGAAATTCTGCAGGCCAGAGGGAGTGAAATAATATCACTTTAAGTGATGAAATGGACAAAACTACAACCAAGAATATTCTACCCAGCAAGCCTTTCATTCAGATTTGATGAAGAGACGAAAAATTTTAGACAAGCAAAAGCTAAAAGAGTTCAGAACCATGACACCAACTGTAAAAGAAATGTTAAAGGGACTTTAAGCAAAAAAGGACAGGCAACACTAGAAACATGAAGATTATGAAAGGGAAAATCTCATTGGTAAAGGTAAATACACAGTATGGTAGTAAATCAACCATGTGCAAGGCTAGTAGGAAGGTTAAAAACCAAAAATAGTAAAATCATCTGTATCTGCAATAAGTAGTTAAGGGAAACAAAGATGTCAAATATGATGTCAAAAACAGTAACCATGGTGGGGAAGGGAGTGAAAATTCAGCATTGTTAAAATGCATTTGAAATTAATCACATGTATATATATATACACACGGACACACACAGACACAGACACACACACGTTCCTCATGGTAACCACAAATCAAAAGTCTATAATAGATATGCAAATGAAAAAAAAACAGAAAAAAACCCAAACGTAACACTAAAGATAGTCATCAAATCATAAAAGAACAAAAAAACTACAAAAACAATCCCCAGACAACTAAGAAGATGGCAGTAAATGCATTTCTATTCACTAACAATTAACTATCAGAGAAATTAAGGAAACAATTCACTTACAATTGCATCAAAAGAAGAAGATACCTAGGAATAATTCTACCTAAGGAGGTAAAAACATGTCCTCAGAAAACTAGAAGACACTGACGAAAGAAAATAAAACATCCATCTTGTTGCAAATAGCAAACTATCTATTTTATGGCTGAGTAGTATTCCATTACATGTATACACACATCACATCTTCTTTATCCATTCCCTTGATGGACGCTTAGGTTGCTTCCATTTCTTGGCTATTGTAAATAATGCTGTTAAGAACACTGGAGTGCATTTATCTTTTGAAATTGATGTTTTCATTTTCTTCTATAAATACCCAGGAGTGGAATTGCAGCAGCATATGGTAGTTCTTTTTAGTTTTTTGAGGGACCTCTATACTGTTTTCCACAGTGGCTGTACCAATTTACATCCCCACCAGTAGTGTATGGGGGTTCCCATTTCTCCACATCCTCACCAGCATTTGTTATTTGTGGTCTTTTGATGATGGCCATTGCGGCAAGTGTGGTATGATAGTCCGATTCTGGTTTTGATGTACATTTCTCTGGTGATTAACTGTGTTGAGCATCTTTTCTCGTGCCTGCTGGCCATCTGCATGTCCTCTTTGGAAAAATGTTTATGCAAGTCTTTGGCTCATTTTCTAATTAGGTTGTTTGTGTTATTGATACTGAGTTTTATGGGGCATTTATATATTTTGGATTTATCCTTTTTGATTATATCAATTGCAGATACTTTCCCAAATTATCAGGCTTTCTTTTTTTTTTAAACATTTTTTATTGCATTGTATTCATTTTACAATGTTGTGTCAAATTCCAGTGTAGGGCACAATTTTTCAGTTATACATGAACATATATATATTCATTGTCACTTTTTTTTGCTGGCTTTCTTTTTGTCAGTGGTTTCCTTTGCTGTGCAAAAGTTTGTATGTTTAATTAGGTCCCATTTGTTTATTTTTGTTTTGTTTCCTTTGCCTTAGGTGATGTATCCAAAAAAATATTGCTACCATTTATGTCAAAGAGTGTTCTGCCTGTGTTTTTTTCTAGGAGTTTTATGCTTTCAGCTCTTACATTTAGCTCTTTAATGCATTTTGAGTTTATTTTTTAAAACAATGTCAGGAAATTTCTAATTTCATTCTTTTGCATGTAGCTGTCCAGCTTTCCCAGCACCACTTATTGAGGCTGTCTTTCCCTTTGTTGTAGATTAATTGACCATGAAACATGAAACATGAAATAAGTCAGGGGCTGTTCTGCCCCATGCATCTCTTCCCTTCTGATGTTAATCTGTGTCCTTTCCCTGTGATAAACCATAACAGTGAGTAGAACAGCTCTCAGTTCGTTTGGAATCTTTCTAGAGAATTACTGAAACGAGCGTGGATCTGGGAAAGCCCACCCTTTCAGTTGGAGTCAGAAGTGGGTGTGCTTTTCTGTGGACTGTGTTTCCTCTAACTGACCAGGTGGACTGCAGACACTCACAGGGGAATTGGGTAGGGGACCTTGTTCACTTATTATTGTTATTATCATTGAAATAATAACCCACCCACTGGCCGTGGGATTGATGATGTGAAAGTGCGTTGGGCTGTGTCATTTGTGTGCATATGCATTGGGAAGTGTGTGAGATCGTGAGAACGAGTCTATGTGACATGAGTGTGAGAGTGAGTGGATATGAGAGTGACTGTGTAAATACATATTTGAGCGTGTGTGAGTGTGGATACTGTGGGCTTGCATGTGTGTCTGAGTGTGTATGTGTATGTATTTGGAGAAAGCATTGTTAAGCATCTGGCACCATTCCCTGCCTTGGAAACACAGGATAGGTATAGGGAAAAATTAACCTTAGCCAAAGTGAGATCTGACCTTGGCCCTCAGCTACAGGAAGGTGTTCTCCAGAACCTTGGAACGTCATGCCTGACCAGAGTGTCTTGTGTTTGCTTTGGGGCTTGGCCACCAGACACTCCAACAGTGTAATTTTTCATGGAGCTTTGGGCCATGTAGTAGCAGGCTGGCCTCTGGAAGAACTGGTGACTAAAGTAATGGCCCAATTTGACCGGAACTGGAGACTAAAGGTCAGCCACGCAGACTGTGATTGAAATCCAGTAAAAGCTCTGGACACCCAGGTTTGGGGAACTTCACTGGAGGCAGTCCTCCATCAGCTGTCAGGCACCAGCTCCAGGAGAGTGATAGAGAAGAGGATGGTGAGCTCCACTTTCCGCACGTTTCCTGGACTCTGCCCTGTGCTTCTCTGGTCTTATGTGATATTGATCTGATCCCTTCCCTGCAAGAAACCACAGTAGTCAGTAGATCAGCTCTCAGCGCATTCTTGTAATGATTTAAAAAAAAGAGTGGTTTGGGGAACCCCCAAAATTGTAGTTGGTGTCAAAAGTGGATGCGACCTTGGTGAATTAAGTTCTCACTAACTTCTCACTTGGACTAAAAACTCTTAGCTGGGGAACGAATAGTAAACCCTCTTCAGATTGTGGCTTTGTTCGCTGGGAAGTCCAAAGGAGTGTCTTAAATTTTATGTGTCTTCATTAATTGCATACCCAATAAATGCTCCTTAGTAAAATTTAGCAAAGGTAAGTGTAAAGACTTCTCGTAAATATTCAGTGCTTTTGCGTTGAGAAAGTAACATTGGCTTATCTGGTAGTTAAAGGAATAGAAGAAACTGTCAGTTTAACCGTCTGATCCTGGTGCTTCAATTTGTGAGGGACACTTTTATAAACACCCATTTTTTAAGGATATTTCTCTGTTTAGACCTCATATCACTTTGGGGGTCAGTATTTGTAAAGGACAATATCCCAGAAAATTTCTATATCATTTCTAAATTAATTTGTATTTAGTTATACAAATGAGGCCAATGATATCTTTTTTACTGAGGTTTATTTGGTGGCCAGTGATTTCTAATATAAATAATTAACATGTATCACACTTTTATATCATTAGAAATTCATCTTAGACTGCCGAATTCTTTTTATCTGCTGAATAGTTAAAGTGATGCAGCTTAGGTGTCTGGAGATGAATGATGAACTTGATCTTTAGTGGAAGAACTCAGTTTATCACGGATCCTTTGAGACCCACACGCATCCATGCCAGTCCCTCGTGTGTCAGACATCAATGTTCACTGCTCCTTCCATTAGTGAACTCTGTCTGCCATTAGTGATTATTAAATACAAGAAACTCTTTTTTTTTAATGGAGGTACTGGGGATTGAACTCAGGACCTCATGCATGCTAAACATGCACTCTACTACTGAGCTATACCCTCCCCCCAATACAAGAAACTCTTTAAACGTGTCAGCATCCCTTTGGAGATACAAGAAACTTTTAATTGGTTTTGGTAATTAGCAGCTAAGAAAAATTTTTTTCAGAAATAGTCTCAGGTCCTCAAGCCCGCACTGTCATTGCCCCTACAAATGAAATGATAATTGCAGTTGTAAGGGAAGAGGAGGTCGCGATCACAAACCTGTATCTTGAGGACTGGCTGCCTCCCTCTGCACACGTGCT
This sequence comes from Camelus ferus, assembly GCF_009834535.1. Taxonomy (NCBI): domain Eukaryota; kingdom Metazoa; phylum Chordata; class Mammalia; order Artiodactyla; family Camelidae; genus Camelus; species Camelus ferus. The sequence goes on along the minus strand of NC_045704.1, from coordinate 11,172,292 downwards.
GGCTGTTGTGACTTTCACACTGAACCCACCGTCTTGTCAACAGGAAGGGGAGTTAGGTGAGTATTTTCTATTTCAGTCTGAGAGACAGAGCCTGGAAGGAAGTCTAGTTGAATAGTCACACCTGGAAAAGGGATCCTAGAGGGTAGGAACAGATTAAGTGGCAAAGCTAGACAAGGAGGTGGAGTAATCCCTTAGATGTGAGCTGAGCTTCTGAACAGAGATGAGGATTTTAAACCTTACACCTATACCTGGTAACTTCCAGTGTAACATAATGAAGTCCTCACTGTGAACAGTTGACAGTGAGTACTCGCAGCAATACTGAGGAATCATTTTTTTAGGTGCTTAATGATTGTACTTTTGCATTCAATCTGCAGGAATCATAGATTAAATTTTGAATATTATTAGAGGTGTGCTTATAATGCCTTCGTGCTTATAACATAGAGGAGGACAGACCTGCCATAATTTTCTAACCCTCTACAAAACCATGTACGGGAATGTGTTTGAGGACTAAAATGTTCTTGTGTTTTTATCTGACTGCTAATGATTGACTTACTGGCATCAGTAATTGTGTCCCTTCTGAAAATATCTAAGGTCTCATAGTTATGATGAGACTCTTTTCTCTCTTGCAGTTAGAGAAGCAGCATTTAAGGAAACGGTTTGTTTATAATCACGGGTTTCAAAAAATAGTTGTCGGGACCACATGTATCTTGTTTTCTTATCTCTTATTTAAATACATTCAACAGCAATTCTAAGCTCAGAACTCATTTTCTTATAAAACAGAAGCAGACTCAGAGACAGAACACAAACTTGTGGTTGCCAGGGGGGAGGGGGTGGGTAGGGACAGACCGGGAGTTCGGGATTGGTAGATCCTGACAGGTACATATAGAGTGGATAAACAAGTTTATACTTTATGGCACAGGGAAATATATACAAGATCCTGTAGTAGCTCATGGTGAAAAAGAATATGAAAATGAATATAAGTATATTCACGTATGACTGAAAAACTGCTGTACACCAGAAATTGACACAACATTGTAAAGTGACTATAACAATTTTTAAAAACTGAAAAAAAAAACCTTAGTATAGGTCTGGACTATTTGAAACCTAGCTGACATGGTTGGTTAGTGTAACAGAGGGTTTAGGGCAATCAGCCTACCAGGTTCAAATCACCACTCAGCCTCTAATCTGTGTGTGAAATTAGATAGACCACTTAACCTCTCTGTAAGGTCTCCTTACCTTTGCAATGAAAAGAATGCCAGTGCCTACCTCATGCAGTTATGAACAAAGAATGTACCATATCATGGCAGTGTAGCGATGATTCATACACTACAAGCATTATGTGAAGGTTGTACCTTCTTCTCAAGGAAGCCTTTTTTTCTATTAGAATTCTTTAATTTCTTACCCAGTTTAGTTTTGCAATCTGAAAGCTATCAGAAACATGTGCTTGCCAAAAGTGATTTTTATGAATCTTCTTGAAGATGAAGCATTTTTGCAAAATCGGTGTGAATCAATGACTGTGAATGACAAAAGACTTAAAAAGACACAGTTAACTGGTCTGATTATAGAGCAGTTGACAAAGAAGCTTAACCAAGTTGCTGTGACACACAACATTTTGAGATAATGACCAGAATTAGGACTGATAGTATTATACCAGGACATCTTCAAATTTTAGGAACTTTATATAATTCCTGGAACACTTATATTAATAATATTTACCCAGACAGTATAAAAATGTTTATCAGTACTCATTTGACTATGCTTAGGAAGCCTTTTCACAAAGCAAAACCTGAGGTCAATATTCCTCAGAGAGTATATTGTATCTTGGTTGAAGACGTAGCCCACGCCACACATTTCAGTGCAGGATCCTCTGTTCCGTAGACAAATATCAGCCGCTGGGAACTGGCAGAATGACCTCTAGATGTCTTCCAGTAAGAGTGGTCTCTTTACCTCCAACTATAGTTGGGATCCTGGGCATGTCTTCTCTTCTTTATCGTTCTCCCTTCCTTTACTACGGTGGATGCAGGCTGAAGTCCACAGATTTGACACTGAAGCACTTGACTGTAGTCCCTGCTTAGTCATTCTCTTTGAAGGTGTTCCCAAGACAATGGCAGCTTTTAGTTGAAGCACTTCTTGCAAATTTGTTTTCCTTTTTTAAATATATTGTTATTGAAGTATAGTCTGTTTACAATGTTGTGTCAATTCCTAGTGTACAGCACAATGCTTCAGTCACGTAGGAACATACATATATTCGTTTTCATATTCTTTCTAACCATAAGTTGCTACAAGATATTGAGTATAGTTGCCTGTGCTATACAGTATAAACTTGCTTGTTTTATTTACATTAGTTAGTATCTGCAAATCTTGAACTTCTAATTTATCCCTTCCCACCACCTTTCCTCCTGGTAACCGTAAGTTTGTTTTCTATGCAGATTTATTTTCTATCCTCACAGGGTTGGCAGGTTTATCCACTGGTACTCCCTGCACTGTGTCTCCAGCCATCATAATAGCCCCATAAACTCCAGGTAGGGTGAACTTAAAGTAAAAGCTCCCAAGGATATTGGGGTTTCCATTTTCCACTGCTGAGCCATGTATATGCTGATAAACATATTTTCCTACATATATGATTACCAAATGGTGCAACAAATCAACACAAAGAGCAATATTTTAAGATACTGCTTTATTGAGTTTCCTGACTCACTGTATGCAGCAATGTTATTATTCCCTGATGTTCTATTCTTGGTCTCATGATCTGGACCCACAGCCCCTAACTTTCATGCTATACAGACTCAATCAACAGACCAAACACACTGACAGGACACCTTTCCCCACTTTCTTTCTTTTTTTCTAATATGCATTTATAAAATGTTAAAGATACATACATAAGTTATAAGTGCACAGATTTTGAAATTCTGAAATGTCCACATCTGTAGGCAACACCTCTATCAAGTAAAAGAATGTTCAGCCCACAGGTAAAACATCTGGTGCCCCCCTCGGTCACTGCCTCCAGAGTATGTTTCTGCTCAGTGTATTTGTAGGAGTAGAAATGCTGGAATATAGATTTTCATCTATTCCTGCGTTTAAGAGATTAGATCATTTTGCCTGTTTTGAACTTTACATAAATAAGTTCACCCAGCATGAACTCTTTCATACTTGCCTTTTTTCCATCCCATGTGATTTTGTGAATTTATCTGTATTGTTGCAAAATACTGCTAGCATTCATTAGCATTGATGTCTAGGATGCCACTGTGTGAATAGGAATTAATTCATTTACTCTACTGTTAATGGGCAGCTGGGTAGTTTTTAGTTTGGGGCTATTATGAGTAATGAGTCGTGTTGGCATGTGAATTCTGTACTAGTCTTTTGGTGAGATATATGTGTGTGTGTGTGTGTGTACAAAATTTCTCCAGAGTATATTCTTAGAAGTGGAATTGTTGGAACATAGGATTACATCTGAACTGCTGCAGGAGATAGAACAGTTTTCTAAAAGATTTGTACCAATTTTAACACTCACCAGCAACGTAAGAGATTCTTGATTGACCCAAATCTTTGCCAAAACTTGGTATCACTGTCATTTTAATTTCAGATTTCTCAGTGGTGCTTGACAATATACAGGTAGTGATATAGTTTAATTCTTCCCATTACTATAGACATTCAGTATTGTTTACACATGTGTTGTGCACTGAATAATCTGTTTTTGAAGTTTGTGCTGTAATGGTCTGCTCGCTGTTTATTTTGTTGTGTGGTTGTAAGAACACTTTGTACTGGTCACCACTTGTAGCTCTGTTTGTGTGTGTGTGTGTGTGTGTGTACGAGAACTGGCTATGAATACAAGCTAAAGTCATTTCACCTATATGTTAATAGGTTTTGTGCTGTTAAGGATATCTTCTTATTCTAAGACCATAGAAATATTATTTTTTCCTAAAATATGTATTATTTTTCATTAAAATTTATCAGCTGTCCATTCAGAGTTGGAATGTTTTATGATGTGGGTGGTGACTGAGCTTTTTCTTTTCTGAATATGGGTAGAATTTTTCAACTTTTTCTGAAAGTGTTGTGTTGTGCTCTCTTTCAGTTTGCTCTCATTTGCCATTGTTCCTCCCAGGTTGACACCACTTCATCCTGCCTGCTGACTTTTCCATGAAGTATGCTGCCAATCTGTCCATCTCTTCCTGTCTTGTGAAGCGCCTAGCAGTCAAACAGGAGCACACAAGTCACTTTACGCTCAGTGTCAGAAAATCTTCAATGTACCTTTCTGCACAGAGGAATGATTGTTGCCAGAACTTAAAGGAAAACATGTTAAATGACAGAATATACTCTCGAGATTTGACAGTAGCAATTATCTCTTTGTCACAGACTGTAGTTGGAGTTCTGGGCAATTTCTCTCTTCTTTACCGTTACCTCTTTCTTTATCACACTGAGTGCACGTTGAGGGCTACAGATTTGATTCTCAAGCACCTGACTATTGCCAACTCCTTGATTCTTCTCTCTAGAGGAGTCCCTCACACAATGGCAGCTTTTGGGTTGAAATATTTTTTCAATGATTTTGCATGCAGACTTGTTTTGTATGTTCAGAGAGTGAGCAGGGGAGTGTCCATTGCCACCACTTGCTTCTTGAGCGTCTTCCAGGCCATCATGATCAGCCCCATGGATTCCTGTTGGAAGAATCTTAGAGTCAAAGCCCCCCAAAATGTTGGCTTTTGCATTTTCCTCGTCTGGATCCAATTCACGCTTGTAAATTTAATTAATCCTATATATGTTTTGCATATGTCTAGCAAATGGAGCATGAAAAATATCACAAAGATTAGAAATTGGGGGCACTGTTTCATTACAGATCATGGGCAGATCACACGCCTAATACATGCAGGATTGGTAATTGTGCCTGAGGTTTCATTTTCTGTGGTCATGACCTGGGCCAGTGGCTCCATGGTTTTCATCCTATACAGACACAATCAATGGGTCCAACACATCCACAGGAGAAGTATGCCCCCCAGATCCTCTGCTGAATCCACAGCCACCCGGAGAATCCTTGCCCTGGTGAGCACATTTGTAGCTTTCTACACCCTTCCCTCACTCTTTCACCTTTGTGTTGCCCTTTTTCCCAGCCTCAGCTCGTGGGTAATGAGCATTTCTACCCTAATTTCTGTATGCTTTCCAACTGTCAGCCCCTGTCTATTCATGAGCCATGACTCCACTGTACCCAGGCTCTCCTTCGCATGGATAAGGAATTCAAAATCCTTTAAGCTGGTCAGAAATATGTAAACGGTATGTTTTTACTCAGTGTTTATTTATTCACTTACTAGACTTGAAGATCAATAGATATTCATAAGGGGAAGCCACATCTCTCTCTAAGGTAGACCATAATGGACATTAGTGTTTTGTCACCATCTTGAGCTTGGAACATACATGGTCATAGTGGACGTGCATAAAACAGCTTGAGCTTATTCTCATGCACAGCATCCTGTTGGCAGTAGTCGTGATCAAATGCTGCTTGAGACACAGGGAATGCCTTTGGCCCTAGCTCCTGAGTCAGAAGAGTCAAAGTGGCTGACCTAGCCGTGTACGCGTGGGAACGTTAAGCAGAAGTGAATACAGTCAGGCAGCGAGTGATAGGTATTGTTCAAGGTGATTTTTCCATGGGTTTCCATGCGTATGTGCCTGTCTTAGTGTTAGTAGCATGGGCAGCTTTTATTCTGAGCAGCGGTGTAGATTCCAGGAAGGGTGGGATGTACCTGGGGGACTTCTGTGCAGGCTAGAGCATGAGGTGATGGTGAGTGGGAATGGCGAGTCTGGGCAGTCCTGGGACATGGCTGCCTCCTCGGGCATGCATGCTTTCTGTGCAGTGTAAGGTGACCCCTTGCTTTCTCTAAAGCAGTTAGGGTCCTGAGGATGCTGTCTTAGAACCGTGGATTCTCCGTGTAGGCACTTACTTTTGAGGGATTCTGGGATGACTGTGCCCTGTTAGGACTCCCAGACCCAGAAGAGGTAGAGTACAGTGTACCACGTACAGATTCTGGGTGCAGCTGAAATCTGTTACCAGTTAACTTGTTAGCGGATCGCATGAAGTGACACTCCTCAGGGTCTGTAGGGGGCCACTGTGGAGTAAGCTCTACTAGGGGCCTCGTCTTACTCCTTTACATTCGGAGTCCAGTCCCAGGACCCTGGCGCTGCCCTCGAGCACATCTAGGTTTCAGGGAGGAAATGGATCCAGGTCAGCCAGGAGACGTCTCGGGCATTCAGTGTGTACACGTGAAGGAGAGTGTAGGCCGGATGCAAGAGGAGCCATCCAAGCTAACCTGTGTCCCATGGCTGTTAGCCCGTGTTTGCAGAGCTAAGGTTTGTGCTCCAGTGTCTGATTCTGGGTGGAGCTGAAACTGCACTAGGGTAGCAACAGGATTGTGGGTGGGCAGTCCAGGGGCCCTTGTAGGGGGAGGAATCACGTTGCAGCTGCTGATTCTGGGCTAGGAGGAGACGGAATTTTCCAGGAGACCTGTGGGTACTGGTGCAGGTTTGGGAAGTGGGGTTTGTAATAGAATAGCATTTATTGGGAGGGATTTTGTGTTGGACGGTTCATTTATGCTAGCAGCAGAGATGGGCAGGTGCCTGAGCACAGGCGCCAGTGTTGTCTGGGAGAGGGGCATCTGGCCAGGAGCAAAGCACACCATTTTCAGGACTCAAAAACCTCCAGGTAGCAACCCCAAGGAGTCTGGTTCAACTGTTAACAGGAGGAGACTAGCCTGACAGCCATGCACAAATGCCGAAACATACCATCCCTGCACCAGAGCCATCAGGGCCTGGTGCTTGTCTTAGCCTCCACCAGAAACAGAAGCATACTCGTAATCTTTGCCTCTGAGGCTATGCACTAAGAAAGTTTCACCATCATCTGTGTGTAGAATTTCCACCCAGCGTTTTTCACCTGATTCAGAATGAGACACACAACTAGAGAGATCCACACTGAAAGACACTTTGCAAACACTGGTCAAAACTGTCAGTTTCACTGAGGACAAAAGAGTGGCATGTGCTTCAGATTAAAGAAACTAAAGACTCCAGATAACCAAATGCAGTCCTTGTGTAATGGCTGGATCCTGGATTTATGAAGGATTTCTTGGGGGAATCTGTATGTGGACTGTGTGTTACAGACTCTCCAGTGTTACATTGTTAAGTGTGATAGTTTCATTGTGTTAGTTGGAGAATGGCCTAGACTTGGATTACTGAAGATCAGTTGTTGGCAGATTGTCTGGTGAGGGTCCTCTTCCTGGTTTACAGATAACTACCTTCTTGCTGTATCCACACAGGGCAGGGAGAGAGAGCTCTGGTGTGGTCTTAGAAGGACACTAATCCCAACATGATAGCTCCACCTTCATGACCTCATCTAAATCTATCACCTCCCAAAAAAAACCCACTTCCAAATACCTTCACATTGGGTTAGAGTTTCAACCTATAAACTTGGAGGAACACAACTATTCAGTCCATAGCAATAATTATACACCAACAGTAAGAATGTAATCATGGTGGTGCAGCAGTCCCCCCATCTCAGAACCATGAATGTGATCCACATGTGCAGTAATCAGCATGACCACTGATCCATATTCCATGGTGTCTGTAGTAGAAGGCATTCCATTTTTTAAATGTATAAATTGTGAGTGGTCAATAAAGTTGGTCACTCCATGGAATTTATTAATGATCTCCATGGAATAATTTGGGATATGCCAATGAATGGGAAAGACCTATTTGTAACAAGAAAATACCTCCTTCAAAGATCATGACTGAGAAAATAAATTTCATTGGTGTGTAAGACCAGTATGACAACATTTATTCAAACACATTGAAGGAAGGACAGAAAATTTTAATAGAGTGTTTGTGGGCCATTTATTACATCTTGTAAAGTTATAGATACAGTATCAGAGGTACTCTGAATCTACATTAAAAGGATGATAAACCTAAAGCTGAAGAAAATGTTTCAACTGGATCAAGTGATATCAGTTGTAGAGAAATTGTTTAAATATTCTTCACTAAGTGTGTTTCTATGTGTATTAGAATTCTATTATTTCTGTAATAGATTTCCAGGAATTTAGCGACTGAGAACAACACCCAAATTGTCTCTTCACAGGTCAGTAGGTCAGAAATACAAAATCGAGGTGTAAGCTGTCCTAGTCTCTAAATTGACTCATGCTGTTGGCAGGATTCATTACCTTTTATGATTCCCATATGTCTGCTTACATCTTGAAAGCAAGCATCAGCAGATTGAATCCCTTCCTGTCTTAAAGCTCCTATTTCTTCCTGTTGTATCTATTTGACTTCTGTTTTTAAGGCTCTTATGATTACACTGGACCCACCTTGGTATGCCAGGGCAATCTCCTGTTTCAGTCAGTTAGGGCTCCTATATAACAAGAATACCACTGGTGGCTTAAACAACGAAGACTTGTTCTTTATCATTCTAGAGGATGGAATTCCAGGATCAGGATGCTGGCTGACTCAGTGTCTGACGAGATAACTTGTCCTGGTTCACGGATGGTCCTCTATTCGCTGTGTCCTCATGTGGTCGTGAGAGAGAGGAAGCAAGCTCTCTCCTGTAGCTTATAGTATAAGATTAATGATCCCATTCATGAGGGACCACCTGACCAATCACCATGACATAATCACATCCAAAGACCCCAACTCCTAATGCCATCACATTAGGGGTTAGGATTTCAAGGCGTGTATTTTGAGGGACGCAAGCATTCAATCCACAATATAGCACTAGGGTTAGTAACCTTCACTAAACTTCAAAGCCCTGCTTACCCTCTAAGGTAACGTAGCCAAGACTGTAACCCCGGGAATGAAGCTCTGCCCACTTCATGATGAGACCAGTCGATTTTCTGCAATGAAAAAATATTTTTAAATTGTTATATTGACAAACTTATGACCAGACATTACCATTTGGGATGGTTTCATACAAAGGAAAAACATTACTTACAATATTTCAGTTCTGATTTGTTATATTTCATTTCTTCTATAAAGGATATATTCCATTTCAGAAATATTAAGGTAGATAAAGGAATTTTTATAGTGAGTCTTGGGCCATAAAACTTCTTTAAGATATAAGCATTTGGAAAAGGTCAAGCCTTTTGCCAACACTGAATGCCCAGGACTGGTAAACAGGCTCTCCTGCCAGAGGCACCATAGAGAGATAGTGATGGAGTGTTGTCACTCAGCATGCTACCAGTGGTCCTACAGGATGGAAAATGTAAATGTTTTCCGGGGGTATTTTCTGTGAGCAAGGTTTCTGTCTCTTGGGCTCGATGTGAATCAGTCCATGAGTAAGTTGTGATTCCGTGTGAATGAGGGCAGGACTGAGTGGAGGAATGGAAGAGTGACCTCCAATCTGAACCTGCCTCATCCTTTCCCTTAATCTCACCCTGCCTCACACCCCACCTCTTCCCTGCCCAACCCCACCAGTGACCTCCGTTCCACCGCCACCCCGCCCCTAGGTCTGTGAACACTCCTTGATCCAGCACCATCACTCCAACGCCTGGCCCTGCGCCTGGCCCTCCCACCGCCTGGCCCTCCCACCGCCACCTCCACGGTCCTCCTCCACTGTGCAGCCGCTTTCATTCTGTCCCTTTGTCAGCTCTCCCTCTCAAGCTCCCAGGGACATCAGCCCACTACTCCTCATCTTGCATCACCTCCACTTCCTTTCCCTCCTGAAACTATACTGGCCCTCATTTCAGTGAATTCAGCTCAGTTCACATGTCTTCCTGGCCTCTCCCTCAAAATCACAGCCCTCAGACTCTGGTGCTATCAGCTCCTGTGTTCAAAATTCAAACAACCACAACTGCCCTTTTTCTCTGGTTTTTTTTAGCCTCTTCCAGACCACTACAGTCTTCAGCTGACTTCATCTCCTACAATCATTTTCCTCCCTAAGCCCATTACTTCCCCGCCCCCTGCAATGTTCCAGTTCCCCTTTCTACCCTCCGATACTGTCCTGGACCACTGGCTACCTGCAGGGTATCCATAACCACCAATATACTGCAGTATATTTGTTCTGCTTATTAATGCTGTCTTGACCCAGTGTTAAGGCCAGGCCACGTGTTGGCCATATCCCCTCCTCTAGCAGCTGCTCAAGTCCACACCCAAAACACTTCCCCGGGTGGGCTTTCACACTAAACTACAAGCCGCCCACCCATACTGCTCCAGGGCCAGGTGCCAGAAAACTGGGTGAAACCGCTGTGCCCCAGAGCCCACGAAATCAGCAAAGGAACCAATGCACAGGGCACCAATGAACCCAACCAGCCTCTCTCCACTTGCCTCATATGCGTCAGCTACCACGACAGCTCTTGCTTGCTTTAACCTGCCTCTTCGTGCACTTCCCTGTGTAGTCTGCATCCTCCTCTGGTTAGAGCTGTCAGTCATAGAGTCAGCCTTACCTGTATCCAAGTGTTAGTGTGTTATGTGTTGCCATTAGAAGAACTCTTAACTCTACAAAATGTTTACCCCTCAGCACCGCCACCATGTTCTTTGACTCTCTGTGGACGTGAATTCTTTTGAGACTCCCAGGCTTCCCTGACCTTTCCTCAAGGCTCCTCGCTGTCCCCCTCCCCATTATCCCCTTTGTTCCCATGACAGCTATAGCACGCGTTCCCCTGAAGCCTGATATGAGATCTACCCTTAAGTTCTTGGCACACTTAGCCTCTGTGTCCCCTTAAACCCTGGTTTGGACTTCAGACACACTGCAGCCTTTACCCCACTGTGCATTTTACTCCTGTACCGTCTCTTCTGCACCCTTTCCCCCCAGAGCCCCATCCTCTCCGTGACCTCATCCTATCCCTGGGCCCCCTTCCCCTGCCCTCTGTCTTATCCCTGTCTTTCCATCACACCCGTTCCTGCTGAGACCCATGCACACCCCAGCGTTCTCACCACACCGCCCACCTAAAGTGGCAAAGCTCTCAACACTTTTTGAATGGTGAAAAAAATAATGATCCTTGTGGACTTTTGCAGATTGGAGGAAGATAAAGAGCACACATCTCTGCCCCTTTGTCGCTTTCACAGACTTGGAAAGATGTACAGTTTTCTGTAGGTGAACTCATGATGAAATACCAACCTGTCCAGTAACTATGTGAGTGATTATGTGACAGTGAAGGAGGGCTGTGTCACTTTACATAAGTGTGCATTGTGAGTGTGTAATAATGTGGGTGTGTTAGTGCGCTGTTGATTGTGTACATGTATGTTTGTGTTTGAGTAGAGAGTGTGGATTCTATGTGCGCGTGTAAGTCAGACTGTGTAAATGTACGTGTGTATATGTGAACTTGCATATGTGTTGTCCCCCATATGGCTCTGTCCTCTAACTTGGATATAAAACGTGTGTGTATAAAAGAATTAGCCTAACACAAAATGAGGTCAGAAAAAGAGGGAGAGAAATAAATCAGTAGGATAATGTGGAAGTGTATGTAATCGTCTTGTAGGAAGAATTCAGTGTTTCATTAAATCTGCCCTGCCTCACACTGGCTCTTCAAATGTTATGCATACTCTAAGATACTACCTGTTACTGTAGATGCTATAGTAAAGGTAGGTGCTCAAACAAATGCACTCATTTTGCTGAAAGGGAGCTTTGGCCAGAGACCGGGAGGTGTCCTGTGTAGAGGAGAACTTACCTCATCCAGCGTGAGGGCTGGACTTCACCCTAGGCTACCCTGCCCCATGCATCTCTTCCTTTGTCCGATGTTCATCTGCATCCTTTCCCAGTAATAATGCAAACAGTGAGTAGAACGCATTTCTGTTTGTTCTGTGATTCCATCTAGAGAATTATATAAACGGAGTATGTTTAGGGGAACAGCCAGCCTGCAGTTGGTGTCAGAAATGGGCGTGCTCTTGTGTGGCCCCTGCTCCATCTAACATCCCAGTTGGACTAAAAACTCTCACAAGGGGAACGGATAGTGGAACTCATTCACATGGTGGACTTCTCTGTTGGAGAATCCAAAGGAATGATTTTGGCTCTTAAATCTTATGTCTTCAGTAATGTCATAGTCAATGTGTGCTTAATGAAATTTCATTAAAAGAAAGCGTAAAGACCTCTGTTAGCCATTCAGTGCTGCTGAACGGAGAATGTAGCATTGGCTTCTCTGATAGTTAAAGGCAGGAAGCATCTGTTACACCATCTGATCCTGGGGCTTTGCTTTATGAGAGGTGCTTCTATAGACACCACTTTGTCTTCTGTGAACATTTCTGTCTGCACTTCGTGCCACTGGTGACCTCAGTATCAGTAAAGTACAGCATCCTAGAAAACTTCCATGTCATCATTTCCAAACTGATTTGCATTTAGTTACAGAAACGAGTCTAGTGATTTCTAATGCGTAAATCGGTATCAGGGACTCTGTCCGAATCCATGTATCTGCTGAATACTTAAATAATGATGCAGCTTGGGAGTCTAGAAATAAGGGATGAACTAGCTATTGAGTGGGAGAACTCAGGGAATCAGGAAATCCTGCGAGACACACGTAACTTGCTGCTAGTCACTCACGTGTCAGACAGCAACAGTATTCCTCCATATGTGACCCTGTCTGCCATCGGGGACCATGAATAATTATGAGCCTCTCCCAGACACATCAGTGATCTCTCTGGAGATAATCACAAGGAACTTGTCATTGGTTTTGGGGATTAGCCACTTGGAAAAAGTTTTTCAGAAACATTATTAGCTCCTCAAGCCCACACTGTCATTGCCACTACAAGTGAAACGATAATTGCAGCTGCCAGGGAAGGTGAGGTCACGATCACAAACCTACATCTTGGGCACTGGCTGCCTCCCTCCACGCACACGCTGACCATCGTGACTCTCACACTGAACCCACCATCTTGGCAAAGAGAAGGGATTGGGTGAGTGTTCTGTTTCAGTCTGAGAGGCAGAGTCTGGGAGAAAGGACGTCTAAGTAAGTCAGTGTCTGAAAAGGGGGTTGGTGGGTAGAGCAGGAGCAGACCCAGTGGCAAAGCAAGACAGGGAGGCAGAGTGATTCCTCAGGTATGAGCTTAAGTAGAGAGAGATCAGGATCCCAGACCCTGCGCCAAACCTGACGGCTCCTAAAGCAGTTTCATGAACCCCTGAACCCGCACTGTGGACGAGTAATGTGAACAGCCCCAGTGATAATGAGGGATCATTCTCAAAGAGGTTAAGGGTCATAGTTTTAAGGTCAGTCTGCTATAACATTACCTTACGGAAATCCTAGATCAATTTTAAATTTGTACTAGAAGTGTAATTGTAGTTCCTTTATGCTTTTAATAAAGAGTAGCATAGAAAAGTAATCATTTTCTAATCCTCTACCAGAAACCATAAATATGAATTTGTCTGAGGAATAGAGAAAAATTTTAATCTAACTCTGGGTATATAACGTGCTTACTGGAGACAGTAACTGTGTCTTCGAAATATTTGAGGCTCTATGACTATGATGAGATTGCTTTCCCTCTTTTTTTAATGTATTTTCTTTTTTTAATTTTTTGTTGTTGTTGGAGGGAGGTAATTAGGTTTATTTGTTTATTTTTAGAGGAGGTACTGGGGATTGAACCCAGGACCTTGTGCCTGCTAAGCACGCGCTCTACTGCTTGAGCTACACCCTCCTCGCTTTGCTTTCCCTCTTGAAGTTAAAGAAGCAACATTTAAGGGAAAAGCAACTTTATAATTATGAGTTTTAGAATACAGTTTTTAGGACCAAATGTATCTTGTCTTATGTTGTCTGGTTTAATAATATTCTGACATCAATTCCAGGCACGCAGCTTGTTTCTTTATGATTTCACTTACATAACACACAAAATTCAATATTCTCCAGAGTGTATTTTTACATGTGTCTTGTATGTTAATATTATTCACAAATCTTGTATATTGTTACTAGACTCACTTAACATAGGTATTAATAACTACCTAAGCATTTGGACCAAAATAATTAATAACTTCATTTCTATTCTATACTATTTCATCATATATTAGTATTTCATGGATCATAGTTTAGTAAACAAGATAATATCTTCCAAATATGTATTTGAGAGAGACCTTTCTGAATGTTTTCCTGGCATGACAGCAATGAGCCTTTCTGTTGTAAAACTTACATTGAGCGAAGCTTGCATTGATTAAATCCAATTTGGACATTCCTATAGAATTAGCCTTAATTACTGCCTATATACTTTATTACAATCTCTAAAACTTCATTCATAAGGGAACTATGTTCAACATCTTGTGTAATAACCTTTAATAAAGAATATGAAATTGAATATATGTATGTATATGCATGACTGGGACACTGTGCTGTACACCAGGGACTGACACGTTGTAATTGACTGTACTTCAATTTAAAAAAAACTTCACTCATAGATGATATTGATCTACAGAATAAATACTTAAACAAATATGGAAACTTTTTACAACCAAATTATAAAATAAAATATTAGCGATATGAAATAAAACATACAAGGATAACAAACAAAACTAAACTTAAGATTCGATTATTCAGAAACACAGCTGAAGTGCTTGGCTGGTGTGTTACAGTGGTCAGGGCACTTGTCTTGGATATCAGCCTACCAGTTTATATCACCACTCAGCCACTAACCAGCATGTAAACTTGGACAGATCACTGAGCCTCTCTGTACCTAAGGTCTCCTTATCTCTGCAGTGAAATTGATGCCAGTGCTCACCTCATGCAAGTATGAAAATTAAAGAAGACACTATACTATGGCACTGCAGCAGTGATTCATACATTGCAGGGTTATGTAAAGCTTACACGTTCCACTCTAGGAAGCCTCTTAGCAAAGCAAAGCCTGAAAGTAAATATTTTCCAGAGAGTATATTGGATTTCAGTTGATATGATCCCTGTAGCCCCAGTCACATGCCTCAGAAGAGTCCTCTGATTGTGAAGACGAGTACCAGTCACTGGCTATTGGCAGAATGGCTTCCAGGGATCTGGCAAGAGGAATGGTCTGTTTATTTGAGAGTATAGTTGGAGTCTTGGGCGTTTTCCCTTTTTAACTTTATCTCCTCTACTGCAGTGAATGCAGGTGGAGGTTCATAGATTCAGTCCTCAAGCACAGGGTTGTTACTTCTTGGTCATCCCCTTTAAAGGCGTCCCTAAGACAATGGCAGCCTGTAGATAAAGCATTTCTTCAGTGATACATTCATGCAGATTTGTGCTACACCCTTGGGTATTTGTTTCCTTACAGAGCTGGAAGGGTGTGTCCAGCGGCACCACCTGCCCCTTGAGTGTCTTAAGCCATGACGAACAGCCCCAGGAAATCCAGGTGGGTGGAACTGAATGTAAAAGCGCCCAGGGATTTGGGAGTTTCATGTTCTTCTGCTGGAGCCTGTACACCCTGGTATGTATCACTTTCTAATGTATATGATTGCAAAGTCAGCACAGAACCAAGACTTAGGGTGCTGCTCTGCTGAATTTCATGACAAAACCAGTGACTCGCTGTATGCAGCAGTGTTACCGTTGTCTGATGTTCTCACTGTTGGGCTCATGACCCGGGCCTGTGGCTCCCTGGGTTTTTCCTATACAGCCACATTCACAGGCCACACACGTTCACAGAAACAACTTTCCTGAGCTCCCTCCACATTTTTTGATGATTTATTTTTTTTAATTAAAGACATATTCACAGGTTAAAAGTACACAGCTCAGTGGAATTTCAGGAATGATTGCACCTCTGGAAGCAGCTAGATTGAGAAATAGAATGTCGGTTCCCTAGAAACCCTCTTGTGCTCCTTCTAAGTCACTATTTCTACGGCTGTAGTTTTGTCGGTTATATTTGTAGGCCTGGATTATTGGGCATAGGTTTAAAACTGTTCTGGGGGGAGGGTAGAGCTCATTGGCAGAGCGCATGTTCAGCATGCACAAGGTCCTGGGTTCAATCCCCAGTACCTCCATTCAAAATAAATAAGTAAACCAACTACTTCCCCCCAAAAAAAGAAAACAACAAAAAAAAATATTTTTAAAGATTAGATCACTTTGCCTGTTTTGGACTTCACATAATGGCATCAGACAGCATCATCTCTTTCATTTGGACTCTCTTCTCCATTCCATTAGATGTTTGTGAATTTATCTGTATTGTTTCATATTATTGTTGTCACTCATTAGCATTGCTATTTAGGACTCCACTGTGTGAACATCAAAGGATTAATTGATTCATTCTAGGGTAGGTGGGTAGTTTAGAAGTAGGAATTATTAATGAGTAGGTTCACATATAAATTCTGTAACTAGTCTTGGGTGATACATGTACCAATTTCTGTTGAGTGTATTTGCATGAGTGGAATTGTTGAAACATAGGATTATATCTGGTCTGCTAAATAGATACCACAGTTTTCAAAAATGTCCCTATCAATTTCAACACCCACCATCAATGGATGAGGTTCTTGGTTGATCCACAGCTTTGCCAAAACGTGGCATTTCTGTCATTTCCCTTTTAGATTTCTTGATGGTGTTTGATGCTATATTTTAATTGTCCTGATTAGCAAGGACATGGAATATTTTTCTACATGTATTATCCATTGAATAACTTCTTTCTTGATGTTTCTGTTAGAAGAGTTTGTCCACTGTTTATTCTATTTTGTGGTCTTTAGGAGATGTTTGTATGGTTACAAGTCCTATCTGTGTGTGTGTGTGTGTGTGTGCATGTGGATGGATGAGCATCAGTCTTAACTTTGATATATGCAAAAGGTACTGCACCATTTCTATCTTTTGTACTCTTTAGGGTATATTTTTAATTGTAAGACCCTAGAAATACTCTCTGTCCTTTTTTCTTTAAAAATACATTATTTTAAAACTTAGAAATGGAATTAAGGATTGATTTATTTTATGATATGGACAGTGACTGAGACTTTTTTCCTCCAATAAGGAGAGCAAGTTTCAGTTTATTCTGTGTGTGTGTGTGTGTGTGTGTGTGTGTAGGGGAGGTAATTAGGTTTATTTATTTATTATTATTTTTAGTGGAGGTACTAAGGGTTGAGCCCAGGACCTCATGCATGCTGAGCACACACTACCACTCTACCCTCACCCCCTCAGCCTATTCTTAAAATGTTGTTTTATGCTTTCTTTCAGTTTACCGTCACTCATTGCTTCTCCCAGGTTACGACCACTTTCGTTCTTCCTGCTGACTCTTCCATAATATATCGATTATCTCTTCATCTCTTCCTGTCTCGTGAAGCCTTGGCAATCAAACAAAAGCACACAAGGAAACTTACTCTTGGTGTCAAAAATTTAAATGAACCATTTTGCTCAGAGGAATCATTGTTGCTATAATTTAAAGAAAAACGTCTTGAATGATGGAATAACCTCCAGAGAATTGGCAATAGGAATAACCTTCTTTTTGCAGACTATGGTTGGAATTTGGGGCAATTTCTCCTTTCTTTACCACACTCAGTACAGGTTGAGGGCCACAGGTTTGATTTGTAAGCACCTGACTATAGCCAACTCCTTGGTCATTCTCTCTAATGGAGTCCCCCAGGTAATGACAGCTTTGGGCTTGAAACAATTTTTCAATGACTTTGCATGCAAACTTCTTTTGTATCTTCAGAGAATGGGCAAGGGTATGTCCATGGGGAGCACTTGCCTCTTGTGTGTCTTCCAGACCATTACAGTCAGCCCCGTGAACTCCTGTTGGAAGGATCTTAAAGTCAAAGCCCCAAAGTACATTGGCTTCTTCATTTCCCTCTGCTGGATCCAGTTCACATTTGTAAATTTGATTTTTCCTATGTATAGTTCTGGCAAATGGAACAGCACAAACATCACAAAGAAAACATACATGGGGTACTGTGTTACCATAGGTGATGAGAAAATCATAGGCTCATTATATGCAGCATGGATAGTGTTCCCTGAAGTTTCATTTTCTGTGCTCATCGTCTGGGCCAGTGGCTCCATGGTTTTCACCCTGTACAGGCACAGCCAGAGAGTCCAGTACCTTCACAGGACTAACAGGACTCCCAGATCCTCGGCTAAGGCCAAAGCAACCCACAGCATCCTCGTCCTGGCCAGCACCTTCATATGTTTTCACACTCTTTCCTCCATCTGCCACATTCCTCTAGCTTTTTTGCATGATCCCAGTTGGTGGTTGGTGAATACTGCTGCCCTAAGTTCTATGTGTTTTCCATCTATCAGCCCCTTTCTGCTCATGAGTCGTGCCTCAATGTATCCAGGCTCAGCTTTCTGTGGAGAAAAAACTCAAGAATCCTCTAATCATTTCAGAAAAGTGTAAATTGTATGTTTTTGCTAAACGTTCAGAAGTTTATTTACTCATCACACTCAAAAACTCAATATAGAATCTATAGAGAAGCCACGTGGCTTTCTATGGTAGAAGCTAATAGTGTTGGCATTTCATCATTGGTTGAATATGGTACCTACGTGGGGTCAGTGAAGGTGAATAAACAGCATTGCCCAGTTCTGATGCCTTGACTCCTGATGACAGTTCTAATCAAATCTGCTTGAAGCATGGCAGATGACTGGATTAAGAAGATGTGGTATATATCTACAATGGAATACTACTCTGCCATAAAAAAGAATGAAATAATGCCATTTGTAGCAACATGGATTGACCTAGAGATTATCATACTAAGTGAAGTAAGCCAGGTAGAGAATGAAAAATAACATATGATATCACTTACATGTGGAATCTTTTAAGATGACACAAATGAACTTATTTACAAGACAGAAACAGACTCAAAAACATAGAAAACAAACTTAACGGTTGAGGGATAAATTGGGAGTTCAGGATTTGCAGAAACTAAGTACTATATATAAAATAGATTAACCACAAGTTCCTACTGTTTAGCACAGGGAACTATATTCAACATCTTGTAATAACCTATAATGAAAAAGTATATGAAAGGAATATATATTTATGTGTAACTGAATACTATGCTGTGCACCAGAAACTAACACAACATTGTAAATCAACTATACATCAATAAAAAATAAAATAAACTTAAAAAGCAGGGGATGTGGGTGGGTATAGCTCAATGATAGAACACATGCTTTGCATGCATGAGATCCTGGGTTCAGTCCCCAGTACCTCCATTAAATAAATAAATAAACAAATAAATAAATCTAATTACCCCCCCTAAAAAGATGTGGCATATGGAAATGTTAGCTCTCTTGATTGTGGTGGTGGTTTCATAGGTGTATACGTCTATCAAAATTCATCCAGTTTAACAGCTATTTTTAAATTAAAAATAAATAAATACTAATTGTTATCTTAAGCTAAAAAATTCATCAAATTGTACATCTGAAATATGCGTAGTTTACTCTACTGGAGTTATACCACAATAAAGGTGTTATAAATAAATACATACATACATAAATCCTCCCCAAAAAAAGATGTGGTATATATAAACAATGGAATATTAGCCATAAAAAAGAATGAATTCTGCAATTTGCAGCAACATGAGTAAACCTAGAGAATATTATGCTGAGTGAGATAAGTCAGAGAAAGACAAAAACTGTGTGATATCACTTATATGTGAAATCTAAAAAACATTGTAAATGAATGTATATGCAAAACAGAAAGAGGCTCACAGATATAGAAAACAAACTTCTGATTACCAAAGGGCAGAAGGAAGAGGGGACAAAATAGGGGTATACAATTAAAAGATACAAACTACTATGTATAAAATAGATAAGTGACAAGAATATAGTGTGTAGCATAGGGAAATGTAGCCATTATCTTGTAATAACCTAAAATAGAGTTTAATCAGCAAAAGTATTGAATCACTCTGCTGTACACATGAAACTAATATAATGTCATCAACTATATTTTAATTTTAAAAAGAATGGATGCCAGAGCTAACGATTATTGTGGCAATGATGATAATAAAAGGAGAAGAACTGGAGATGATTTTAATGTAAAATAGGCATTGTGCTCCCTAAGTCCCCGTGTTAGATTTGTGGGGTATCAGAAGGTCTCCTCACTCCACCTTGCTAGAGCCACCATTTTTTTCATTGAAGTGTAGTCAGTTTACCGTGTTGTGTCACTTTCTGGTGCACAGCATCATGTGTCAGTCATACATGAACATCCACATACTCTTTTTCATACTCTATTTCATTATAGGTTACTACAAGATATTGAATATAGTTCCCTATGCTATACAGTATAAACCTGTTGTTTATCTATTTTATATATTAGTGGATTCACCATTTTGTATTGCCCTACTCCCTTCACTGAACTAAATATATAAAAGGACTCTCCTTCTTCATACCTTTGGAGCATTTACTCTGTACCTGTTACTGTCCTGGGTTACGTCTTCATGTTACACACCTCATAAAACAATCTTTAATTCATGTATCTTTAAAATTTATCAGTGTACTAGCAGGGGAAAGTTTACATTAAGTCTATAAAGTGGGTTAAAAGATGTGGAAGAAAAGTCTCATGGTAAGGAAAGTTTTCTTAAAAAAAGAAAAAAAATTTTACTAGAGTTAAAAAGAGTCATGTAATGCTTAATACTATAATCACAAATTGAGATTTTTATAGTCTTTGAAAAACTGCCCGTCTAGTAATATTCTTGAATTATATCTGTTGTCTGATAAACACATTGTCATGAAACGAGTGTAAAAATATCTTAGGGTGAGGAGGGAGGGTGAAGCTTAGGAGTGGAGTGTGTGCTTAACAAGCACGAGGTCCTGGGTTCAATCCCCAGTGCTTCCATTAAAATAAATAAGTAAAAACCTAACTACCTCCCCCCATCAAAAAAAAAAGGGGGGGAAGATCTTAGGCAATTTATCTAAACAGTATTTCAGAAGTACCTTTGACTGTTATATTGGGTAAAGTGTCCTAGGTATGCAGCAGGAAAGTATAGGCAAGAAGTCATTAATATGAGAAAAACTGGTCTTTCCTAACCAAGGAATCAGGGCATTTAATAATAAATATTGTGTGTTGTATAAGGGTCTTATTCCAGTTTTTGATACTTGACCATGGACAGCTTTTCTTAAAAGTTTTTTTTACTGAAGTACCATTGAGGTACACTATTATATAAGTTACAGGTGCACAACATAGTGATTCATAATTTTTAAAGGTTATACTCCACTTATAGTTATTATAAAATATTGGCTATATTCACCATGTTGTGCAATATGTCCTTGTGGCTTATTTTACACAGACTGGTCTGTACCCGTTAATTCCCTACCCTTATCTCGTCCCTCCCCTGCTCCCCACTGAAACTACTAGTCTGTTTTCTCTATCTGTGAGTCTGTTTCTTTTTTGTTATATTAACTTGTTTCTTTCAATTTTTAGATTCCGCATATATGTGCTACCATGCAGTATTTGTCTTCTTCTGTCTAATCATGTAGCATAATACACTCCAGGTCCATTCATGTTGTTGCAAATGACAAAATTTCATTATTTTTATGGATGAGTAGTATTCCTATATATATATATGTATAAATAATACTATTTTTATCCATCCATCTGTTGATGGACACTTAGATTGCTTCCATATCTTGGCAATGGTAAACAATGCTGTGTTGAACATTGCGGTGCATGTATATTTTTGAATTAGTGTTTTTGTGTATACACACACACACACACACACACACATATATCTCCAGGAGGGAATTGCTGAGTCATATGGTAGTTTTATTTTTAGTTTTTTAAGAAACCCCTGTAACTGTTTTTCACAGAGGCCGCACCAGTTTGCATTCCAACAGCAGTGTACAAGAGTTCCCTTATTTCCACGCCCTCACCAACATTTGTTATGACAGCCATTCTGACAGGTGTGAAGGGATATCTCACTGTGGCTTTCATTTGCATTTCTCTGATGATTAATGATGTTGAGAATTTTTTCATGTGCCTGTTGGCCATCTGCAGGTCCTCTTTAGAAAAAAGTGTCTATTCATGTCTTCTGCCCATTTTTTTAATCAGGCTGTTTCATTTTTTGATGTTGAGTTTTATGAGCTATTTATATATTTTGGATATTAACTCCTGATCAGTCATATCATTTACAAATACTTTCTCCCATTCAGTAGGTTGTCTTTTTGGTTTTTTGATAGTCTCCTTTGCTGTGCAAAAGCTTTTTAGTTTAATTAGGTCCCATTTGTTTATTTTGGTTTTATTTCCTTTGCTTTAGGAGACAGATCTAAAAAAAATACTGCTACAATTTATGTCAAAGAGTATTCTGCCTATGTTCTCTCCTAGGATTTTAATGGTTTCAGGTCTTACGTTTAGGTCTTTAATCCATTTGAGTTTATTTTTGTATATGGTGTTAGAGAATGTTCTAATTTCAGTCTTTTACAGGTTAACTGTCCAGTTTTCCCAACACCACTTACTGAAGAGACTGTCTTTTCTCCATTGTATGTTCTTGCCTCCTTTGTCATAGATTAATTGACCATATGTGTGTGGGTTTATTTCTGGACTTTCTATCCTGTTCCATTGATCTGTGTGTCTGTTTTTGTGCCAGTGCCATACTGTAGCTTGTATTATAGTCTGCAGTCAGAGAACGTGATTCCCCCAGCTCTGTTGTTCTTTCTCAAGATTGTTTTGGCTATTGGGGGTCCTTTGTGTTTCCATACAATTTTAACATTTTTTGTTCCAGTTTTGTGGAAAATGTCATTGGTAATTTGATAGGGATTGCATTGAATCTGCATATTGCCTTTAGTAGTATGGCCATTTTAACAATATTGACTCTTCTGATCCAAGAACACGATATATCTTTCCATCTGTTTGTGTCATCTTCAATTTCTTTCACCAGTGTTCTTATAGTTTTCAGAGTGTAGGTGCTTTGCCTCCTTAGGTAGGTTTATTTCTAGGTATTTTATTCTTTTTGATGTGATAGTAAATGGGATTGTTTCCTTAATTTCTTTTTCTGCTATTTCATTGTTAGTGTGTAGAAATGCAACTGACTTCTGTATATTAATTTTGTATCCTACAACTTTACCGAATTCATTGATGAGCTCACTGATTGATCAGCTGGTAGCCTTATGGGAGTTCCTTTGTGTTATTTCTTGCTTTTTCCTTAATGTTTTTAACAATCTCTCTTTATGTTTCATGTTTGCCATTTTGATTACTATATGCCTTAGTGTGTTCCTCTTTGGGTTAATCCTGCGTGGGACTCTCTGTACTTCCAGGATTTGGATGTCTGTTTCCTTTTCCAGGTGAGGGAATTTTTCAGCTGTTATCTCTTCAAATGTGTTCTCAGCTTCTTTCTCTCTCTATTCTCCTTCTGGGACCCCTATAATGTGAGTATCAGTGTGCTCAATATTGTCCCAGCAGTTGCTTGAAGTGTCCTCGTTTCTTTTCATTCTCTTTTCTGTTTTCTGTTCAGCATCAGTGATTGTCACTCCTCTGTCTTCCAGCTCGCCGATCCATTCCTCTGTATCAGTTAGTCTGCTGTTCATTCCTTCTAGTGTATTTTTCATTTTTCATTTGTATTCCTCATCTCTGTTTAGTTGTTCTTTATATTTTCTAACTCTTTGTTTAAAACTTTTAACTTCTCGCTCTGTACATCCATTCTTCTCCCCAGTTCTTTGATCACCTTTACAGTCACTACCCTGAACTCTTTGTCAGGTAAATAGCCTACCTCCACTTCACTTAGTTCTTCTGGGGTTTTGTCTTGTCCCTTCATCTGGAACGTGTCCCTCTATCACCTCATCCTGCCTAAGTTGCTCTTTGTATTTTTATGTACCTGGTAGGTTAATTACACTTCTCAGCCTTGGAGAAGTGGCCTTCTGTAGGAGATGTCCTGTGCATCCCGGTGAGACACTCCCCTTTTGTCACCTGAGGCTATATGCTCTAGGAGTTCCCCCTGTGAGGGCTGCATGGGTCTTTCTGTTGAGGCAAGCTCTGTGAGTGACCTGGTAGGCTTGGTTGACCCCTAGTCAGTTTGTTGCCAGGTCCTGCCTTGTGCAAATGCTTCCAGCCCCTGGTTGGTGAAGCCAGGTCACAAGGCAACTTACTGTAGAATCTCAGGGGAGCCCGGGGCTAGTGCTTACTCAGTAGTAGGTGGATTCAGGGTTCAGAAGACTCCAGGGCTGTTTCCTGCCCACTGGTGGGTGAAACCAGGTCCTGAGGTAAGTTCTGGCCTACTAGTGGGCAGATCTGGTTCCTAGAGTCTGGTTGCAGGGCCCAGGAGTCCCAGAGTTGGTGTCAGATCACTTCTGGGGAGACAGAGCCCAGTTCCTGACACAGCTGGGTACAGGATCTGGAGTGTCCTCAAGCCTGTATTAACACGCTAGTGGGCAGGGCTGGGGCTCAGCTCTTCCCAAGGCGAGCTCTGGCCTCCTGATGAGAAGGCTGCGTCCTTAGGTTCTGGGATTGTGGTTTTCTTGCATCTGGTGTCTGCCCCCTGGTGACTGAGGCTGGCCCACAGGTTAAAGCAGACTTCCCGGAGAGCAGGGCCAGGGCCCAGGGCATTCGGGTGGTGCCTGCCCACTGGTGGGTAGAGCTGGGTCCTGGGCCCTCTTGGGGGCAGGGCCAGATCCACAGGTGGCTGTAGGCCCAGGGGTCTTGAGGCAGCTGTCTGCTGATGACTGGAGCTGTGTTCCTGCCCAGTTAGTTGCTTGGCCTGAGGTGTCCCAGCGCTGGTGCCCACAGGCTGCTGGGCCAGGGCAGGGCTGGGTCTTGGGGCTGGGTCTTGGGGCTGGGGAGGGAGGGAGGGAGGATTCCACAGTGGCTCTTGCCAGCACCAGCGTCCACATGGTAGAAGACGCTTCCGATCATTTCTGCCACCCGTGTCTGGTCCCTAGAGTGAGCTGCAGTTGCTTCCTGCCTCTCCAGGAAACTCTCCAAGATCAGCAGATAGGGCTGACCCAGGCCCCTATTGAATTACTGCTTCTGACCTGGGCCCTGGGGTATGTGAGGTTTTGTGTGTGCTATTCAGGAGTAAAGTCTCTGGGGGAGGGTACAGCTCAGAGGTAGAGAGTGTGCTTAGCGTGTGCGATATCCTGGGTTCAATCCCCAGGACCTCCATATAAAAATTTTTTTTAAAGAGTGAAGCTTCTGTTTCCCCCAGCCCTCTGGGACTCCTGTAAGCACCACTGGCCTTCAGAAGCCGGATGCTCTGGGACTTGACTGTACTGCAAGACCGCCCCTCTTACCCATCTCATTGTAGTTCCTTTATGTCTTTAGTGGGAGATCTTTTTTGGCAGATTCTAGGCTTTTTCATCATGGTTGTTCTGCAAACAGTTGTGATTTTGATGTGCTCACAAGAGGGGGTGAGCTCAAGCTCCTTGTACTCTGCCATCTTGACCAATCTCAGTTCTGGAGGCTGGAAGTTCAAGATCAGTGTATCAGCATGATCTGGTTCTGGTGAAAGTCCTCTCCCGGGCTGTAGACTGCTGACCCTCCACAGATCCCTTACGGTGGAGAGAGACTGACCACGGACAGCTTTCAAGCCTCAGCCCTCTCTCACCCTCTCCCCATTGCTGGTACAGCTTATTGAGGTGCCACTGACATACCAGAAAAACCTGCACATAGTTGTTGGACCCTCCCTCTACTCTACAAGTGGGCAAGCTTATAAGCCAAAGTGCTCCTTTGGTGCCTACAGAAAAGATCAAACCACCTGCAGGGCCCACCTCCTAAACTGCAAATAAACTAGAACAAGTCTCCTCTCCTTACTCTCTCAGGCCGTTGTGTGCCAACTTGGGGAGCCTGCCCTGCTGTACCCCCAAATCTCATTATGCATTAAACATTCTTATCCTCCTTCGATGTCTAGCATTATCAGTCTTGATATCTAAAGCAGATTTGGGGTAGTGGTTGTTGAGCTAAAACAGTAAAACAGCTGGGTATGTTACAAAGTAGGTTTATTCAGAAACAGCTAAGAAGTGCAATTTGGGACATGCAATCCATGGCAGAGCACAGGCAAATCTGGAGAGACAAAGGAGAGGAACTTTTTTATAGAAGAGAAAAGTAACTTGTGAAGGGCTGTTATCAACAAAAAGTGCACTGGAGAAACCAGTTCAGATGGAAAGCGGCTTTCCCTTGGCTGAGCTGGGACAGTCGCTCATTGGCTGGGCTGTCGCTGGGCAACGATGAGTGATTCCCTCCTCCTGCTGGGCAGGACAGTAGACCTTCCTCCTGTTGGAGGTAAAGAACCCCTCTTTCTATTGGTTTTGCAGTTGACGTCAGGTAGTAGGACATGAGCGCTCCCCCTTCTGGCCTTCTGACTCCATTTTACATGAGGGTTCTGTTTATTAACTTTTGGAGGGTCCATCTTATGTCTGTGGGGTGTCCAAAAGTGCAAATTAACTATTTTTAAGGGAATCAGTGTTAAGTTCCATGGGAGGGTATAGTTAAGTGGTAGAGTGCATGCCTAGGATGCATGAGATCCTGGGTTCGATCCCCAGTACTTCCATTAAAATTTTTTTTTTAAAGTAAACCTAATTACCTCCCCCCTCCACACACACACACAAAGTTAAGTTCCTAGTTGGCCTACAAATAAAACAAAATAAAACCAACCTTTCCTCCTGAAGTGAGTCTGTTCATTCTTAAGGGGAAACTTATGATCAGTGATTTTTTTCAAATTACTCCCATAAGGCCTCCAAGAAGAAAAAACTGTTCACATCTTTATTTCTAAAATTTCATACTTCCTAACACTTTTCATATGTTTAATATGTTTTTGTTTTTTACCTCATGTAAATCAAGGCCAGTGGAGCCACGGGTCTTAGGCACAAAGGAAAAGGGGCGTGTTGAAGTAGGATCTTCAGGTGCACATTTATAAGTAGCACTTCCAGCGTTAAGAGGGCACAGTCCAAAGTTGCCCTGCTGCGGTGTTTTAGTCACAGCCACGTAGCAAGGGACAGAGTGCAGAAAGTATAACTCAAGCAAGTGATGGCTATGTGTCCATAAACATGTATGTTTGATTCCATTATGCAAAGAAACTGCTGCAGGCGCCTTCCAGCCTTGACTGCCTAAAGAGGGCCTGTGAGTATTCGCTGTGAAGTACCCCAGTGAGGTGGGATGGGCTTGATAAGATAGACACAACTCACCTAAGAGTTTCTGAATGGTTAAATTTTATTAATTAAAACATGACAACGATGACACATTGTGAGTAAAGTGTATCAAAGTGATGGATGTACACTGCTTTCTGGCTGTTTTGATTAAGTTCTGCTCTCTGATAACTGCTCCCTTTAGCTTCTAAGAGTAAGACTTACCCTTCACCCATTTTTGATACACAACGGCTGTTTTCTGTAAAAGGGAAAATGACCACTTCTCCATTATTCCTACCACATAAGCTGTCCCTACTAACCTATCATCCTACTCAGGAAAATCCCGGCCTCTTGAGGCCTGCTCCGTTTCATACTCAGCTGGGAGCACAGTGGTTTCTGATAATCCAGTGATTCCCCTGCTGCACCAACAAATCTATAGAAGAGGATCTGAAATTACCATGATTTACATCGTTTTATATATATTCTCCTCCCATCCTTATGCTCTCATTCGAAACACAGTATTGCCTGTGAAAATTCAGTGTCCTTGTTCCTTCAGGAAACATGAATATGAATGATCCTCATCTAATAAAAGCCCTTTTATCTCACTGATCCCTTCCCAGAGCCCATCATGGTAATGCATGAAAAGCATGTGATGAAGGCTGTAGCATCAACAAAATTTAAACTTCAGGGTGAAAGACATCATTAGTAACACAGCCTCTTTAAGAAATTTCATATAATAAAAGCACTTTTTTTAAAGAAATGGTACACTTCCAAAGATCTCCTTGCTCTACTGACACCCATCACTTCATAGATTTCAAATGATTTTGACATTTAATTAATGTGAAGGATTTAACATCTGAGGTTGATTAATCTAGAATGAGAGACTTAGTTCTCCCTGGTATAAAGTACGTAACTGTATAGTCTGTTGTTTAAAATAATTAAATGATTTACACCATTCATTACATTTCTAAGAGTTTCCAGTATGAAGTCTTTGGTGAATCCTAAAGTCAGACCATTGTCTAAAGGTCTTGCCACATTCAGTACATTTGTATGGCTTCTCCCCATTATGCGTTCTGTCATGACCCCAAAGGTGTAAGCGTTTGATAAAAGCCTTACCACACACATTACATTTGTGTGGCTTCTCTCCAGGATGTATATTCTGATGTCTGGTGAGGCTTGCGTACTGCTTAAAGGCTTTGCCACACTCATTACATTTGTAAGGTTTCTCTCCAGTATGGATTCTCTGGTGAATTGTAAGGTTTGAGTTTTGACTGAAGGCTTTGCCGCATACATTACATTTATATGGTTTCTCTCCAGGTATGGATCCTCTGATGCTGAGTGAGGCGCGAACACCAGTTAAAGGATTTGCCACATTCGTTACATTTGTAGGGCTTCTCTCTACCATGAATTCTCTGATGATCCCCCAAGCTTGAGCTCTGAATAAAAGCATTATCACGTAGGCTAGATTCATGACGTTTCTTTTCAGTATGTATTTTCTGGTGTCTAGTAAGGTGCACAAGTTGTGTGTAGGCTTTATCACACTCACTGCATTTGTAAGGTTCTCTCCTGTATGGTTTCTTTTATGTTTAGTTAGGCTTGAACGCACAGTGAAGGCTTTGTCACACTTGTTGCATTTGTAAGGCTTCTCACCAGTGTGAATTCTCTGATGTTCTGTAAGACCTGAACTTTGGATGAAAGCCTTACCACAGTCATTACATTTGTACGGTTTTTCTCCAGTATGAAATTTTTGATGTTTCACCAGACTTGAAATGTGGATAAAAGCCTTGCCACATATAACACATTTGTGTGGCTTTTCCCCAGGGTGTACATTCTGATGCTTAGTCAGGTGTGAGCACTGCTTAAAAGCTTTGCCACATTCATTACATTTGTAAGGTTTCTCCCCCGTATGAATTCTTTGGTGAATCCTGAGGGTAGACCACTGCCTAAAAACCTTGCCACATTCAGTACATTTGTATGGTTTCTCTCCAGTATGAATTCTCTCATGATCCCAAAGATACAAATGTTTGGTGAAACCCTTACCACATCTGTTACATTTGTAAGGTTTCTCTCCGGTGTGAATTCTCCAGTGATTTGTAAGATGGGAATTTTGGTTAAAGACCTTGTCACATATATTACATTTATATGGTTTCTCTCCTGTATGGATTCTCTGATGTCTTGTGAGGTTTGAGAACTGTTTGAAGGCTTTACTGCACTCATTACATTTATAAGGTCTCTGCTCAGAATGGATTCTCTGATGACTAGTAAGGACTGAATGATGGCTAAAAGTCTTCTCGCATTCATTACAGTTGTACAACTTTTCTCTGTTTGTTTTCTGTTGCTGTGAAAGTAATGGAGGATACACAGAAATCTTTCCATATTCATTATGAATGTTAGTTTTGACACTAGGAGGAAATCTTGGAAGTGATAAAATTGAGGAATAAGTTTTGATAGACTTTTCAACCTTGATTACATTCATAAATTTTCCCTTCAGTATGAAATTTCTGCAGTTCAGCCAGAGATGACTGAAAGCTTAATCCAATTCTATTTTTAAAAATTTAGTATACTTGTTTCCTGAAAAAACTCTGTTATTTTTAATTTTTAACAAATTCTTTATAAGTGACTTCCCATTCCTACAATATTGATGTATACTTTTTCTTAAAGAAGCCCTTTGTTTTAAAGGCAAATTAATCCAGGATTTGCTGTCTTGTTTATCTTTTCTACCAGTGAGATTCGTGTTATCTGTCATAAGCACTCCTTTGGAATTTCTTTCTTCATATCCACACTTATTCTCAGATTCATACGTATTTCCCCAGACTTCCCTGAGATCAAAATCTTCAATACCATGGCTTCCATGTCTTCCCAAGACCACTAGCTGGTGTAATTCTCTGTTATTAATGTCTTTCTTCAGTAGTAATTCCTTGGTCATAAACCTAATGGAGATATCTGAAAGATAATTATAGTATTCATATTAACTAGAGTTGGAAGATAAATATTACACTAAAAGTAATTGAAGAGATTAAAACTACTCAACCAAGTTCTATAAATGTTCGCAAACAGAAAGGAAATAGAATCCTTTAATAAAAGATTAAGTGTATTTCAAGTTATTTTAAGTGAAGCCTACTTTCAAACACACTATGACCAAATTGCTCACACAATGTAAACTTACATAATCTCTAACAGTATATTCTTTGACTACCACAACTAATGGATGTCTTATATTTGAGGAGAAACATATTATGCAAATGCAGGTCTACTGCATGCAAATAAATAAACAAGAGGACGGAGGGGCAGGATATATAAGGAGCAAAGGTGTTATATACTATTGAAATTAAATTGTTATTAATTTTAACTACATTGTTATAAAGTAAGATTTTATTTGTAATTCTGGGTCAACTACTACAAAATAACTAAAAAATATATGGTTGACCCTTGAACAACATGGGTTTGAACTGCCTGGGTCCACTTATATGCAAATTTTTTTCAGTAGTAAATACCATAGTACTACATGATCTGTAGTTGGTTGAATCCACTGATGCCACAGACACAAAAGGAATCACATATACAGAAGACTGACTATAAATTATAAACAGATTTTCAACTGTGTAGAGAGTCAGCACCCCACACACCTGCATTGTTCAAGGGTCAAGTGTATAGTAAAGGAAATAAAGAATCAAAATAGTACATTAGGAAAAAATCTATCTAACACAAAAGGAGGTAGTAATGAAGACCTGAGGAGAAAAAAACTATGTAAGACACATTGAAAACAAATAGCTAGTGACAGAGATCCTCCTTTATCACTCATTACATTAAATGTAAATGGATTAAACACCAATTAAAGGGTAGAGGTTTACAGCAAGGATTCAAAAAACAGGATCCAACTATATAGACAAACTTCCTTTTATTGCACTTAACAGATACTGCATTTTTTTTTTTTACAAATTGAAGGTTTGTGGCAACCCTATGTTGAGCAAATATAGTTGCACCATTTTTCCAACAGCATTTGCTCACTTTGTGTCTCTGTGTCACATTTTGGCTATTCTTGTGGTATTTCCATTGTTTCATTATTATTCTATTTGTTTTGGTGATCTGTGATCAGTGATCTTTGATGTTATTATTGGAATTGTTTTGGGGTATCACAAACTGCACCCATACAGACAGCTAGCTTAATCAATAAATGTGTGTGCTCTGATTGCTCCACTGACCCACCTCTCCCTCTCCTCAGGCCTCCCTATTCCCTGACATATAACAATATTGAAATTAGGTCAATTAATAACTCTACAATGGCCGCTATGTGTTCAGGTGAAAGGTAGAGTCACACGTCTCTAAATTTAAATCAAAAGCAAGAAATGATTGTTTAGTGAGGAAGGCATGTTGAAAGATGAGACAGGCCAAAAGCTAGGCCTCTAGTACCAAACAATTAGTCAAGCTGTGAACAGAAAAAAGTTCTTGAAGGAAATTAAAAGTGCTACCCCAGTGAACACATGAATGGTAAGAAAACAAAACAGACATATTGCTGAAATGGAGGAAATTTTAATGGTCTGGATAGAAAATCAAACCTGCCATAACTTCCCTTAAGCCAAAATCTAATCCAGAGCAAGGTCCTAACTCCCTTCTAAGAAGGCTGAGAGAAGTGAGGAAGCTGCAGAAGAAAGTCTGAAGCTAGCAGAGGTTGGTTCTTGAGATTTAAGGAAGGAAGACTTCTTCATAACATCAAAGTGCAAGATGAATCAGCAGGTGCTGGTGCGGAAGCTGCAGCAAGGTATCTAGGGGACCTAGCTAAGATAATTCATGGAAGTGTCTGCACTAAACAGATTTTCAGTGTAGATGAAATAGCCTTCTCTTGGAAGAAGATGCCATTTAGGACTTTCATAGCTAGAGAGGAGAAGTCAATGCCTGGCTTCAAAACTTCGGAGGAGAGGCTGACTCTCTTGTTTGGGGCTAATGAAGCTGGTGACTTTAAGTTGAAGCCACTGCTCATTTACCATTCTCCAAATCCTTGGGCCCTCAAGAATTATATTAAATCTACTCTATCTGTGGTCTGTAAATGAACCAATAAAGCCTGGATGACAGCGCATCTGTTTATAACATGGTTTACTGAATATTTTAAGCCCACTGCTGAGACCTACTGCTCAGGGAAAAAGATTCTTTTCAAAATGTTACTGCTCACAGACAAAGCACCTGGTCACCCTAGAGCTCGGATGGAGGATGTACAAGATCTATGCTGTTTTCCTGCCTGCTGACACAACATGCACACTGCAGCCCAAGCATTAAGGGGTAATTTTGACTTTCAATTCTTATTATTTAAGAAATATATTTTGTAAAGCTATAACTACCATAGGCAGTGATTCCTCTGATGGAGCCAGGAAAATTAAATTGAAAACCTTCTGGCACCATTCTAGATGCCATTAGTGAACACTCATAATTCATGGGAAGAGGTCAAAATATCAACATGTACAGGAGTTTGGGAGAAGTTGATTTTAACCCTCATTGGTGACTTTGAGGGGTTCAAGACTTCAGTGGAAGTAACTACAAATGTGGTGGAAATAGCAAGAGAACTAGAATTAGAAGTGGAGCCTGAAGATGTGACTGAATTGCTGCAATCTCATGATAAAATTTTAACAGCTAAGGAGTTGTTCCTCATATGAACAAAGAAAGTAGTTTCTTGAGACGGAAGCTATTCCTGGTAAAGATGCTGTAAAGACTGTTGAAATGACAACAAAGGATTTAGAATATTATACAAACTTCATTGATAAAGCAACTGTAGGGTTTGAAAGGATTGACTCCAATTTTGAAAGAAGTTCTACTATGGGTAAAATGTTATCAAAAAGCAACTAAGAAATCTTCCATGAAATGAAGAGTCAGTCAATGCAGCAAACCTCTTTGTTGACTTATTTTAAGAAATTGCTATAGCTACGCCACCCTTCAGCAACCAGCACTCTGATCAGTTAGCAGCCATCAAACATCAAGGCGAGACCCTCTGCCAGCAAAAAGATTACAGCTCACTGAAGGCTCAGATGGTGGTTAGCAGTTTTTAGCAATAAAGCTGTTTTAAAATTAAGGTCTGTGCATTCTTTTAGACCTAATGCTATTGCACACTTAATAGACTACAGTATAGTGTAAACATAACTTTTACATGCATTATGAAACCAAAAAATTTGTGCCTTGCTTTATTGTGATATTTGCTTTTCTGTGGTGGCCTAGAACTGAATCCACAAAATCTCCAAGGTGTGCCTGTGTTCTGTGTGCAGGAGATTCACTTTGAGCAGAAAGATGCTTACAGGTTAGAAGTGAAAGAGTGGCAGGTGAGTCTCTTATGGGCTGAATTCCGTCCTCCCTAAAATTCATATGTTTAAGTCCTAATCTCCAGCACCTCAAAATGTGACTGTATTTGCAGGTAGGGCCTTTAAAGGGGTAATTAAGGTTGAATGAGGTCATTGGAGTGGGCCCTACTCCAGTGACTGGTGTCCTTATAAGAAGAGGAGATTAGGACACTGACACACAGAGAAGGAAGACCATGTGAAGACACAGGTAGGAAAAGACAGCCAGCTACAAGCTTAGGAGAATAACCTGAGATGAAACAACTCTGCTGACACCATGATCTCAGACTTCTAGCTTCCAAAGCCTTAAGAAAGTACATTTCTGATGTTTGGGCCACCCACACTACGGTCATTTGTTATGGCAACCTTAGCCACCTAATACAGATTCTATGCAGACAGTAACCAAAAGAGACTTGGAGTGCTATACTAATACCAGACAAAACAGACTTAAAGTAAAAAATTTTTACAAGACATTATATATTTTTTAAAAGGATAACTTATCAAGGAATTACAACAAATATGAATATATATGCACCTAAACAAGAGAGCTGCAAAATACATGAAGCAGACATTGACAGAATTTTAGGGAGAAATCAAAATAGTTTTAAAATAATATTTGGAGGCTTCCATTCTTCCCTATAAATAATGAAGAGTACAGCCAGACAGAAGTTCAGTAAGGACTCAGGACTTCAGCAAGACTATAAACCCACTAGCTCTGACAGACATATATAGAACACGCCACCCAATAACAGCAAAACACACGTTCTTCTCTGGGTGCCCAGTGGAACATTCTCTAAGATAGACCGTATATTAAACCATGAAGCTAGTCTCAAGCACTTGAAAAAGACTGAAATCATATATAACATTTTCTCCAACCACAATAGAATAAAACCAGAAATGCTTTACTGAGGGAAAACTGGAAACAAATATACAGAAACTTTAAAACACTCTTGATACAACCAATGGGTTAAAGAAGATCTCACAAGGGAAATTTGAAAACACTCTGAGAAGAAAGAAACAAAAGCAACATACCAGAACCTGGAGTACAGTATAGTGTGGCGTGGTACACTCCTGCTGAGTAAAAGCAGTTTTACTGCTGCATCAGAAGACCCACCCGACTCCTGGTACACATAATCCTCGATGTGTGGTGTGGCAACAACAGAACTGAAGAAATGGCTATCTCTGAGAGAGGCAGACAGCTTGTGACAGCCCCGTGTACTTTCCTGGGGCCCCAGGTGGCGATGTTTTCCCTTCTCATGAGAAGGTCTCCCAAGTACCTGATATGGGAGTGGAACCTGGAGACCTGTGGCCAGAACTGGGGAGGATCCCACTTGGATCTGTGTGGACTGAAATCTGCGTACAGAACAAGACCAAAGAAGAAACAGGACCCCTTACAACCAGCCCTCCCAGTGCCCTGCAGGGTCAACGTACCAAAGAGATCATGGGGGCAGATAACCAAGAGTTATGGTCATGATCAAGATTCCTCTTTGGTCTTTGTATGAGCTGGAGCACCACTGGACGTTGGTAGGATAAACTTTTACATGTCTGAAGAAGAGAGCGCAAAGTGGAAGGGAAGAAAAATTTCCTCTGAGCTCACAAGAAACAAAACTTCTGTTTTCTCCTAGAACTTCCCCACTTACAGAGAGTTTCCCAAACACTATCAATGGTGCGGCTTCCTCTCAGCCCTTCTGAGCTCTTACTTGTGTTCACACCTTTGATACAGTCCCACCCATCTGGTTTTTTCACTATTTCTGCCTTGTTCTTCACATTCAGGGGCTCTTTCCCTTGCTCCAAAATGGAAGTAGTATTCAGACCAGAAAGAGAGTTTCAAGCTTGTAAGATAGAAACATAATGTGCTGTGGCTGTTCCAGAATACAATTCCAGCCCTCTGTTCTGCTAAGAAGAGGGGACATTACAGATGTGTCTAGAAAAATATTTCACAAATCTTTCACGGACTGTCTCCTGAATGCTTAAGGAAGATTTTTACAGCATACCTTGCTGTGTTCCAAGAACTACTGAATCAAAAGTACAGGGATAAAAGTGGATCCAGAATTGGATATTTTTACAGGTTTGCCATCAGATTTTGTTTTTACTCATCTTTTGCAGCGACTACAAGTCTAGTGTGGAGTGTGTGACCGTATGAAGAAAGGAGAAGGTGAAACTCCAGATGCAGTATTATCAACCTTTTCATTTCAGAGTCAACACAGCTTCAACCTCAGTTAAGCAGGGCGGAGGTTCCCAAAAGACTCACTAGGGCAGATCCAGACTTAGGGAGGGACGTTCTCCTCACCCAGGGAGAGCAGGTTCCTGCAGGTCTCCAACATCACGTCCCTGTACAAGGCCCTCTGAGCAGGGTCCAGGCACTCCCACTCCTCCTGGGAGAACTCGATGGCCACATCCCTGAATGTCAATGATCTCTGAAACGAAAAACATGTTTCACTAAGGGACCATGGGGAGAGCTCTTACCTTCACACAAAGGGTGAGCAGGAAACAGGCGTAAAGATCGGTTCAGTTGAAGTAACAGATCAGTTTAAGCAAGATATTTTGAGTAATTCATATGTCCCTGATTTTATTGTATCTTTCCAGCAGAGGGTATCAAGTCCACTAAATTACTGTAGATTTCCCATTTTGTGGACAATGAAAGCAATATCCAAATGAAAAATATTCAGCACAGGATTGTTTATTTGGACATTAAGTGATCCTCAGCACCTAGATGAGCTAGAGCCTGAGTGGTATCTTCAAGCATGACAGAGTCCACAAAAATGCAAAAATAGAAGTACAAGTTTATCCATATTTAAGCTCAGATATTTAGCCATTTACAAAAGCTAAGTGGAGTTTATTCTACTAACTTAAAAAAAAGATTCAAGATGAGGAAATTGACTAATGCGGTACATTAATTTCACAGATTAAATAGAAAAAAAAAGATTTATTACAGCAGCAGATCTTTAAAGAAATACTGGATGATTAAAAATTATGCTGGGGATAGGGGAGGCTGTAGCTCAGTGGTAGAGTGCGTTCTTAGCTTGCATGAGGTCCCAGGTTCAATCCCCAGTACCTCCATTTAAAAAATGTATACCAAATAGGAAATTAAAGCATCATAATCACTGGAAGCATTTCCACTAGAGCTAAGGATGAGATAAGTGGGCTGGCCAGGTTCCCGCCACTTTCCTCTGCACAGGAGGCCTAAGGCTGGGACCAGAAGTGGGGAAGCAAATCCCCGTTAGCAATTTTACTGTGACACCTACTCACAAGACATTGCCTGAACGAGAGGAAATTTTACAAATTTTACTGAGGGACATAGCAAAGACATGATCAAGACCAGCAAACCTACTTTTTCACTGGAAGATGTTGGGGCATAAAGACCTCAGGGATTAGGAAATTCAGAGTAAGTCAAAGGCAAAAGAAATGTAGGATCTCAAAAAAAAGTCTCCATTGTGTTGAGGAGAGAGAAAAATGTTTTTGATTAATGCATAGTTGGTTTACAGTGTTGTGTTAGTTTCTGGTGTACAGCAAAGTGATTCAGTTATATCTATATCTAGATATTGATATATTCTTTTTCCAATTCTTTTCCTTCACAGGTTATTACAAGATACCGAGTATAGTTCCCTGTGCTTTACAGTAGGTCCTTGTTGTTCATCTATTTCATATATAGTAGTATGTATCTGTTCATCCCAAACTCCTAACTTTTCCCCATTCCCCTTTGGTAACCATTAGTTTGTTTTCTGTGTCTGTGAGTCTATTTCTGTTTTGTAAATAAATTCATTTGTATCATTTTTTAGATTCCACACATATAAGTGGTATCATACGATATTTGTCTGAGGAGAGAGAAAATTTTGAAGAGAAAAACAAAATGGTAGGCCTTGCGAAACTACATGTGAACCTATTAATATACATGTATATGTGTGCAGGGGGGTGTATGCACAAATGGGTGTAATATCTGAAACTAAACTGCATGAAATAAAATAGCTGTAAGATACATACAAAAAGCCAAATTAAAGAGATTTAGTTAAATCCAAATTAAAGAGATAATTTTAAACAGAAAACATTAGGACTGTATGGAACATAATACTTTGAAATGATGCCTGGGGAGGCCTTCCAAAGCAAGACCAGAAAACAGAGGACACGAAGGAAAGAAATTTATGTATCACTGGAAATAAGTGATAAACTAAGAAAGACACCAGAGTATGTATAGAGAAACCACAAAATACGAAATAGCTCTTAAAAACATAGCCAAAGAAAACTGAGCAAAGTATGAAAATGAAAACCCGTATTTCCAGAAAAGAATGAAACTGACTTACAAGCAATTGGGAAGGGGAAATATAAACAAAGTATTGTCATTTCCCCCTAAACTTTCAAAGTACAAAAAGAATACAGTACCAGGTTTTCCTTACATCAAGGGAAATCTCACGTTGTTGTTGGGGAGGGTACCTCTGCTGCTTTAGGGGAGGGCATCTGATAAAATCTATCAAAGTATGAAACGCGCTATTCTTGACCCAGTAATCACATGTCAGGATGCCCAGAGAAATCCCCAGACATCTGCAGGGAAGTCAGCCTGCTCAGAGGAAGCCACCGAGGCATTCTTTGTATCAGCAAAAAATTGTAAACGGCCCTCATATCTTCATTAAGAGAATGTTCCAATGAGGATCTAAGAGCAAGCTGTATCTGTGTTTACTAATATGAAAACAACTTCTAGGGGGGCGGGGGTATAGCCCAGTGGCAGACCACATGCTTAGCATGCAGGAGGTCCTGAGTTTAATCCCCAGTACCTCCATTAACAAAAAACAAAAACAAAAAAACTTCTGGACAAGTGCTGTGTAAAGTTTTAACAATTTCCATAATAAAATACTACGTAAACATTCATTGAAGAATTTTTTCTAAAATCTCATAATGACACAAAGTCCAATTTTGTAAGATTTGAGTTGATTCGTGCCACAGAACTGACAACAGTGGTCCCTCATCGACACGTGAGGCATGGAAGGGGATGCTTTGCATCTTAGTGTCTAAGCTGCTGTTTGAGGGGCAGAATTTGACCACAAAATACATAATGTGATGTTTAAAATAAAATAAATATAATATTTATTAATAATGGTGGAACCAGAATTTGGCTACAGCCTCTCTGATGACAAAGATGAAGTTCCGTGCTCCAGGTCTTGGCTGAATTATGACCATGTTTACCTACAACATCTGCTGCATGATGGTCCTTGCAGGAACAGCGTGGTCTCCGTGGGGTGGATGTGCTGAGAATGGTTTTTTAAAACCTCTTACTCTTAGGTATTTAGATTGATTCTATACTTTAAAACCAATTATCGAATAAAACATCCTCTGTCACTGATGCCTGATCTGAACTTTATACCCCCTTCTGAATCATTCGTATTTTGGAACCAGAAACACCATGATCCACGTGTTTATAGCTCTGAGTGCACTGTAAAGTCAGGCAGAGCTGGTTTCCTCTTATCACTCGTCATTTCCAGAGTTTTGCAACTATTCCCACACACTAATACATAACTTCCAAGTGTACCTTCTTCCATCCTGGGCCACAGGGAGCCAGCAGTGCACAGATGGGCCCCTAAACTCTCCCTGCTGCCCAACAGCACTGACTCCGAGTCTCCAACCCACGGGGGTGAAGCCCGCCCAGGACGCTGCCCAGGGAGCCGCTTCACAAGTTTCAGGTCCCGAGGTCCCGGGGGTGGAGTCTAAGTAGGGAGGACAGGCACTGAGGGAGGGTCCTGGGTGACTGAATGTACAGGTGTCAGGCAGGATACTTCAGAGTCAGACAAGATTAGTGAATCCAAAGAAGGGCATTTCAAGGACAGATGAAATAATCAGCTGTAATTGACTGTTACATGACTTTACCTGAGACAGAGCCATTCCTGACCCCTTCTCTTTCCTGTTCCTCCTCTTCCAGGTTTCTTCCTCAGACAAGATCGATCTTGAGAAGTCAATCCTGTGTCAAGAATATGTTGTTTAACGCTTAGAATCAACACCCCTTCCTGTGCCATGCCACAACCACACACACAGGGGAGACCTCACCACGTGGAACAGTCTGCTGCCCACTGTCACAGGAGGGTCTCAGGACAGGAAATTCCACACACGGATCAACAAGGGAGTTTTCCTACCCTTTCCTTCAGACCATGCGCCCTTCCTGGTGAGGCCCTCGCATATGCGGTGCAGCAGTGGGGATCTGGTCTGGACTGAAC
Organism: Camelus ferus; assembly: GCF_009834535.1. Classification (NCBI taxonomy): domain Eukaryota; kingdom Metazoa; phylum Chordata; class Mammalia; order Artiodactyla; family Camelidae; genus Camelus; species Camelus ferus. The sequence continues at coordinate 11,132,926 of NC_045704.1, read as the reverse complement.
CTCCCCTTGGTCACAGATCCGCCCTGATCAAATTCCATTCAGAACCGGGCCCCCTCACCTCTCCCGGGATCACTCAGCCTCGTGAGTGGAGGACCCAGAGCTTGGCGGCTTAGCGCTGGATACAGATCAGAATCACCGGAGGCACTTTAAACATCAGGGAGGCCCCATCCGACTTGACCTTCTGAAGGGGACTCTGGTCTGGGGTGGGGGGCGCGGGGGTGGGGAGCACACGAGATGTAGCTCAGCGATCTGCTGTGCTCTGGGGCTGAGCACCCCTCCCACCTGATGGCTCTTTTGCCTCCCAGGGCCTTGCTGTCAGGTGCGTCCAGCCAGTGGAAGGGAAACCGGAAACCACAAAGAAACGTGGACCGGAAGTGGGGGTGGGGTGGAAGGTTATTATTAAGGGGAGGAAACAAGCTGGAGAAGATGCCAGGAGGAGGTGATATCAGAACACAAACCAGAGAAAAGGGATTTTGCCGTCGGCCAGGGAGGGGTCATAGATTTCTAGGCAGAGGGTCGCCATGGGAAGGCCCTGAGGTAGGGGCATCTCTGGCCCCAGCAAGGGCAAAGAGGCCTGTGTGGCTGGAGTGGAGTGAGTGCAGAGGGGGCTAGGAGGAGATGAGATCAGAAGGGTGTTAGAAGAAGCAGCTAAGAAAGGGCCTTGGTCTTCAAACACTTCCCCATACCCAGGAGATTTTTAGAAACCATGTGTTTCCCTATACATTTTAAGCAAACGTCTATTTTTAAATTTATTTTGTCTTTAGTTAAAACACTAGCAGGTAATCTCTTGTGTATTTTTAAAACATGCTGGTGGGGAGGGTAGAGCTAAGTGGTAGAGTGTGTGCTTAGCATGCACAAGGTCCTGGGTTCAATCCCAGTACCTCCATTTAAACAAAACGGAAAACATTCTGAGATGCTCACCTAAGCCCCTGGAAGTGCAGAGTCGCCCTATACTGAGATGTGGGAGGACTGCAAGAGAACACATCCGGGAGAGTTCAGGGGGTCATTTTTGGACGCATGAAGGTGAAGATGCCAGTTAGATGTGCCAGCAGAGATGTCGAGGAGACAGCTGGATACAGGACTCTGATTTCAGAGGAGAAGTCTGCATGGAGAGGGGAAAGGAGACAGTGTTGAAAGTCACAAGATGGGAGGGTCAGGTATAGCTCAGTGGTAGGGCGCATGCTTAGCATGCACGAGGTTCTGAGTTCAGTCCCAAGTACCTTCACTAAAAAAAGTAAAAATAAATAAAGTCCTGCCTTGGAAAAGGTGCAGAGAAGTTCAAGGCCTAAGCCCAGGGATACTTCCCTGCAGTCAGAGACCAGGGAATTCCAAAGAACCCAGGGGTGAACAGGGAGAAGAAAATTAAAATGGCTGATTGGTAGACAGATTTACTTCCTAAAAATAGTGTGATGTGAAAGCCAAGAATAAAGTGCTTCCAGAAGAGGGAGTGCAACAAGTTTTTGATAGGACAGGATGATGACCAAGAATAAACCACTAGATTTAGAAATATAAACAAGCAGGTCCTACTGTAGAGCACAGGGGACTATACTCAATATCCTGTAATAACCTGTGATGAAAGAGAACATGAAAAATAATATACATGTGTATGACTGAATCACTATGCTGTACACCAGAAACTAACACATTGTAAGTCAACTATACTTCCATTTTTTTAAAGGAGGATTTTCCTGAAGGCAGTGGAAGGCATTGAAGGGATGCTGCTGTTTCACCCTCTGCTCCCCCTGCCACCTCTCACCCCACTTTCTGTCCCAGCACCACGTCTCTCCGTTTTCCATGGCCCTAACTCTTTTATTCCTTCCACATTCTCTCAGTTTGGTGTATCTGCCCCTCCTACCGCTGATCAGTCTCTCTTGTCCAGTTTGCAACCCTCTGTCTTTCTGGAGATGCCTTTTTATCTAGGTTTCTTCCCCTGGTTCACTCTTTTTTTCTTACTGTATGCCCACGTCCATCTGCCCTATCCTCTGTTTCACCCTTTTTCATTGTTTGCCTCTCTCAGTCTTTCTCATTCTTCCTCAGACCCTGCTCCACCCACTGCCTCTGCACATTCACAGGTATGGGATAAAGATCTCCTTTGCCCAAGAAAGAGCACTTTCCAGTGGGGCTTCGGGAATGTAAACACCACGGCAAGCACAGCCAGTGAGACGCGTTTCGTGCCGAAGAAAACAAAGAATGTCACCGGACGGGTACAGGGCACCTCCCCCAGCGCATGGGTCAGAGATCTCCCCCAAGGCGGTGAGTGCAAAGTGGACGACTAGGGAGGGGAGGGGCCTGACCCAGAGGACGCGCAGAAGGGGAGGGTGTCAGGAGAGGAGTGGTATCTGCACAACCCCAAGGCCAACGAGATGTGGCCTCCGGGTCTGCACGGCCATCTCTGCCCTGGAAGGACCAAGTGGAGGACGAGAATCCACCTCCGAAGTGAGGAGTTTACCCGGCACGGCGAGGAGGGAGAGGGGATGGAGCCTGTGCAAGTCACTGAAGGGTTTAAGCAGGAAAGTGACGCAGCAAGCAGCGTCTACCTGAGCAGAAGGCAGAAAGGCCAGGGCGGGGACCCGCTTCAGAGCGATTTTAACTCGAACTAGACGCGGACCCGCAGACCCGCACGATGCAATCAGGCCTAGAACCTCTCACTGCTGCCAGGACTTACCGGGCGCGGAACGAGCTGATGAAGGGGTTTTTAACGTACGTGAGGATTCCTGAACCTCAGGTGGGGCGGATCGGGGCCCCGGGGGAGTCTCAAAGACTCCGGATGGACCTGAAAGACCGACAGCGCCCCTCGCTCCGCTTCCGGGTGTGCAGGAAACTGCGCCTGCGCGGTCGCCCAGCAGGCGGAGCCAACGAGGGGCGGGGCGCGGGCTGCGGCCGTAACTGGACTGAAAGTGAGAGGTGGGTGGAGCGGGGCTGATAAGGGGCGGGGCGAAGCGCGGCAGCGGCCGGGATTGGACTGAAAGCGAGATGTGGGAGGGGCGGGGCCGGGCCTGGAGGGAGCCTTGTCTGGCTCCGCCGCGCGCCCGGGGCTTTTCAGAGCTGTTTTTCTGCCGGGCGGCGCTTGGTCCTCTGTTGTTGGGTTCTTTGAATCTCTTTGATGTCCCAAGGCTCCAGCCGCTTCCTCATTCGCTATTTTAACTTAATGTTTCAAGTAATTTTAAGAAAAAGATTAGAGTTGCGAGGGCCACTTATAAGTTGAGATGTTTCCGCGTTAGTTGAAAGCGGTTTTAAGTCAAAGCTCTTTTTGCCAGCGGGTGGTGTGGGGTAATATAATTAAAAATAAAAACCGTCTTCTGACAACCCAGAACTCCTCTCCACCAAGGTGGCAGAGAGAGAAAGCAATTTTATAGCCAAGACATGGAAGCAACCTAAATGTCCATTGACAGAAGTTGCGGCATACTAGTCATAAAAAAGAATAAAATAATGCCATTTGCATCAACATGGATGGGCCTAGAGATTATACTAAGTCAGGCCGAGAAAAACAAGTATCATTTGTATGTGGAATCTAAAAAAAAGACACAAATGAACTTGCAAAACGGAAATGGACTCACAGACATAGAAAACATACCTATGGTTAGCAAAGGGGAAAGGAGTGGGGAGGGATAAATTAGGAGTTTGGGATTAGCAGATGCAAACTGCTGTATACAAAATAGGTAAACAAGAAGAACATACTGTATAGCACAGGAAACTATATATTCAATAGCTTGTAATAACCTGTAATGAAAAAGAACATGAAAAGAAATATATATATGTACAACCAAATCACTATACTGTACACCAGAAACTAACACATTATAAGGCAACTATACTTCAATTTTAGAAAATTATTATATTTTATTATTAAGTAAGCATTAAACCAGAAAGCAGTGTGCATCACAACCTAAAGACTGCACAGACTGCAAGAAAAATCTCACCCTGTAATATGAGCAGATACAACTGATTACAAGCGTGTCCTCAAGAAAAAACAATTAGTCCTTGAGTGGGTGGAGGGTATAGCTCCAGTGGTAGAGAGCATGCTTAGCGTGCACTCGCTCCTGGGTTCAATCCCCAGTACCTCCATCAAATAAATAAATAAGTAAACCTAGTTACCTTTCCTCCAAAACAAATAAAAATTTTTAAAGGCTACTTTTTTATTGAACTATAGTCGATTTATAATTTTGTGTTAATTTCTGGTGTACAGCATAGTGATTCATTTATACATATATATATATATACCCTCTTTCAGACTGTTTTCCATTATATGTTATTAAAAGATATTGAATATAGCTCCCTGTGCTATATAGTAGGACCTTGTTGTTTATCTATTTTATATATAGTAGTGTGTATCTACAAATCCTGAACTCACAAATTATCCCTCCCCACCATCTTTCCCCCTTGGTAACCATGTTTGTTTTCTGTCTGTGAGTCTGTCTTTGTTTTGTAAATAAGTTAATTTGTGTCCTTTTTTTTTTTTTTAAAGATTCCACATATAATTGATGCCATATGGTATTTTTCTTTTTCTTTCTCCTTAATTCACTTAGTAGGATGATCTCCAGGTTCATCCATGTTGCTGCAAACAGCATTATTTCATTATTTTTTATGGCTGAGTAATAGCCTATTGTGTATATATTCCACATCTTTTTTTTATCCATCACCTGACAGTGGACATTTAGGTTGCTTCCCTGTCTTGGCTACTGTAAATAGTTCTGCTCAAAAGGGTAACATCTACTCTGTTTCCAGAGCTTCATCTATGTCTGCTGTATCAGCTCAAAATAATTCTTACGCCAGAGGGGCATATTTTGGGATGGCATATTCTGCTGCCCTTCAATGGCTGGTTAGCCATATCACATCACACAGAATAATCTACCTTCTGAAGATCTCAAAATCCATCTCAGACATCACATATTTTTTTGAAGTGCTATTATATTGTTAGGTATCCACCTTTGGGCCATGCCAGAACATTCTGCTTATTTTACCTGAAAACATCTTAAATATGCTAATTTTTTCCTATCAAAATATTACCTACCATATTTTAATTGATTACCATTTCTCTATGGTGAAATCTCCCACAAGTAAGGATGCAAGAAAAATACCTATTTCATAGTAGAAGTAACTCACAGATAATGCCATAAAAATTATTGACTGCAAAAATTAGGCTATTAGAAATTTGAAAATCTAGTTTTACTTTCATTAGGGTTTATATAAAATATATACTTCTGTATTGCTACCCTTAGAAATACTCAAAATTAATTACTTTTTAGGTGAAAATATGTTGAAGTGTGTTCTAAGAATTATTATTTACAGGCTTTCTTATCCACATCTGACAGAACACCCAGAAATAGAAAACAAATAAAATGACAAATTTTAAACAAAAAATGTTTTCTGATTACCTTCAGAATGAGTGTAAAGTGAATTTGAAATGACTGTATATTTAGAAATTATTAACTTGTGATCTTATTATGATGCCAGTGACGTTTACCTCAAATGTATTTGAGCATAATTCATCTCAAGTATGGAACAACATAATAAGTATAAAAAGAACAAACAATGCAATTTAATCTACTTTTAAAATTTATTGCTTTTTCTAAAGTATGATTGGTGGCCTAAATTGCCTTAGCCCTCCATGTCCCATTCTCAAGTCTTCTCCACATGAAAGTCTCTAAAATCAAGTACAGGGTTGCGTCTCTGACTCAGAGGTGAATGGTGAAATTAATTTTAATTGCAGGAAAGTAGCTAGATCCAACCACCACGCCACATGGATTCCGCAGACCACAGTGTTGCTTCAGCCTCACTGGCAGGACTCCAACGTGCTCATCAAAATAGCTTTTGATTTAAATAGTTTTCAACTGTGAAGAAGAAAACATTTTAGGTTCTAATATGAATGGTGCACACAACTGTAGCTTTTATGTTAAAACTGTTGGCGGTGGAGGGAGATTGTAGCTCAGTGGTAGAGCATATGCTTTGCATATAGGAGGTCCTGGGTTCAATCCCCAGTACCTCCAAAAAAAAAAAAACAAGCCTTTTAGAGACAGTGTTACCAAATATGCTGGAAGCACAGTGAGGTCAAGCAAACCAAAAGGTCAGAGCTTGGAGCAGAGAAAGTTGTATTGCAGGGTCAAGTAAGGAGAAAGAGTGGGTCATGCTCAAAAAACCCGAACTCCCTGATGGTTTGTGGGGAGAAGTTTTTATAGGCAAAATTTGGGCTGAGGGCTGAAGGGTGTGTTGGTGGTGAGGTAACAGGGTGGTGTTTCAGGAATCTTGTACTCAGCCTGAAGTTACCATCCTCCACTTGCTGGGGGAGGGAGGCACTTAGTTCCAGTAGAACGCAAAGACGTGTTGTATATTCCTTGAGGAACCAGGATCCTGCTTTAATTGTTAGCTTATCGTTTCTTGACTGCTCCTCCTTTGTTTCAGCCTCCCCTCACTAGTAACTGTTTGAATCTGCCCTCTAGTACTGAAGGAAGGTCTAAGAGGCTGAAGCCTATTTCCTACAAACAAGACAGGGAGACACAGAAAAGATGTACACCCAAGAGAGTTCCCGAATGTCCTACTCGGTGTCAACAGTAACTTAAAATTAGCAGGAAGCAACGAGGCTTCACAGAAGAAGAAACAGAGTGATGCATTTACAAACCCTTGAAAACCCAGGAGGACAGCAAGAGGAACCCTGGCCCCGCCCCAGCCTGGCCTCTCTCCCCGCCCCTGCTCTGGCCCCGCCCCAGCCCTGTCTCTTTCCACGCCTCTACGTTCCCGCCCCGTCCAGGCCCCGCCTGCAGGTCGCCCCGCCTCTTCCTTCGCGCCAGCGCGCCGTTTCCTGCAGACCCGGAAGCGGTTACCGGGAGCGGAGTTCTCCCTACCAAGCGTAAGTCTCATCTTTCTTGTTTAAACCTGCGCTTTACTGTACTCCGCCCTTCCTCCATACCGGGATCTGAGGGTCGCTAAGGATTTTAAAATCCCGGCAGGCGTCCGCCACCCAAAGTGAATGCAGCCGTCGCGGAGCGGCGGGAGGGAGGGGCCGCTGACGTTTCGTTTTGAAGTCCGCGAGCTGAATCCGTGCCCTTCGCACCCGCGAGCCTTGCCGCTCCGCCCCTGGAGGGCTGCGCCGATCGCCCCGCTTCAGGAGAGGCCGTTTCCTCTTTCTGATCCTGGGATTCTGGAGAGCCCGCCCCGTTCTTGAAACACACCCCTTTTTCGTCCCCTCGCACCCTCCTCTGGGTCCTTCCGCTGCCCTGGCCTCCCCTTGTTGGTCACCTTGCGTGGGGGCAGGTGACTAAAAAGGGCCTGTCTTGAGACACCCAAGAGTTTTTCTGTCCCAAATGCCAGCCCACTGGATAATGTGGTCTATTAATGTGGAATTAATAGGCGGGCTTTTAATTCCGTCCCATTCCTGGGCAAGAGAAATCAAGGAGAGTCAGACCCACTGAGAGTTAGAAAAATGAGAAAAGAGGAGTAAGGGAGAACCATAAACAGATGGCACAGTGAAGGATAGAGGAGGAACTTGTGAAGAGACAGTAAGAGTTGTCCTAAAGGGTAAAACAGCCAGTTATTTTACGGGCAGAGTGGGTTTATTCAGGAATAGAAAAGGAATTGCAATAACAGGACAGGCAAACTAGCAAAAAACCATAGGCAAGTACAATCAGCGAATGAGAGGAATGTTGCTTTATAGAGAAAAAGAAGGAATTTGGGAGTGGTTGTTTTGAAGAGAAGTCCATTGAAGGAAAGCAAAAGTTCACAGCGGAAGGCGTTTCCCGATGGAAGGCGTTTCCTATTGGCTGGGCTTGTTGCTGGGTAAGGAGAATTCCGTTGAGGTCCGTTAATTGATGTCTTCTCCCTGGAGTTTGTAATTGACTTCCAGTGATGGTGCGTGAGGGCTTTCCCTTAAGGCCTCCAGACTCCATTTTAGACGAGGTTTTCTTTGTTCTGTTTCACAGTAAGGAAGAATAAGCTGAGAAATTAGCAGGGGGAGAAAAGAAGATATTTAGAGTAAGCAGGGGGAGCTCTCCAGGGAGATGAACAGGAGCAAAATAGGGAGAGGGGGCCCTTGATCAGCACGAGGAGCATGGGTAAGAAAGGAGGCATTTTACAGAGAATGGGGAGGAAGGATAAAAGAGTGGGGCAGACAGAACTTTGTGCTGGTACAGAAAGAAGGGACAGTGGGAGACTAGAACAGAAAGGGAAACAGCAAGGGAAAAGCACAGCAAGCCGAGGGTGCCAGAAGGTGGGGACAAGGCGGGCCAGCAGGGACAGAGCGAACGTAACAGAGAGCGAAGATAGGCGAAGAGGCAGAAATACATGAAGATTTGAGACAATCAGGGAGACTGAGGAGAAAGAGCTACAAGAGAGGGAACAAGTTGCCAGAATAGAGTGGAACAGTTGTGAGAGGAGGAATTCAGAGACGGGGAGAAACAGCAGGGCAGGAGAGAACACAGAAAAGCAAAGACAGAAATGAGAGGGAAATATGTAGTCCCGAAGAAAGTGGGAGGCAGAGGAGCGACGAGTTGATTACTGTGGAGGATTAAGTGATGAGATATTTATTTGTGTCTTTATAAGGTAATGCATTTAAAATTTGGTTAAATTATGCAAGTGAGAATGCCATTTGCAAAACTTCCTAAAAGTCTTGTGCATTTTGTAATTACTTGTATCAGAAGACAACTTCCATTTGTGGTCCTTTTTTGGCCACGGGACAATGACTTGACTCAGGTGGCTATGGGGCACCCCCTTACCCTTTCCTGGCATGGGGTGGGCGGGGGAATGAGAAGTAGGGCAAGAAATGACTGTCATTACGTGGTGCCTTTTTAAAGGAACGCGGAAAGTGCTGTTGTTTTTCATAATGGATTTACTTTTTTCTTCCTAATTCTTTTGCATTTAATTCATTTTTTGAAGGAAATGATTTTATTTTGTATTTTGTATTTTTATTTTTAATGGAGGTACTAGGGTTTGAATCCAGGACCTCATGCATGCTAAACAGGTGCTCTACCGCTGAGCTGTACCCACCCCCACCCCCTGATTTTTAAATTTATTTTTTTTTATTGAAGTATAGTTGATTTACAATGTTGTGTTAGTTTCAAGTGGCCAGCAAAATAATTCAGTTATACATATATACTCCTTTTCAGATTCTTTTTTATTATAAGGTATTACAAGATATTGAATATAGTTCCTTGTGCTCTACAGTAGGTCTTTGTTGTTTATCTGTTTTATAAATAGTAGTGTGTCTGTTAATAATTCATTGCTTTTTTGACGTTTGAAATAAATCTTAGTTTATTCAATTTATACTATTTTTATAAATAATTTTTTAACTTCTAAAACTTTGATGGCCTCCCGTAAACAGCTCAAGGCATCCCTTTCAAAATATGACATATTCTTATTTTTATAAGTTTTGACTACATGATTCATTAGGTTTTTTTTTTTTCCCTTCAGTTTTTAAATGATTTCCCTTTTAAATTGTGTCCAGTACAGACTGAGGCCTGCAGGCTCTCTGCTATTTGTTGGAAACCTTTCTTGGAACGTGGCAAAGAATTTTAGCCTGTTCCAGAGTATACTTGGTAAGAATGTAAATGATCTTTTATCTTAACAATCTAAACCTACTTCAGGGAGGAGGCTTGTAGCTTGGTGGTAGAGTGCGTGCTCAGAATACACAGGGTGCTGGGTTCAATCCCCAGTAATTTATCTAAACCTAGTTTAACCTATTTCTGTAAAATCCCGTTTTCTTCCTTTGTGTGTGAGTTACTAAAGAGTGAACTGTGGGCTATCCAGTAGATGTTCCCCTCAAGTCTCTTGTCTACTTCCTGCAGATATTGAAGGATGAGCTGGATTGACTTGGTACCTTCTTCCAGCAGAGCCCCACAATTCATGATGAAGCAGTTTGCTCAGAGCTTATTTCTCTAGGTGACCCTCTTGCAGTTGTCAGCAGCAGTTGGTGTGTATTCAAAATAATGTATTCTGTAAATGTTTTACTGTGATTTTTCTGGAAAAGAGGAGTTTAGTGCTTGAGATCAGTGTGACCAGATTTGAAATAGAAGTTCCCTTTGCTCAGGCACAGGTGAAAGATGGTCCTGAATTTTTTTTTTTTTTTTTTTTTTTGAAGGAGGTACTGGGGATTGAACTCAGGACCTCGCACATACTAAGCACACGATCCACCACTTAGGGGAGCTATACCCACCCCCTCCTAAGTACTAACCAGACCTGACCCTGCTTAGCTTCTGAGATCAGACGCATTCAGGGCGGTATGGCCGTAGACCTGGAATTTTTAAGGGAGAAGAGTGATAAGGATAAACCGTGCCCAGTGCAGGCCGCCACTTCAGAATTGAGTTCCACTCGGCTCTGCTCACTCAACTCAGGCCTTATCAGGATAGCTGGGTGAAGTGACTCCCTCTGTAGGACTCAGTGAGTCCACCTCAACAAGGAGATGGTGGACTAAAGCAGAAACTCTGAATCTGAGCAGCACTGACCCCTGAAATGATTACTAAGATTCAATGTGTGTCTGTGTGTGGCAGTTCTTGGATGGAGTGCTCAGTTGTCATTAGAATTCAAAATGGGCCCTAGTCCTCCAAAAATGAAAAAAAAAAATTAAAAGAACGAAGTAGGGAGGATATAGCTCAGTAATAGAATGCGTGCTTAGCATGCAGAAGGTCCTGGGTTCTATCCCTAGTACCTCCAGTAAAAATAAAATTAAATAAACAAACAAACCAACCTAATTACCTCCCCTTCCCCCCAAAAAAAAATTTAAAAAGAAATAAAATTAAATACGGGCAAACACCCCTCCTCCCCCAGATCTTTGTTCTGATGTCATCTGAGTGGAGCCTCCTCTGACCTCCCTCTTCCTCCCATTAGACACATGAGCCACACCCGCACCCCCAGCTCTGGTCCATATTGTCCACTTGGTGTGTTTTCTTCTGCTCCTTCATGGCTGGATCCTGGTGACAGCAATTTGCCACGAGGAGAAGAGAATCAGAAGGTGGGAGGGGTGCTGGGTTTGCTTCCTTAAATGATGCTCAACCAGGCTGCACATTGGATCACTGAGGCATTTTGCATATATGTGTTCAGTACCCTCCTGATCAGAGATTCTTTTCAAATAGTTGGCTGGGGCCTAGCCCCAGTAACGCTGAAGGTGCCCCAGGTGATTCTGATCTGTATCCTGTGTTGAGCACCGAGGTTCTGGGTCCTCCATTTATGAGGCTGAGATCAGCCCCTAGGAGAGGTGAGGGGGCTCTGCTCTGCGTGGGGATGGCTCAGGGCCTGGTCTGTGACCTGAAGGGGCTGTCGGGCCCAGCTGAGGCACCCACTGCTGCCGTGTGGGTGAGGGGCTCACTACAGAGGACAAGCTCACAAGGACAGACTATGGAAGCCTCTCAGGCAGGGACACTGCTTATCTGCTTCTGTAAAACAGCTTGCTCTTGGGAAACTGAAGTTAACCCTTCCCCACCCCACCAGCAGCGCAAAAACCCAAGACCATGTGATTTCTTTGTTCCTAAAACCCTGTAAGAGCCTGTGTAAACCTACAGATGGGGTCCAGAGCTTGGAGTGTTAACTCCTCTGGGCCCACCAGCGTAATAAACGTGAGTACTCCAACCCTCCGAGTGTTGCTTGGTCTCTCTACGGGATTCAGGTTTCTGTAACATCACCAGGAGGGGAGCGTGATCTGAAGGACACTGTGGAGAAACTCCTTTGTTGGTCTGTGTGTGGAGTGTCCTGTCCTGAGTCCCTCCTGGGACAGCGGGCAGCAGAGGACTGTCTGTTCCACGTGCTGAGGTCTCCCCTGTGTGTGTGGTTGTGGCACAGGGAGGGGTGCGTTGATTCTCAGCATTAAATGACATCTTTCCAACTTTCAGGATTGAATTCTGAAGACTCATGTTCCCCGAGGAAGAAGCCAGGAAGAGAAGGAAAAGGAAAGAAAAGAGGTCAAGAAAGACTCTGTCTCAGGTAAAGTCATGTTCTCAGTCGATTGTTTTTGTCTGTCCTTCCTGAAATGCCCTTCTTTGGACTCGCTAATCCTGTGTAACTCTGAAGTATCCTGCCTGACACCTGTACGTTCACACTCACCCAGGACCCTCCCTCAGTGCCTGTCAGCCTCACTTGGATTCTGTCTTATGATCACCCAGTGACGTGGACCCTGTGAAGAGGCTCCACCGTGGTCCTGTAAATTTAAGTGTATATTTGTGTGTGCGTAAGTACGTGGATGCCCAAGCCCATGGTTTGTATGAAATACATATCATTATTTATAAGTTATATATTATTTACTTGTTGAAATTATATCTTAAGTATTTTCCATTGCCTTAAACTGTTTCTACACTATGACATTCACGGGTTAAATAGTAATAAGAGTTAACGTTTACGTGTGTGTGTGTGCAAGTGTATATGATGGATTTTCTAAAAAAATTTTTTTTAATTGAAGTGTAGTCAGTTTATAATGTTGTGTGTAATGCCATTTTATGCCATTCCACATTGTTAGCTTTGAACTTGTTTCAAGTTTCCTCAGGGAACCCTCTGTCAATGTACTTTGGATGCTTTAACATAACTTAAATTCTTTAGGTTTCATTTTAAAACATAAACACCTGGGTTTATACACGTGCTCTACTGTATTTAGCAGTTTGACCAGAGGCAGGTGTCTCAGAATTTCTGTGTCTTCCTTAAGAGGGATAGGACCAGAAATAATTAGAATAAATTTTCTATTATGTTATTATACGAGTTAATACACGTAAAGCATTTAGAGTCATAGCACATGAAAGTATTCAGACACTTCAACCTTACTGTTGCCCTCATCACGATCTTAGACTCTGAAGTTTCTTTAAAGCCACTGTGGACGTTATCATCTCTGAAGATGTCGCTCATGCTGTAGTTCTTCTAGACATTGAATGTTACTTGGTGTGTGGAACGTAATGTCTCACATTTCTATATACATAATCCTGTGTTTTGTGTGTGTGTGTGTGTATTTCTTGTATTGTCCACAAAAGTGGGAAATCCACACTGACATAGAGGCTATCATAACCTCTTACGGAAAAGTATAATAAACCAAAATGAGGGACATGCAATTGCTCAGAAATCCAGTAAGCGGATCTGTAACAACACTCATTTCAATTGAATTGCTCCTTACTGCTCTCTCCTCCTTTCATTTTGTGTGAAGGAGACGACTCCATATGGCTCCTTTGGTGAAATGTGTTTTCTTTTCAGCGATGGTTGACATTCAAGGATGTGGCCATCGAATTCTCTCCGGAGGAGTGGGAGTGCCTGGACCCTGCTCAGCGGACCTTATACAGGGACGTGATGTTGGAGACCTACAGGAACCTGATCTCTGTGGGTGAGGAGAACTGCCCTCCAGAAGTTGGGATCTGCTTTTGGGTATCTTTGTGTTTTTCCTCGTGTGCCCCTTGGGAGCCCTGACATTGCCTGGCTGTGCTCAAAGCCCTGTTGACTCACTCATGAAAAGCTTCCTCAGGCAGCAGCCGGACTTAAAACTTGTCCTTTCTGTGTATGATCTGCCCATTTCATGATCAAGGGTGGTTCTAGAGCTTAAATACACATAAAACTTTACAGCAAACTTAAAATATCCACCTTCCTCTTCTCCACCCCTGTGCTTTTGATTCAGTCATTCTCGGAAGAAAGCTAAATGTCTGCATATTAGACTCTTCCCTCTGCATTCAGGAGGAGACAGCCAGTGGATGAACTTTTGAAATTGGGGTTTTTTTTTGTTTTTTGTTTTTTTTAGTTTATTCAGGTAGTTATCAAATAAAATTGTGATATTTCTTAAGTGTACAACATGATGATCTGATATGCATGTACACTGTGAAAGGATTCCCAATCGAGTTCATTAATGCATATGTTACCTCACATATCACCTTTTTTCTTTTTTTTTGGTAAGAACACTTAATTTCTACTTCCTTAGCAAATTTCAGTTTTATAGTATTATCCACCATAGTAGTCATGTGATACATTGAATCTCCAGCCCTTATTCATCTTATGACTGAAACTTTGTCCCCTTCTACCAACCTCTCCCCACCTCCAGGACCCCCAGCCCCAGGTGGCAGTGATTCTGTTCTGTGTCACTAAACCTGGTTTCTTCCCTCATCATCATCTCACACCCTCCCTTTCAGATCCCTTCCCTTCTGCCCTGTGCCCTAAGGTTAAGAAACGGCCAGTGTTACGCTCCTTGCTAAATCAGTTTCTCTTCTCTCCCAAGGTCACAGTTTTAACAGCCCTGGTACATTTCTGGTCCCACAGATGGGCCAGTACAGACACTGCCCCATGCCCAGTCCTTCCTCCTCCCCACCCTCGACCTTTCAATCCCCTGGCCTTTGTTCGCACGGTACCTTGATCTGGGTGGACTCCGCCGTCACTTCCCAGCATATTCATTTTGCCTTCCTGACCCCTCACCACCATGTGACTCTCACTGTGGAAGGAAAGGCCCCTACTCATCCACTGAATAGCTCTTTCAGGACACTTACTACGTAAAGCAGCATATACTGAAGATGACGGCGCCATGATCCCTGAGGGTGGCCGTGTAACGCTGCTCCAGCGCAACTCAGCTGTGGTTTTTCCATCAGAGGATTTCTCTCTTTTTTTCTTTCCCTCACATTTGATTGGTTTATTTATTTGAATGTTAAGTTTACTTCTTTTTGGTGAGGAGGGGAGGAGCTTTTTTTTAATTGAAGTATAGTCAGTTTATAATGTGTCAATTTCTGGAACACAACTCAGCTATGGTATCTCCATCAAAGTATTTCTTTCTTTTTTCCCCCGTATTTGGTTTCTTTCTTTCTTTCTTTCTTCTTTCTTTCTTTCTTTCTTTCTTTCTTTCTTTCTTTCTTTCTTTGAATGTTAAATTTACTTCTTTTTTGAGAGGGCAGGAACCTTTTTTTTTTTAATTGAAGTATAGTCAGTTTACAATGGTTTGTCAATTTCTGGAATATGACTCAGCTATGGCATCTCCATCAAAGTATTTCTTTCTCCCCCCCCCCCCATATTTGGTTTGTTTCTTTCTTCTTCCTTTGAATGTTAAGATTACTTCTGTTTTGAGGGGGCAGGGAGCTTTTTTCCTTAATTGAAGTATAGTCAGTTTACAATGTGTCAATTTCTAGTGTACGGCATAGTGACTCAGTCATACACATACATACATATATTCCTTTTCATATTCTTTTTCATTATAGGTTATAACAAGATATTGAATATAGTTCCCTGTGCTGTACACTGTAAACTTGTTGTTTGTGTATTTTTTCTTTTTTTTTAAGTGTTTATTTCTAGGCCCCTGAGAGTGACTGTGACTTATCTGCGCTACCTGGGTAGGCAGTCACGCTTAAAGAATGTGTCTTTGGAACCTATAGGCCAAGGATCAAATCTTGTTTCTCTAACTTATTTGCTCTGTAAATTGGGTATTAGATAGATAAATCCTGTGTGCCTCCTGTCCTTAGTTTTAAAATAGTGATAATTCACCTCCAGGCTTTTAAATAGATTAGTGCTGGTAGAAGGCTCAGAATATTCCAGGTTTTATAGTCAAGTCTCAAAAATCCCTTTGTTTAGTAAGATGTGTCAACCTTCTGTCATGTTTTTAACCAGATGAGTCCTTGGCCTGTGTCTTAGCCTCGCCCTCCATAACAAACCCCATCAACCTGGTGACTTAAACAATAGAATTGTATTCTCAGAGTTCTGGACACCGCCAAGTGTGAGACCTTAGCGTTAGTCAGTTCGCTTCCTGGTGAGGGCCTTCTGCCTGGTTTGCTGGAAAATTAAAGAGCACTGCATAGAGAGGGCTGCTCTGTTGCTCGGCTGTGAAATAACTGCAGGCATAAAACCAGACTGGTGATTTCTTTCCCCAATTCTTATTCTTTAAAATCCTATGTATTCACCTGACCTAATGGTTAAAAAGGCAGTGGTCTTAACGTAAATTCCAGTTCTCATGTGGTATGCTGGCTCTGGAAGAGGAGCCCTTGGTTTTTTTAAGTCTTTTTAAGTCTTTGCCTTCTCCAAAGTTGTTTGTTTTTGGCAGGGAGGAATTAGGTTTATTTATTTATTTAATGGAGGTACAAGGGACTGAACCCAGGACCTCATACATGCTAAGCATGCGCTCTACCACTGAGCTATACCCTCCCCCCCACCTTTCTTTACTAACCGTTTGTATTTCCTAAAAAATTGAAGATCACGACTACGACATTTCTTAACTGTTATTAAACTACTGAGTACTTGTGGTGTAAGATTATGTTCTTCAAAATGAAATATTTATTTACCTACTGCAATTAAGAGAAAACACGTGGTACTTTCTGTCTTGTAGATACTGCCCCTAAATGTGTGATCAAGGAACCACCACCAAAAGAGAGCCATAATACGGGGGAAACACTGCACACAGCGTCTCTGGAAAGTCAGGAGCACCGTGCCACCCAAGAGGACGGCTGCAGGGAAATCTGGAAAAATCAGCATGACTCTGAGCACCAGGGGAGAAATGACAAAAGAAACTACAAAGGCGTGCCTGGGACCCGCAAAACACCCCTCACTGGTGGAAGAGATCAGTGTGGTCCAAGAGATGAAGAGAACAAGCCTGTGGACCACAGGCCTGGACTAAACTTTGGGGCACATCTGGCTGAACTGCCGGTATTTCAAACTGAAGGGAAATTTTGCGACTATAATGAAGTCGAGAAGTCTATCACGAGTGGTTCCTTGTCGGCAGCACCTCAGAGATTTCTTCCTAGTGTCCAAAGCAACATTTGTGATGAACGTGGGAACAGTTTCTTGCCTTCTTCCTTACTCACAGAAGAGCAGAAAGCCCACATGAGTGAAAAACCTTACAAATGCGGTGAGTCTGACCAAGCCGCGGATCGCGGCTCACACCCCACCAGACCTGAGATACTCCATGCCAGAGAGAGAGGGAATAAAGGCGACGCGTGTGGAGGCGTCTTTAGTCACAGTTCACACCTGGCAGGTCATCGCAGAATTCAGACTGGAGAGAAACTTGACCAAGGTGATGAGTGGGGCAAAGCCTTCTGTGAGTGGTCAGGCCTGACTCACCCTCAGGGACTCCAGACTGGGGAGGAACCTCACCAGTGTACTCAGTGTGGCAAGACCTTTCATCAGAGCTCACATCTCACTCGGCATCAGAGAATCCACACAAGAGCGAAACGTTACAAGTGTGACGTGTGCGGTAAGGCCTTCAGTTACAGCTCACACCTCATACGTCATCACAGGGTTCACACCGGGGAGAGGCCTTACCAGTGCCACAAGTGCGGCAAAGCCTTCAGCGTATTTTCAAGTCTTAATTATCACCAGGTTGTCCACACAAAAGAGAAACCTTACAAATGTAACGAATGTGGCAAAGTCTTCAGTCAGAGCTCCAGCCTGT
Organism: Camelus ferus; assembly: GCF_009834535.1. Taxonomy (NCBI): domain Eukaryota; kingdom Metazoa; phylum Chordata; class Mammalia; order Artiodactyla; family Camelidae; genus Camelus; species Camelus ferus. Next base: position 11,115,627 of record NC_045704.1, on the reverse strand, counting down.
CCAGTCACCGCAGAATTCACACCGGACTGAAACCATACAGATGCCCCGAATGCGGCAAAGCCTTTAACCAGAGCTCACATCTCAGCAGACATCAGGTAATCCACACGAGAGAGAAACCTCACAAGTGTGACGAATGTGGCAAGGTCTTCACACAAAAGTCAAGCCTTGTAAGTCACCGGAGAGTACACACTGGAGAGAAGCCTTACCAGTGTCCTGAGTGTGGCAAGGCGTTCAGTGTGTATTCCAGTCTCACGTACCACCAGGTCGTCCACACGAGGGAGAAGCCTTACAGATGTAACGAATGTGGCAAGGTCTTCAGTCAGAGCTCCAGCCTTCCGAGCCATCGCAGAATTCACACCGGAGAGAAACCATACAAATGTAACCAGTGCGGCAAATCCTTCATTCATTGCTCAAACTTCAACAGACATAAGAAAGTCCATACAGGAGAGAAACCTTACAAATGTAGTGAATGTGGCAAGCTCTTCACTCAAAACTCAAGCCTCGTAAGTCATACTCGGAGACTTCATACGAAGAAGTAACATTACCAATGTAACAAGCAGATCAAAGCATTTATTATAAGTTCAAGCATGAATTGATGTCAGAAAGTCCATACTAAAGAGAAATTCTATCAATGTAATTATGTGACAGAGGGGATATTCAGACTCCACAACTCACTGGACATCAGTATATACATCTTTGATGAAAACCCAAGAATGTAATGTGCTTATAAAGGCTTTTATCCATAGATCAAAGCTACAAGGGGGAGGGTATAGCTCAGTGGTTAGAGCACATGCTTAGCATCACAAGGTCCTGGGTTCAATCCCCAGGACCTCTATTAAAATAACTACATAAACCTAATTACCTACCTCCCCCCCCCCCCGCAAAAAAATACAGAACATCACAAAATTCCTACTGGAGAGCAACCTTAGAATTATAATGCATGTGGGAAGGCTTTTTATTAAACATTCATGCCTTTGATGTCATGAGAGCATTTATACTAGAGAGAAACCAGACCAATTTACTGAATCTAGAAAGGCCTGTAAGCAACAGTGTTTCCCCCTGCCCAGGATTCACCAAAGAATTCCTAATAGAAAGAAACCTTTTAAATATAATGAGTATTTTAAATTTCTTCATGACTTTTCACAACAAAACTCACAGGAGAGCATTCAGATGAGGAATAACTAAGTCTTAAGTTCTCCAGCTTTAACCTGAGATGTTACATACTACAGAATAATGAAAAGTCAAAATATGTGAAAACTTAGATAGATAGATAGATAGATAGATAGATAGATCGATCGACCTCAAAAGTATAGAGATAGGTCCTGAGAATATTATCCTATGGTTTCTTTTTCTAAATCTCTTACAGCTTAAAGTACTATGGTTTTACATTTCCTATTTAAAGCTGTGATCAGTTTTGAGCTAATATTTGTACAGATGTGAAGTTTTGGTGGAGTCTTTCATGATTTTTTTTCCTAGTATGGAAAATCAGTTGATATAGTATCATTTTAAAATTCTTTCTTCATTCAGTTTTCTTGGTACCTTTGCAAAACTTGTTTGGGGCAGGGGGAGGGCATAGCTCAGTGGTAGAGTGCATGCTTAGCATGCAAGAGGTCCTGGGTTCAATCCCCAGTGCTGCCATTAAAAAAAGAAAGAAACCTAATTACTGCCCTCACCCCACCCCCCAAAAAAACCTCAGTCGAAAGTATTTGTTGGGGGCAGTTTCTGGGTTCTCCTGTTTCATTGGTCTGTATGTCTCTCCACAAATACCAGTCTTGATTACTTCCTACCTTTCAAAATTTTTTATTTTAATACCTTTAATAAAGTTGCTTTTATTCTTCTCCAGATGTTTTAGCTATTCCAATTCCTTTGCCTTTCCATAAAAATTTTAGCAAAATCTTGTTTGTGTCTACAAAATATCTTGATAGAAAATACATTAAGCCGATCTATCGGTTTGCAATCACTTGACATCATTTCTGTGTTACACCTTCCAATAAATGGCTGTAGTACGTATGTATATTTGTGTGGTCTTTGGTTTCTTTCACCAGCATTGTATAGATTTCAGCATCAAAACCCTGTCAGTGTTTTGTTTGATTAACATATTTCCACTTTTTCTATTTTGAGTAATCGTACATGTTACTGTATTTTTAATTTCACTTTCCGTGTGTTAATTGCTACTATGTAGAAATGTGATAGATTTTTAAATGCTATCTTTTATCCTCAGAATAGACTAATCTCATTTATTCTAGAGATTTTCGTAGATCCCCTGGGCTTGTCTGTGTACATAATTTCATTAGTTTCCTAATGCAGCCTGTCAACGGAAATTCAATCCACGATCAAGTTGGGAAGAATAAAAGGGAGTTTTATTTGAGCCGAGCTGAGGATGATAACCGGGGAAGCAGATTCTCAGGAAGCTCTGAGGACTGATGCGCCTGTTTAAACTCAAAGGTATGGTCACGTACATTTTCAGGACAAAGGATCGGACATCAAAATGACACACTGGAGTTTCACATCAAGTTGACCAAGGAGACGTATTCCAGGTTAGCACACATGAAAGCAAGCAGCAGGTCACCGTGGTCCCTGTGCAGAGCTGGGGAAGGATGCTGTTCTTGAAGAAGTAGGTCGCTAGTGTTAACGGCTGGGCAGGCACTCCCATTCTGAGAAGCTCTGGCTAATGTGTAATGCAGGCACACATCGCACAGTGGGAGGGACGTGGCCCAAACCAAGGCAGCAAGGATTTTATGTTTAATTTTGTTTCCTGTCTTGCCTTATAATAGAAATTTTCTTTCGTTAAGCTGTAAGAAATTACCACAAACTGTAGATTTCCATTTCATTTTACTTTTTTATTATTTTTTATTGAAAGGACAGTTTCAGGTGTATAGCAAAGCGATTCAGTTACACGTATACATTTTTTTTTTCAGTTTCTTTTCCATTATGGCTCATTACGAGAAATTGAATATAGTCCCCTGTGCTGTACAGTAAGTCCTTGTTTATCTGTTTTATATATAGTACTGTGTATCTGTTAATACCAGATTCCTAATCTATCCCTTCCCCTTCCTTCCCCACTGGTAGCCAGAGTTTGTTTTCTATGTCTGTGAGTCTATTTTGTGGATTTCTATTTTAAATATAACTGTTGAAATGTTTCATGTGCTTCTCTGAAACTATCAGTATAATGGGGGTAGATGTTCTCATTTATCACACCATAGCAGGGTATGTAAAACCCCCATAGCATATTAAGATATCACGTATTACTAGAATGACATCTGCTCAGTCATAGTGTATATTTTAATGATTCATTTTGCATCAAACTTCACAAGTCAAACTGCTTTCTTTTTGATGTCTTAGTATGAGAGATAGTAGAAATGTTACATATGTTCATATCTTCTATATTGAAAAAAGTTTGTAAATGACAAGAACTGCCAGTACCTTGAAAATGTGGGAAATTTTCTGGCATAGCAATCAGTCTTGTTGAATACTTTGAAGTTTTTAAGTTGTTTATGGTTCTCTCTAATTCTTCTTAATTCAGTTTTAGTACTCTATATTAGACAAAATTATTCTCAATTTTTTAAATAATTAAGATAAAGTTGTTCATAGTCATCTCTACAGGTTTTGAAAATCTATCAGGGGGAGGGTATAGCTCAGTGGTAGCATGAATGCTTAGCATACACAAGGTCCTCGGTTCAATCCCCAGTACCTCCTCTAAAAATAAATAACCTTAATTACCTCTCCCACCCCCAAAAAAATCTCTATCAATAGTCTTTACTATTATTAGTACTGTTTAAGTGTCTTTGCACATTTTAAAATCACTATTTCAAAAGAACTTTTAATTATATTTAATATAATTTTCATTTCTGCCTTTTGTTGGCCTTCTACTATACCTTTTTAAAAAAATTCTTGAATTGGACCTGTAGGACAAGGATTGCCCAATAAATTTCTATGTGAATTTGCAGCTATCTTATTTCCTCTAAATACTTTTTCATTAATTAAATATCACAAGGCTGACACAAATTTTCTTATCTTTTCATATACATATTCTAACTATCTAAACAAAGTGACTATAACTTTTTCAGTATTTAAAAATTTCTGAATGTACAGTTTTCCAAATGGTATTTGATGGATGATAAATATTATGTCTTACTAAATTTTTTTTTTTAGGTTTTGAAATTTTGTGGTCTAACAAGTGCTGAAAAAATGTCCTATATATATTTTTATTTTTGACAGAAATTTGACTATATTGCCCATTTGTTGAAACACCTTTACATTTTTTGGATCTTCAAGCCTAGCAGTCACAAATAAGGATATATTCTAATCTTCCTATGTGATTGAGGAATTGTCCATTTCCCCCTCTTTTTGGGTCTACTGTTTAGTTCCCTTGGATCCTTTCCTAAAGAAAAATCCACATAAACAAAAAGACTCAGGTCATTCACCTGCGCCCTCCTCTGCTGTTCTGGAAAAAAAATAGTGAAGATTCCACCATATTCCTCAGTATGTCCCTAATACATTTCCTCAGTAGAGGACATGAAAGTCCAAACTGATTACTGTCTTCCCTCAAGCTAATTGAGATATGACTTAATACAGAATATCTCGGCCTCTAAATATCCCAATACCTATCTGGTATTTTTATCTTACTTGTATTTCCCAGCTTGAAAACATCCTACAATGAGATACTGCCTTACATTCCTTAGGATGGGTACTATTTAAAAACAAAAAAGTGAAAAAATAGAAAATAACAGTATTGGCAAGAATGTAGTGAAACTGTCAACCTTATTCGCTGCTGGTTGGAACGGAAAATGGTGCAGCTAATACAGAAAACCCATGGCGGTTCCTCAAAAAGCTAAACATAGAATTGACATCTGGTCCAAAAATTCTCCTTCTGAGTATATACCTCAAAGAACTAAAAGCAGAGACTGGAAGAGAAATCTGCACAAGCATGTTCATAGTAGCAGTATGCAAAACAGCCAAAAGGTGGAAGCCACCAAGTGCCATTAACACACGAATGGAGAAACAAAACATCAACGATAAAACATTATTCAGCCTTGAAAAATAAGGGTAGTCTGACACCTGCTACAACATGGATGAACCTTGAGGGCTTTATGCTCAGTGACATAAGCCAGACACAAAAGGACCGATATTGTATAGTTCCACTTATACAAAGTGCCTAGAGAACTTAAAGTCATAGAAACAAAGTAAAAGGGTGGTTGTCTGGGACTGAGGGTTATGTTTATTGTGTACAGGGTTACAGCTTGCTAGGTGAGGAGAGTCCTGGAGGAGACAGTTGCGTGACCATATCCGTGTACTTAATGCCTCTCAACTGTACACTTGAAAACAGTTCAAATGTTAGATTTTATGTGTACTTCATAACTAAAAGTATTTTTTAATCCCAAGATACCTTCCATGTTTATTGCCTTATCTTCATCATTCAGCTGATTTTTGCCAGAGAAAACAGAAAAAAAATCTATGACAGTCTCTCCCCAACCGTAAACAATTCAGATGACGTCTCTTAGGCTTTGAGGCAGAAACACATAACCTGACCTTCAAGGTTAGGCAATGTCTGACAGCTTTCAGATCCATCCTAGAGATGCAAATAATCAAAACCAAAGGCTCTTCCTTTCTATGAACCCTTCTCACATTTCACTGTCCCCTGAATTTTAGGGAAATTTTGATTTATTACATTAAAATATACATACTGGAAAAACTGTGTCTTATTTCCAAATAATTACAGGCCACACTTTTTATAAATTCCTAGATTCTGAAGCGCTACATTGAGACACCTCATGAAAAAGAAATTACATGACAGGGAGGATATAGCTCAGTGGTAGAGCAGGTGCTTAGCATGCCCAAGGTCCTGGGTTCAATCCCCAGTACCTCCATTAAAAATAATAATAAAGGAAACTACATGACGTTTTGCTTAATAAATAGCTGGTTCAGTGTCTTCCACTGAATCTTCACTCCGAATCTTCCACTCTGACATAAGTGCTGTTGCTGTTACTGTGTTACAGATGGGGAGACCCCAAGTGCAGACTGTGAGAACCACCCCAGCTTGCATCTGCCTAGGTGGCAGCATCAGAAACCGAACTTGTGTTTTCTAGCTGCAGTCAAGCCTCTTCACTGTGATGCTACGTGAAGAAAGGTAGTCAGTTTTACTCTTCAAGTGCTCAACATTGGTACTTTTTTTTTTAACTGATGTCCTTTGCCACTCTTAAATGGTTTTGTCTTCATAAATAATTGATTGTGGCAATTTTATAATTATGTCAATAAGTTTACTTTATAGGCCAATGTTACCTATGAATAAATATTTAAAATGCAAATAAGACAATAATGCACTGACTAACATAAAATCCTATAAGAAAGATTAGTCCAGACCAAGTGTTGGGTTTATATGGGCAAGAATGGCTTGCTGTTGGGGGAGGGTATAGCTCAGTGTTAGAATGTGTGCTTAGTATGCAGGAGGTCCTGGGTTCAAACCTCACTACCTCCATCCAAAAAAAAAAAAAAATAGAACTGTCTCTGAGCTTCCTAACCCATGTATCACTTCCAACCATAAAACTGGCTTCTTAAAAAAATAAATAAAATAATCATTTTTAAAAATAGCTTGATATTATGATGGTGTTAGAAGCTGCATTTGTCCTTATCCCAGAGCAACCACGGAAATCTTTATACTATAATATGGTGGGCTAATCTATGGGCCTTGAAACATGTATGAGACAAAACACTGTAAAATAGAGACTAAACTATTATTGATTACATAGGATATAACTGATTAATAATGGAGGATGAAATGAAACCCTATGAGGAAAAATGCAATAATTATTGAAAAAGACTCAAATACAAGACAAGTGTTCAAAATGACAGCCAGAAGTCATGAAACAAGCGCACTGATTTGGTGTGAGCTTAGGGTTGACATGAAAACAGATTTTTTTAAATAAATTTTTTAAATTTGGGGGGATGGTGATTAGGTTTCGTTTGTTTATAATGGAGGTACCCGGGGGTTGAAACCAGGACCTTGTGCATGCCAAGCACACACTGCCACTGGGCTATATCCTCTTTCCTCCCCCTCCAAAAACGTTTATTTTTAACAGAGAAATATCACAAGATACAGCTGAAGCTGCAAACTGTCAAGTCCTAGATCATTTTGATCGGAAGCCCACAATTATAATGTTAATTTTTTTTCCCAAATAGTCATTGCGTAATTTCTTTTTTCTCTTTTGTCTTTTTTTTTCCCTCCGGTGATGGCGGCGGGGGTGGGTAAGCATGATCTCTTTTATTGTTTTCTCCATTTTTCAAAACAGAAGTCCACAATAGCTAAAGTGGATAATGAATATTTCCAGATACCGTCCACTTGCCCTAAGAGCAAAGGAGGGGAAAAATCCACGAGGGACCGAGTTCATCTTCCTGACACAGACAACGCGCTTAGACCGGTCTTGAGAAAACCCGGGGAGGAGAGCCCTGTGGCCGCCTCCTGGGGGCTGAGGAGGAGCCCGAAGGCGCGAGGACAGCGATCTGTGAGTAATAAACCGAAGTAGGAGGCTAAGGAACTGACCTGGGACTGGAGACCCTTAGCGCTCCGGGAACGTGGGGGGCGGTCGGGCCCGCTAACCAAGAGAATTTGCGCCCAACTGCGCCAGGAAGGTGCTTTGAAACCCCCTGGTGAATCGCCGGCTGGAAAAGAAGAGGGTCAGCGTCAAAGCGGGTAGTCGGGGGTCGGGAAGGCGCTGTGCGGAGAAGGGAGGGCTGGGGAGTGCAGCTGCGGCCAGGTAGCCACCCCCGGAGGAGGGGAAGGGGAGGGGAGGAGAGGAGGAGCGAGGACAGGGTAGGGGAGAGGGGCGGAGGGATGGGGCAGGGCGGGCATTGAGGCCGGACTCCAGCTCGCTGCCCAGAGCCTCCAGCCCTGGGAGAAACAAAGCAGATAAAGGCGCGCACCACCCCTAACAGTCCCCAGGCCCTGCAGCCCCCAGACAAACCAGTGCTTCCTGCATCTGCCCCGTCTTTGCCTGATTTTGAGAGGAATAATAGTTTCACCATAATCAGCAAAGGTTTGGGTTTTTTTACACACCCCCCCCCACGGAGATAAAATTACTGCATGCGTGTTAAACAGGTAATGTGCTCAGCTGAAGAAGGACAAAGAAGATATTTTGGGGGGAGGGTATAGCTCATTGGTAGAGTGCATGCCAAGCATGCAGGAGGTCCTGGGTTCAATCCCAGCACCTCCATTAAAAAAAAAAAAATCTAATCACCCCCACTCCAAAAAAAGATACTTGCATTGTAGTACCAAAGAAGAATTAATCAGTGGTTGGGGGGAGGATATAGCTCAGTGGTAGTGTGTGCCTAGCATGTACACAGTCATGGGTTCAATCCCCAGTACCTCCATTAAGATTTTTTTAATTAATCTATAGTCAATATAAGAAAGAAATGAAAATTTTTATTCCAGCCAAGTTGAGGATTATAACCCAGGAGACAGCCTCTCAGCTCCGAGAACTGTTCTGAAGAGTCAAGGGGGAGGCCATCATGTGTGTGATTTGGCAAAGGGGGACATAACAGTAAATCGAGCCCGCTCTGGGCAAGAGGCTGCTGGTCACAAGGAACAGATGTCTTAGTTAATGGTCTTTAGTGCTTTTCTAAGTATGAGAAGATGAAAAAGGATCCATGTTCAGAAAAAATTTCTTCTGAAAAGATGTCTGAAGGGCCTGTCCTGCCAGTTTTCCCGGAGCAGAGAGCGCCTCATCCTGATCTTCGCCCTGAATTCCTTCCAGGCTGTGTGCTGTAGGTCAGGGACCACAGTGGCTAACGACCTGATTCTTGTAGAACTGGGTGATGGGCAACGTTCTTTATTTTACCATCCCTTCCTTCCCTTTTGGTCTTAATTTCAGCTGAGGTTTGGGAGGCATTTTGTGGCCAATTTGCCCCACAGCGCTAGGAATGCTCATTCCCAGGCCCGGCGAGGAGGATTTCGTGGCTAGGCCGTCAGCCTGCTGTGGCTGGACTAGGCCCTGCCGCCTGGAGCCGAAAGCCTCGGACCGTCTGTCTGACCAGCCTGTTGTGGGCCAGGAACTGGTCCCCTCTTGTTGCTTCTTCCCATATTTACAGTTACACTGTTACAGTCATTGATCTCATAGAACTGTATGGTCCATCATTTCAGACTGCCTGATCATCATTAATTTTGTCTGAGGCTCATGCATACTTTTGGTAATGCAAGAAAACAATGATAGAACAGGCACAATGCAAGTGGTACATACAGCTAGTGACAGTAATACGGTCCTAGTATTTCAGCTGAGAACTTCCATTAGGTGCGGCCTAGTGTCTCCCTAGGTTGTCTGACCAGCCTGTCCTGCACCATCATTCTCTTTAAGGGAAATGACATATTGTTCCTGTGCATAAGTTCACCAGCGATGTCTGCACGTACAGGGTGAGTGGTGAGTGACCGTGACCCCTGACAGGACTGAGAAAGGAGCATTATCTTCTGAGGAGTGACACGGCTGGCCCCAAAAGGAGAAAACTTGCTCTTTATGGCCGAGCAGTTCTTTCTGCTCTTAGGGAGGCCTGGTTAATGCATCACGCAGATGCACAGTGTACCCCAGAGGGGAGGGAGGAGGCCAAAGGGTGGAGGAAATTTTATGTTTCAATTTTTCTTGCCTTGCCTTAAAATATGAATTTTTGCTTCATCAGTAGCCACTGCCTCTCAGACGTTCTCTACAGAATTATCATTCGATTAGTTATATTTTAATTTTTTTTAATTGAACTGTAGTCGATTTACAATGTTGTGTTAATTTCTGGCATACAGCATAGTGATTCACTTATACATATGTATAATCCTTTTCATATTCTTTTTCATTATATGCTATTAAAAGATATGAATATAGTTCCCTGTGCTATACAGTAGGACGTTGTTTATCTAAAATTAGTTATATTTATTCCTTATTACTTGAAAAGAGGTTTTTAAATTTTTTTGAGCTGTCTTACTGATTTTGTACATTTTTTAAATTACTTTTTTTGGGGGAGGATGGGGGAGGTAATTAGGTTTTTTTTTTTAATGGAGGTACCGGGGATTGAACCCAGGACCTTGTGCCTGCTAAGTGCACACTCCACCACTGAGCTATACCCATCCCCCCCAAAAAGAGGTTTTATATATCAGATTATATTAGTGCCAAGATAAAACAGCAATCATCCTCATCAGGGTGGATGACATTAAGGAGGCATCAGGGATTGATATAAAGTCAAGAACTTCCCATCTCTTTCCCCAAATTCAGCACATAATCCAGGAATTATTCTTACATCCCAAGGAGACTAAGCACAGGACTACCTTCTACCAAGAAGAATCCTTTTTGTGAAATGATCCCCTTTCCAGATTCCTGATACACTCTTGCCCTTACAGGAGGCCCCTCAGAATAAAATAGGAAATACTCACCAGACGTCTTCTGCTGTGAGCATGGCGGGCAGGGCCCGGTCCCCACAGCCAGTACGTGTGGGAGGGAGACATCCAGGCCCTGAGATAAAGGCTTGTGACTCTGTGACCTCACCTCCCTGCAGAGCCATAATTATCAGCTCACCTGTAGCAGCAATGACAGTACACGCTAGGGGAGCTGAGAGTATTATTAAGCAGTTTATCCCAGTTCTCAACTACTCAAAACAATGACAAGTGTCTAGTGAGTCTCTCCTGAAAGACCGCTGGCATGTCTGGGAGAGGCTTGTTCCCATCATGCACTCTGAAGCATTTTGTGCATGTGTGGTGGTGGGGGTAATTAAGTTTATTAATTTAATGGAGGTACTGGGGATTGAACCCAGGCCCTCACGCATGCTAAGCACACACTCTACCTCCAAGCTACACCCTCCGTCCTTGGAGCATTAGGATCCTACAAGGAGAGAGCAGGAAAGGCAGAGGGCTGGGCCATGAGGGACTCGTGGCAAATCATGTGCCTCCTCTGCTTCCCTGAGAAGTTCTACAAAGGACTAATTCTTCCCTATCTCTGAGACCCCTCCCAAGCTTCCAAACCCCGTCTGAGTTATGGGAAGAGAGATGGGATGACACAAAGAGACTGAGAAGGATTAATGAATGGAGTAAGAGCCAAAGGAGAAATGATGTCAAGAATTGAGATATAAAAACATTAGATAGCCACCCATCAACAGATGACTGGGTAAAGAACATGTGGTATAGACGTGCACAATGGAATATTACTCAGCTGTAAGAAAGAATGAAATTTTGCCATTTGCGACTACTTGGATGGCTTTGGAGAGAATTATGCTAAGTGAAATAAGTCAGACAGAGAAAGACAAATATTGTATGATATCCCTTATATGTGGAATCTAAAAAACACAGCGAATGAGTGGATATAACAAAAAAGAAGCAGACTCACAGATACAGAGAATAAGCTAGTGGTTATCAGTGGGGAGAGGGAAGAGGGAGGGGCAACATAAGGATAAAGGAGTAAGAGATATAAAATAAGCTATTAGGTATAAAATAAGCTACAAAGTGTATTGGACAATATGGGGGAGTATAGCCAATATTTTATTATAGCTATAAATGGAGTATAACCTTTAAAAATTGTGAATCACTATTTTGTACACCTGTAACTTAAATATTGTACATCAACTATCCTTCAGTTTAAAAAATTAGATAGCCTACTGTGTTTAAAATAAATGATTGAGTAGGTAATAAAGGGAGAAGAGACAAATATCACATACAGCAGAATTCCAAATAATTTATGTACTCTCCCCTCAAAGAGGTAGACTATAATTCCCAACTCCCTACAATTGTCTGCTGCATTAGTTACTTCCTTTTTGTTTATTTATTTTTGTATTTTTTTATGGAAATATAGTTGATTTACAATGTTGTGTTAGTTTTAGGTGGACAGCAAAGTGATTCAGTGATACATATACATATTATATATTCTGTTCCAGATTCTTGTCTGCTATAGGTACAAGTATTTTTTTAAAAGAGTACGGTATTGCGGGGGAGGGTATAGCTCAGTGGTAGAGTGAGTGCTTAGCATGCACAAGGTCCTGGGTTCAATCCCCAGTACCTCCATTAAATAAATAAACCTAATTACCTCCCCACCTCCAAATAAAGAGTACAGTATGGAAAGGACAGAAAAAGTTAACTGTAGAGTGGGGCAACCTCACACACATGAACTTAGCCAGGTGATCAATGTCAAAATCAACAGTGGTGAGTTGCAACGTTGATAGGATGTGATGGAACAAAATTTTTCTCTATGCTGTTTTCGCCTGAAAGACCTTAATCCAGTCTAATAATGAGAAAGACATTAGTCAAATTCCTATAGAGTGGAATTCACTAGTAACAGCAACGAAAGTGATGCTGTACCGTATCAGTACTTCTCAGAACTGTCAAGGCCGTCCAAAACAAACCAAAGTCTGAGAAAATGTATGCCAGAGCCAAGAGGAAACTCGGGAGATGTGATGACTAAATGTAATGTGGTATCCTAGATGGGACCCAGGGAGAGAAAAAGGACATTAGTTAGAAATTAAGGAAATTTTCCTACTCAGCCATAAAAAATAATAAAATAATACCATTTGCAGCAACCTGGATAGACCTGGAGAATGTCATTCTAAGTGAAGTAAGAGAAAGAAAAATACCGTATGATATCATTCATACGTGGAATCTAAAAAAAAAAAAAGAGAGAGACAAACTTATTTACAAAACAGAAACAGACTCACAGACATAGAAAAGAAACTTATGGTTACTGGGGAGGAGAGGGCGGGAAGGGATAGGTTGGGAGTTCAAGATTTGCAGATACTGACTGGTATATCTAAAATAGATAAACAAGTTTATACCGTATAGCACAGGGAACTAGATTCGATACCTTATAGTAGCTTACAGTGAAAAAGAATATGAAAATGAATATACATATCTTCATGTATGACTGAAGCATTTTGCTGTGCACCAGAAATTGACACATTTTAAGTGGACTATACTTAAGTAAAAATATTTTTTAAAAAAGAAATTAAAGAAATTTGAATACAGTTATGTTTGATGGACATTCTTTGTGCGTGTTGTAAGGACAAACACACATCAAAAGTAAAAGACTTCATTCCTCCTGCTGAAAATAAAGGAAAATATTTCCCTCTCTTCCTCCTTCCCCCCACTTAAGAACATTTACCTTAGAAAACTTGCAAACTTTGAGTACTTTCTCAGTCTCTTTGATGTATATCTTTTTAGAAACAAAACAAACTTTTTCTTAACTTTGTTCATAGGGCTTTCTCTGACCTGAAAGCCACCTGCCTGAAATTTAAAGGTTTGGAAGGCAGAGAGGGTACAGCTCAGTGGTAGAGTGCATGCCCGGCATGCAGAAGGTCCTGGGTTCAATCCTCGGTACCTCCCTTAAAATAACTAACTAAGTGAACCTAACTATCCCCCCTAAAAAAAAAAAAAAAAAAAAAAAACCAAAAGTAAAAAGAGTAAGTGACTTTAAGGGTAAAATACCTCCTGATAAACCATGAGTCATGCCACCTCCTCGTTTACACCCACCATATGAGATTTTTTTTCTAGCCTTGTTTACCCCTCAGTATAAAAGAAAATCTCTCTTCTGTCTGGCTTTTGAGACACTTGCAGGTCTTGTGGTTGGAGTATTCTCCTTACTGCAATAGTCCTTTTGAATAAAATCTCTTGTTAAGTCTGATGGTGGTGAACATTTCAGTTGTTGCCTCTGTGTTCGAAAATGTATAGTCTTTTTCTTTTTTTTCTAGCACAGGGTTTAATACATGTATATACGCAAGTCAAACTAGTTCCTTGTGTTTTTCTCATTTTTGAATTGGTAATAAGTCACATCCCGTGATTGAGGAAATGTCCCTTCTTTTTCCTTGTGAATTGCCCATTTTGCTACATTGAAAATTATACAAGCAACACAACTTCCTTTGCTTGGAATCATCTTTGCTTGGAATCGTGGAAGTCCATATTAAAGCTTCTTTCTTGTCACATGGCTAGTTAGCAGTATTACATAATGCAGAATAATCTACATTATTAAGATCCCAAAATCTATCCAGTCATTGTGGTATGTCTTCTTGTATTCATATGTGTGTGACAATAGGACATTCTGCTCATTTTCACCTGACAATATTTCAAATATGTTAATTTCCCTATCCAAACATTATATTTCAGTTGATTGCCATTTGTCTGTGGATGAAATCTTTCACATGTAGTGATGTGAGAAAACATACTTGTAGCTGATGTTAACAGATACTGCAAAAATATTGAGGGTAGAAATGAAACTATTGGAAATTATTGGATAATTGATAATCTAGTTTTACTTTCTTTAGGGTTCATATTAAAGAGAATATACCTCCCTAGTAAATACCCTGAGAAATATTGTAAAATTGATTATCCTTTAGGTGAAAATAAATCCCAGTGTCTTCTGAAAAGTATATATTTTACAGGCTTTGTTATCCACACCAGCCAGAAAATTCAGAAATAGAAATCAGGGGAAGGTATAGATTAGTGGTAGAGCGCATGCTTAGCATGCATGGTGCACGAGGTCCTGGGTTCAATTCCCAATACCTCCATTAAATATAAATAAATAAGTAAAAACCTAATTACCTCCTTACTCCACCCAAAAGAATTAAATTTTTTAAAAAAGAAATAGAAAACAAAGAGCTAAAATATATTACAATTTTGAAATAAAAAATAACCATTCCAATTTGTATAGTGAGTTTGAAATTAATTATATTTAGGTGTTGATTTAAGTATATTATGGTGTAAACAGGTTTATCTCAAAGGTATTTGAAAGTAATTCATCTCAAGTGTGGAAGAGAATAACAATTATAAAGAATAGTGCAATGTATAACAATTTTTAAACATTTGTTGCTCTTTTTCAAGCAATGGTTGCTGGCCTAAATTATTACATGCGTTAGCCCTCCAAGCCTCAGACTCCAGGTCTTGTCCCGTTGAAAGTCTCTGGAACTGAGCAGTGTTGAGCTGGACTCCTGGGTGAACGAGTAATTAGTAGGGTGTCAATGTGAAACTGCCCATTCTCTTAAGGCAGAGTTTTGTGTTTCACATTCCTACACAGACAACTCGAATCCTTGTTTAGTTAAATTGCTGAAACTGATTTTAATTGCAGAAAATATTTCTGGATCCAGGCACCGCCGGACATCGACCCTGCCCGCCGAGATAGCAGTTCCCGGCCCGCGGAACTGCTTCAGCCTCACTAGCAGAACTCGCGTGCAACCCGCTGGCAGAAACAGCATTCGATCTTAAACCGTTTTCAGCTTAGGAGGAAGACATCTTAGTTTCCAACATAAGTGGCCAACACGACTGTAAGCTTTTACCTTAAAACTGTTAGAACCGTAACTTAAAATATTCAGGAAGCAGTGCTGCTGCTTGAGGCCCAGAAGAGTCCCAAGCGTTTCTAAGCCCGGAGGGCCTCCTTCGAAAGCTAAGAGCCGGTACAAGCAGGCCGCGCCCCGAGGCCCCGCCCCGCGCCCCGAGGCCCCCGCCCCGAGGCCCCGCCCGCGCCCCGAGGCCCCGCCCCGCGCCCCGAGGCCCCGCCCCGCGCCCCGAGGCCCCGCCCCGCGCCCCGAGGCCCCGCCCCGCGCCCCGAGGCCCCGCCTCTCCCAGCGTAAGCCCGACCCCTGGCGGTCTCACCGCGCCCAGATTGCCCCGCCTTTTCCCTCCGCGCGCTCGCCCGCGCGCAGTTTCACAGACCCGGAAGCAGAGAGCACGGCGTCGAAGTCTCGCTACCCAGCGTGAGTGTCTACCTTTCTAGTCTTAAGCTGCTCTCCCAGTCTCCTCTCCTCCGTACCCGCGTCTGAGGGCCGCTACGGACCGTAAATCCCCGCACCGCCCCCCTCCACCCTAAGTAAATTCAGACGTCGCCGTGCGAGGCCGAGGGGCGCTTCCCCTTCGGTTTAAAGTCACTCTGAAGCCGGTCCCAGCCCTCGGCCTTCGGTCCACTTAGACACGGCCTTGTCGCGTCCTTTTCCTGCTTTAAAACCCATTACTGACCTCACTGACCCCTCCACCCCTGCTGCAGCGCAGAAGATTTTCTTCCGCGAGGTAGATTTATTCCCTAACCGCCATCCAAGCCCGGGCCTTTTAGGCCCCTGGGGGCGGCTCCCGTCTCCCCGCTCCAGGCGAGGCCGCGTCCTCTCCCTGGTCCTGGCCCGGGGATTTTGGAGAGCCTGCCCATCCTTCTCTAGAGGCACCTTCCCTCCCAGCCCGTCTCCCCCTCCTAGTGACCCTTCCACCTTCCGCGCGTTGGGAAGGTGACCTGGGCCAGCCGTGTGACGCCCCTGGTTCTGACGTTCCAAATTCCACCCCTCTGGGAAATGTGCTCTTCCGGGCGCGGTAACATACTGCGTCGCCATCCCTGTAAAGATGTGGGCGAGGAGGATCAGGAGAAGCAGAGCCAGAGCGACTCAGAAACAGAAGACTGAGGAGGCGAAAAGGAGGAGGGCGACCTGTTGACAAAGTAGAGGATTGGTAAGGAACTTGCAAAAAGACAGCAACGTGAAAGAGAATAAGCCTTGAACCCACCCAGCAGGTGGGTAAAGCAGAGAAGTTTAGAGAAAAACGGAATCTCCAGAGAGGTGAAGGTGAGCAAAATAAGAGAAGGGCCCTTGAGCAGCGGGAGCAGCGGGGGCAACAGTGGTGAAGGACTCCAGATAGTGTAGGGGGAGGGCAAGAGTGGGCGCCATGGCGCACTGAGCAACGCGGGGCTGGAAAAGAAAGAGAGCACGAGGGGGACACGGAGAGCAGAAGGAGGAATAACGCAGGAAAGACATACAGCCCCCCGGGGATGCCAGGGAGTGGGGACCAAGAAATGTGTCAGGGATAGAGGGAGGGAGAGCAGAGAGGAAGCTAGGATGGGAGAAGAAGAGGCAGAAATACAAGGAGATGGAGGACAATCAGGTTGCCAAGAAAGCAGCCGAGAGGTAATGAGCTGCAGAGAGGAGGGCAGGAGTGAGGGAAGAAATAGGAGGGCAGACACAGCAGGAAAGTGGAGGAGAACAGAAGACAGAGGGAGAAAGAAATAGAGAGATAAATAGAAGGCCAGAGGGAAATGCGTAGTAGAAAAGAAAGAGGAGTGACCTGGATCCGGATGAATTGATTGCATATGAATGATTAAGCCGTGAGAGATTGACGTTATAATCTAATCAGTGTAAAAGTTGTTTAAATTATACAGATGAGAATGAGAATTGCAAATTTCCTCCCTATAACGCTCGTGCATTTTATATTGATTTTTCTCAGAAGATAGCGTTCACCTGCGGTCCTTCAGCCAAAGGCCAGTGTGACTTGATGCAGTCGGTTGTGGTTCGCCTGTTTCCCTTTTCCTGGCATGGAGTAGGGAGTGTGTGTGTGCTGGGAAAATTGTCACTTCATGGTGCCTATTTAAAGGAATATTAAAATTACTATTCTTTTTTGTATAATGGATTTACTTTTTTTTCTCTAACATTTAATTCGTTGTTCTTGTCACGAGGTAACTCTTAGTTCATTCAATTTCTGCTGTCCTATAAATAATAACTTATGAAATACCTTTGATGAATGTCCTACAATCAATTCATGTCATTTTCTATTTTTATTTCTTTAAATTTATTTTTTAAATTTGTGTTTATTTTATTTTAAAAAAATTTGGTGGGGGCAGGTAATTAGATTTGTTTATTTATTTAATGGAGGTGCTGGGGATTGAACCCAGGACCTTGTGCATGCTAAATGCACACTCTACCAGCGAGCTATACCCTCCCTCCTCATTTTCTAAATATGACATATTCTCAATATTTTTTGACTTTGACCCCAGAATTGTTGGCTTTTAAAAAAATTACAACTTCTTTCCTTTTAAAATTTCTTTCTGGCTTAGCTCAAGTCTTGTGTGTTTTCTCCTTTTTCTCTTAGGTACTGGAAATGTTCTGTGGGAACTAGTAACTAATTTTAGACTATTTCAGTGGGTACTAGGTAAGGATGTCAATGATCTTTGAACTTAATGGTTTAAACCTGGTTAGTCTGATACTCCGTTTTCTTTGCTTTTATGTGAGCTGTGAGCTGCTAAGGAGATGTTCCCCTCAAGTCCCTCGTCGTCACTCTCAGGGGAAGTTGAAGGATGGCTGGGTTGATGTGGAATCTTTTTCCGAGAGAGCCAATCTATTTGCGAAATTTGCTGAACAAAGCAAAACAGAAAGCCTTCAATAAACCTGAAATTTAAAAAAAAGAGAAATTTGCTCAGAGCTTCTTTTACAGCTGAACCTTTCCAGTGTATTCCTCACCATTGCTATGTTTTTGCAATTCTATACTTTAGAAGTATGTTATTGTGCTTTTCTGGAAAAGAAGAGTTAAATGCTTGGCATCTGTGTGATCAGACCTTGAAAGAGCTATTTCCTCTGCCCAGGCACCTGAAAGCCCAGGCACCTGAAAGATGGTTCCGGTGTTTTAAGTGCGAAGGCGGGTAAGGACAGACCGCCCACTGACCCTTCAGGCCACCTTTTCAGAATTCAGTTCCATCTGGTTCTGTTGACTCAACTGAGACCTTTTTAGAAATGTCTAACCTCTGGGCATCAGGGAGCCCACGTGTAATAGAGATGGGAAAGTAGACCAGAAATTCTTTGAGGGTGATCAACCCTGACCCCCCAAATGATTGGCCAAATTGGGTGAGTGTCTGTGTGTGGCATTTCTTCTTGGAGGGAGTGCCCAGCTGTAATTGGAATTTTAGATGTGTCCCAGTCCTCCCAAAATGAAAAACAAAAAGAACAGTAGGTTGGAGGCAGGACCGTAGGCTCAGAGTCAGAGAGACTATTATCAGATGTCTTCTCCGAATTAGGGTAAATCTGGAAGGAGATTTTTGTCACTTCCTGTCACTCAGACCTCCGCTGGCTTATGTTTGTCCTCAGGACCAGACCCCCACACCTCACTGTGGCTCCACAGCCCTGTCATCCCCCGGGCCCTACCAGTGTCTCCAGCCTCATCCTGGGAGCTCACCCTGTTGTTCTCAGAGTTCACTCTGCCCTGTCACAGTCACCTTTGCTCTGTTCCCAAACACCAACACCTTTTCTGTCTCAGATCTTACTTCCTGCTTCACCCTTTGTCCCTAAATCCTCTGCTCTATTTCTACTCCTTCAGGTCAGGCCAGAGATGCCTCCCATCTTCTCCTGCCCGTGTCTAGTCATTCTCTACCTCGTTACCCGGGCTTTACTGCTTCCACGTCAGTCTCTGTGAGAAATGCTCTTCTCCATTGATTGTTTTGAGTCTTTGCTGTTTTCCCTCCATTGGAGGGTGCATGATCTCCATCTTCTTCCAGGGACGCCTGAGGCACTCTGTTTGGGGAAGGTTTAAATGCTGGGGGCTTTGGGAGGACTGAGTGCTCGTCCAGGAAGACCAAGGGGCTAGGGCAGGGGATGAGGATGGTTCCCATGTTTGTTCTGGAAATTTTAACTCTCGCTGAGCTAAACCTCCTCTGGCTACTTCTTTGTACTCAAAATAAGAGCAAAAGGATGTATTGAGACCTAAAAAGCCATACAGCACTGGTGTCCTCATGCGTGTGCTGAGGTGTCCCCATGTTTTATTCTGTTGTGTCACTGCTGCACTGTGGCTCCGTGGTCTTCCAGATTCTGCATATCTGGGGACCAGTTGCCAACTTGGACAGGAGGCTTGCCTTCTAGCGCTGCATCTGCTCAGGGTCAGGGATATGATTACACTTTGCTAAGAATGGGGAGAAGGTTAGGAGCCTGGGGAGGGAGGCATGAAGGAAGCACCCCTGAAAAAGTAGGGTATCTTGCAGCTTGCTGTGAGTGGGGAGGACGGGGGCAGTGAGATCTGGGGCCGCTCTCTCTCCCTCTTCCTCACCCTCTCCCTCTCCCTCTCTCTCTCTCTCTCTCTGTGACTTCCTCACCAAGTGCAATCCAAATCCTCATATGCCTTGAAAACTAGGCTCTATGATGTTCCCAGTTGCTGGAAAGGCTTCCCAGGAGGGTCAACTTCTTTTTTTTCTTTCTCTCTTTCTCTCTCTCTCTCTCTCTCCCTTCCTTCCTTCCTTCCGTCCTTCCTTCCTACCAGAAGAAGATTTTTGTTTTGTTTTCTTTTGTTTTTGTTTTGAAACAGCTTTATTATGGTATAAATTCTGTACAGTAAACTGCGCATATTTCAGATGTATCACAATCAAGATACCTAACATTTCCATCACTCCCCCAGAGGTGCAGATTTTGAAACAGAAGGGTCACCTTCTTGATCTCCATACTGAATGCCCAGTGGCCTTTGGGTGGCAGCTTGTGCATTTCTGCAATGCCTGTGCCCAGAGGTCCCTGTGCCTTTTTAACCCCATTTGATCACACACGCATGGAGGAGATGTTGAAAAATGGGAAAGAGTGGAGGGGAGGCTGTAGAGGTCTGCAGGAGGGGCTTGGAAGCTAGCATGGGCCTCTAGGTGAGCCCAGTGGATGCGGGGTGTGGGGATCAAGGGGCGTGTGGACCTGTTGGAAAGGGACGTGTCATTTCTGGGTGGAGCACCTGGAAGTGGGTTCACGGGTAGCTGTGGGGCTGCGTGGGTCGGGTTTGGGTAGCATAACGTCTCCTCTCAGGTCCTCTGGGATGCGGATGCTGAGGTTGAGATTTTCCATGCCTGGTTTGACTGGGTAGCTCACAATCACACCAGAGGAGGAATGAAGGAAGAAGAATGTTACCCTGTGGGGTTGTTAGAACCAAGGCCTGAGCTGCGCCCACAGGGAGCTCTGGGCCCAGGAGGATGGGTGCCTTGGTCCTGGTGGGGTGAGGGGTAGATCCTGGAGATGCCTCCCGCATCCACTTCACACAGTGAATTTTGTGGGGTCTTTTGGGAGGGCAGGAATCGTTGGGCAACCCACAGAGTAGTTACAGGGAACATCTCAGAGATCCTTTTGGGGGTTACTTTTGGTGTTTGGGGGTATTTGGGGTTGCAATGAAGAAAGTTTCCGATGCAGTTTGCAAGATACATATGGGAATTTGGAGTGTGCCCTGGGAAGACACTGAGGTCTCATTGGGGTAGGTGCATCACTGGACAAATATCTCTTTTATTAGATTTCGGCAGTGACAGTACTGCGGCTGGGGTCACTGGGAATGGAAATAGGATGTCAGGTGTAGCGGTCCTCGTGTCGTCAGGAGTGCCATCTGTCACGGACGCGTGAGTTATTGGGATATGTTGTGGGATTGTGTAGCAAGGTAGGGGGCTCATCACGCGGTTTCTGGGGAGTATGTCAGACCCCTGGGAGTTTGTAGGTTAGAGTCCAGAAGGGCCCCGCGGGTCTTATGATTCACAGGGCAGACACTTTTCATCAGGAAGGGCCTTCTGGGGGTGGGGAGCAAGTTCAGAAGTGCTGTGAGGGCCCGTGACTTAGGGAAGGAGTGTTCAGTCAAGGGCAGTCACGGCACAGAGACCGCAGCACAGAGGCTCGTCCTTGGGAAGATGCGGCTGCTCCTGCCTCACTGCCGGGACCGCGGCGCTCACTCTGCCGTGCCCTCCCTGCCTGTCCCAGAACGTGCGCACTCACACACACAGACACGCACACACGACACACGCATGGTCACACACACGGTCACCCAGACATGCACACATGACACACAGACACAGACATACAGAGACACAATACAGTCAGAAGGAAACTGGGGAGCAAGCAGCAAGGTATTTTATTTTTTATCATTTTATTTTATTTTTTTTTCTACTTTGTCTATTTCATATTGTCTTTGGAAATTCTCACACACACACACACACAATCAGAACAAGGTGACGACTACCTAGGGGAGCGGGAAATGGCCAGCTCCCTCCTGACATTTGTTCCCTGGGTTCCCTTCTGCCCAGAGATATTTTAAACTCAATGAGGAACAAGTTTCTATCTTCAGTGAGGAGGCCCACTGCTTTCTGGGAAGGGAGTTGGAGACAGGAAGGGGAGCAGTGTTTGGGGATTCAGAGCCCCGGCAGTAGCGGGGAGACTCAGGAACTAGATGACGGAGGAGCTCTGTGCATTCTCCCCAGTTAGTCAACAGAATGGGGTGAGCTCATGGGGTCACCTTAGAGAAAGGGTCTTGTGTTTCCCCCCAACACGCCCGCCCTCCATTCACCTTTCTTCTTCGTCTTCTCTGGAATGGCAGCGTGCGTGCTCTTCCGAGTAGGTGACTTGAGGGAGAGAAGTGTTTTCTCTTGGTGCGCCTTGCCTGCCTTGGGTCTTCCAGCTTCCCCACTGCCCTTCTGTTCAGACACCCGCCTCCTGCTGTTCTTGGCCTGAGTTTGCCCAGTCCCAGCGAACCCCATCCAGTCAGCATTTGAGGCTGTGAGTATCTAACCAACGTCACTGCAGAGTGAGAAATCTGAGAGCCGAGAACTCTTCTCTGTATTTCCAAAAGAAATGAAATCAATATCTTTTTTTCGTTGGGGGTGTGTCATTAGGTTTATTTGTTTGTTTATTATTTAACAGAGGAACTGGGGATTCAACTTGGGACCTCATGCATACTAAGCACGTACTTTACCACTGAGCTATACCCTCCTCCCTTCCCAAAATCAGTATCTGGAGGAGATAGTCTGCACTCCCATGTGCATGGCTTGCAGCCAAGATATGGAAACAACCTAAATGTCTAGTGAGAGATCAATGGATAAAGCAAATGTGCATACATATATATAATGAAATTCAACCATAAAAATGAAGGAAATCTGTTATTTACAACAGCACGGATGAATCTGGAGAGCATTGTGCTAAGTGAAATCAGCCAGACAGAGGACACATATTGTATGATCTCACTTATGTGAAAAATCTCAAACAGTCAGCGTCATAGAACCAGAGTAGAAAGGTGGTTACCAGAGGCTGGGAGGTCAGGAAAACGGGGAGATGCTGGTTAAAGGGTACAAAGTTTTAGTTGTAAAATGAATAAATTCTGGGGATCTAATATACAGCATGGTCACTGTAGTTAATCATACTGTAATGTAGGCTTGAAACTTGCTGAAAGAATAAATTTTCAGTGTTCCTACCACACACTCGAAATAGTAACAGTGAAGTGATGGACATGTTAATTAAATTGATTTTGGTAATTATTTCACAGTGTATGCATACGTCAAATATCACATTGTATACTTGATATATACACAATATTTATTTGTCAATTATAGCTCAATAAAAGGTGCAAGGTGTGCTGGGCTTGCCTCCTCTGAGTGATACTCATCTTGGCTACACATTAGCTTGCTGAGGCATTTTGCGAATACATTTTTGTGCCGCCTGACCAGAGAATCCCCTTCAAAAAGTCAATATGTGGCCCAACCTCAATATTTTAAGGGGCCCAGTGATTCCAGTCTGGGTCCCTCACTTAGCATCCTGACTCTGAGTCCTCCCGTCCTGAGGGCTGGGATCTGGGCTGAGGGGGCGGGGGCTCTGCTCTGTGTGGGGGTGGATCAGGGCCTGGTCTGTGACCTGAAGGGGGCTGTCGGGTCCAGCTGAGGCGCCCACTGCTGCCATGTGGGTGAGGGTCTCACCAGGAGGGGATCGTGGTCTGAGGACAGTGTGGGAAACTCCCTTGTTGGTCTGTGTGTGGAGTTTCCTGTCCCGAGCCCCTCCTGTGACAGTGGGCAGCAGAGGACTGTCTGTCCCACATGGTGAGGTCTCCCCTGTGTGTGTGGTTGTGGCGCAGGGAGGGGTGCGTTGATTCTCAGCATTAAATGATATCTTTCCACCTTTCAGAATTGACTTCTGAAGACATTGCCCGAGAAAGAAGCCGGAAGAGGAAGAAGAAAGGAAAGGAGTCAGAAATGGCTGTCTCTCAGGTGAAGTCATGTTCTTGGTTGATTGTTCTGTTTCTCCTTCCTGAAATGCCCTGCTTTGCACTCACTCATCTGACTCTAAAGTATCCTGCTTGATAATCACTCACTCACCCAGGGCCTTCCTTCAGTCCCTCTTGTATCCACTTAGGTTCCATTTCATCATGACCCAGTGAACTTATTTTTTCTTTTTCTTTCTTTTTTTTTTTTTAATAGAGGTACCAGGGATTGACCCCAGAACCTCGTGCATGCTAAGCATGCACTCTACCCCTGAGCTCCACCCTCCCCCCTGACCCAGTGAACTTATGAAGAGGCCCTGGTGGGAATCCTGAAGGCCTTCATGCCCAGGCTTGGATCGGAGGCGGGGTGTTGGCCCCATGGTGTCAGTGTGGTTAGGTAGCGGGGATTATTTTTAGGGGCCCCATCTGGTTGGATGTCTGTCCTCTCTAAGCCAGGGTAAAGAAGCTGCATATGGAAGTCACATATTAATGTTCACAAATAGCTGATAAATTCTGGGGGAAAAGAGCAATAAGGGAAAATCAGTTCTGCCTGTTTTTATAATACATTCTAGAATACACTTATATAAGGCTGCACAAGTGAGTCACTGCTTCACAATCTTAGTGATTGTGAATGGAGTTGAAAGTTCAGAAACAGATGTCAATGGTAGAGGGGGTTTTATTCTATCATCAATTTAAAATATGAAATCAACCTAATTTTCTTTTCTGCTTTTGTCTTTGTCTGTTTTTGCTTTTCTTGTCTGTGCTTTTGGTGCACATTCAAGACATCATTGCCAAATCCAGTGTCTTGAACCTCTTCCCCCAGGGTTTCTTCTAGAAGTTTCATAGAAGTTTTAGGTCTTATGCTCTGCTCATCAATCTGTTTTGAGTTTATTTTTGTATATAGTGTAAGGTCAGGTTCCAGCTTCATGCTTTTGAAAGTTTGGAAAGCAGGTACTGAGTTTTCCCAGCGTCATTAGTGAAAGAGGCTGTCCTTTTCCCACTGGCGCCCTTGTCAGACATCCCTTGGCGGCTGCAAGGGTTTGTTTCTGAGCATTCTGTTCTGTTCTGTTGGTTTATGTGCTGTGTTTCTGCCAGTGCTACTCCATCTTGATGCCTCTTGCTTCGTTATATGTTTTGAAATCTATAATTGTGAGGTCTCCATCTTTCTTCTTTTTCAAGAGTATTTTGGCTATTTGAGTTCCCTTGAGATTCCATCTGAATTTCAGCATTTTTTTTTTTCTATTTCTGCAAAAATTTCCATTGGGATTTTGATAGTGATTTCGTTGAATCCATAGAACATTTTGGGTAGTATGGACATTTTAACAATATAAATTCTTCTAATTCCTGGGTGTGGAATGTCTATTTATTTGTATCTTTGGTTTCTTTTCGTAATATTTTGCACTTTTCTGTGTACAAGTCTTTCACTTCCATGGCGAAGTTTATTCCTAAATACTTCATTCTTTTTGACGCTATGGTAAGTAGGATTGTTTTCTTAATTTCCGTTTTCAGAGTGTTCATTGTGAATGTAGAGAAATGCAACTGATTCTTGTGTGTTGATTTGATATCCTGCAGCTTTTCTAAAATTGTTTTCTGGTTGTAAGTTTTCTTGTGGAATCTTTATAGTTTTGTTACGCATAAGATCATGTCATCTGAAAAAAAAGATAATTTTACTTCTTTTCCAATTTGGACGGCTTTTATATTTTTTTCTTGTCTAATTGCTCTGTCTAGGACTTCCAGTACTTTGTTGAACAGCAGTGCAGAGTGTGCATCCTTGCCTTCTTCCTGGTCTGAGAGGAAAAGCTTTCAGTCTTTCACCATCGAGTATGATGTTAGCTGTGTGCTTTTCATGTTTTTATTATGTTGAAGTAGTTTACTGTTCCCAGTATGTTGAGTGTTTTACCTTGAAAGGTTGTTGGATTGTGTCAAATATTTTTTCTTAATTGAGATGCTCTTGTGTTGCTTTTTGCCTTTATTCTTTAATGTGGTATATTATGTTGTTGGATTTTTGTATGTTAAGTCATCCTTACCTTACAAGAATATATTCCACTTGGTCATGATGTAGAATTGTTTTAATGTGCTATTGAACTTGCTTTGGTAGTATTTTGTTAAGTGTTTTAATATCAGTATTCATCTGGGATATTGGTTTGTAATTTTCTTTTCTGCTTTTGTCTTTCTCTGTGTTTGGTATCAGAATCATGCAGGGAGTTTGTAATTGTTCCCTCTTCAACTCTTTGGAAGACTTTTAGCAGAATTAGTGTTAATCCTTTTCTAATTGTTTGGTGGAATCCTGCAGTGAAGCCATCTGGTCTTGAGTTTTCCTTTGCTGGGGGTTTTCCGTTACCGCTTAAAACTCTAGTTATAATTCTGTGCACATTTTTAATTTCTTCATGATTAGGTCCTGGTAGGCTGTATTACCATTTCTTCTAGCTTATGTAATTTGTTGGCATGTAGTTGTTAATAGTTGTCCCTTATCCCTTTAAAAAATTTCAGTGACCTGAGGGGAGGATATAGCTCGAGTGGTAGAGCGCATGCTCAGCATGCAGGAGGTCCCGGGTTCAGTCCCCAGTACCTCCTCCCCAAAAAACAAACAAAAAAAACCCCAAATAAATAAACCTAATTACCTCCCCCACCTAAAAAAAATTTCAGTGACAGCAGTTGCAGCCTTCCCCTTTCATTTCTGATTTTAGTTACTCGAGTGTTCTTTTTTTTTTTTTCCTCAGTCTAACTAAGGCTCTGTCAATTTGCTAATGTTTTCAAAAAACAAACTCTTGGTTTGTTGATTTGTATACTGTTTTTCTACTCTCTGCTTATCTCTGCTCTAACTTTTCTCATTTACTTTCTTTCCTTCTGGTAAATTTAGTTTGGTTTGTTCTTCTTTTTTAATTTTTTTATTATTTATTTAAACTTTTTTTTAAGAGTTACAGTCATTTTGCAGGTTTGTTCTTCTTTTTCTACTTCTTTGAGGTGTAAAAATAGATTTCCGATTTGAGATCTTTCCTCTTTTTCAATGTAAGCATTTACCCCTGCAGACGGTCCTCTTAGTTCCACATCCCAGAAGTTTTGGTAGTTGTACAGTTGACCCTTGAACAACATGGGACTGAACTGCACAGTTAACTGATACATGGATTTTTTTCAATAAATACATACTAAGGTACTGCGTCACCTACCGTCGGTTGAATCCACTGATGTGGAACCAGGAATATGGAGGCCCCACTGTAAAGTGATACTTGGATTTGCCACCATTCATGGGTTGGCACCTCTAACCCCCAAGTTGTTCAAGGGTCAACCGCATTTTCATTTTTATCCAGATGTTTTTTTAAATTCCCTTGTGATTTCTTCTCAGAACTGTCAGTTGTTTAAAAATGAAAGTTGTTTACTTTCCCCATTTGATGGATATTTCTGTTTCCCTTCTGCTCTTTGTTTCCGGTTTCTCTTCGTTGTGGTTCAGGAAGACGCTTGTTATGGTCCCAGCCTTCTTAATTGTGTTCAGATCTCTTTTGCGGCCTAACGTGTGGTCTGTCGTGGAGAAGGCTCACGTGTGCTGGAGACGCATGTGTTTGCTGCTGCTGTTGGGTGGAGGGATCTGTGCGGTCTGTTTGGTCCAGTCAGCCTGTAGTGTTGCTCAGGGACTCAGTTTCCTTACTGACCTTCTTTTTGGTTCCATCCGTAAGTGAAACTGGGGCACGGAAGTCTCATGCTGTTACTGTGCTGCGGTCTGTTTCTCCCTTCATTTCTGTCAACGTTTGCTTTGTTTATCTGGAGCGCTAATGTTGGACACATATCTGTATTGATAATTGTCATAGCTTCGTGGTGAGCTGACCTTTTTGTTGTTATGTGTTGTCCTTTGTCTCTCGTGACAGTTTCTGTCTTTAGTCTGTTTTGTCTGATATAACATAGCCACCCCTCCTTTCATTAGGGCCCCCTTGGTGTGGAATCTTCCCTCCACTTAACATTTTCATCCGATCTGTGTCCTTGGACTTGTGCATTTTGACAGTTCTGGCTTATGGACTCTCTCTTGCTCTCACTCTTTATTTCTTCCTCTTTTTTCATCCTCTTCTGCTGGTCCCTGCTTAGGCATATTGTACAGAGGTGAATGGCAGGAGCTCTGGCTTTTTTCCACTGTAATTTCAGACGAAATGCATCTAGTGAAATATTTTTGCTTAATAAGCAGTTTTCCTTTTTGTCATGATTTTTAAATATCCAAGAATTTTTTTCAAGTACCTCCTACTGTAATTTTTTAAAACATTGGGGATGGGTATAGCTCACTGGTAGAGTACATGATTAACATGCAGAAGGTCCTGGGTTCAGTCCCCGGTACCTCCATTTAAATAAATAAATAAATAAATAAACCTAATTACCTCCCCCCTACCAAAAAAAAAAAAAGAAATGAAAAATCTTAATCTCTTAAATTAATGTGTAACACCAGTAACTACTCTAATCTTGAATCATCTTATTGGAAGAATAAACAGATACACTCTGGCTTTTTTCATGCCTAAAAATCTGAATTTAAATGGATAAAACAATGTTTATATTTTTCAGTATAGGTATTTTATAGAGATTATAGTTAAAGTAGTCTATATTTTTTTCACATTTATACCATTTTTTTTACTAGCCTACTATAGAATAATGTTGACAAACTAAGTTAAGTACAATTGATACATTTTCCCTTTCCCAAATATGAAATATATGGGAATAAAAATGATAATGAAAAAAAGTCATTCCAAAGTATTAAGAGACAACTCTTCTCATTTCAGTTAATTTAAATCTGTTTACATGTGTATGGTTGTGCAGGTCCATGGTTTTTATAAAAGATATGATCTTTCATAAATATATACTACATTTTTTTTAGAAGTTGAACTCATCTTAAATGTATTCCATGCTCTAGGAGAGGGGTATAGCTTAGTGGTAGAGCACATGCTTAGCATAAAGCATAGGGTCCTGGGTTCAATCCCCAGTACCTCCATAAGAAAATTTAAAAATAAAAATTAAAAAAGAGACAATTACAAAAAAATCCCATGACTTGAATTTTTTTCAACATTATCATCTTAATGATTAAAATAATAGTAAGAATAATGTGTTAATGTGCATGCGTGTGTGTGTGTGTGTGTGTGTGTGTGTGTAAACGATGACCTTTTATATGCAGTTCCATGTTAATCTTGAACTTGTTTCGCGTTTTCTCAGTTGGAGAACCCTGTGTGACTGTACTTCTGAATCTCTTACTTCAGTGGTTGATTTCTTAGGTTCAATTCTAAAGCCCACCCACCTCAGTTCAGGTACTTTTACCATTTCTTAACTGTTTGACCTGAGGCGAGTTTCTTAGTGTCTGTGACCCAGTTTTCTACTCTGTAAAATGGAACCAGATCTTTCTCTAATGATCTATTGTAGTGGTAACAAGTTCACGCCTGTATGACATTTAGAGTGATTGACATACAGGAAGTTACATGGTATACACTTATACAAGAAGTGTTCAAAAACCTGTAGTCATTGCTATTTTTATCATCACCACAATTTTTAGATTCTGACCTTTCTTTAACACTTCTGTAGAGATGACCCAGCACTGAATTTTTTTCTGTAAATTTCATATAATGTACACAAAAATGAGAAATCCACATTGATTTGGAGGCTGTCATAACCTATGGAAAAGCACAATAAATTAGAGATGCATGATTGTCTCCAAATACCTCTCCACGGATCTATCAGAACACACGCTTCAACCGAATTCATCCTCACCTCTCTCTCCTCTTCTCACGTGCAAATAAGAGCTCTGCTCACGGCCCCTTTGTGAAATGTGTTTTCATTTCAGGGACAGTTGACCTTCGAGGATGTGGCCATCGAGTTCTCCCAGGAGGAGTGGGAGTGCCTGGACGCTGCTCAGAGGGCCTTGTACAGAGACGTGATGTTGGAGACCTACAGGAACCTGCTGTCCCTGGGTGAGAGGACTTCCCCACGGAAGTTGTCTTTGCGTTTTCCCTGCGTGCCCCTTAGGAGGCCTTGTTTAGCTTGACTGATCGGAGATCCCTGTTGACTCAGACGTGAAAAGCTTCATGATGCAACATCAGGACGTTAAACCTTCCCTTTCATCATATGAGCTGCCCACATTATGATACATCATGGGTGGTGGGTCCAGAGCTTAAAATATGCATCAAACTATAAGGTTTGATTTGGGCCAACTTAAAATATCCACTTCTCTCTTTTCTACTCCTGTGCTTTTGACTCAGTAGTTCTTCAAAGAGAGCTAGATGTCAGCATATTATACTGTTCTCTGTGCATTCAGAAGGAGGCAAGCAGTGGATGAATTTTTGTGACACAATTTCCTTGATACCTTCTCGCCTTAGCTGAACAAAGAGCTGGGATTCTGGAAGCTTCACAGCACATGATGTCCCTTTCTTCTTACTAGCAGGGATTTCTTTTCCTGACCTGAATATTATTATCCCCATTTTGGAGTAAGGACAGAGAGCACTGGACTGTGGAGAGGGAAGGGAAAGTAGCAAAAACAAAACAAAACAAAACCCACAGAGGTGGGAAAGTATCAAAGGTGTGAACACAGGTCAGGTCTCAGTTGGACAGAGAGGAAGCCACATCATTAATAGTTTTGGGGAAACTCTCCCCAAGTGGGAGAGTTTTGTGGGGAAACAAGTTTATTTCTCGTGAACTCAGAGGAAATGTTTCTTGTCCCCTACTTACCACCCAGTCCTTCAACATGGGAGCTGTGTTCTTTCACCCTCCAGTGGTGCTGCAGCTGCGCCAGAGACAAAGAAGATCTTTCCCATGATCTACACTCTGTCATCTGGCCCCTGCGAACTCATTGGTCCTTAACTTTGAGGAGTGGGATGGGCTGGGGTTTTCTTCTCCTCTTTTTTAGAGATGGGGAGCAGTAATTAGGTTTCTATTTATTTATTTAATGGAAGTACCGAGGATTGAACCCAGAACCTTGTGCATGTTAGGCATGCACTCTACCACTGAACTACACCCCACTCACCCCCAAATGGGCTGTTTTAAAGGGATTTCGCTCTCTTTTGTGTCCCCTTCTGTACTTGATTTCATTGGATGCTCAGTTCCTAGTCCATATAGATCAGAGCTGATGCCTCCGTAGTACCAACTCTTGGACCAATCTCGATTCCCTCCCATTTGCTGAACTTGGAAGACCTAATCAGGAGATGGGAAAACACTGGCTGCTCTTTGATTCCATCTGTCACCCCAGAGCCTGCGTGGAGCTGCTTCAAGCCCTGTCTGCCTGTTCGGATCCCTCAGCCCTTTCTTCTGATTTTGTCACACAGCTTGGGGTTGTATAATAGGAGGTGGGTTGGATCATCTGTGATTGTTACTTAGGAAAACTACTGTTAAGACAGTGGACAGACAGGTCTTCTTTCTGATCCCAAGTCCTACATGCGGAGCATAGATATCCATCTTTCAGGCGTGTCTGTGGGTAGAGCCCACAGTCCCATCCCAAGACCCTGCAATGTCTGATTGCCACATCTTGTAGTTTTGTCTCTCTTCCACTGCTCTGCCTGGTTGGGAATGTAGGCTCTTCCTGATTTCATATTGTCTTTTCTGGGAAATTCTTTTTATTCACAGGGTAAAGCATCATCTCCTTTGTATTTTCTTCCCCCTCCAGGTTTATTGAGATAGAATTTAAAGTGTACACTGTGATGGTTTGATAAACGTATGTATTGTGAAAAGATTACCACAATAGGTGTGTTAACACATCCATCAATTCACGTCACAGCAACTTCTTGTGTCTTCCCAGTCCTCCCCCACTGGGTTATTTATTTATTTTTTTATTGAGGGTATAGTTGATTTACAACATTAAATTAGTTTCAGGTGTACAACATAGTGCTTCAAAATTTTTATAGATTTTACTTCATTAAAGTTGTTATAAAATATTGGCTATATTCCCTGTGCTGTACAGTATATCCTTGTAGCTTTTTTATACACAGTAGTTTGTACCTCTTAATCCCCTACCTATCTTGCCCTACCCTTCCCTCTCCCCACTGGTAACCACTAGTTTGTTTTGTTCATATCTTTGTTTTATTTTTTAGATTCCACATATAAGTGATAACATACAGTATTTGTCTTTCTCTGTCTGCAGACTTATTTCACTAACCTCAGTACCCTCCAGGTCTATCCATATTGTTGTAAATGGCAAAAATTTATTCATTTTTATGGCTGAGTAATTTTTCAGTGTGTGTGTGTGTGTGTATACCACATCTTCTTTATCCATTCATCTGTTGATGGACAATTAAGCTGCTTCCATATCTTGGCTATTGTAACAAATGCTCCTGTGAATACTGGGGTGCATATATCTTTTTGAATCAGTGTTTTCATTTTCTTCAGTTCTTTACCCAGGAGTGAAATTGCTGGATCACATAGTAGTTCCATTTAAATTTAGTTTTTTGAAGAACCTCCATGCCATTTTCCACAGTAGCTACACCAGTTTACTTTCCCACCAGCAGTGTCAAAGTGTTCCCTTTTCTCTGCATTCTCACCAACATTTGTTACTTGTGGTTGAAGGTCTACTGTCTTAACAGTTTGTAAGTATATAATACAGTATTGACAACTGTGGTTATTATGCTGCACATGAGCTCCCAAGAGCTTACTCATCTTACAACTGGAGTTTTACACTCTTTGATGAACATCTCTCCATTTCTGCCCGCCCCCAGCCCCTGGCGTCTACTTTTCTATGCTTCATTTCTATTTGTTTGGCTTTTTTTTTTTAATATTTCACATATAAGTGACATCACACAGTTTTTCTCTTTCTCTCTCTTATTTCACTTAGCATAGTACCTTCAGGGTCCATCCATGTTGGTACAGATAGTAAGATTTCCATTTTGTTCATGGCTGAATAATATTCCAGTGTGTGTGTGTGTGTGTGTGTGTGTGTGTGTGTGTGTATCACATTTTCATTATCCATTAATCTCTTGGACACTTAGGTTGGACACTTAACGTTGTTCCCATGTCTTGACTATTGTAAATAATCCTATAATGAACATAGAATACAAATATACATCTTTGAAATACTGATTTCATTTCCTTTTGATACATACCGAAAAAGGTGAGATTGCTGCACCATATGGTAGTTCTCTTTACAATATTGCAAGGAACCTCTGCACTGGTTTCCATAGTGGCCGTACCAATGTACATTCCTGACAGCACCACACTGGGGTACCCATCCCTCTGCATCCTTGCTGGTACTTCTCTTTTTGATCACAGCCATTCTAACAGGTGGGAGGTGATATCTCACTGTGGCTTTGATTTGCATTTCTTCCCAAGGGAGGACCTGGGAATTGGGAGGCTTTCTCCAGTTTGATCTCACTGCAGTGTGCCTCGAAGGGAGGGAGGCAAAGTCAGGCAAATCGACATGAGCCTTTCTTCACTTTTGGTTCAGTGTTTCTGGGGTAGGAATTTGATGGAGTCCCGTAGCTTCTTCACTAATGTCTAGAGTTTCCCCAAAGGACTTTTTGTTTCTATGCTGTAGTTTAGTTGGTTTCTCCATGGATTAACTCCATGCCTGGAGTTTATGGTTCTTCTGTCTTGCTGACATCACTCCTCATATCTTTCTCTCTTTTTTTTTTGCATAGATTGTGTTAAGAGATCCAATAATATGATTTCTTATTATTAGAGAAGGCCAGCAAAAAAGACACTAGTATATATTTTATATTTATTTATTTATTTATTTTTTGTTTTCTTTTGTTTGTTTTGTTTTGGTTTGGTTTTTGGTTTTTTAAGGAGCTATGTTTTTTCACCCCCAGGTTTTTTTTTTTCTTGTTTTGTTTTTGTTTTGTTTTTTGGAGGGGGGAGGTAATTAGATTTATTTATTTATTTTCTTTATTGAAGTACTGGGGATTGAATCCAGGACCTTATGCATGCTAAGCACACACTATACCACTAAGCTATACCCTCCCCCCATACTATTATAATTTTTAATAACAAAAAGTTTTAGACCTGAACAATTTATATACCAAAATTATTAAATTTCTTTTTTTAACAATACGTTATATAATTAGTATGTTAGTGAGATTCTTTTTTTTTCCCCTTTATTAACTAATGCAGTCACATCCTTAAAATGCTCAGACCTTGGCATAAAAGTGCTTGCTAACTTGGTTTCCTCCAGCAAACTTGCCCACCTAGCCAGATCATCATTTGGAACGCAGGGTCTCCCTCCCTACCTTGCTGTACCGTCGATAAGATTTCATTGTTTTTGCATTTGTGGATACAGAATGGTGGCCATTTCCTGGTTTTTCCTCCTGGGTCCTGCTAAGAACATTCTTGCATGTATCTCCTGGAATATCTGTGTCTTTTTCTCTGCAGTAGTCACCTGGAAATGGAACTCCTGGGATTTTCAATTTAATAAATTTCATAGCAAGTATTACAATAAATGTAAACCTGCTTTCTATCTGCAACATTACTCTCTCCCTTTTCAAAATCTCCTCTTACGCTCTTCTCAGCCACTGAACAAATTTCTCAGGACACCGCGTAAATCAGTATGAGCAGTGGGGATAACTCAGAAGTGATTTCCAGGAGGGGTGGCTGGGTAAGACTACCACATGACCGCGCTGAACTGCCTGGAAGTGTTGCTTTCCAAGCTCTTGGTGTTTGTTGTATTTTTTTGGTAATTTGTACTGTTCAGTGGGCAGTCATGCTTAAGAACATGTTGTCTGAGTCTGTGGGTCCAGGCTGAAATCCTCTCACTTCCTGTGTCAGCTGGGGGGCTATGTACATAAACCCTCCAAGTCTGCTGCCCTTATTTGCAAAATGATGATGATGATTTACCTCAGGTGCTTTTTTTATGGCAGTATTTATATTTACTTTTGCGTCGCTTTGGATGAAAACCATTTAAGCAATGTTAGATAAGGTTGTATTCTCATAAAAACATCTTCTTTCAAAACAAATGCATTTTTTAAGGGGGAAGGTATTTAGGTTTACTTACTTATTTTTAGAAGAAGTACTGGGGACTGAACCCAGGACCTTGTGTACGCTAAGCATGCGCTCTACCACTTGAGCTATACCCTCCCCTTAATCCAAATGCATTTTTATTTTCCATAGAAGTTAAAATTACATGCTAAAACAGAGTTCATCACTTGAACACAAAACAATATCAGAAGGCTTATAGAGTAAGACCAGATAATGAACTACTTACCTCAGGCTTTTAAAACAAACAAGTACTGTTAGATGACTTAGAATATTGCACATTTTACAGAAAGACTCACAAGTTACTGTTTTGAAAGACATAGATCAAGTGTCATATTTATTGTGAGGTATCCCTTTGTTTGCATTATATTTTTGTGTGATTTTTTCTTTCAAATTGTTCCCAACAGCGTTCTCTGACCTTAGTTAATGCATTTTCAGAGTACGCACTTCATATTACGTATATTTTGGGGACAGTGACTGGATAATTGAAAGGCACTGTGGAGATGGAGAGCTGCTCTGATTGGCTGTTAGGTGACAGCAGTCATGAAATCATAGTCATGACTTCTGAATTCTTCCTCCAGCTCTTATTCTTTATAAGGTTACATGTTTTCCTGACCTGATATTTTGGAAGTCAGTTATCTCGACACCTTTTACACTTTTCATATTGTGTGCTCTTTCTAAAATGAAAGTCCTTTCTTTATTCTTTTTTTTTTTTTAATGGAGATACTGGGGCTTGAACCCAGGATCTTGTGCATGCTAAGCACACGCTCTACCACAGAGCTATACCCACCCTCCTTTCTTTAGTCTTACCATAGAGTATAGCTTTTTCTATAACATGGCTCCTTATTACTGCTGGTTTTATCATGGGTTACTAGAAAAATATATTTATTAATTTTTACTGTGATTTACAGATGATGGTCTTTCAGAATATCTTATACAATATAACTGCTATGTACTTGTTAATGTTGTAGAATGCCTTTCTTAAAAAAAAAAGAATGCCTGTTCTTCATGAGCACGGATGCTTT
The DNA here is from genome assembly GCF_009834535.1 of Camelus ferus. NCBI lineage: Eukaryota > Metazoa > Chordata > Mammalia > Artiodactyla > Camelidae > Camelus > Camelus ferus. Next base: position 11,079,996 of record NC_045704.1, on the reverse strand, counting down.
TATAACAGGTATTTAGAGAAAATTTCTTTTTTTAATATTGTTTTATGAAATTTTTCATTTACTCAGTGCTATATTTTGTAATTCTGAACTGCCATTTATTTAGGTTGTTAGATTAGCCTGTTTTGGATTATTTACCATTACAATGTATTGTCTATTTTTTAGCATTCATTTATGTACAGTAAGTATGCAGATTTCATATGCAGATTATGTACAATCAGTATGCATTAAGTACGCACAAAATATGTCTAATATTTTCCGTCTCGTTATGAGGCATTTACAGTGAGTTGGTATGTGCTTTGGGGTCATGGTGGAAAACACCCTTTCTTTGAAAGCTAACGTAAGCTTGCAAAACGTGAGTGTTTTTGTCACAGGGTGTTTGAAATGAGGCTACCCTAAAATTAATTTGAATCACAGGTGATCGCACTTTCTTTATTAAAGAATCCTAAATCTTTAATGTTTCTCAAATTTTGAAGATCATGATGGGGAATTTTCACAGCTACATTCAGTATAAGTATTATTTTTGGTGTAATATTATGTGTCCAGGATGAAACATTTATTTACAAAATGTAGTTAATAAGATACCTATGGTTGTTTGTATCTTGTAGATATCTCTCCCTCACACGTTACCAAGAAATTACAACCAAAGGAGAACACTAATACAACAGATGTATTCCAAACCATGATCTGGGGAAGACTTGGAAGTCATGAAGTCAGAGATGTTCACCTCAGGAGAATCCGAGAGAAAATGTATGACTTTGAGTGTCGGTGGAGAGATGATGAGAGAAGTGAGAAAGGAATGGGTAGAACCCATGGGGAACATCTCACTGATGGAAAAGATCGACGTGGTAGAAAAGATGCAGGAAACAAGCCCGTTGAAAATAGGCTTGGATCAAGCTTTCAAGATAAACTTCCGATCCCTCAAACCCAAGGGGAAATTTTTGAATGTAATCAAACTGCGAACGCTGCCAACAGCGCCGGCTCATTTTCACCGCCTGAAAGAACTCCTCCAAGTGTCCAAACTAGCGTTTCTAACACATGTGGGAACGACCCCATCCATCCTCCAGGACTGACACAGGACGGCGCAGCACAGAGCGAAAAACCTCACAAATGTAACGAGTGTGGCAAAACCTTTAATCGCAGCTCGAACCTCACTAGACATCAGATGATCCATACGGGAGAGAAACCGTATAAATGTGACGTCTGTGGCAGGGTTTTCAGTCAAAATTCATACCTTGTAAATCACCTGAGACTACACACTGGAGAGAAACCTTACAAATGTAACGAGTGTGGCAAAGCCTTCACGATGCGTTCAAGCCTCACGAAACACCGGGTCACCCACACTGGAGAGAAAGCTTACCGATGCAATGAGTGCGGCAAGGCCTTTTTCCACAGCTGCAAACTCGTGAGACATCAAAGAATCCACAGTGGGGAGAAACCACACAAATGTAACGAATGCGGCAAAGCTTTCATGCAAAGTTCAAGCCTGGCTGACCATCAGAAAAGTCACACCGGAGAGAAACCCTACAAGTGTGATGTGTGTGGCAAAGCCTTTGTTGTGCGTTCAAGCCTGATCGACCATCAGGTGATGCACACCGGAGAGAGACCTTACCAGTGCAGTGAGTGTGACAAGGCTTTCCTCAAGCACTCGCAGCTGAGGCGTCATGAGACAATTCACACCGGAGAGAAGCCGTACAAATGCACCGAATGCGGCAAGGCCTTCAGGCAGTGGTCTGACATCAGGATTCACCAGAGAATTCATTCTGGAGAGAAACCTTTTAAATGTAAAGAGTGTGGGAAAGCCTTTACTATGGGTTCGCACCTTACTACACATCAGATCATCCACACTGGAGAAAAACCATATAAATGCGATACATGTGACAAGGTCTTCAGTCAGAACTCACACCTGGCAAGTCATCGGAGAATTCACACTGGGGAAAAGCCGTACAAATGTAATGAGTGCGGCAAAGCCTTTAGTGTGCGTTCAAGCCTCACTTACCATCAGGTAATTCACACTGGAGAGAAATCTTACAAATGTAAGGAATGTGGCAAGGCTTTTATGAAGCCTTCGCGTCTTCGGCATCACGAGAGGATTCACACCGAAGAGAACTCATACAAGTGCATTGAGTGTGGCAAGACCTTTCAGCAATGGTCTGACATCAGGATTCACCAGAAAATTCATCCTGGAGAGAAACCTTTCAACTCTAGTATGGGTGGTAAAGCCTCCACTCAGGACTCACACCTCACTGCACAGCAGAGAATCCCTCTGGGAAAGAAACCATATAAATGTGACGTATGCGACAAGGTCTTCAGTCGGAATTCAAACCTGGCAAGTCATCGGAGAACTCATACTGGAGAGAAACTGTACAAATGCTGATGTGGCAAAGTCTTCAGTCAAAATTCACACTTTGTAAATCACCAGAGAATTCACAGCGGAGAGAAAGCTTACAAATGTAATGTGTGTGGCAAAGCCTTTAGTGTGAGTTCAACCCTAAGTAAACATCAAGCAGCCCACACTGGAGGGAGACCTTACAGATGTGATGCACGTGGCAAGGCTTGTGGCAGGTGTTCACACCTGCTGCTTCACAAGAAAACTCATGCTGGAGAGGACTCACATCAGTCTGTGGAATGTGGCGAAGTCTTTTAGACAGTAGTCCTACCTCAGGATTCACCAAAGAGTTCATTCTGGGGAGTAACCTTCCAGGCACCATGAGTGTGGTGACGCTCTTACTCGGGGCTCCCACCCCACCCACTATCACATAATCCATTCTAGACAGACCCTTACAAATGTCCTGAGTGTGGCAGTTGCCTTAAACTCAGTGTTCACCAAATTACACCCTACCTACAAATGCAGTGAATATGACAGTTTCAAATTATTGCTTGCTTTTCACTAAATATAAGAATCTATATTTTGTAACTACTGTATATAAAATAGATAAACAAGTTTCTACTGTACAGCACAGGGGACTATATTTAGTATCTTGTAGAAACCTATAATGAAAGAGAACATGTATGTAGGTATAACTGAATCACTACGCTGTGCACCAGAAGAAACTAATGCAACATTGTAAGTCAACTATAGTTCAATTTTTTGAAATCTAGGTAAACAACAAGTTTCTTCTGTAGAGCACTGGAGACTATATTCAGTATCTTGTAGTAACCTGTAATGAAAAAGAATATGAAAACAAATATATGTATGTATATGTATGAACGAACTATTATGCTGTACACTGAAAATTAACACATTATTGTAAACTGATTATAATTGAAAAAAAGTCCACATTCTGGAGTGAAACCACACAAGTGCAGTGTGTGGTATAAGGATTTTACCCAAATATCAAACGGTGACGAACACACTGGATCAACACCTTATAAATGCAGTCAACCCGGCAAGGACTTTCCCTGAAGTTCAAATATCAATGTGAAAACAGTCCATATTGAAGCGAAATCAAGTAAATGTATGTGGCAGAGGCTTTATTCAGGCCTCACAATGCACTAGACTTCAGAATATGCATCTTTGAGAGAAACCACAGAAAAGGAATGTGCATGCTAAGCCTTCTACCCACAGATCAAAACTGTGGCACATCAGAGGGTTTAATTTGGAGAGCAGCCTTACCAGTGTTGTGACTGTGGTAAGGCTTCATCAGATGTCCACGCTTTTGGCATAATGAGAGAATTTATGCAGCACAGAACACATGCAAATATATATTTAACTTGGAAATACCTTTAAGAACCAGTATGTCCTCAGGATTCACCAAAGAATTCATTTTGGGAAGAAGCTTTATAAAAGTAATGAATTTGGTGAATTTCTTGACCAGTTCTCACAATGCACCACACTTCAGAGGATCCATGCTAGAAATAACTAGGTCGTCAGTTTTCTGAGGTTAACCTGAGATAGTATATTGCAGAATAATGGGAAGTCAAAATGTGTCAAAAACTCATGACATGACGTTTAATGACAGGAGCAAGGAATTGTGTGGAAATGGCACATTAGTGTATAAAAATTTTAAACATTTGAGTTTTGGAAAGGATACATTACTATTTATGCCTTTCCACCTGGAGTTTGAAGTCTGTTGATTTTTTTTTTTGAGGGAGGGAATTAAGTTATTTTATTTTATTTTATTTTATTTTATTTTTATTTTTATTTTTATTTTATTTTATTTATTTTATTTTATTTTATTTTATTTTTTCAAATGGGGATTGAACCCAAAGCCTCATGCATGCTAAGCACACACTCTACCACTGAGCTATACCATACCCGCCCTGAAGTGTGTTGATCTTAAGTCTTCATTAAGGGCCTTTGATGATGGTCTCTGGGCAAGATTCGGTAAGATGAAGGGGCCGACTTCATTAGCTGCAGTTCATTCACATCCATGCTCCCTGGAAAAACAATTGCACACTATTACCCAATTCAGTAGGGTGCAAATTAGCATCAGGGAGGGGCTGAGAATAGTGTAAAATTGGCTTGACTCATCATGCTTATTCTGCTCAGGGTGCCCTTCCATATATAGGTCACAGTGGGTTATAGGACAGAAGGTTCTACCAACTGACTGTGAACAGAGCAGGAATGACATTAAGGGACTGACTGGGCTTTTCATGGGAGGAGAGTGACCCGTTCCTAAGGACTGATTATCTGGTAGAAATAATGCAGAGGAAAAGGTGGTCACTTTCTCCATCAGATGGCAATAACTTGTATATCAATGAATGATGCAAAATTAATCTTATTCTTGAAAATTGAAGTGCTATCTTGAAATGAAATTTTGATAAAAGAACCAGAATAGTATGTGCATGTGTGTGATTCATATTTAACTGCTGCCATTACATTTTGCTACTGTTTCATTCAGGATATATCATGAGTATCATGCTCGAATTAAAGTTTTTATCACTTTTTATCTGTAACTGAACGGATTATGTTTCTTCTACCAACACAGTTTCATCCTACGTCGGTACCATAACCGAATCTAACAATGCAGTATAGAGACTTAGAGTTGAAAGAATCTTCAACGATTTCTTTCTGTGATGGAATAAAAGAACATACAGTTTGGGGATTATATCATTTGCAGGTGAGTTATTCTCTCCACACTCTGTCCTAGGATTTTTATTTTATTTGTTATTTATTGAAGTATAGTCAGTTTACAATGTTGTGTCAATTTCTGGTGTACAGCACGTTGTTTCAGTCACACACATGCATGCATATTGTCCCAGGAGCTTTACATCACTATACCAGAGCAGTGCAATTACAAGCTGTGACCCACTAAAACCTACCCCTTCATTCATGAATATGCAGCATTACAATATTTCCTCATCTCCTCTTTTGTGCCCAAATAAAACCCATGTTACGCACCTTGATTTACCTGAAGTGAAAATAGCAATAATAAAGATGGAAAAAATTAGGAAATGACAGTTTCAGAGATAAGGTTAAAAAGCTCTTTGAGCTTGGAGTACTGTAAAATAATTTAGAAGGAACAATATACAATGGGAACTTTCTAGAGTTTCATAGTATTACAGGAGAAACATGGGCCAAAATCTACTGTGATTGAGGAAATGTCTCATGTTTTCTGTGACTGTCCCTATTGCTGCTTTAAAATTATACAAACAAAATTCCCCGTAAGCAAAATGGATTCGTGACTTTCACCAATAATAAACTTCTCCGCTAGTCTGTATTTAATGAAAAGTTCCACGATCCACTCATTCCCTTGCTTGGACTCATGAAAGTTCATGCTGAAGGGTCTTGCCAACATGGCTCGTTTGCAGTACTGCGTAATACAGAGCAATCCACCTCGTAGGAGCCCCAAATCTATCCCAGTCACTGCATCTTTTTAAAATGTGAATTGATGATATCTTTTCATTTGTGTGCCACCTGAAGTATAAAATGCCATAGTCCCCTAGTCTCAGACTCCAGGTCTTCTCCCTGAGTCTCTGCAACTGAGCCGTGATGAGTTTGGCCTCCTGGGGAAATGGGGAATAGAGAAAACTGCCCATTCTACCCAGGGAGAGTTTTGTAGTTTGTAATACAGAGACAACCGAAGTTCTCATTGAAGGAAATGTTGCTGGATCCAGTCAGGTCCCGCCTGACATTCCCCAGACGCGAGTTCCCAGACCACCGAATTGCTTCAGCCTCACTAGCAGGACTTCTGGGCAACCCGCTGGCAAACCCAGTTTTTGACTTAATCTGTTTTCAACCTGTGAAGAGGAGACATCTCAGTTTCCGACGTGTTTCACACAACTGCAAGCGTTTGTCTTGAAACTGTTACAGGCAGTTACTTAAACTAAGCAGACAGCAACCCTGCTGCACAAAGGCACTTCAGCGTTTCTAAACTTGATCAAGACATCTCCAGAGCGAGGCGGAAGGACAGCAGGCTCCGCCTGTGCCCCGTCCCCGGCTCCTCCACGCCCCGCCCCTCACCGGTAGAGCTCCGCCCAGGCCACGCCCCCAGCCGCGTGGGCTCTTTGCTGTGCCCGTGCGTCGCTTCTTACGGAACCGGAAGTGGGGTGCTCGGGTGGAAGGTCACACAGCAGACCGTAAGTTTCTCCTTTTTAGCGTAAATCTGCGCTTCGCAGTCCCCCGTAGTCCATCCTCAGGGCCTTGAAGTCACTACGGACCTTAAATCCCCACACCTGCTCCTCTGCGCCCAGTAAATTCAGACGTCGCTGTTAAAGGTCAGGGGCCGTTTCCCTTTGGGTTTAAAATCGCCCGAGGCTGGTAGCTGTCCTCGGGCTTTAGCCCTTCGGTCCACGAAGACACCACCTTTAGAGTCATCTTCCTTCTTGAAACCTCTTACTACCTCCGCCCCCCCCGGGACGTCCCCTTCCGCGAGGTGGATGGCGCTGGTTGCCCCGCTCCTGTAGGGCTGCGTCCTCTCCCGGTCCCGGGATTCTGGGGACCCCGGCCTCTCCTGAGACCCCCTGCTTCCCAGCTCCTCTGTCCTCGCGTCCTCCTCGGGCCGGTCCTTCTGCTCCGCGGGCCTCCCCTCCGTAGTCAGCCCTTCCCCCACCCCGCGTAGGGGGAGGTGACCGGGGTCAGCCGTGTTACCCCCAGTATTGTTACGCCCCACATTCCACCGCGCTGGAAAACGGTCTTTTCCAGTAGGCGGGCATCTTACTAAGTCGACATCCCTGTAAATACGTGGGCGCGGAGAATCAGGGGAAGCAGAGACAGTGACTGAGAGAGAAGAAGAAAAACTGAGGAGAAAAGGAGGGAGAACCGATGGGAACGGTGAGGATGGCTGAGGGGTTGTAAAAAGACAGTAACCTGAAAGACAGCTGTGAAAGGAACAAGCGGATAAAACAAGTTTATAGAAGTGGGGTCTGCAGGGAGATAGAATGGTGAGCAGGATAGGGCGGCAAAGCAGCAGTGGGATAGTGGGCAACACTGGTGAAGCACTGTGGGAGCCCATGTTTAGGTTAATAAATTGTAACAGACCCCAGCTGCTTGCGACCTTGAAGAAGAACAAATGTGCTTTGCTAGCAGGCGCCTGTGCATCTGCACGCCTGTGTCCTTGCCATAAAAAGCAGAGACAATGCGTTGCTTGCGTAGTTGAGGTTTTAGCCTAGGGCTGCTTCCAATGGCAAAGCCATTGTGTGTCCCTTGCTGTAAACGCAGGACACGGCTTATTTTAAGCATAGGTCCATGGTTTAGGGTTTACTCTTCTCGTATGACCTATGCCCTCGGCTATAAACGCTGGGCATGCCATCTGCTGTTAAGATAGTCTGTAATCCCCAAGACAGGGACTGGCTAGTTTGGTGGTCTGTTTTGTAATCAACTTATGCCTAAAGAGTGTACCTTGTTCCCCTCTCCTCATGTCTGTCCTGAAGATAAATTAAGCCTTTGTACTCATTGTGGATTCCATAATCTCTACCCCATCCTGTCTTTCCTTAAGCTCCTACATCCCATGACACAACTATTGGTGATTTTTCCTTTGACTGTACACAGTAAATGTGGGAGCATTTGAGAGGCTCGAGGAGTTGGTCCCCGACTCCCTCTCGCTCTCTTGACTTTCCAGAGTCTCAAGTAATTCATTCCATCTTGGTGGGACTTCTGCCAGTCAGAATGCACAACTGGTGACCCCAATGTTACTGACTACACAGCAACGGAACGGCACACTTCAGTTGGAGAGAGAAACTGCATCCGGATCCCCGTAGATTTCATCCCGGTAAGGGAACAGCAACACCCACTTGGGATAGTTGCCAACGTGCCTAGAATTCAGCGAGAGCCTTGGTTTTTATTCATTTTCTTACTATGGGTCAACAACTATGTAAGGAACAAATGATCTACCTCCGCACGTTGCAGCAGCTGCTGAAAGCAGCTCACTGCTCCATGTCGGAGGAGCAACTTATTAAAGTGTTACAAATGGTACAGGAGATTTGTCCCTGGTTTCCAGACCATGGAACAATCGATTTGGAACTCTGGGAACAGGTTGGTAAGAATTTAAAACATAGGCATCAGCAAGGGGAGAAAATCCCTGCTTCCATTTTAACTACTTGGAGTTTGGTACACACTGCTGAATGTCCCTTATACTCTTATTTGCAGAATAATTACATTGAACCTGAACCCTGTTCTTCCCCTTCCTCCCCTCCTACTACTTCGCCCCCAGTCCTTTCTGCACCGTCTGCCCCTCTTTCACAGATCAATTTGCCGCTGCCACCGCCTCCTCCTCCCTCTCCTGAGGAGTATGATTGTAAGCAAACTGCTATGGAACAATGTTTTAAAGAAGGTTTACATTTGGGAGAGCTGCATGCTTACCCGGTGATTGCGGGGCGTGGCAAGGTGTTAAGCATGAGGCTGTCCCTTTCTCGGTATTCAAGGAGCTAAAAACTAGTGTTATGGAAAATGGGACTCAGAGTTCATTTACTAAAGGTATTCTTGATACAGTTGGAAATGCATATGTTATGACTCCTTGGGACTGGAGAGCTCTTGTAAAAACTGTCTTAACGCCTGCTCAGTTTGCTATTTGGTCTTCTGAACAACATGAAGTTTCTCTTACAAGCTGCTCGTAATGCTGATGCTAATAATGGTACACCTATAGAAGTGCCTGAAGGAGCAGGTCACTGTGCTGACCCTCAGCAGCAGATCCATGTGGATAGGCTGGCTTCTAGGCAGTGTACTGATACTGCCCTCGTGGCGGGGTGTAAAGGTCCCGAAGCCAGAGCTGCCACTGGCTCCTTTGTTACCATTCAACAAGGCACCACAGACCTTATGCTGATTATATTAATTGCTTAGAACTGAGCATCTCTCACCAAGTAGAAGATCAGGAGGCAGCGAGAGTGCTCTTGCAACAGCTGGCTAATGAAAACGCTAATGCAGATTGCCAGGCAGCTCTTGCCGGTATTCGAACTCAAAACAAAAATGTAGCCAGTTATATAAGAGCTTGCCAGAATGTGCGAACTGAAACCCATCGTGCTCAGGCCCTTGCAGCTTTAATGAGATCCGCTTCTGCCGTGACCTGCTTTAAGTGTGGTAAACCTGGCCATGGTCAAAGGGAATGCTGCCAGCCCAATAAGGGAGGGCAAGGAAGTCCGCCTCAAAAATTAACCTAACAAAGACTGCCCTCCCTGCGGCAAAGGAAGACATTGGGCAAACCAGTGTCGCTCTAAATCTGATGAGGATGGCAATCTGATTTCGGGAAACGGGAAATGGGGCGCCAGCTCCCGTGCCCCAAACCCCAAGTGGAACAGTCCCACCCGGCCAGCTCAAATACAGGTCTTTCTGACCCAGCCTCCTTGGCCCAGTCCTGCGGAGACCCCTTCAGCAGTGCGTCCGCAGTGGACTTGTGTTCTACCTCAGAATTAATTCTTAAGGAACAAGATTGTATATACTCCGCCTCCACTGGAATGTCTGGCCCTTTCCCTGAAGGGACCCGGGGTCTAATCATAGGCTGCTCAGACTGATCACAGCAAGGCATTCTGGTTCTACCTCAGTTACTTGATTCTAACTTTGCTGGTGAAGTGGAAGTGCTTTTACAGCCTCTCCGGACTTCACGTCCTCTCTCCAGGAACCTGGCTTGCAAAACGTCTGCTCCTTCCCCTTAAAGGGACCTTTGCCAGCCCTATAACTAGTCATCCTTTGGCTACGACAGCGCTTTACTGGGCAAAAAGGATTGAGCCTCAACAGCCTCTTGTACCGGAAAATCTAAGCAGCATAACTGTTCAAGGATTATTAGGTACGGGGGCAGGTGTCTCTGTTACCGCGCAGCACGAGCGGCCTCCTCGGTGGGAAGGATCTGTAGGCCAGTCAGTCATTGCTGGTGTTGGGGGGACAAATCTGCCAATGCAAAGTAAAAAGTCAGATGCACAGGTGCCTGCTAGCAGAGCACATTTGTTGTTCTCAAAGGTCACAAGCGGCTGGGGTCTGTTACAATTTATTAACCCAATCATGGGCTCCCACTAGGCACTTCACACAGGGAGTGGGGGGAGAAGATGAAAGACGTGGAACCATGGCCTTCAGAGCTACACGGTGCTGGGAGAGAAAGGAAAATGAGTGACTGGAGGAGCAGGAAAGAGAGAGCGGGAAGACGTATAACCACCAGGGGGTGCCGGAGAGTGGGGCCTACGGGAGTGTAACCCGGAGGGCAGAGAGGGAGCCGAGATGAGGCAGGGAGGCAGAAATAATGGAGATTTAGGACATTTGGAAGGGTTGGGGAGAACAGGCAACAAGATGAGGAACAAGTTGCAGAGTGGGCCAGGCCAGGTGTGGGGGAGGAAATGAGGGGAGGGGAGAAACAGCAGGAGAGCAGAGGGGAACAAAAGGAGACAGAGACAGAAAGAAATAGGGAGAGAGAGAAACTGAAATGGAAACACATAGCAGTGCGGGGAGAGGGGGAAACTAGATGCGGATGGGTGGTGAGCTGATTTTATGTGGGTGATTAAGTTGTGATGTATTGATTTTTAGCCTTAGAATCTAATTTAAAACTTGTTTGTTTAAATTATACAGATGAGGATAAGAATGACAAAACTCCTGTCTGTGAGGCTTGTGCTTTTGTAATTATTTGTATGAGAAGATAGTTTCCGTTTGCCATCCCTGCTCAGCCAGAGGGCAGTGGCTTGTTCACTCAGTTGTGGTCACTCCCTTCACGGCAGAGGACTGGGGAGAGGACACGTGGGGCAAGAAATGGCCGACTCTGTCACTACATTAAAAGGAACATTGAAAGTGGTGTGGGGTTTTTGTAATGGATTTACTTTTGTTTCTCATTTCTTTACATGTAATTCTTTTTGTAGCTTGGGATAAAAATTAGTTCATTCAGTATCTACTTTCCTGCAAATAATTATTCGCTTCTGAAATAAGATTTGGTGGTCTCCTATAATCAATTCATGTCATTCTTTTCTCAGTATGCTCTATTCTCAACTTTTTTTTCACTTTGCAGAATTCTTTAGATTAAAAGAATTTTTACAAATTGATTCTCTCTCTCTTCCCTGTTTTTACAAATGGATTCTCTTTAAGTTTGTTTCACGTTTATTTGAGGCCTGTTTGCTTTCTTCTCTTTGCCCTATGTCTTGGGAAAGTTCTTTGGTAACTAGTAAAATATATTGACCTGTTTTGATGAGTAGTTGGTGAGGATGTCATGATCCTTTATAATAACCCAGGTTTTATTGCCTCCACGTCAAACTCCCACATCGAAGATGCCCTTCTCCGTGGATTATGTTGAGTCTTTCCCATTTTCCCTCCACTGGACCTCACACAGTCTCCGTCTGCCCCCCAGGATGGCTGCGGCACCTTGTTTTGGGGTTGTGTTTAGAGGCTGTGTGTTGGGCTGAGTATTTTTCTGGGACGACCAGGGAGCTAGAGCAGGTGATGAGGATGCTTCTTCGTATTTCCTCTGGAAATGCCAGCTCTGGTTGATTTGTACATTCTGTGGCCGCTCAAAATAAGAACGAAAGGATGTTGTTAAGCCTAAAAAGCCCCACAGAACTGGGGTCCTTCTGCAGTGTCCCGAGGTGTCCCCATGTTTATCTGCTCCGCTGTAGCCCCCAGGTCTGCCAGGCTGCGCACTTCCAGTGACGGTTGCGACCTTGGACAGGAGCTTTGCCTCCAGCAGAGCATCTGCTGGGGTGGGGGATGCTGATTTCACCGTGTTAAGAGTGAGTAGATGGTCAGGAACCCAAGGGGGCATCAAGGAGGCCCCCCCACTTAAAGAGCTGGTGTGTCTCCCTGTTCCCTTTGAGAGGGGAGAACAGGAGACGGTGAGATCTGGGGCCTCTCTGTCCTTGCGACTTCTTCGCTGAACTCAATCCAGCTCAAATGCCTTTAAAGCTCAACTCTGTGACATCCCCAGTTGCTGGCAGGTTTTCCCGGGAGGCCCAGCTTCCTGAGCTCCCTCCTGAGTGCCCAGTGTCGTTTGGGTGGCAGCTTGTTCATTTCTGTTGCAATGCCGGTGCCCACTGGCCCTGTGACTTTTAGCCCAGATGCTCAGTCTTGCATGGAGGAGAGGTAGAAAGATGAGAGAAGTGGAGGGGAGCCTGTGGGGTCTGCAGGAGGGACCTGACAGCCGGTGTGGGCATCGGGATGAGCCCCGTGAGCGGTGTGTGCACCTGTGCAAAGCATAATCGTGGGACCAAGGGATGGATGTCTTAGTTCTGGCTGGAGGACCTGGCAGTGGGTTCCTGGCTAACTGGGGGCCGCATGGAATGGTGGGGGTCACCGTGGTGTCTTAGCGCAGGTTCCCTGGGACACGGATGCTGAGACTGAGATTTGCATGCGTGGTGCTAAGAGGGTGGTTCATGATCACACCTGAGGAGCAATGAAGGCAGTGGGATTAGGCTCAGAGGAGCACTGTGCTGCAGTGTGGTTAGAAGCAAGGCCTGCGCTGAGGTCACGTGGTGCTCTGGTGCGGGAGGATGAGTAGCTTTGTCTTTGGAGGATGGATCTAGGGGTTGTCCCGTGGCATTCACACCACACAGTGACTTCTGTGGGGCCTTTTTGGAGGGTACGACTCATCATGCGACCCACAGAGTAGTTACAGGGAAAATCCCAGAGGTCACTTTGTGGGTTACCTTCGGTATTTGGGGTTGCTAGTGAAGAAAGTTTCAGATGCACTTGGAAGGTAAAAAAAAGATAACGTGGAGTGTTTCCTTGGAAGTGTTGAAGTCTCACTGGGGCAAGTGCATCAGTGTAGACATCTATCTTTTATTATTAGATTTTAGAGGTAGCAGTGTTTGGGCTGGGGCCACTGTGAATGAAAAGAAGGTGTCTTAGGTCTAGTGGGTGCTTGGCTGTCTTCATGGTCACTATTCCATCATAAATGCATGAGTTATTAAGGCCTGGACTCTTTTGTGAGACTGCATAGCAGGATGGGTGGGTTAGTACTGGATGTCTGGGGAGTGTGTTGGACCAGATGAAAGTTGGTAAGTTTCTTTCAGTCTGGAAGGGAAGTGGTTGGCCCTAAGCTTCGGTCCCAGGGAGGGCCTGCCTGGGATGGGTGTATGGGCACAGCTCGAGAGGGGCCGTGAACTCCCGTGATGTAGGGGAAGATTATTCCAACAATCAGAGGGCCACTGACACCACAGCGACCTGCTGTGCAAAGGCTGATTCTGGGGGAAGATGCAGCGGCTTCTTTCTTGCCGCCAGTGCAGGGAGGTTATTCCACACACGCACACACACACACTCTTACACTCACATGATACAGATGAAAGGAGACTCTTGTGCACAGTTGGTGGGAACGTAAATGGTATGGCTTTGTGGAAAACAGTTCCTCAAAAATTAGAAACAGAACAGGCACAGGACCGAGCACTGATTATTCCCACTTCTGATTATATTTCCAAGGAAACTAGACCCGTGTTTTGAAGGAGTTACCTGCACTCCTGTGAGCGTTACTGCATTATTCACAACAGCCAAGACGTAGAAACAACCTAAATGTCTGTCGACAGATGTGGATAGTGAAAACGTGTGTGTGTGTATACATATATATATGAGATGGGCTGGGACCTGGGACCCTTTACTGCAGTGCTGGCACCTGGACAAATTCTCCTCAAGCAACCGAATACAAAGAAACTACGCAGGACTAAAACATACGGGCAGGCGTGCGCAGTAGAGGCAGTTATGAACAATAAGATACAAAAAGAGCACAAGCCAGCTGCCACCTCAGAGGAGCCGGGAGCAAAAGCGGGGTACCACGCAGGACCCCTGCGCACAGCATCACCACGGAGGTGGGCGGACCGCCTAAGCTGTGCCTCCTGCCCGACCCACCGGTCTGCTCCTGCCCTCACTTCATGTGAGGAGCCAGCTGGCCCCTCCCTCTTGGGGAGCGAGCAAGGGCCCCCTTTTCTTGTCTCACGTTGCCTCCTCTTGCTACGAGTGCCAGTAAAGCCTTGCCTGAATTTCTCGTCTGGCCTCATCAATTTATGTTGATTAAAGAGCCCAAGGACCTGGGTTGTAACACACACACACACACACACACACACACACACACACAATGACATGTTTAACCATAAAAGTGAAGATTTTGCCACTTAGAACAACATGGATGAACGTAGAGAACGTTATCCTCAGAGAATTAAGCGAGACAGAGACAGGTATTAAATGGTCTCCCTTATATGTGGCACAGGAGGGGGAGTGTTGATTCTAAACATTAAACGGCATCTTTCCAACTTTCAAGATTGACTTCTAAAGACCCATGTTGCCTGAGGCAGAAGCCCGGAAGAGGAGGAAGAGCAAGAGAAAAAAAAAAAAAGCCAGGAATGGCTGTTTCTCAGGTAAAGTCCTATTCTCACTGGATTCTCAGTCTGTCCTTCCTGAAATGCCCTTCTTTGGACTCGCTAATCCTGTCTGATTCTGCAGGTCCTGCCTGACACCTGTACATCCACAGTCACCCGGGACCCTCCCTCAGCGTCTGTCCTCCCCACTCAGACTCCACCCCCGGGACCCCGGGACCTGGAACGTGTGAAGCGGCTCCCTGGGCGGCGTCCTGGGCGGGCTTCACCCCCGTGGGTTGGAGACGCGGAGTCAGTGCTGTGGGGCAGCAGGGAGGGTTTAGGGGCCCATCTGGGTGCGCTGTCCGCTCTCTGTAAACCAGAGAAAGAAGCTGCACGGGGAAGTCAGGTAGTAATGTGCACAATACGTGGTAGAATATGGAAAAGAGACCAAGAAGCGGGAATCAGTTCTGACTTTTGATAGCGCACCCCACAGCATACACCCCTAAATGAGTACCTCCTTCAAAATCTTAATGGTTGGGAATGGAATAGAAGGTTCAGCAAGAGACATCAGTGATGGAGGGTGTTTTATTCCGTCATCGATTTTAAGCTATGAAATCAGTCTGGATGTCTGACACTTGGAGATTCTTTAATTCATTTTCATCACCTCCATTCCTTGGAGGCTGTCTTTCCACTCTGTGGATTGTATCCTCTGACGCACACACGTTTCTGCATTTGATGCAGGTGAGGTTCCAGCTTCATTCTTTGGCTGGTGGAGACCAGTTGCCCGGCACCCTTTGTGATTGAGACCGTCCTGTTCCCGTGGTGTGGTCTTGGCTCCCTTGATGTGTTAAAAATTCCCTTGTGAGTTCTTCTTTATCCTGTTGGTTATTTAAGAATGAATTGTTTAATTTCCACATTTTATGAATATTTGTTTTCCTTCTCTTATTTTTTCTAGTTTCATTTCACTGAGATTAGAGAAGATGCTTTTTATGATCTCAGTCTTCTTAAATTTGTTAAGATTTATTTTGTGGCCTATCATGTGGTCTGTCATGGAGAATGTTCCATGTTTGCTTGCGAAGCATGTGTTTCCCGTTGCTGAGTGCAGTGTTCTGTGCACGCGTGTTAGGTACGGTTGTTCTAAAATGAGGTCAGGTGCTCAGGTTCCTTGTTGATCTTTTGTCTGGTTCTATCCATACGTAAAACTGGGGCGCTGATGTCTCATACTGTTGCTCTGCTGTTCTGTATGTCATTTCTGGCAATGTTTGCTTCATAGATTTGGAGGCTCTGATGTTAGATGTATAAATGTTTATAATTGTTACATCTTCATGGTGAATTGATTCTTTTGTAACCATAATTTTTTTTTTTTGGTCTCCTGTGACAGTTTTTGTCTTTAGTCTGTTTTATCTGATGCTCTGTGTCTACCCCACTCTCTTTAGGGCAGAATATCTTTTTCCCTTTTGTCACTTTAATCCTATTCATGTCCTTAGATTTGTGAAATGTAACATTTCCAGCACTTTGACACTCTCTGTCTCTCACTTCTCTGTTTTTTCCCTCTTTTAACCACTTCTGCTGGTCCCTGCTCAGACATCATGTACACTGGTGAATGGCAGAAATTCTGGCCAGTGTAATTTCAGAGGAAATGCATCCAGTGTTTTCTGCTGATCATGAAGTTTGGAGAAATCTTTTTGCTTAGTGATAGTTTTTTTCCCCTGATTTCCTTTTTTTCTGTCATGATTTTTAATTATGCAAGAATTTTTTAAAGTACCTACTACTGTGATAAATTTTTTATCTTCCTCTGTTAAATTTTTGTCTAACACTGATAACTTTACTAATCTTGATTTGACATTTTATTAATGGAATACACAAATTAATTCTGACTTTTGTTAATAACTGCATACCTAAAGTTAAGGAAGGATAAAATGGTATTATTTAGAATACAGGTATTTATACAGATTGGAGTTAATGTGTTTTGTATATTTTTTCATATTTGTACTAGTTTTTTTTTTTTTACTGGCCTGATACAGAATAATGCTGACAAACTAACAAGTACAGCTGATCCATTTTCATTGTCCCAAAGATGCTGAAATACACATGATTAAAAATGATAATGAAAAAACCATCCAAAAATGTGTCAAGAGACAATTCCTCTCATTTCAGTTAAGTGTGTTTACATGTGTGTGCATGAGTTCATGAATGTGCAAGTCCATGAAGGCATTATCATTTAATAAATACATTTTATCTTTTTTAGCAGTTAAAATTACATGTTAAATATATTCCATGGCCTTAAATTTTTTCTACCACTATCACATGAATGATTTAAATAGTGGTAAGATCATTGACATAGTGTCTGTGTGTGTGTGTGTTGTGTATGTGCACGGTGACCTTTCCTGCTGTTCCATGACCCTCAGCCTCCTTGAACTAGCTCCGGGTTTCTCAGGGCGCCCTCTGTCAGTGGCCTTTACGCTCTGCCACTTGGCTGTTTGACTCCCAGGTTGAATTCTAACGCCCAGGTGCTTGCTGTGACATTTCTTAGCTGTTCGGTCTGAGGCGATTCCTTAGAGTGTCTGTGGCAGTTTTGTCCTCTGTACGATGGGAACAGATCTTTCTTTCATGAGCTGTTATTTTGGTAACAGGTCCATCCATGTAAAGCTTGTAGAGTGATGCTTAGCATGTAGGAGGAGGTCAAGTCATTGCTGTCATCATCACAATTTCAGATCTGCCTTTTTTTAAAGCCACTGTGGCCTTTGTCATCCCTGAAGACACCACTCAGACCACAGCTCACCTAGATACTGAATATCACTCAGTGTGTAGAATGTAACATCTAACACTTCTGTACAGATAACCCAGTGTTGGATTTTATTTGTCTATATTTTATGTATTGTTCGTAAAAGAAATCGACATTGATTTGGAGGATATCATAATGTCTTATGAAAAAGCATAAGAAATGATAATTAGAAAACCAAATTTGCTCCAAATACCTTTGCATGGCCCTGTCAGAACACACACTTCAACCAAGTCAGTCCTTACCCCTCTCTCCTTTTCTCATTTTGTGTGAAAATAAGAACTCTGGTCATGGCCCCGCGGTGAAATGTGTTTTCATTTCAGGCACGATTGACCTTCAGGGATGTGGCCACTGAGTTCTCCCAGGAGGAGTGGGAGTGCCTGGATCCTGCCCAGAGGGCCTTTTACGTGGATGTGCTGTTGGAGACCTGTGGGAACCTCGTCTCCCTGGGTGAGGAGAACATTTTCCCAGAAGCTGGGGTCTGCCCTTGGGGGTCTTTGTATCTCCTGTGTGCCTCTTGGGAGCCCCTGCCTGGCTTGACTGTGCTTGGAGCGCTGTTGACTCAGACACGAAAAGCTTTGCTATTGAGCATCAGGGATTTGAGTCCTTCCTCCAGGGGACCTGCCCTCCTCATGAGACACCAGGATTTGCTCCAGAGCTTAAGCGTTTATAAAGCTGATTTCAAGCTTTTGAAGTATCCAATTCCCTGCCTTCCACACCTAGGCTCTAATTCCGTCGTTCTTGGAAAGGAACTAGATGACTGAATATCATGCTGCTCCCTCTGCACGCAGAAGGAGGCGAACAGTGGGTGAATTTGTGAAATATTTTTCCCCACCCAACTGTCACGTCCTCACTCCTCAGCTGAACAAAGAGCTGGGATTCTGGAAAAGCCACAGCACATGGCGTTTCTTTCTTCTTCTGAGCAGGAATTTCTGTTTCTCATCTAAATGTTATCTCTATTTTGGAGCAAGAGAAAGAGCCCTGGACTGTGGAGAGTGGGGTGAAAATAGCAAAAACCAAATGCGTGGGAATGGGAACGCACCAACATTGTGGACCCAGGTCAGCTCTCAGAAGGGCAGAGAGGAAGCCACAGCATTGATAGTGTCTGAGAAACTTGCCCCACGTTGGAGAGTTCTGTGAGAAAACAGAAGTTTATTCTCAACTCTCAGAGGAAACGTTTCTTCTCCCCAGCTTACCACTCTGTCCTTGAACACGCGAAATGTGAGCTTTCACCCTCCAGGGGCGCTGCAATGTCAGGATTGCCCCTCACAAATTTTCTTTAGCACAATACGTGTTACAGGTCATCTACTGCGTAAAACATTAAAACAAAGCAAGCATGTGCATTTTAAGCAAGCAAGTGTGAATATAACCTTTTAAGCTCATGGAAATTTAGGTGTAGCTTGTTTTCTAGCTGCTTGTTTTCCAGCAGCTTGTTTCCCAGCAGATAAACATTACTAAGCTGTTTTATAAAGCAGTATCCCACAGGGTGTTAAAGTGTTGATTTCAGATACTGCTATTGAGCAATACGCTGCATGGTTGATTTTTCAACTGTAGTGAAATTTCTTACTTCTTCTTTTTAATATGATTCTTTCTTACATTTATTTTCTTTTTCCACACGATGTGACCCACATTATATATTTAACTTACATTTTCCCCGTTTTACACCAAAGGATACATAAGTCAGTGTGCTGTGAGATTTTTGTGACATGAAAATGCACATAAGACAATAACAGGTCCAAAGTAAGTGCACTAGAAACATGAAGAAAGAGTTCCTTCAGGTCTTTATTCAATGAAATACCTGGAAAGACATGAGGTGGTGAACGGAATCTTTTTCTTTTTAATTGAAATATAGTTGATTTACAATGTTGTGTTAGTTTCTCGTGTGCAGCATAGTGATTCAGTTGTACATATATAATATGCCTTTTCATATTCTTTTTCATTATAGGTTATTACAAGAGTACAGTTCCCTGTGCTGTACAGTAGGACCTTGTTGTTTGTTTATTTTATATATAGTAGTTTGTATCTGCTAATCCCAGGCTCCTAATTCATCCCTTCCTCCTTTCCCCTTTGGTAACCATAGCTTGTTTTCTATCTCTGTGAGTCTGTTTCTGTTTTGTAAATAAGAACTGAAATACTTTAATGTGGGAGTTGGTTATGATCAGGTGCTTGAAAATCAGGTGTGTGGAGATTAATAGGCATGCAGTGAAGTTACTGAAAATACAGTGATGAATAAGATGGAAAGTCCCCAAGACTATAGTTTGTGGCAAGGAGATCATCTCCACTGCCAAATGGCCAGAGGCTACTCTGCCCTTTCCCAGTGACCTGGTCATATCCAGAGCTGGTGGAACTTGCAGGGAAAGTGATGTTTGTGCTACTTTTATCATGGCAACCGGCACCCAGTATGCTCCACTTAGAACTTGTTCCTGTCCCAGAGTAATAAGTAGATTTCTGTTAATAAATGATCTTAATTTTGATATTATCTTTTATATTATACTTTGAGTAAGAGTCACGGCTTTAATGCTTTATGTGCATTAATTGATTGAACCTTCCACTCTCTAAGCACTGATGTTACTTATTTTTAATTTTTTTTATTCACCCAATGACTGGGTCAATAATACATGAAGAGAAATTGTCATTGAAAACCGAAGGTCACATTCTTCTAAACACAAATTTTCTACATAACTTATTCAGATAATTACCCCGGTCTCTATATTTTCCTCTTGTAGATAATGTCAACCATATAGTTAAAGGAAAGCTATCTTAATGCAACTTACAAATTGTTTATGTGATGAAACTTCTAACTTATTCTGGGCTAAGCAAATAAGCCTGTAGGTAAGACTGAGTGCTGTGCATACGGCTTGCTCTGCAGTAGAATATTGGTTGAATGTCGCCTGGGGACATGAGGAAGATAACAGGGGCTCAAGACAGTACAACTAAAATACTTAGTTTTGGAAGGATGTAGTCTTAGATTCTAACTCTCCCATGGCACCTAAGCTCCTTTTCTGATCTATAAAATGGACTCTGAATGTTCATTTATTTGCTGTTAGGTCAAATGGGTGTGACTGAATAGTTGTTTTCAGACAGTAAAGTACTGTAGGAATCACCTGGGCTCTTAAAATGCAGATCCTTAATTAATATGTCTGGAGTGAAGCCTGAGATTCTGCATTTCTTTTCTTTCTTTCTTTTTTACATTTTTTATTGATTTATAATCATTTTACAATGTTGTGTCAAATTCCAGTGTAGAGCACAATTTTTCAGTTATACACGAACATATATATATTCATTGTCACATTTTTTTCTCTGTGAGCTACCATAAGATCTTGTGTATATTTCCCTGTGCTATACAGTATAATCTTGTTTATCTGTTCTACAGTTTTGAAATCCTGTCTGTCCCTTCCCACCCTCCACCCCCTTGAGATTCTGTATTTCTAATAGGCTCCCAGATGGTATCTATGCTGCTGCTGCTGAGGGGTCACACTTGGAGTAGCAAGGGCCTAAACTGGAGAATGCGCTTCTTCACCGGTTTGCTCAGAGGCAAGGATTAAAAAGTTTGATCTACAGGTGGGGAAGTCGGGGGTGCAATCCTCATCTAGCTTTTCACAAAATGAGTGTCTGTTATGCATTAAACCCTGGGGATCCTCATTCAGGAGAGCAGTCACTGCCCTGCCCTTACGGAGTTCCCAACCTGATGAGGGAGCCAGACATTCAGCAAAGAATGACTCAACTTAAAAAGCTCAAGGGGAGGGGAAAAAGCTCACTACACAAAGGCGCCCCCTGCTGGAGCCTAGACCCGGCCTTTGGCCCCTAGGCTCCTGGGCTTGCCGGCCCGAGGCTTGCTGTCCGCTCCGCTGATTGGCTGGCAGGACCGGCTTCCAAGCCGAAGACAGTGAGGCTCGTGCTGCCCGGTAACCGCCAGGCGGAGGCCGCGCCCTAGGGCGCTTTCCGCTCGTCCCGCCTGTAGGCGACGTGAGTGTCTCTGAGGATCTGATGTTATTTTTATTTCACAGATGAAGGAATTTAGGACAAAGGCAAATTTGAAAGCTCATTCAGTCCCATCCCAGCAAGTGGCTGACTCAGGAGTTGAGTCCATGCTGTCCAACTGTAAAGACAAGTCTCTTAGCGGTGTTGCTACATTAACAAGGCAAATAATTTCTACCCTTCAGCTACTCAACATCTGTATTTAATTTTGTGAGTCTCTCTTGACATTTTTTAATGGGTTATCTGCCTATATAATTGTAGCTATGGTGATTTTCTATTATGTCTATACTTTAATTTCATAGGCCAGTACTACCCATGGATGAATATTTAAATAAGACGTAGATACACTGATAACTACATAATCCTACAGGAAAGATTATTGAAGATGAAGATGGATTTATTGAGGCAAGAATGGTTCACTGTAAGATGGAAGCAGAAGACACATTTCCCTCATTCAGCCAGGAACAAAGGTAAGATGATACCAACTGTGGAAATAATTGCAGTATTGTGGCTACTGAGGTACCGAAGGAAACATGAGTAAGAGAGCAAATGTTTTAGTGTAGAGACTAAATTATTACTGATTACAGATCATATAATGACTTCTTTATTAATGGAGGGGACCACTATGAGAAGTTATTAGAAATGACATAATTATTGAAATAGATTTAAAATACATATGTAAAATTACACATATTTCTATATTTCTTCTCATTTTCCTTTTTCGGGGGGGGAGAGGGGGAAGGTAATTAGGTTTATTTATTTAATGGAGGTACTGGGGATTGAACCTGGGAATTTGTGCATGGTAAGCAGGTGCTCTACCAGTGAGCTATAACCTCCTCTCTCCTTTTTCTTTCTTGAGCACATGCATACGTGGTATTGTATTTTCAGTTTCCACGTGTAAATTGCTAGTATATAGAAATGCTTTGAGGGGGGAGGGTATAGCTCAGTAGTACTTTACTCCCAAAAATAGTCTAAGAAAGTAAAAGTCTTTGTTGTACAAAGAGACACAATGTAGGTTGAGACAGAAAAGGCCCCTTAAGGCTGGGTTCCTGAAAGACGAATTTCCCTGAGAGCTAGCACAGCTGGAGATTGCTCAGAATCCCAGTCTATTCATCTGGCTGCCAAATGTACACCATATGTGTACCTTCTGGAGGACAGAGACCAAGCTCGCAAAACACAGAACAAAATGTCTAATAAGATGAGGTTGAACAGTTATATCTCAAAGGCACAGGGAGAGAAACCTAAGTTCCTGCTAGAAGGACTTGTTCCCTTAGGGTCAGAATTCTGAAAAGATGTGTTATCAAGCTGGCTTTCTCTAACTAGTTTTGAAATGTCAAAAAGATCTCCCCGAGTATCTTTCAACTGGGGTGCCTGGTACCTTTATACACCACCAAATGAAATTCAGGATCATCAACCAATAACTGGGAGATCTGAGAACCAGGAGAGACTCACCCCAATTCATATGGACTCACTGAGCAGGTCGATGGGTCCAAGAGGCCTTTGCGGGTACCAAGGCGCCAGATCTTTGCAGAGTTCGAGGGAAGGAGAGATGTCTGCTCTGGGTCGCCGAAACCATTGCCTGAAAGAAAAATGCACAGCATAAGAGCTATTGAGTTCATTTTGATTTGGGGAACTTGCTGAGGACTGTAGCTTGGAAGAGAGCCAAAGAGGTAAGGGTAGAGCCAGAATATGTATGAAACTTTTGCTGGGAAAACAAGTAATGAAGCACAAGAATATTACTGCTAATCCCAAAGAACAGACATTGCAGGTTAATTATTTTAAGTGTTTTTCTATGTATGGGAAGATGTCAGAATCTAGTCATTGAGATTTTTCCTTAGATAGGCATCTTAACTATCTAGGGACCAGTATATCCAAAGTACAGAATACCTCCTGTTTTTCTCCATCCAACCCGATCGCCCCTGAGGGCGCACTGTCAATGAGCTTGACCCTTGTGGAGCCGGAATGGCAGGCAACGTTGTCTTCATTGCAGGTGTTAGTGTGAAATAGCCCATTCCACCCAAAGAGAGTGTTCCCACGCGGACAAATCCAGTTCTTGTTTGCTTAAACTGCTTAAATTCTAGTTGCCTGAAATGTTCCTGGATCCAACCACCACCCCACGTCAACACCCTCCACCTGAGATTCCAGTTCCCAGACCTCTGAATTGCTTCAGCCTCACCAGCAGGACTAGCCTTCAACCTGCTGGCAAAAACAGCTTTTTTTTTTTTTTTCTAATTGAGTCCGGGAAAAATAGATGTTGACTTAAACTGGTTTCAACCTCTTTAGAGGAAAACATCTTAGTCTCCAACATAAGTATCCCAACACTTTAAGCTTTTACTTTAAAACTGTTACAAACAGGAACTTAAACTAAGGAGGAAGCAATGGTGCGTCACAAGACCGTGAAGACTCTCAAGCATGTCTTAACCCAGACAAGGTGCCTTGGGAACCAAAGGGAGGGACTTGCAGGCCCCGCCCCTCCGTCTCACGGTTCCTGCGCTGCGTCGGGCCCCGCGTCCCGCCCCTCGCAGAGGCGCTTCTTCCAGGCCCCGCCCCTTCCGCTCCGCGTACGCGCGCTTCCATACAGATCCAGAAGCCGGGACTGAGGAGCTGAGGTCGCGCTCGGGGTGGTGAGTTGATTGTTTTTTCTAGTTAAACGTACGTGTCGCAGTCCCCTCTTCTCCGTACCCGAGGTTTGGGGGTCCCTGTGGACCTTGAAGTTCCCGCCCCCCCCCGACCATCCCCAGCTAAGTTCAGTCGTGGCCGTGGGAGGCCCAGGGCCGTTTTCCTTTTGGTTTGAAGTCGCTCTGAGGCTGGTCCCTTCTTCGGCTTTTCTGCTTTCGGGCCACGTAGTCGCCGCTTTTCTTGCCGTGTTCCTGCTTGAAACCTTTTACTGACCTCAGCACCCCCAACATGTAAAGCCCTCCTCCCCAGGTGGATTCGTCCCTCCCAGCCTCGCCGTCTCGGCCCGTGGAGGACAGCGCCGGCCGCCCCGCTCCCGTGAGGCCGCGTCCTCTCCCGGGTCCTGGGATTGTGGGGAGCCCGGCCCTCTCCGGAGACCCCCTCCCTCCCAGCCCCTCTGTCCTCCGGTCCCCCTCAGGCTGGTCCTTCTGCTCCGCGGGTCTCCCCTTGGTCGTCAGCCCTTCCCCTTGTTACTCCCCCTTGAACTCTTCAATCAATAGAAATTGGTAACAGGCCAGAGGAGTAATTCAGGCAAGGCTTTATTGGGACTCCGGCTGCAGCAGGTGGGAACGAAAACAAGTAATAGGTTCCTTTGCCCGCTGTGTGTGGGGGTGGAGGGGAGGGGTGGCTGTGCGGAAAAATCAGCCTGTGCACCTTGGAGGCAGAATTGTGGGAGCAAAGAAGAAAGAGAGCCGCCTTATTGCTTTGCTGGACAAAGGGTGTCAGCAGGCTAATGCCTCGGAAACTTAATCCATCCTGGGTTGGGGCTTGGTGATTAGGCAAAGGGGTTGGAGCATATCAGTGGTAATGAGCAATAGAATCTTTTACAAAAGTTTGTTTTGTGTCATGATAACTTCTTGTTGTCTGTCAAGTAGGTCATTGTCAGCGGCCTTGGGGGTCTGATCCCGCCGGTGTCACGGGGTTGGGGGTGTGGAGGGGTGGTTGGAGGATCTGGCGGTTCCTTCAGTGTTATAGTTCCATGACCTTCTTTCTGGAAAGCAGCTTCTGGGATTTGGATACAAGTAATTTAGGTAGGGCATACATCATAGGGTCGGAGCTGCCAAGCATGTAATCATTCAACCAAGTTAAACAGTAGTAGCAAGGAGTAACACAGGTTAGTCAGAAAGAGCTCAGAGAAAACAAATTAATCAATCGCAGTAAACTCTGTAATCTTAGTATCAGGGAAGCCATTTTGTGACTCCTTCAAACCCCCACTGTTAGTTCGTTCCTTCCATGTCTATGGAAATAAGGAAGTGGGCATCGTTTTTGCCTGCTTTCTGCTGATCTGGCCCAAAAGCCAGTTGGCAACCCTGGCATCCATCTGTGATGCATAGGCGCCTGCATCTCCAGTGTTCTGAATTTGATATTTTATTCTATTTTGTTTTATTTGTATTTTTTAAATTGAAGTATAGTCAGTTTACAGTGTTGTGTCAATTTCTGGTGTATGAAATTTTATATTATTTAAAAGTAAGTATAATTTTAGATCAGGTATAAAAGTACAGTATATAATGTAGTTCATGGTACAAATTTTGTCTCATGAGGCAAGTAATACATCCAAGGCCGCTTAGTTTTGCCTTGGATGTCTGAACTACAGTTATTTTATTTTGACCACCTGTCACGGTCCAGGAAAATATTCTCTCTTGTCGCTTCTTCCTGTATCTAGAGTTACACTGTTATAATTAATTACAAATTGTCTGTAGAACTATAAAACAATTTTATAAAACAGGCAATACGCAAGTACTATAGCTAGAAATATTAGTAAGGTCATAAGTGAGAATTCAAGTTACGGTCTTTTATTAGGTGCAGCCCAGTTTACCTCTAGGTTGTCTAATTTAGTCTGTCTTACGCCAGTCCTCATCTTTACTGGGAAATTGTGTATTGGCACTGTCCGTAAGGAACCAGCCCCGTTTCCTAGTGTTATTAGGCTGGTTATCCTTAGTGTGACTTAATTTTTCCCAACATAAGGGCGCCTTTAAACTTAAATGATCACAGCCTGGTGTTAACCATTTAAGTCCATCCCATAGCTGTGGGAGGTTGTATTCTTGGCTGCAGTTCTGCGTATTACTCTGATTGAACTTGAGTAACTTTAGAAGAAAATTCACATTTACGGCCAGGGTTAGAGCACATAGTAACTGGCCAGGTCAGGGAATCGCACCTGGTGATATCAGTAGTGGCCTGAACAGAATTACATAACTTCTTTCTTCTAGAATAAGTTCCCTAAGGGTCAACTAATGAGACCCTTTGAGTAGAGAAGTACATCAGGGTAACCCAGAAGTACTGCATATAGGTAACTGGCCATAAGCCTAACAACTGGGTTAACTTTACCCTACAAAAGATCGTGAGATACATTTCGTTTTTAAGCAAAGGTGTGGGCAATGATCAAAGTAACTGGTGTGCAGTCCTGGTCCGGTGTCTTGGGTCAGCTGTCTACCCCAGATGTTGTCTTCCCCTCCTGGTCTGGTAGCTTTTCCTCCATTTGGACGTTGTTTTAAGGTGCAGCAGTCCTCTCTGTAGACCAGTCCAGTGCAGGAGCCCTTTCTGTGGGGAAATTAACCCAAGAGTCAGTTTCCTTCTGTTTCACTGTGCATGAGCTAGTTAAGAGTATCTGTTAAAGGCCATTCCATTTAGATGGGAGAGTTCTTAAATTACGTAATTTCTGGTATGCATAATCTCCTGGTTGTAGGTCCTGAGGCATCTAATCTTTATCCACAGATAGAGTACTGAGCTTCAGAAATAAACCTAGAGTGTCTCATTTTTAATAATTAAATTATACATCAGTACAACAAAACAGCAGGGAACTATCTGGGAAGTGCATTTTAGGCCGTAAATACAGACATCCGTTAATAAAACTAGAATTTAATATCCACTGAAACATAATCTTTTTCTCTCTATACTTACCCTCATTTTTATCAGGTATCGTCAAATTAAGATTAATTTGTCGGCAAATGATGTCAGATTATTTGATCGCATAGGCTCTTGTGAATTGGCTGTATTGGAATTTCTTAGCAGGAGTCTCAGACTGAATTCCCAAAAGGCCTCTCAAGGCCAGGAAAGCCACATCAGGCACCTGTCACAGATTTTGCCTTTTAGATTTAGGTGAATTCTTCCTTTTTTGAGGTCCCCCAAATACCTTGAGATTCCTATACTTGGTAGGGGGTGGTCTTTCTAACTTATCTAATAAAGCTGCTGGGAACCTAAGAGTTTCCAGTCTCTGCAGGGGTCAGATAGAAAAAGATAAATGCTTCACTTCTGCTTACAAATGTATAGTTTACCAAATTGCTGTAAGTTATAATTAGCTCGAGAAGGGTTTCTTTACATCTGAAAAACAGATTAAAAGCCAGTAATATTTCAGAGAGATAGAACCAAAAATTATAACCATATTCATCAGTTTACTCAGCCCCATGTAACTAATCCTTTTTTGTTTACAGTTTTATGAAATCAGAGTTTTCATCAGACTTTTAAAATTTCTTATCCAATTCAGTGCTATAATCTGAAATTTTTCAGAAACCAGTACTTGTCAAAAAGTCCTTTCTATAGATCTCCCTGAAGAGAAAGCATTTTGCAAAAGCATAAGAATAAAACAGTAACTGTCTATACATGACAAAAGGCTTAAAAACATGGTTAAGCACCTGGTTACACTGTAATCAGTAAAGAAACCTGGTTACAACAACCGGAATTATGACTGGTAACACTTCAGACATACCAGATTTTTACAGATTCCATATAATTTCTAGAATATCTATATTAACACTTTCCCATACTGTTTAGCCTAAGAAGATTTATTATTCATTTGACAATACTTCCCATATAATTTAACAGACCAAATGAACTTCATTAGTTTAAAATCTCTCCTTGGGATGTTTCAGGGGCCCTGTGTAGCATCCCAAGATTAGCTGGAAGTGAAAAGAACTCATTAAAATTTGAATTTGGAATCTTGTTACCAAAAGCAGATTAACCTTTTAAGAAAACTTCGTCCTCTTAACAGAGAGAGAGAAAACCAAATCTAGTCTTGTACCAGCTTATTCTAAGATTTATTTATTCAATTATGTTTATTTTAAACTTAGCCAATCCCAACCATGCACAAAACTATATTCTTGGGGTTCTGCTTTCACAAACCTTCCATCACTTTCTGCATCCATGTTAGTTTATCCCTCTTTTTTTTTATCCATCCAGAAACAACTAGCTCTAGTCAAACCTGTTTCTTTTTCCTTAACAAAATGCAATTTCATTTCTCACACCTTCTATACTGAAAACACACATCCTAGTTTCTTACTGTATGCCTGGAATGTTTAATTTTTTCCCCCTGCAGTAACTATAAATATTAAAATAGAATCCCCAACTTTTTTTTAAATTGAAGTACAGTCAATTATAATGTGTCACTATCTCATGTACAGCACAATGTCCCAGTCATGCATATACATGCATATATTCATTTTCATATTTTTTCATTAAAGGTTATAGGATAATGAACACAGTTCCTGTGCTTTACAGAAGAAACTTTTTAAAATTTATTTTTATTTATAGTTGCTAACATTGGTAAATCTCAAACTCCCAAATTTATCCCTTCCCACCCCCTTTCCCCAGTAACCATAAGATTATTTACTAAGTCTGTGATTCTGTTTCTGTTTTGTAGATGAGATCATAGTGTCTTTTTTTTTTTTTTTTTTTTTTTTTAAATTCCACATGTAAGTGACATCACATGGTCTTTTTCTTTCTCTTTCTGGCTTACTTCACTTAGAATGATCTCTAGGTCCATCCATGTTGCTGCAAATGGCATTTTTTTATTTGTTTTTATGGCTGAGTAGTAGTCCATTGTATAAATACACCACAACTTCTTTAGTCATCTGTTGATGAACATTTAGGTTGCTTCCATGTCTTGGCTATTGTATATAGAGCAGTTATGAACACTGGGGTGCATGTATCTTTTTGAATTAAAGTTCCCTCTGGACATATGCCCAGGAGTAGGATTGCTGGGTCATAGGGCAAGTCTATTTTTAGTTTTTTGAGGAATCTCCATACTGTTTTCCATAATGGCTGCACCAAACTACATTCCCACCAGCAGTGTAGGGTTCCCTTGTCTCCACACCCTCTCCAGCATTTATTCTTTGTGGATTTTTGAATGATGGCCATTCTGACTAGGGTGAGGTGATACCTCATTGTAGTTCTGGTTTGCATTTCTCTGATTATTAGTGATACTGAGCATTTTTTTCATGTGCCTATTGGCCATTTGTATGTCTTCTTTGGAGATACTGTTTTATGAGCTGTTTATATATTGTGGAAATAAGCCTCTGTCAGTCGCCTCATTTGCAAATTTTTCTCCCATTCTGTAGGTTATTGTTTTGTTTTGCTTGTAGTTTCCTTTGCTGTGCAAAAGCTTGTAAGTTTAATTAGGTCTCATTTGTTTATTTTTGCTCTTATTTCTATTGCCTGTGTAGACTGCCGTAGGAGAACTTTGCTAAGATTTATGTCAGAGAATGTTTTGCCTATGTTTTCTTCTAGAAGATTTAATGTCTTATCTTATGTTTAAGTCTTTAAGCCATTTTGAGTTTACTTTTGTGTATGGAGTGAAGAAGTGTTCTAACTTCATTGATTTACATGCTGCCGTCCAGTTTTCCCAACACCACTTGAAGAGACTGTCTTTTCTCCATTGTATATTCTTGCCCCCTTTGTTGAAGGTTTATTGACCATAGGTCTGTGGATTTATTTCTGGGTGCTCTGTTCTGTTCCATTGATCCATATGTCTGTTTTTATGCCAATACCATGCTGTTTTGGTTACTGTAGCTCCGTAGTATTGTCTGAAGTCTGGGAGGGGGATTCCGCCAGCATGGTTTTTTTTCTTCAATATTGCTTTGGCAATTCTGGGTCTTTTGTAATTCCATATAAATTTTAGGATTGTTGTTGTAGTTCTGTAAAAAAAAAAAAAAAAGTCCTGGATAATCTGATAAGGATCACATTAAATCTGGAGATTGCCTTGGGCAGTATGGCCATTTTAACAATATTTAGAATCCTCAACTCTCGAAAAAGCCACAATTTCTAGTAAGAACTAAGAAGTATGTAATTATGAATTGTCTTTTACATTAGCATTTCGTAGATTGGCAAACATAAATACCAACAGTTTCTAAAAACCATGTGCTTTCTTATTCTTATTAATAGTCCTGAATAGCTTTGGTTTCTCTGTAAAAGGAAACTAATGTTTATTAATTAATGTTTTAGTATTTTATCTCATTTGCATTTGATTTACTTGAAAGAATTTTTATTATATCAAGCAATTTTTTGCTGACAAATTTGTAACAGATATAACAAAATCTTATTGACTTATTAAATCTGTGTGTAACAGAAGTATTATACACTATGCATAACATTAATGACTCTAAAGACATACTTATGTTACTCAAATCAGTGAATTTTAACTTTAATATTAGTTATCAATCTGATACTGAGTATTTCCCAGTTCCTGTGAACCTGAAATATATTTTGTTTAGCTTTTGAGAAAAAGTCAGCTAAATAGTAGCTTTTTAGAAATCCTTAGTTTGTTAAGCACTTACTTGTAAGGCAGTTAAATAGAACTCTTTTATAAATTGAACACTTTTAGAGGTAGAGACATCTTGTATCTGTGCCCAGAAAGGGATCTCATAGTTTTCCTGCTTAAGTTTTCAACGGCCATTTACCACTTTTTTTTCCTTTGGTTTGAGGTTCTAAGAATTAACCCCAAGGCTGAAGCCTCGGGCACAGCAGGCTGTGTGTGTATTTCAAGGATGTGATAAGAGTTGATTGCAGTCTGGTGTCAAAGTGTGTCAGCCAAGACCCCGCTCTTGGTCATCCCCGGCGTCCTGAGAGGCAGCAGTTACTGGGGTCCTGAGGCTGCCAGGCGCCTCGGGCCCCTTATTCGCGGTCATTTTTTCACCTCCTTCCAGATCATACATTAACCAAGTTGTGTTACAATAAAACACTGTTTTCTTTTCAGTCAGTGAAGAATAGCTGTGGTTTGACCAGTCCTTTAGAATCTTTCCCAAGGGACTGTCAGGTGGCAGTGACGTGGCGCCGCCCACTTTATCTAACTGCGCTCGTCCTCCCAGAGACATAGAATTCCAGCCTCACCCAGACACAGGATTCCAACCCTGACCAGCAAATGGAAGCCTCACATTCCAAGTGCAAAGGCAGACTCAGATACAACTCAGATCTGGCACAAACCCAAATTAAACCCAAATCGGCTTCCTAGTCCACTAAGCCCATGAGCTGCTTTCCAGTTGGCACCTTCCAAATGGGGGCTTTGAGAGAGAGCGCCCATCAAATGGGGGCCCCAGCCTCCCAGAGGGAGGCCCTGAGGGGTCAAGGGGCCTCAGTGGGCACCGGGAACTTACCCAGAGTCTAGTCGGGGAGTCTCCGAAGGGCGCTCAGCAGTCAGAGGTCCCGGCCAGGCCTGAGAGAAGGAGGAAGAAGTCCCCTGAGCCAAGGGGCCCGGCAGCTGCTGGGGCTGCATCTGCCCCTGTCCCAGAGCGTCAGCTGCCCGGGCGGCAGGCCCAGAGGGCTCAGGCAGAGATCCCCTCCTTTGAAAAGTGGGGGACCTCGAGTCCCTTCCTGGTCATGAAATCTGTTGCTCGAAAAATCAGCCTTTGCATCCCCAAAAGCGAATTCAAACTCAGGCAGTTGCGAGCAGAGAAGAGAGCCGTCTTACTGCTTTGCCAGGCAAAGGGAGTCACAGCGGGCTAACGGCGTGGAAACTGAATCCCTCCTGGCTTGGGGCTTGGTGATAATATAGGCAAACAGGATGGAGCACAGTCAGTGATAACAAACAATAGAAGTGAAGTTTCTGGTGGCCCTTCAAGCCGGGCGCTGCCGTGGTGTTACCTACCAGGTCTGATCTCTCCAGCGTCGTGGGGTGGGGGCTGGGCTTTGGAGGATCTGGCGGTTCCTTCAGTGTTATTGTTCCGTGACCTTTCTGGAGAGTAGCTCCTGGGTTTTGGATGCAGGTAATTTAGGGTAGGGCATGAATCACAGGGTCGGGGTTGCTAAGCGTGTAGTCACTCAACCAAGTTAAACAGTAGTAGCGAGGAGTAGCACAGGCTAGGAGAGAAAACTGGGAAAAGACTGGGAGAAAACAAGTCAATCACAGTAAACTCTACAGAGCTGTCTTAGCAGCAGGGAAGCCGTTTTGTGACTCCTTCAGTGATGGCGAGCTGGTCCCTTAAATGGGGTGAGGGTGGGAGCAGGTCCAGGGTTCGGCCTGGAATGGTGGCTTAGGCGGTCTGCCCACCCCCACCCCCCAGTGGTGGAGCTGTGTGCAGGGACCATGCACAGTGCCCTGCTGTTGTTTGCTCCCAGCACCTCAGGAGTGGCAGTTGGGTTTTGGTCTTTTTGTATCCTGTTGTTCAGGGTTGCTCCAGCTGCCCACACACACTCTTTTATTTTTAGTCCCATTAGTTTCTTTGTATTCTGTTGCTCCAGGAGCCATTTGTCCAGGTGCACACAAAAAAGGGTTCCAGGTCCCAAGTCCCAGTCTGTCTCACCCTCACCTGAGTAGAGGAGGTGACCTGGGCCAGCTGTGTGACACCGTGTTCTTCCATCCCAAATTCCACCCTGCTGGAAAATGTGCAATCAGTGAAAAAAATTAATAGTCAATCTAAGAAATGAAAAATTTATTCCTGCCAACCTGAGGATTATAGCCCAGGAGACAGCCTCTCAGCTCTGAGAACTGTTCTGAAGAGGCAGGGGTGGGGGCCATTGTATAAATGGTTTTGGCAAAGGGGTGCGTACAATCAAGCACACATGTTGGTAGAAGATAACAACTGTTCTCAAGGAACAGATGTCTCAGTGAACGGCATAGTGCTTTTCTAAGTGTGGGAAGATGCAAGAATCCAGGTTCATACAAATTTCTCCTGTGAATATTTGTCTGAAGGGCCTGTCCTGCCGGTTTTCCCGGAGCAGAGAGCGCCTCATCCTGATATTCACCCTGAATTCCTTCCAGGCTGTGTGCTGTAGGTCAGGGGCTGCAGTGGCTAACGACCTGATTCTTGTAGAACTGGGTGATGGGCAACGTTCTTTATTTTACCATCCCTTCCTTCCCTTTTGGTCTTAATTTCAGCTGAGGTTTGGGAGGCATTTTGTGGCCAATTTGCCCCACAGCGCTAGGAATGCTCGTTCCCAGGCCCGGCGAGGAGGATTTCGTGGCTAGGCCGTCAGCCTGCTGTGGCTGGACTAGGCCCTGCCGCCTGGAGCCGAAAGCCTCGGACCATCTGTCTGACCAGCCTGTTATGGGCCAGGAACTGGTCCCCTCTTGTTGCTTCTTTCCGTATTTACAGTTACACTGTTACAGTCATAGATCTCATAGATAGGACTGTGTATTTGGTCAGTTGTTTCAAGTTGCCAGATCACCACCAATTTTATCTGAGGCTCAGACACACATTCGGTAGTGCAAGAAACAATAACTCATAGAACAGGCAGAATACAAGTGGGACAGCTAGTGACAGTAACAAGGCCCCAGTGAGTACTTAACTGAGAGCTTCCATTAGGCGTGGCCCAGGGTCTCCCGGGTCGGCTGGAGAGTCTGTTCTGCTGCATCAGCTGTTATCCTTAAGGGAGATACCTTGTCACTGTGCAGAGTTCACCAAGCACATGGGCGAGTGGTGGGTCATTGCTGGAGATGCCCCAGGACGCTCGCTCGGGAGCCCCTAGACAGAGCCCCAAGGGAGGGTCTGTGGTGTCTCACAGGAAGGAATTCAAGAGTGAGCCAAAGTAAAGTGAACACAAGTTTATTTAGAGAGATACACGTTCCAGAACGCACACCTTCTCAAAAAGTGAGAGTGGCCCCGGGGTGTGGAAGCGGTTAGTTTTTATGGGCTGGGTGATTTCTTAGCAAACAAGTGGGAGGACGATTCTGTTTTTAAGAAGGGGTAGGGGTTTCCAGGAATTGGGCCACCGCCCACTGTTTGTCCATCTGTGGTCACCTTGGAACTGTCGTGGTGCTGGTGGGTGTCATTAACATGCTGGTGTATTACCACTCAGTGTGTAACCGAGCTCAGGGTCTCCTGGAAGTCAAACCTTCTGCCATCTTGGGATCTATCCATTTTCTTGTCAAATCCTGCTTTTCTAAATGGCTTTGTCCCCCTCCTCATTCTTTTAACATTTGTGCCCTGCCCACCTCCTGTCTCATGCTGACCCCTTAGAGGACTGAGAATGTTATCTTTTAAAGTTACATGGCTGGTGCCAAAGGAAGAGAAATTGATCTTTATGGTTGAGCAGGAATTTCCGCCACTGGGGACGTCTGGTTAACGCCTAATGCAGCTGCACAGTGCACTGCAGAGGGGAGGGAGGAAGCCAAGTGGGCAGAGGAAGTTTTATCTTTAAACTTTCCCTGTCTTGCCTTAGACTGTGAATTTTTATTTCATCAGTGCTCTCTCAGGAGGCAAGCAGCTTACTCCATCTCGCCTCCTCTGAGTGTGGGCAGGGGGATCAGGAGAAACACAGTGACTTAGAAAACCAAGGGGGAAAGAGTGGGTGAGATCAGATGGCACTGTAGAGGTCGGGTGTCTTGCAAAGAGAGGGTAAGAATGAAAGGGAAACAGCAGTGGAAGTAGCAAATGGGTAAAACAGAGGCATGTCCAGAAAACCGGGATCTGCGGGGAGAAGAAGGTACAGAGATAAAGGGAGGATGGGAGAGGAGCCCTTGGTGACAGTAGGGCCAGCAGTGGGGAGGCACGTCACACGGAGAGTGCGTGGAGGGGTCAAGAGTGGAAGCCCTGGTCCTCAGAGTAGCTGGATGCTGGAGGGGAGGGGGAGACCAGGGGAGCAGAGGGAGCAGCACACAGAAGGAGCAGAGTTGGAAGAAAAGGCAGGAAGCGTGGAGATTTGGGACATTGAGAAAAGTAGGGGAGAAAGAATAGTAGGAGGGGAACAGGCTGCAGAGTGGGGCAGGAGAGGAGTGCAGGGAGAGACGGAGGAGAGGGAGAAGCGGCAGGAGAGTGGAGGGGAGCCAGACAAAGAAACAGGGAGATAGAAAAAGCCTTTAAGTGAGAGGGAAGCACCTCGTAGCACAGGAGTGGGGTGACACCTGGATCCAGATGAGTGCTGAGTTGTTTGTGGATAATCAAGTTGTGATGTATTAATTTGTGGTTTTGGAATCTAATAAATTTAAACTTTCTAAAATTGATTATACAGATGAGCATGAGACCTGAAAAACTCCGGTCTCTGACTTGTGCATTTTGTAATTATTTGTATCAGAAGGTAGCTCCCATTTGCAACCCCTGTTCAGCCAAGGGCAGTACCTTGAATCAAACGGTAGTGAGTCACCCCCTTCCCCTGACATTGATGTGAGGCGAAGGTCAAGGGAAGGACATCTGAGGCAGGAAGTGACCGACTCTGCCACATGAGGCCTTTGTAAAGGAACATTAAAAGTGCTTTTTTCCCCCCCTGGTAATAGTTTTGCTTTTTTCTTGTTTGTTTACTTCTTTTTGTAGCTTGAGATCTTAGTTAATTCAGTTTCTCTCCTATAAAGTTATTAACTTCTGAAATGAGCTTTGGTGGCTTCCTGTAATCAGTTCATGTCATTCTTACGTAAATATGCTCTGTTCTGTAGAATATTTTAAGCCTGACACCAGTTTTTTTTTAATTGAAAGAAACTACCATCTTTCATAGTTTCTGGTTTAGATCAGGGCCTGTGTGCTTTCTCCTCTTTATCTTACATACTGGAAAAGTTCTTTGGTAGGCAGTGAACACTTCCACACTGTGCTTATGGGTACGTGGTAAGGCCAGTGCCCTTTTAGCAGTCAAAACCTAGTTTAACCAGTTAGTCTGATACTCAGTTTTCTTCCCTTTTATGTAACCTGAAACAGTGAGCTGTGAGGGACTACGAAATGTTCCCCTCAAGTTCTTGTCTGTTCTCTGCAAATGAGAGCCCATCTATTCATGAAGAAGTTTCTCAGAGATTGTTTCTAAGCTAACTCCCTTTCAGTGTTACCCACGGGAGCCTAGTCAGTTTACAGTGTTGTGTCAGTTTCTGGTGTACAGCACAGTGCTTCGGTCACATAGGTACATATATTCGTTTTCATATTTTTTCACCATAAGTTGCTACAAGATACTGAATATAGTTCCCTGTGCAATACAGTATGAATTTGTTGTTTATGTTTTATATATATATATTAGTATCTGTAAATCTTGAACTCCCAATGTATCCCTTCCCACCCTGGTAACCATGTTTGTTTTCTGTAAGTGTATGAAGGAGATTTAGCATGAAAACCGTGGGTGTGCCTGCACGCGGGACATCTCACAAAAGTGGCCGGACTTGTCTGCAAACAGAATTTCCTGCCAAGTGACCCTGCCTGATCCTGGGAGAAACATTGCTTGCAAACAAGGATGTTTACTAGTTCCTCAAAAGGAACAGGCCTGGGAACAGGAGGGTCTGAATGTAAGATAAGGAAATGAATAAGAAAAATGTCTTAGATGTAGTGCGCTTGCGTCAATTCAAAAAATGCTTACTCACTGCGCTCGGCAAGGGTTGCTCTTTTGTGTAAAGGATATAAAAATAAACGAACCCGGATCTTGGGAGACATTTTGCACCACAACTACTCCATGTTTCATTTCGTTGGCAACAGTGTATGTCTGTTTTGTAAATAAAATAGAATGACAATCTCCAGGTCCATCCATGCTGCTGCAAATGGCATCGTTTTATTCTTTTTTATGGCTGAGCAGTATTCTGTTGTATAAATATACCATAGCTTCTTTATCCAGTCATCTGCTGATGGACATTTAGGCTGTTTCCATGTCTAGGCTATTGTAAATAGTGCTGCTATGAAATGAACCTTGTGGTACATGTATCTTTTTGAATTAAAGTTCCCTCTGGATACATGCCCAGGAGCAGGGTTGCTGGGTCATATGGTTTATTTGTAGCTTTTTGAGGAATCGCCATACTGTTCTCCAGTGGCTGCACCAGACTGCATTTCCATGAACAGTGTAGGAGGCTCCCTTTTCTCCAAAGCCTCCCCATGTTTCCTGTGAACTTGCAGAGGATGTTTCTTCTCCCCAGCGTGTCGCTCTGTCCTTCAACCCGTGAACTGTATTCTCCCACCCTCCCGTGGCGCCGCAGCTCCACCAGAGACAGGCAGAGGCAAAGGCTTTACCACGATCTACAATCCTCTGCCCTCCGGCGCCTGTCAGTTTTGTTGCTTGGCTGAAAGAGCGATGGCGGCTGGTTCAAAGGGGTTTCTCTCTCGTTCCTCGTTCAGGACTTGACTCCATCGGACACTTCATTCTTAGCCCTAACAGCCCACAGCTGACACCTCCATCATCCTAACCTCTGGGCCTCTCCCGGTTCCCTCCCCATTTTCTGGACTTTGGTCTAATCCAAAGATGGGAAAAACACCCAAAAATGGGTCTCTTCCTGCAAGGCGCAGGGGTCTGGCTCTGCTGCAGGCCCCCTTGTAGGCAGGTCTGTGGCCCACGGAATCCTGGGAGTGGTAGTGGCGGCTGGTGTGTGGACCTGGGTCCCAGGGTCTCACACTAGGGTGCCAGCACTCCGGGCATCCCAGGGTGGGTGGCAGGGCTGGGCCACAGGGCACCCAGGGCCTCTTACCGCAGGGCCCTGGGGGTCATGAAGCTGGTGCTGCGCCCCGGGGCTAGTCCTGGCCCCTGTGAGCCCTGGGACCCAAGGCCCGCGGCTGCAGAGCCTTGAGGGTTCTAGAGGTCCTGTCACTCACTGCTGTGCAGGGGCCGGGAGTCCTGGGGTAACAGGACTGGTGGTGAGCAGGCTGGTGGGCGGGGCTGCACTGGTAGCCAGATGAAGGGTTCTTACGTGGTGCTTACCAGCTCCGGTGTCCAGTGTCCCCATGGTGGGAGCCAGCATCCACGTCCCCAAGGTGAGTGCCATTCACCTCCTGCCTCTCCGGGAGGGTCTGCCCAGGCTCCTTTCCAGTCACTGCTTCTGCCCTGGGTCTGTTAATCCCTGCCCACCACCCCTTTCCCCTTGGTAACCATGGTTTGTTTTCCTCAGTGATTTTTTTTTTTTCTGTCTTTGTTAGTGGAGATACTGGGGATTGAACCTAGGACCTTGTGCATGGAAAGCACACTCCCCCATCCCACCTTAGTAATTTTAATGCAGACTTGTTTTGTGTCCACACAGCAACCAGGGGTGTATGGACAGGCAGCACCTTTCTTGAGAATCTTCCAGGACCTCAAAATTGGCCCCAGGAGCTCCCAGATGATGGGGCCTAAAATAGAAGCTCCCACGTGCCTCTAACAACCCTCACTTGATCCTAAACTTGTGGGTAAGGACCACCTTTCCTCTTGGTGTGCCTGGTACACAAACATCACAAGATGACTGGGTGTCCACGTCACCCTGGTTCTCAGCCTCTAGTGGCCCAGACCCCCCACCCCAATAATTTCTGAACAGTCAGCCCTTTGTTCTTTGGGCCGCAGTCCCATTCTGCGCAGGCAGGGCCTCCTCCGT
Source organism: Camelus ferus (assembly GCF_009834535.1). NCBI lineage: Eukaryota > Metazoa > Chordata > Mammalia > Artiodactyla > Camelidae > Camelus > Camelus ferus. Next base: position 11,041,501 of record NC_045704.1, on the reverse strand, counting down.
GTGCTGCAGGTTACACGGCTCCCTGAAGTGCTATGGGAGCTGTTCGTTCTGTATTTACTTAAAGAACATATTGTTATTTATTCATTTTTACGAAGTTTTAATTTTTTATTGAAACAGCTGATTTGCAATGCTAACAATGCTGAGTCTTAAGGAAGGCTCTCCAGTGTAACGTTGCCTAAGGGGGCTGCTTTTATCCTGTGCAGGGTAACCGGCAAGGCCTTCTCCCAAACTGGGTTGGTTTCCTGGCCTATTTTGGTGGTTCTCTTTTTTAAGGAATGACTCATCTTTTCAGTCTTTGCTGCGGACTGAGGTCTCCACGGAGCACGGTAACTCCCCTTGTAGCCCCAGAGTTACCCTGGCTATGAAAGCTCCTTTGTTGGCACTTTGATTTGAAAGAGGCAACCCACAAAGACACATGATTTCTCCTAGTAAGGCCCCCGTTACCTCAGAAGCCCTTTTCTGCCCTGCATGGAAAAGCTTCACCCAGCCTACCCTGTTGAAGGCGTTCAGACCCCAGCAATGTCTACAGTTCCCCACGGCCCTTGGCACAACAGTAAGTCTGTCTGCCGGTAGGTCCTGGTTCCGCCTCTCGGGTTTGCATCCCTTTTATGATTGGAGGTGGCCAGGCTTGAGGACTGTTTCTGGCACAGATCAGGCAATTCTGTATGACCTTTGAGACAGACCTTGGCATTTGTGGACCAGTAGTACATTTTTGTAGCTAATGCTAGCTTGCATCCCTCCCCTAACGGGCTCCTTGATCATTCTGTCCCTTTAATGCTCAGCTGTAAGCACCAGCTGGTCTCCACCGTGAAGCCAGCCTTCTTTGGGTGGTGGTACTGATCAGCGTCTGCGCTCTGAACACGGAGGCCTACGTGGGGGCAGGTCAGCGCCTGGGGTGAGGGCTAGGGCCTTAGGGTCTGGATGTCTCGCTCTGACCAGTGGAATGATTTCCCGCAGCTGCTTCCTTCTGTGTGTTAACGTTCCTTCCTGCTATTAGCAGACCTCTCTCCACGTGGTCCCATGTGCTTGTATTTCAGAGAAGGCATCCTTAGAATCTCTACAAATGGTTACCTTTTTCTTAGCTCCAAGGTGCAGGGCTCCTGTGAGCGCTACCCTCTGGGCGGACGTACCTGGAGGCAGGCCTCCTGCTCCAAGTCCTGGTGCGTTGCTGTCGCACACCCCGCCTTTCGGCGTCCCTGGTCCATGAAGCTGCTCCTGTCCGTAAGCATTTGCACATCTTGTCAGGTCCCCTAGAATAGACTTTGTCAGTCATTTGTATATAGCCATGGACAGGTTCACTTGTGGGAGTGACTGGGTTTAGAGTGGTTATCACCTTTTACTTTTACACTCAGGTTGTTAAGTAGCGTGGCCTGGTGCGTGCCCTGCCGTTCCAGGAAGGGTGGCACACGGACGTGCGCAGTGGTAGGCTGGCCTAGGGCCAGCCGTCCTTCAGTTACGAGGTCTGTTTGGAAAAGCAGCCTGCTGGCTACTGCACCTAAGCTTAGAGCCAGCCCTCCGGGACGCCGGCCCTGTGCTTCATGCACAAGGTCACGTGGCTTCATAACACCTGACGGACCAAGTGAGAGGCTGCTCAGGTTTCTCCTTGATGATGGTGTGGAACCCAGGAGGGCAGCCCAGAGCCCCTCTTCAGGGCTTGTTGTCATTTCCTTTGAGAGCCTCACACAGGGCTCTGGCTCTGAGTCCAAAGTTAGGGATCCAAATGCAACAAAACCTAGCATTTTCTAAAAATCCCCACACCTGACTTTGGGGGGGTCGGTGCAGCATCCTAACGCTTGCTTTCATTTAATGGCGGTACTGGGATCAGCCCCACAGGCTAGGCGCCCGCTCTACCGCTGAGCTCTGCCCTTCCTCGCTGGTGATGCCTCTTTTAGATCCAGCAGTAAGTTTGCCCCTTTGATAACTCAAGTCCCAGATACCGTACAGTTGGTTAAGAAATTATCCCCGGTCTGCCAGAAAACTTCAGGTGAGGCTGTATTTTGGTCTGAAGCTTCCTCAGTTTTACCGGCAATCACAATACCACCTACCTGCTGGAGCAAGACGTTCAATGGAAGGGCTGTTAGGTCCCTGGCTGAGACGTCCCCAAAGTTAGTGGGGGCATTTGCACATCCTTGCGGCAGGACCATCCAGCAGGACTGTTACGTTAGTTTCTGCCTCACCTCATTTGTAGGCAAACAGTCCCGGGGACGAGGCCTCATCAGGGAGCAGCAGTAAAAAGGCATCTTTTCAGTCCAGACCTGTTAGTAAAGTAAGAATGTGGGCTCATATCTCCTCACATCTGGTACAAAAGGCTACTCTCGGACCTGGGTGTTTGTACAGCAGGACAGGTGTGGCATCCTGGGACTGACAAGGTCAAAGTAACTGACCTAGAAGAACGGTGGCTTGAAACCTTGTCTCCCTTCCCTCCTCCATGCTGTCAGTCTGCAGCCCTGGCACCTGGACTGCCCTTCTGTGTCCTGTCAGCCCGGACCCCTGCTTTTACCTTTTGTAGAGTTTCCTCAGGGACTTGTGGTTCAGGCTTGTCTCCCAGTGCTAACAGCACAGCTTGGAGGGCTCAGGTCTGATCCAGGAGTTACTGCCATGTCTACTTTTTCTGGTGAGAAAGTCAGCTGGGTATTTAATTTTGTTAGTAGAGCTTATCCTAACAGCGGAGAGAACATTCATGCATATACACAAGCCCAGAAAGCTGTGCTTCAAGTATGTCCTTCCTGTGTGACATTGGAGAAAAGCTGGCGACATGCCCAGACACAGCAGTAGCGATGTGTCTGGCATTGGTACAAGATAAGCAGCTCGAGTGTCAGAGCTAAGTTTCTTCCCCTGCGCTTGTCCTGGGGTCCCTTGTGGGGGAAATGTGGGTGCAGCTCTCGGACTTTAAAGGAGTCCGGGTTCCTGGCAGCAAGTTGCAGCATCTGGCGGGAAGCCTGGAGGCAAGTTCCTTTCCTTTTCTCCCAAGGAAGGATGCCACCAGGTGAGGGTGGGCGTGGAAGGGAGTCAGAGAAAGGTTCGAAGTTGTAAAGACTGCAGATGCTGACGGGTGTCTGTGTGAACCAAGGACAGAGGGTTTTTGACCCGTACCTGCCGCACAGCAGTTCTCAGGAGACCTGGACGCAGCCTCTCAGGTCACAAGGACAGAGGAGATGAACTCAGAGCAGGGTCAGGACTTCCCCAGCGACCTCCGAGCTCCGGGTGTGGGGAAGCTGGGCCTGAGGAGAGCAGAGTACAGGTACCAACTGGAAAAGACACTCGCCTAATACTTTTCACGTGCTTTACCTGACAGCGAGTAAAAGACGTTTCTAATTGTTGCGTCTTAGAGACGAAGGGTTGTCCATTTTGTCTTTGGGTTTGCAGATTACACACCATTGGCTCTTTCAGGGACTGACCCCCGCCCCCAGCTCCCCCGGGATGGGGATGCGGGGGCCCACCCAGAACCCTGTCTCCCCAGCAGGCTAACTGGGACCATCACCTATTAGAGAATATTCTACCTGCTAGAAATCCCAACATCCTGTCTTGTCTTTTTTCTTTCTGATTCAGATTCATCAGCTCTGACTTGAATTTTTAGTAAAACCTTCTGACTTGCTTCCAGTGCACAGTCTGCCCCAACCAGACCTGCGCATTTTTACTGGCAGGCACAACAAATACGCTCCCCTCAGCACCAGTCACATATTTCAGCTGACTGCCGCCCTCTCAGGGTCTGAGGTGGAAACACGAGGCCTCGCCTGCGGGCCCTTCTGGAGATAAAGCGCTGCCTCACCTCCAGCCCCGCCCACCGCCACCTACTCAGGAGCCAGTGTTTCTCCTCCTGTGGCCTGTGATCGTCACACAGGCTTTCCCTCTTACCAAGTCCTCACACTCCTCTGCCTAGCTTGTGCTAGGGAGATTTCTTGTTTTAATTGAAGTATTGATTCTCAATGTTAGCTTCAGGCATACAGGAAAGGAATTCAGTTATATATACACACATACTTTTTCAGTTTCCATTTTACAAAAAATTGAATATAGTTCCCTGTGCTATATACAGTAGGTCCTTGTTTCTATTTTATAATATTTATAATAGTAATACGTATCTTGTTAACAAGGACCTACTGTGTAACACAGGAAAGTATATTCAACCTTGTAAAAAAAACTGATGGAAAAGAATCTGAAAGAAATGTGTAATGAAGTCAACAATAAAAATATTTTAAGTGAATGAATAAATGACACATTGTTTAAAATATACAGCCACCCTATCATTTGAGTCACATAACCTTCTGCCTTGCACAGAGGCGGCCCTGCATACACTGGGGTCACAAGTATGAAGTGATGTGGGGGAGGAAGGGCGATCAGCCACCAGGACCCTTAGAGCAAAGCACAAAGGTACTTACCAGGACTGTGGGGCCTTGTCACTAGCTTCCACCTACAGGTACACGTAAAAAAGGTCATGGCCATCCTCCTCGAAAAACAGCACGAAGAGAAATATATGTGTGACTGAACTTCACGCTGTACACCAGAAATTGACAACATTGTAAACTGAAGATACTGCAATTAAAAAAAAAAAGTGGGAATGCTGTATCCTATGCCAGCCACGTACATCCCACCAGCCACGCACATGGGTGTATTTTGGACAGATGGGGAAGGACAGTAGAGGAACCACACTGGGTTGGTAACAGGAAAGTAGCAGCTATATCTTCCCCAAAATAAGCCTTTGTACTGCACGTCGCTGTAATAGTGGCCATCCACTGGTGCTCGGAACCATCTTTCCTTACATCCCGGAATTTTATGGCCCCTCTCAAGTTGTGCCCGTACACCCATCCCAGACAGGACATCCCTTAAGAAATCCTTTCGCCATCGACAGTTAGAACCACCTGTCTGCCTTCTGGACTCAGAGAAACTTAGACTCATGGGGCCCAACAAACTCCCCAGACACCCCATAATGATCGGCCCATCCTGCTGTGCAGTCCCACGAAACACTGCAAGCCCTGACAACGCACACACGAGGGAATACACGTGAAGACACCCAAGGACCCACCAGACTGAAGACACCATGTTTTCATTCAGTGACACCAGCCACACACCGTCACCTCTAACATCTACTAATAACACAGATGTGTCTCCAGTGATGCACCTGCCCCAGCGAGACCTCAACATCTTCCAAGGAAACCCTCCCAACTTTTCTTTTATAGCTTCCAAAATGCTCTTCACTGCAACTTAACCAAAGACATCCCAGAAAATGAACTCTCAGATTTTCCCTCTAACTACTCCATGGGCTGCACAATGATTCTCGCCCTCCAAAGACCTCACACAGGTCACTGCGTAGAATGCATGCTGGGGGGCACCCTCCAGATCCGGCCACTCAGGACAAGGCACCCATCCTCCTGCACCCTAAGCTCCCCGTGGGCTCAGCTCAGGTCGTGTCCCAGGGAACTCGAGCTAAGACGCTGTGGCACCACACACTGTTCCACGCAGCCTGCAACGACCCATAGGTGCATTTGCAGATGTCAGAAAGGCTTCCCTTTCCAGCAGTCCCACACAGCCCTGGACCCCACAACCACGCTTGGGGCAGGTGCACACACCAGCTGCCGTGTCCCTCCTGCAGCCCTCACGGCTCCCCTCCACGTCCCTCATTTTTCCTCCTCTCCTTCACGCACACGTGAGCAAATGGGGCTAAAAGGCACAGGGACCTCCCGGAACAGGCCTCATAGCAGGAAGACATGCAAGTTGCAAACTGAACGACCCTGGGCAACCAGGACGGAGATCAAGAAGTCGTAGCTCCTGGGAAGACGTGCCAGCCACTGTGGACATCATGAAGTCCAGTTTAAAGGCGTTTGAGAATTGGCTGGATTGAGTTCAGTGAGCAAGTCACAGAGAGAGGCCCCCATAACTGTCTCCTGTGCTCCCCACTTGCAGCAAACTGGGGGATACCTGAGCTCTTGGGGCGGGGGCAGAATAGGATGACTTTGTAGTGAGGCTTAAAAAATCAGTAGTGGGACCTCAAAACCAGGTCTCATGTAAAACTGAATGCTGCTCAAACTCCTGACCTCTTGCTAAGCACGTGCTCTACCAACGAGCTACAGCCCCACCAACAAGGGGGCGTATCTGAGGGAGAGAAGGCTGTTCAGATACCAGTGTCATCCACACTGTTAACAGGCTGAGGGGCCTGTCAACTGATGTAGAGAAAACATTTAAAAAAATTCAACAACTATTTATAATACAAACTTCAGAAAAGGAGGAAGAGAGGGAGCCTCTCTCAACTCAATAAAGAACATCTGCAAATAAATTACAGCAAACACAAGTAATGATGAAAAGCTGGCTGCTTTTCCCCAGAGATTAGGAACAAGGTAAGCATGCCCACCCTGACCACTGCTACTGACATTATATTAGAAGTTCCAGCCAGTAAAACAAGGGAAAGAGAATAAACGAAAGCCATAAAGGGAGGAAAGGAAGATAAAATTGTGCGCCCACGGGCAGGAGGCATCGCGACTGTGGTGGGCTGAGTAATGCCCCCTCCCCCCAGTAACGGCCATGTCTTCGCACCTGTAACATGCTGGGTGGTTTTTTTTTGTTTTTTTTTTTTTTCTAAATGCCATTTAAAGTTATTTTCTAGTATTTTTTGGAGGGAGGTAATTACGTTTGTTTGTTACTTACTTCTTTATGTAATGGAGGCCCAGGGACGGAACCCAGGACTTTGTGCGTGCTAGGCATACGCTCTACCCCCGAGCTACATCCTCCCCACTAACTGTTAAATGTCAAAGGGGAGTTTGCAAATGGGGTCAAGACCAGGACATAGGAGATGACACGGATGATCTGGTGAATGTGATATAATCCCAAAGGTTCCTGTAAGTGGGTGGAGTGCCAGCAGCTCCATGGAGAAGTTGGTGGTCTGATGGAAACACACAGACAGCGGCGAAGAGATATTAAGAGGCTACCTTGCTGCTTTCGATGGTCGAGAAAGGAGACGGTGAGGCAAAGGCTGTCGTAATCTCCAGGCCCTAGAACAGACAAGGAGGCGTATTCAGGCCTGGCGCGCCCAGAGGCGGCCCAGGGCTGCGGGGCCCCTTCACACTCTGGCCTCCGAAACTACAAGAGAACAGTGCTGCTCAGAGCCGCTCAGTTCGCGGGAATTTGGTACAGTGGAAACAGGACATTTACTGAAATGGCACATGGAGAAAGGCAAAAGAATTCATGGGCATTTCTAGAAGACTATTATTTGCAAGGTCTAGGATACAAGAACAAAATACAAAAATCTATTTCAACTTCATACACGAGCAATTTACATGGAAATTGAAAATATAATACCATGTTTGAATGCTCAAAAAAATTAAAAGTAGACAAATGAGTAAGCTTAACAAAACATGGACTTTTTTGGTGAAAACTACAAAATAACGAAAGAAATCAAAGATGGCCTTTCATTTAGGTCATCTCTGGAAAACACCATGTTCACTGACTGGCAGACACAACACAAACAATGGCAGGTCACCCCAAACTGACTGACACGTTTGATACGTTTCCAATCAAGATTTTGTAAATACAAGCAAGATGATTCTAAAATTAACAGGGAAGTAGTCGAAATTCTTGGTGAAAATGGGAAGGAAAGGTCTATCTTTAATGCTGGACATCTGATGTACTTAACGGAGAGTAATGGTATCTAGACAGAAATACTGATGGTCTGTTGACTATGGTGTGAGCAGCTTCCCTTCCGAATTTAAAGGAGCTGTTTTGAAGTTAATGCCATCAAAATGGGCTTCATACCAGGGCGGGGTTGAGACCAGGGAAGAACTAACTTCAGCAGTTTCCACCTTTCAAGTAGATCACGTGGAGTTTTTTCTGTTTTGAATGAAAATATTTTTGGTGGGGGCTCATTAGAAATATTCTAAAACTAGACTGTGTGAATGGCTTCACAACTTCGTAAATCCACTAAAAAAAAAAGTCACTGGATTCCATACTTAAAACGGTGTAATGGTACTCAAATTGTTATCAATACACTTTTTTCATGCAGTGTTACCCTAGACTCACAACACACCTACAGTTTCAACTTACGTACACGTTCCCAAAGATTTTAGATGCAATTTTACATATTCTCTTTTTCAAAAATTATTGCACTATAAAAAATTATTACATTATATCTAATACTTTCTCTCAATAGTCCTCAAATAATACTTTAAGGACGTGATTTTTTTTTCTTGGTGGGAGAAATTAAGATTGATTGATTGATTCATTCATTTATAGAGGTACTGGGAACTGAACCCAGGACCTCCTGCGTGCTAATAAGCACGCGCTCTAACACGGAGCTGGAGCCTCCCCACCGATTTCTAATCAATAACAAGTTACCTCTACCCTAAAACCTCTGGCTCATGTTTTCCTTTTAAACCTCAGTGCCCACAGCCTTGTGCAGCTACTTCCCTAGTTGGTATCACTTTACACTTGCTCCTGGCCGAAGGGCATTGTAGCAGTGAACCGCTCTTGCCTCAATGAATACGTCATGTTCAGTAATACCTTTCCTTGAATTATTTGATGATTAGCGCACCTACATATTATTTAAATACTCAGTCCCTGGCAATACTGGCCTACGAAGTGAAACACAGGTAAACCCTGGCAGTATCGTGGGCTCATTGCCAGACCCCACAGCAAAGCAGTTATCACTGGACCACAGGGCACAGACAACTTATGCTAATACTACTTTAAAAAATTGTTTTAGTTTGGGGAGTTATTTATTCACTTATTTACTTGGAGTTATCAGGGATTGAATCCAGGACCTCATGCATGCTAAGCACTCACTCTACCCTACCCCCGTTTACGCTACTCTTCAGACTATGAACTGAAGACCCTGAGGGCGTCCCACCTGCCCAGCTGCATCTGCTTTTTGTGGGCAAAGAGCTGGAGGATGGTCGTGCCCCCTGCACTCGGTTCTTCTGTCTGCGGGGCAGCTCCCCCAGAAACACAACTGGGACGACATGACCTGCCCCAGGGGTGCTGCTTCCCGGCACCGCGTCCTGTCAGATGGCGTAAGAATTACTGTGGCCACACCAACAACAGGGGCCCAGGAAAAAGATCAAGTAAGGCCCATCCACAGGCCCCTCCACTGCTGGCAGGGCAGCCACCACCCAAGCAGGTGCGTCCCCTTCACTGCCTGCAGCAGCAGACAGACAAAACCAGCTTACTGCTAAAAAGGCCAGCCATCGTGTGAGCCTTCAGTGAGTCACAGCAGGCACACTCAACCATCGCTGGTAACACAGCACAGTGACAAATACAACAACGATGGAAAAGTCTGGAACAGCGCGAGAACTACCAAAATGAGACAGAGACACGAACTGACCGAGCACTGTTGGAGAAATGGCGCCAAATACTTACTTCACGGTGGGTTGCCACAAACCGTCAGCGGGTAAAACCGCGGGACCCGTGAAACACAGTAAAGCGAAGAGCAGTAAAAAGGTGTCCCTGGATGGCTGCTACAGGAAGCTGCCGTGACCACAGTTACACATGACAGCAAGTCAGCTACAAATGGAGAAGACGCTCATGAAGTTAACTACAGACACGAGTGGCTGTAGGGCGTGGAGAACGTGCCTTGTTAGTGTAGCCACGTGCCTAAGTTCTCTCTGCAGCCAGATGACGTGGACCAAAGCCGGATTCAGCCACTTCCTTGGATGGGATTTTTTTTTTTCCTGGTCCTAAGTTCCTTCACCTGGGAAGTAAGAAAAAGCATGGGTACTTATTTCAGAGTTGAAAATTCAATAAGGTACTGTGCTGCGTCCAGTGCAGCTCGGGACCGAGTCTGAGGACGGGCGACGCAAGACTTAAGGAGCAAAGAGACAGAGTAAAGAGCAAAGATGGGACCAGGGGACTCACGATCTCGTGGACCTAGAGCGCCCGAAAGCCTGGCTGACATATTTATTAGGAGTACACAGCTCAGGAAAAAATGCAAAGAGGTGGGGCTTCAGATATTCCAGGCGAGAAGCACTAGGTTCTGCTGGCTGCTTAACTGATAGTCACCCTCCTCGGGTTTTGCAAAATTTCTGAGTCTAGTCTATCCTGTTACTGCCTCCGGGACATCTCGAGATAGCATTGCAAATACTTCCCTTGGGTTAAACCGCGTGCTTTCATGCCAGAGCAAAGTTCTGCTAATGGATGACCTGGCTTTCCAGGACCAACCACTGTTTTACCCTCAGGAAATAACCTGCCCTCCTTTATACCCTTATGGTCAGTCTCAGAATTTCTCCTCACAAAATTTCATCTACTGTGTAAAACATTAAAACAAAGCAAGCATGTGCATTTTAAGCAAGTAAGTGTGAATACAATACTTTAGCTCATGGAAATGTAGGTGCGGCTTGTTTTCTAGTTGCTTGTTTCCCAGCAGCACTATGCTTAAGGCATTAATTACAGTGACCCCACTTGAAGTGTGATATAAAAGATAATATAAATCAAATTTAAGATCAGTTACCAAAGATTTTTGGTGGGAAACAAATACTGGTTCAGTTGACATGCTCAAGGAGCACAAATCTTATTTTCTCTGCAAGATGCTCTGGCTCTCAATGTGAATCCATCACTGGGAAAGGGCACGATGGCTTCCAGGCACTGGACAATGGAGAGTGTCTCCTTGTCACAAACTATAGTTGGAAGCTTGGCATCTTTCTACCACAGTCATCATTATATTTTCATTCCCTTCACTTGTGTGCACGTGCAGCTACACACACTTGATTTTCAAGCACCTGACCACAGCCAACTCCCACAAAACAGACGTCAAGTCTCCACTGTGCCCTTTCCAGTCCTTTCACTGAACTGACCCCTAGAGGAGCGCTCTCTCCTCGCGTTTTTCTGTGTTGTTGCATTATGTGCATTTTCATGTCACCAGAGTCCGAAAACAGTACACTGATTTATCTGTCCCTTAGAGTCAAACAAGGGAAACGTATGTGGTGGGAAAATGCAATGCTAAGGAAAAGCTATTAAAGAACACTTTATGACATTAGAAAATACACCACTGGACGTATTCCTAATACCGTCCTTTACAATGGAAATTTTAATGTCTTTTGGGAAACTGCCCTTCTAGTACACGTGCTTGGTTATACTATCTAATGAACACTTCCAAACATTGCTTTTTACTCAACTAGTGAAAATATCATAGGTATCTGAATAGTAGTTGCCTGCACGTTCAACAACCCTACTGAACAATGGAACGTGTCTGTGCTGCCGGAAGAGAAATGTACTAAATTATTACCATGAAGAAAAGCAGCGTGTGCGCTAATCAAGAAATCAGGTTTGAAGGGTAAACATTCGGTGTTGAATTTAACAGTCTGACTCCAGTTTGATGCTTGACTACTGACAACTTTCAAGCCACAGCCTCTTCCTATTGGACTATCTGGGCAAGCTGATAAAAAAGCCTGAGGGCTTCCTCCTCTGATACCAAATGAAGTTCAGACCTTAAGTGGGTAAGCTCCCCTGAGCTCCACCCAGTCACCATTCCCTGGTCTCTCAAACCATTTTCTTAACACTGTGAGAGTCTCTGCTGTCCCCTGGACACACTGAATGATGTGAGAAATGTTCTCATTTCCCTTCAGTGTTAACATCAGTCTCAGCGACCAAACTGTGGGCAGGGCTCCACCCCAACCCAGTGAATGGCCACAAGTGCACATGACCAACAGCAAAACATGTTTTGGGGGTGAATACATAAAATTTCTAGTTTATTTTTAAGACAAAACTCATGAACACTGATTTTTTCAAATTATTTCACTGAGCAAATACAAAAGAGACACTTCATGATTTAAAATGTTTCTAATATTCTGCAGATGCTTACTCTTCCCTTCACGTAAATCACAGTGGACCTCATGGGGTTTTTTTGAGCAAAAAAAAAGGACAAAGAACCACAACTGATAAATGTGGATAAAAGGGAACCCTCCTACACTGCTGGTGTGAATGCAGTTTGTTGCAGCCATTGTGGAAAACAGTATGGAGATTCCTCAGAAGACTAAAAATAGACTTGCCCTATGATCCAGCAATCCCACTACTGGGCATATAGAGTTCCCCAGAGGGAACTCTAATTCAAAGAGACACATGCATTCTGATATTCACAGCAGCACTATTTACAATAGCCAAGACATGGAAACAACGTAAATGTCCACCGACAGATGACTGGATAAAGGAGCTGCCATCTATTTATACAATGGAATACTACTCAGCCATAAAAAAGAACAAAATGTCTTTTGCAGCAACATAGATGGACCTAGAGATTGTCATTCTAAGTGAAATAAGCCAGAAAGAGAAAGAAAAATATCATATGATATCACTTATATTTGGAATATAAAGAAAAAGACAAACTTATTTGCAAAACAGACTCTCAGAGAAAAAACTTGTGGTTCCTGGGGGAGAGGAGATAAATTGGGAGTTAGAGATTTGCAGATACTGATATATACAAAATAAACAACAAGTTCATGCTGTACAGCACAGGGGACTATAGTCAATATCTTGCAGGAACTTATGGAGAAAAAGAATATGAAAATGAATATATGTATGTTCATGTACAACTGAAGCATTGTGCTGTACACCAGAAATTGACACAACATTGTAAACTGACTATACTTCAATAAAAATATATATACAAAAACACTGAAATACTAGACATAACATTACATGAGAAGGGAAAGATTTATACAATGCAAGTTAAAATGATGCTGAAAAAATGTAAATGCAAAGATATGCCAAGTCTATAGATTGGAAATCAGTATTGTCTAGAGTCAACACTACCACAGCAATCAACACATTCAAATCAATCCCTAGTGAAAACCCAATAGCATTTTCCTGAACAGATAAATCCACCCTATGATTCACATCAAATCTCAAGAGACCCTGAATAGCAAAAATAAACTTGAAAAGAACAAAGCCAGAGATCTCATGCTTCTTTACTTCAAAACTTATTCCAAAGCTACACTCATCAAAATAGTGCAGTATAGGCATAAAGACAGAGGAACCACTGGAATAGAACAAGACATCAAAAATAAACTCTTGTGTGGCAGTAGGGGTATAGTTCACTGGTAGGGCTTGGGTTCAAACCCAAGAACCTCCACTAAAAATATAAGCAGTAAATATACCTAACATCCCCCCCACAAAAAATAATAAAATAAAAAAATTTTAAATACACTCTTGTGTTTATGGGCAAATAGTGTTCCACAAGGGCATCAAGACCACTTAAAGGGGGAAGGGCCAGTCTGTTAACAAAAAGGTGTTGAGAAAACTGGGTAAGCACAAGCAAAAGAATTTAGTTGGACCATTATCCTGCATTGCAGACAAAAATTAACTCAAAATGCTCCTAATATCTAAACCCTAGACCACAATGTATAAAACTCCTAGAAGCAAACACAGGAAAAGATTCTTGATACTGGTTTCACCAATGATCGATCAGATGTAACAGCAAACGCACAGGCCCACAAAGTAAAAACAGACAAATTGGACCAAATCAAAATCATAAACTATTGCTCACTAGTAGAGCAAAAAAAAATCCATGGCATAGGAGAAAAGATCTGCAAATCACGTATCTGATGATACATTAGTACAAAGAATATATAAAGAACTCTAAAAGGGTCTGATCACCAGCTCCACCATGGCAGGGGGCTACCCCAATTAACCATCCCGCACATTGCAAATATAAAACAAAAACCCTAGGAGTAACAAAAAATAACAAAAACAAAAAACCTGATGATAAATAAAATTCACAATCATTTACAAGGCAAAGACGTGTACAAAATGAAAGCAGCAGTGCCGTAAACAAAACAAATGATGGTTCTTCCCTGAGGCACCACGCCACTTCATAATCTCTCGTTCAGATGCTTCAAAATCACACGTGCAGGCAGAACACACACACAGGTGATGGAACAGGGGGCATCGACAACAATGTATGGAGTCAACAGCCTCACAGATGTGAGGATGTGAACTTGGGCACACCTGTCCCCAGGAGAAACGTCTATACTTCTGATTGAGGCTCAGAGGGGATGGTCATTACTACAACACTGTCACGCGGCCCTTGAGACAGGCTTCTGTGACATTTCTCAAAGCAAACAAACAAACAAACAAAACTGGAAAGACTAGCAGGTCAAGGTCTTGTGATACTTTCTATCCCATATCCTAGAACACAATGACCACTCTGCTGAGTGGTTTCAAGAGGTGGTGCCGCATGTAGCAGGAAAGCACTACAGCACACGAGAGGTTTTCTCCATCAAAACCTTCTGTTACCCAGCACTCCCACCCCACAGAGTCCACAAGACGTTGCCCACTAAACATAGTTGGATTATCACAGCAAAGAAACGGAATTAAATTTCAGACCCTAGGACTACATACTTCAAAACAATTTAACAGGCAAAGTCATACAAACTAAGGAGAATACACAATCAACAAAGGCCTGCACTCCCAGCCTGGGCAGAGCAGTACAAGACCAAGAAATGGAAGATATGAGGCTGAGGTCTTATGGGGCCCTGAATGGGACCAGGTGCTCCACGCACAGATGCCAAAGTAAGAGTGTGAGAGAGTCGTCCACGCTCCCCTTGTAAGACTTAGGATCAAAAAGAGGATCCCTCTGTCCACTGTCCTTACAGCTTTCTGAGTAACACTCACAGAAGATCCCATCCACCTGGCTGAACACACCCCTGAAAAGAAGAATGAGGGATCTCAACAAGCAGAGCGGACCTGAGACAGCTACGTCAGGTCCGGAGGTGCCAGATGGAACAGAGAGCGGCCGAGTTTTCCGGAACGTCTTCTGATTACATCTTCCAAGTCCGGGACCAAACCCGGACAGGCTCAGGGGCTGGACTCCAGAGGTATCAGCTCTGATCTCTGTGGACCAAGAACTGAGCATCCTACAGGATCAAGTCCTTTTGGGAGGAACTCTGATTTGAAAAGCTACATGCACCCCAGTGTTCATAAAAGCACTATATACAATAGCCAAGACATGGAAGCAACCTAACTGTCCACAAACAGATGACTGGATAAAGAAGCTGTGGTGTATTTATACAATGGAATACTACTCAGCCATAAAACAATAAAATAAAGCCATTTGCAGCAACTTGGATGGACCTGGAGATCGTCATTCTAAGTGAAGTAAGCCAGGAAGAGAAAGAAAAAGACCATATGATATCACTCATACGTGGACTCTTAAAAAAAGAAGAGAGGACACTAATAAAATGAACTCATCTACAAAACAGAAACAGACTTGCAGACACAGTAAACAGTCTTATGGTTACTGGGGTAAAAGGGGTGGGAAGACAGAAATTTGGGAGTTTGAGATGTGCAAATGTTAACCACTATACATAAAAATAGATTAAAAAAACTATAGCACAGGGAACTATATTTAATATTGTGTAATAACCTTTAACGAAAAAGAAAATGAAACTAATATATGTATGTATACGCATGATTGGGATATTGTGCTGTACACCAGAAACTGACGCATCATAACTGACTATACGTCACTTAAAAAATATAAAATAAAAATTAAAAAAAAAAAGTCGAGAGGGAGAAATGTGGGGGCAGGAGACCCCTATAAAACAGCCCCCATCGTGCTTCTACAAGTCGAGCAACAAGTTCAAAGAAGCCAGATGGCAAATCCTGTAGATCATGAAAAACACTCTGCCTTTGTCTCTGGAAAGGCCGCAGCACCACGGGAGGGTGAAAGAACGCAGTTTACAAGTTGCAGGACAGAGTGATGATTTAACAGAGAGATTTCCTGCAAGAGTTTTCAATAAATAAACTTCCATTTTCCCAACAAACTCTCCACCATGAGAAGAGGTTCCCAAACACTATTCATGGTGTTTTCCTCTCTGCTCTTCCAAGATCTGACCTGTGTTTACACTTTTCATACATTCCCGCCCAGTTCGGTTTTTTGCTGTGATCACTCCCCACAGTCCACGGCTCTTTCTAAAATGGAAATCCTGCTCAGATTAGAAACAAAAATTCCTGATCTTCAGAAGGAAGAAATACAAAGTCCTGTGACTTTTCCAGAATCACAGGTCTTAGTTCAGCTGCGGAGTGACGACATTACAGGTGGGCCTGGAAAATTATTTCACATTCATCCACCGCTTGCCTCCTTCCAAATGCAGAGGGAACTTGTAATATGCAGATATCTAGCACACATCCCAGAAATATCAAGTCAAAAGCAAGGGGTAGACAACAAGAAACTGTGTATTATTTTTGAAGTTTGCCATTAAGCTTCATAGATAATTCAGCTCCGGGACAGCCCCTGATGCAACATGAAACTGGCAGATCATCTGAAGAAAGGTCAGCTGAACCTTGTGATACCACATCATGTCTGAGTCAACAGGGCTTTCAGATCAGTCAGACAGAACAGGGGCTCCCAATAGGCACACAGAGAAAATGCAAACACACCCACCCAACTTCTAAAGGGGAGTTCCCTCACCCAGGGAGAGCAGGCTCCTGCAGGTCTCCAACATCACGTCCCTGTACAAGGCCCTCTGAGCAGCGTCCAGGCACTCCCACTCCTCCTGCGAGAACTCGATGGCCACGTCCGCAAAGGTCAACAGCCCCTGAAATGAAAACACATTTTACCAAGGGGCCATGAGGAGAGTTCTATCCTCATACAAAATGAAAAGCGAGAGAAGTAAGGGTCAATTTAGTTGAAGTACGTGTTTTGACAGTCATGTTAAGGTATTTGGAGCAAATAATGGGTGTCTAATTTCCTATGCTTTTTCATAAGATGATATGATATCCTCCAATTAATATGGATTTTTCATCTTTGTGGAGAATGCATGAAACATGTATATAAAACTCAACACTGGTTTGTCTATGTATGAGTGTTAGACATTATGTTCTACATACCGAGTGTTACTCAGTATCTAGATGAGCTATCTTCAGAAATGAAAAGGTCCACAGAGACTTCAAAACAGTCAAAATCTTAAATTACGGTAACAAAAGCAGTGACTAAATGTGTCTGCACAATTTCTATGTGATAAACATTACTCAAAATAAGTACTTTACAGGCATGAACTTGAATTATCAACAAAACAGCTCATTAAATAAACACCTGGTCCCATTTTACAGAGCTGAAAACTGTGTCACACTCTGAGAAACTAACTCAAGAAGCTAAGAAATGTCACAACAGAGCACCTGAACTCAAGAGACCTGAGGCCTGGAAATGAAGCTTAAGAATCAAACAGTGAATTAACAGAGCATTAAAAGTATACTGACAGAGGGCTCCCTGAGACAACTTCAAAATCAAGTCCAAGATGAACAACATGGAACAGCATAAAAGGTCACTAGAGATGTGGGCACACACACAGGCACATACACATAAAATGTTAGTAATCTTACTACTACTTAAACCATTAACAGGATAGTGTAGAAAAAAATGCAAAACCATGGTGTATACTGAAGATATAATTTAAAATGACAAGATATAATACAGTTTGAAACTATAATGGCCTTTATCAAAACCATAGACTTCGACATCCATCAACTCATGCACACACATCTACACAACATTAACTGCAATGAGAGGACTTGCCTCTTGATATTTTAGGACAATTTTTTAAATCATTTTTCCCATTTTCCAGTAATAAAACATTGATAGAAAATCGGAAAAGTTATTAGTATTGCACATTATATTCATAGATTAAGAACAAAAATTATCACAATAGTAAAGTCAAAAACTTCTAAGAGAATTAAAATTCAAGGCCAAAAACCATGGGGAAAAAATACAGTTATTAAGCAAGAACAGTTCACCAAATATGATCAGAAGGAACCACTCGCCACATTCCCTCTGAAATTACAGTGGAGGGAAGGGGGCTTGGCCAGGGCCCCTGCCTTTCACCACCGAACAAGGTGCCTGAGCGGGGACCATGAGAGGACATAACAGGAGGAGACACATCGAGACAGAGTGTGTGTATCAGAAGGCTGGAACTGTGAACATTCACAAATCTTAGGACAGGGAAAGGCTAAAAGTGAAAGGACGGAAAAAGATACTCCATCCTAAAGAGAGCAGGCGGACTACAAAATACAGACAAGATAAAATAAAGACAAAAAACATTACATAAAGCTAAAAGGATCAATTTACCAAAAAGATAA
Organism: Camelus ferus; assembly: GCF_009834535.1. Classification (NCBI taxonomy): domain Eukaryota; kingdom Metazoa; phylum Chordata; class Mammalia; order Artiodactyla; family Camelidae; genus Camelus; species Camelus ferus. The sequence continues at coordinate 11,023,456 of NC_045704.1, read as the reverse complement.
AACAAGTAAAAATATCTATACATCTAACATTAGATCTCCCAGAAAAATGAAGCGAACATTAACACAAGTGAAGAGACACACACGTGTACAGATCACTCCACCAACAGCAGACAGCACCTGCTTCTCAAGCTCACGTGAGTCTCCACGATGGACCACACACTAGGCCACAAAACAAATCTTAACAGTTTGAGATTAAGATAATAAAAAATAACTTCTCTAAACACAATGAAATGAAACTACAAACAGAAGAAGGACAATTATTCCTCATACGTGGAAGTTAGACAACTCATTCTTAAATAACCAATTGATCTAAAAAGAAATCACAAGGGAATTTTCAAATATCTGGATGAAAACAAAAACACAACACACCAGGATGTATACTGTGCAGCAAAGGCAGGTACTGAAAGTGAAGTCTACACTGTTAAGTGCTTACAATAAAAAAAAAAGCTCAAATCAGAATTCTATTTTTCCATCTCTTAGAAGAAAAATAAAAAACTAAGTCCAAATTCAGCAGAAGTAAAGTGGAAAATAAAGATTCAACTAGAGATAAACAAAATAGAAAGTAGAAAAATATAAAAATCAAAGCAAAGAGTTTTGAAAAAATTAAATGGAAAAACCTTTCCCTAGACTAAGGGGAAAGGAAAGATTCAAATAATAAAAAACAGATATGAAAGAGAAGTGAGTGACTGATGGCAGAGAGAGGTTTTAAAGGATTATCAGGAAGTACTGTGGAAAACAAGGCGCCCACCTCTACGTGGGACTCCGAGCCCGGGCTATTTCTGGCCCTGGCGCGGCTCCAGGCAGGCGTCCGCATTTGCTGCTGGAGGCGGCGCCAGGCCGGCCCGCAGCGCCCAGCACCGTCCCTCCCGGGAGCCCGGCGGCGGAGCTCGCGCATCCCGGCCGTCGCTCCTCCACTTGCTCTGCAGACGAGGGAAGGTGAGCGAGTGGAGCTCCAAGTCCGGGCGGCCCTTGGCTTCCAAGCAGGAAAAGGACGGCGCTGAGCAGCGAGGGCGGGGCGGGCGGCGCAAGCGCTGGCGGGGAGTAGAAATAAGGGTGCTGCCAAGACCCGGAAAACCACAACTCCAGGGAGGAAACCAAGGGGCAGAGGCAAAAAACTGGAGGAGGAAGAAGAGGGCATCTCTCAGGAGTCTCAGAGGAGGCGCAGTGACCGCGCCGAGTGCCGCCGGCTCCCTGGCCGAGGAGCAGTTTCCTTCCGGGGCTGGACAGCTCCGCTCCGCTCCCACCGCCCCCGCAGCTGCCCCAGGCCCACGCATCACCGCCACCCACCTGCGCCCTCACCGCCAAACTACTCCCACACCAGCCACTGCAGGGCCCCCGGCCCGAGTGGGAAGCAGTTTTCCTTTCATTTCAATTCCCAGCGACCCCTCTCATCCACACGCCACACCTGCCCCCCTGGACGAAGCTGACTTCCCACGTCACCGCTCCCTGCGCTGCTGATCCCCACTCCCTCAGCGGTGGGGACATTGCTGGCTGGGCTTTTGGTCTGGGGGTCCCTTCTGACCCCTGACTCTTCCCTTTGGCTTCCCATTAAGGGGCCTGGGAGGGCTCCCCTGGCCTTAAAAGGGGGCCAAGCCCCATCTCCTTCTGACATGGCTCACTCCCACTGTGCTAACAGCAGCAGGTGTGGCTCACACCCATTTTTCTTCCCCACCTTGCCTAGTCCCTGCACTAGGTTGGGCAGCCCCCTACTCGCCCTAAGCAGGTTCTAGCCCATCTTGCCCTCACCCTGGAGTCTCCTGCAGTGATAGAGATGCAGAGCCACCTTTATCCAGGGGAGGCCCAAGGGGCCTGGGTTTCCTGTGGCAGCCACTCAAGGTGGGCTGGAGTCATGCCTCCTCCCCATCTGCTTCCACTCTTGGCCTGTTTACCCTTCCCTTACATGGGGCACTAATAACAAGGAGCTAGCCTTGCTCACTCCCACCCTTCTGCTCCTCCCCACCCGCCAAGGTTCTGGTTTCATCTTTCCTCTGGACAGTTGTGTTATTTTTTGTTCAATGTTTCATTCTTAGACATCCGCCACTGCTGCTGCTACCAGCGCCAAATGTTCATCCTTGTTGCCTCCTGTTCTGCCCATATTCCCCTCCTCCAAGATGCTCTTGGAGGAAGGGGCCTGGGGCAGAGCAGGCTGGGTTACCGACTACCCCAGTCCCAGGGAAGGTGGGGCCCTGTCCCTAGGATGCTGCGGCAGAGTAAGGAGGGGGGGCCTGTTTTGACCAGCAGGTGTAGGGGCCACCTTCTCCCCCTGTTCTGTCAGGGAGGAGGTAGCCAGTATTTGTCCCAGCCTGGGGCCCCCTTCTGGTTTCCTATTTGCAGTTACTTGAATAAAAAAAAAAAATGAAAAAGAAAATAATGCATCCAAACTACATAATCTGGAAGATACAGGTAAATTCTTAGAAACATACAACTAACAAAACCTTAACCAGTAAGAAATAAAAAATTTGAATCAAATTGTAACTAGAGACATTCAAGTAGTAATCAAAAAATCTCAAAGAAAAACCCAGGACCAAATGCCTTCACTACAGAATTCTACTGAACATTTGAAAAAGAATTACCTCTAACCCTGCTAAATATGTTACAGCTGAAGAGGGAGCACTGGCAAACTCATTCCATGGAGCCAGCGTAATTCGGAAACCAAACTCAGAGAAAGACCCAACAAGAAAGAAAAAGTAGAAACCAGTATCACTAAGGAATACTGATGCAAAATCCTTAACAAAATACTAGCAAACCAAATTCGACACATTTGACATCATGACCAAGTGTATTTTATTCACGTTAAGGAGTAAGGAGGAATGAAGAAACAAAAATCAATTAATGTGAATCACCACATTAATAAATTACAGGAAAAAACCACACAGGATCATCTCAACTGATGCAGAAAAAAGCATTTGACAAAATACAGGAACCTTTCAAGATGAAACACTCAACAGCGGGGGAAGGGGGGTAGCTCAGTGGCAGAGTGCATGCTCACCTTGCGTGAGGTCCTGGGTTCAGTCCCCAGTACCTCCTCTAAGATTAAATAAATAAATAAACCTAATTAACTCCTCCCAGCAAAACAAAACAAAAAGTAAATTAACATTTTAAAAAATCATCCAACCAACTAGAAACAGTAAATTATCTCAACATAATGAACACCATCTATGAAAAAAACACAGCGAACATCATACTCAATGGTGAAAGAATGAAAGCTTCTCATCTCAGATCAGGAAGAAGGCGAGGATGAAACCTTATCTGCACTACTGCTCAACAAAGTACTCAGAGTCCTAGCCAGACGTTTCAGACAAGAAAAAGAAATCTGTTATCCAAATTAAAAGTCAAATTTCCTTCTTTCCTAGATGACGAAGTTTTATATGTATAAACAGTAAAGATTCCACAAGAAAACTGCTAACTCAAAAAAATTTTTAGAGAAGTTGCAGGACACAAAATCAACATGAAAAATCAGTTCCATTCCTATACACAAAGAACAACGTCAAAAGAAAATAAGAAAACAGTGTTATTTACTATAGCAGCAAAAAGGGATGAAATACTGAGGAGTAAATTAGCCAAGAAGGTGAAAGACTTGCACACTGAAAACTACTACACATTCCTAACAGAAATCCAAAACATAAAAATAAAGAGAAAGATATCCAGCACTCATGGAAGACCGACTACCCTTAAAATATCCAAACCACACCAAGTGTTTTACAGAGTCAATGCAATCGTTACCAAAATTCCAACAGCAAATTTTGCAGAAATAGAAAAAAAAACATGCTGCTCTACACTGGAATTTGACACAACATTGTAAAAAGACTGTAACTCAATAAAAAAAATGTGTAAAAAATAAAAATAAAACATGGAAACATGCAAAAAAAAACCAAAAAAACAAACAAAAAAAAACCACATGCTAAGTCACAGGGAATCTCAAGTGACTACAAACTGCCAAAACACTCTTGAAGAAGAAAGATGAAGCTCCCAGATTTCAGAACGTATCACAAAATTACCAAGATGGCATGTTACTGACATAAACACAGATACATAAACCAGTGACAAAGAACACAATGCTCAGAAATAACCCTTTCTTATGTGTAAAATGTATTCAAAAAGGTGCTAAGACTACACCATTGGAAAGAAGACAGTCTCCATAACAAATGGTGCTGGGAAACCGGGTGCCTACGTGCAGAAGAATGAAGCTGAAGCCTTACCTGCATCAAATCAAAAACGCCTGTGTGTCAAGGGGCACAACCAACAGACGGAAAAGACAAAATATGAAGAATGGAGATGACAAAAGTGATTTAAAGGATTTCCAACACTCAGCAATGCAGGTTGAGTTCACAGTTTAAAATAAATGATCGAAGTGGGGGAGGGTACAGCTCAGCATGTGAGAGGTCCTGGGTTCAATCCCCAGCACCTCCATTAGTAAACAAATGAATAAACCTAATTACCCCCCTCAAAAAACAAACAAAAAAGGCCCAAAAATAAATAAATAAATAAAAATTTAAATGAAGAACAGAATCAGTGGGTAAAATAGATGATGGAATAAAATACCCTGTGTATCCCTGATGGCCCTTTCGGAACTTCCCATTCCATTCCCAGTCGTTACAGCTGTGTAATCAGTGACGCACTCCAAATGCTTCGAACGTGTTGTAAAAAGAAAGAACAAATTTCTCTATGTTGGTCTCTTCCAGAATTTACCACGTATTGTGCACATTACTACCTGACTTCCCCGTGCAGCTTCTTTCTCTGGTTTACAGAAAGCGGACAGCGCACCCAGATGGGCCCCTAAACCCTCCCTGCTGCCCCACAGCACTGACTCCGCGTCTCCAACCCACGGGGGTGAAGCCCGCCCAGGACGCCGCCCAGGGAGCCGCTTCACAAGTCCCAGGTCCCGAGGTCCCGGGGCTGGAGTCTGAGTGGGGAGGACAGGCGCTGAGGGAGGGCCCTGGGTGACTGTGCATGTACAGGTGTCAGGCAGGACACTGCAGAGTCAGACAGGATTAGCGAGTCCAAGGAAAAGGGCATTTCAGGAAGGACAGACTGAGAATCCAGTGAGAATAGGACTTTACCTGAGAAGGATCCATTTCTGACTTCTTTTTTTCCTCTTCCTCCTCTTCTGGACTTTTCCTTCAGGAAAGGTGAGTCTTTAGAGGTCAATCCTGAAAGTTGGAAAAATGTCCTTTAATGCTGAGAATCAACACAGCCCTCCCTGTGCCACAACCACACACACAGGGGAGACCTCACCACATGGGACAGACAGTCCTCTGCTGCCCACTGTCACAGGAGGGACTCAGGACAGGAAACTCCACACACAGACCAACAAGGGAGTTTCCCCACACTGTCCTGAGATCACCCTCCCCTCCTGGTGAGCCCCTCCCCTACACGGCAGCAGTGGGCGCCTCAGCTGGACCCGACAGCCCCCTTCAGGTCACAGACCAGGCCCTGATCCATCCCCACGCAGAGCAGAGCCCCCTCCCCCTCAGCCCGGATCCCAGCCCTCAGGATGGGAGGACTCAGAGTCAGGATGCTCAGTGAGGGACCCAGACTGGAATCACCTGGGGGCCCATAAATATCATTAAGGCTGGACCCCCACACAGACTATATGAAGGGGAATCTCTGGTCAGAGGGTCTGAAACATGTATATGCAAAACGCCTATTATGAATACAGCAATACTCACGGGAGTGCAGATATGTCCCTGGAAATACTGATTTCTTTTCTTTTGGATATCCACCAGAAGTGGGTCTGACTGTGTGCCTCTTTTACACTTAATTTATTGAACACCCTCCATATTGTTTTCCAGTTTGGCAGAACCATTTACATTCCCACCAACAGTGCAAAAAGGTCCCCTATTCTCTGTTTTGTACCTGTGTGTGCGTATGTGGGGAGGGACAAGAGTGCATAACAGAATATCCAGCACTGACCTGGTAGCAAGAAAGTTGCAGCTACGTCTTGTGAAGGATGAGCCTCTGGACCGCTGATCGCTGTGGTGTTGCTGCCCTCTGATTCCTGGAATAATCCTTCCCTACGTCACAGAATTTTATGGCCCCTCTCACCTTGGGCCCATAGGCACATACCTAGCAGGCCCACCCTACTGAAAACATTCTGCAATTTTCAGCTGACGACACATAATTTCCCTTCTGTAGTCAAACAAACTCAGACTCTCCCAGAGCACAACACAGTCCCCACAGGACCCAAGCTAACTGCCCATCCTGCTATACAATGACAGGAAACACTCCAAACTGCAGTAACTCGTGTCATGAGGGAAATGTACTTAAGACACCCACGGAGTCACTAACCACAAGACAATACATTCACTGACAGTGACCCTGACCAAGCACTGTCATCTCCAACACGACTGATAAGAGGGATATTTCCAATGACACGCATGACCCAGTGTGACCCCAAAGCTTCCAAGGAAACATGTCAGTCTTCTGCATCTTTCCAAGTGCATCTGAAACCTTCTTCACTAGGAACCCAAAATACTCAAAGATATCAAAGGTATCTGATAAAATTATCTCTGCGATTTTCCCTCTAATTACTCTATGGCTTGCATGATGATTCTCGCCCTCCCAAAAGACCCCTACAAGTCACGGACTGGAGTGAATGCTGGGGGGCACCTTCTAAATCCAGCCCCTCAGGACAAGGCACCCATCCTCCTACACCCACAGTTCCGTGGGCTCAGCTCAGGCCTCGGTTCTAACACCACTGAAGGAAACGGTTTCTCTGTGCCGTTCCACTGCCATCACTTCTCCTCACGTGTGATGTGAGTTTCCCAATTAAGCCCATGCATGCAAAACCCAGTCTCAGTATCCATCCCACGGAACTGTGCTAAGACACCATGGTACCTGACACCGTTCCATGCAGGCTGCAAATACGAACAAAGCCACATCCTGGTCCTGCAGCCTGAATGAGACATCCCTTTCAAACAGATTCACACAGTCCTTGATCCCACAACTCCACTTAGGACAGGCGCACACACCGCTCATGGGGCTCATCCTGACGCCCACACCGGCTGCCAGGCCCCTCCTGCAGACCCCACAGGCTCCCCTCCACTTTCCCCATTTCTCCGCCTCTCCTCCACGCACGCGTGGGGAACAGGGCTAAAAGGGAAAGGACCTCTCAGCAAAGGCATCACAACAGGAACACACACAAGCTGCCACCCAAAGGACACTGGACATTGAGTATGACGGTCAGGAAGCAGGCCCTCCTGGGAAAACTTACTAGCAGCTGGGGAACTGATGGAGACCAGTCACAAAGGCATTTGAGACCAGCGAGGAAGTCTTGGAGACAGACGGTCCCCAGATTTCTTGTCTCCTGTTCTCCCCACTCACAGGTAATTAAAAGATACTTTAGCTCTTTGAGGGAGGCCACCATCATGCCCCCTTAGGCTCCAGACTTCTACTCACCCTCAGCACAGTGAGATCACTATCCCTGACTCTGAGCAGAAGCACTGATGGAAGGCAAAGCTCCCAACAAGGTGGGAACAGGTCCCTGGATGTGCACAGCCTGGAAGACCTGGGGGCTACAGCACAGCAGTGACACAGCACACTTAACATGGGGACACCTCAGGACACTGCATGAGGACACCAGTTCTGCTGGGCTTTTTAGGACTTACTCCATTTTATGGCTCTTACTTTGAGCAACTAACTAGCCACGTGACATCTCTGACAAGCATTCCTCACAACAGTCTAAAATTACGTACTACTTACCAAAGAAATTTTCCAATACATAAAGAGAATAAAGTACTCAGGCTTGGAATAAATCTGAGACAAATTTTAAAAAGAAATAATATGTGAATTACTTTTAACCCAAAACTTTGGTGTCAACATTTTGGGGAAAAAAATGAGGATAGAAAAGAATTTAGAAAAGAATGACATGAGTAGAAAATTAGAGGCCACCAAAGATGGTTTCAGAAGTTAAAAATTTATTGGAAAGTAGAAACTTAATGAACTTAAGTCATTCCAAGCTACAAAAGAGTATGTAAAGAAACAAAAAAATAAATACATTACAAAATACACCACTTTCAAAGTTCCTTTAAAAAAGTACCACGTAGGGACAGTCATTTCTTGCCCCACGTGTCCTCCCCTGACCTCCTTCCATCGTTAGGAAAAGGGAAGAGGGTAATTCATAACTGCCTGATTCATGCCACTGCTCCCCAGGCTGGACAGGGGCTGCAAATGGAAGCTATCTTCCAGTACAAGTAATTAGAAAATGCACAGGCCTTACAGAACGTTTCATAACTCCAGCCTCATCTGTATAATTCAAACAAAATTTAAAATTCTACGGCCGCCATTTTTCATGATTTAATCGTCCCATCGAAACAGCTCACCTCCAGGTGAATCCAGTTTTCTCCTGTATCTGCACTACCGTTTCCTTTCATTCTGTTTGTTTCCCTCTTTTGTCTTTTTGTTCCCCACTCTTCTGCTCTCTCTCCCCTCCTATGTCTTCCCTCACTCCTGTCCTGCCCCACTCTGCAACTCTCTTTCCCACTTGTTGCTCTTTATCTCCAATCTTTTTTTTTCCTCGGGAGAAGGATGGATTTACCACTTGAAATAAATGAGAACACCAGGGATCTTTCCCAAAGCAGTGCCTCCTCTCTAACCTTTCTGATTGCCCTAAATCTCCATATATTTCTGTCTCCTTCTTCCTCCATCTCTGCTTCCTCTCTGGCCTCTGGTTACACCTTTAATACCCCACTTACAGTCCCTTAGGCCCACTCTCTGGTACTCCCTGGTAGCTATACTTCCTGCTCTCTCTTCCTCTGCTTCTCCAGTTACTAGTTTTCCTTTCTCTCCCAGCACCACGACGCTGAGGGTCATGGTTCCACCTGTTTCATCCTCTCCCCCTACTCTCCGTCTGAAGAGCCTCACCACCGTTGCGGTCCCTTCTACCGCTGATCCTGAGCCACTCTCCCTACGACGATCTCCAACACCTGGAGATGGGCTTTTTAATGTACCTCTATTTAATTCACCTGTTACTTTCAAGGTTTAATTTCTTTCCTCTTACTGTCTCTTTTGTCTCTCTACAAGTGCCTCAACCATCCTCTACGTCCCCAACGGTCCTCCCTCGTTCTTTTCTCCTTATCAGTGTTTCTATTTTTCTCTCACACCCCTCACCTGCTTTTCCTGGTCCTCTCGACCCACGTATTTAGAAAGATAGCGACTGAATGAGATGGCCGCCTACCGAAGACACCATTTTCCACCAGGGTGCAATTTGGGACGTAAAAACAAGGCTAGGGATGGTCACCTCTAACTTCCCGGGGTGGGGGAAGGGCTGACTACGTAGAAAGGCCTGAAAAGGACGCGAGGACACGGGCTGGCAGGCAGGGGGTCTCAGGAAAGGGCCGGGCTCCCGAGAATCCTGGGACCCGGGGAGAGGACGCGGCCTCACGAGAGCGAGGCCGCAGGCGCTGCCCTCCAGAGGCCGAGACAGCGAGGTTGGGGGCGGGGGGAGGGGCAAATCCGCCTCGCGGAAGGCGACTTTACATGGGGAAAGGGATTGGGGGACTGGGGGGGCGGCGGTAGTAAAGCGTTTCAAGCAGGAAAACGGCAGAAAGGCGGTGTCTCCGTGACTGAAGGTAGAAAAGCCAAGGGCAGGGACCACTCTCAGGAAATTCAAACCCAAAGGAAAATGATAACCGAAGTAGAGCAACGCCGTCCGGACTTACGTGGGGCCGAAGACCCAAGTGCCGAGGCCTTAGGTCCGTAGCAACTCCACACCCTGAGGACTAAATGAGCGGGATGATGCGGCACAGAACACCAGAAAACAGAAACTTCGCTCTGTTGCGTGACCTCCACGCCGCTCTCCGCTTCCGGTTCCGGGAGAAACTCTTGAGGGTAGAGTAAGAGGCGGGACTTCCGGAGGCGGGGCCCCAGCGAATAAATAACGGAGAGGGCGTGGCCTGGGCGGAGCGCTAGCGGCCGAGGGCGGGGGCGGAGGGGCAGCGAGGCAGCGAGGCCTGTTCCCAGAGTCGCGCAGCAGGGAGGGGAGATACTATCCCATACCTTGAAGCAATTGTTTTAAGTTACTGTCTGGAAGAGACTTTAGGTAAAAGTTTACACTGATGTGGACCAGTTATGTCAGATGCCAAGATGTTTTATCCTCAGATAAAAAAGGTTTAAAAATAAGCTCACAGGGAGAAAAAAAAAACATGACAATGAATATATGTATGTTCACGTATAACTGAAAAATTGTGCTCTACACTGGAATTTGACACAACATTGTAAAATGACTATAAGTCAATAAAGAAATGTTAAGAAAAAAAAAAGGTTTAAATAAAAAGCTGTTTTGCCAGCAGTTAGCGCTCATGATCTGCTGCCCAGGGATAAGCAATCCAGAGGTCCCGGAACTTGGGGCTCCCAGACGGGAAAGAGAGGGGTTGACATGGGGCGTTGGTAGGATCCAGGAACATTTTCAAAATTGGAATTAATTTAAGCAGTTTTAAAATAAACAAGAACTGGACTAGTCTCTGTGTTACTAATGCAAAAAACAAATACAAAACTCTCCCTGGGTAAAATGGGATATATACTGACACCCTACAGAACAGCTTTTCTGATTCATTCACGCAGAAGGGCAAACTGAACACACTGCTCAGTTTCACAATCTCAGGGACAGAACCTGGGATCTGAGACTGGAGGACTAAGGCATCTGACAATTTAGGTCATTAACCATTGCCTTGAAAAAAGCAATGCAGTTCTTTAACTGCTATAAATGGCATTATTCTTTCTTTTGTCCAACGTGTTTTAATTATTTCCTTTTTAAAACCAATTCTTTACGTAGTAGCATTTAAGAGTTGTTTACACAACTCTGTATACACTGATATACATCACTATGTAAGTTCCAGGTTTACAGCATATGGAACAATACCACAATGAATTTAGTTAGCATCCGTAATTTCATACTGATAAAGAGGGCAAAATAGGAGAAAACATTTTTTCTTTTGATGAGAACTGCATTATTCTTTAAAATACCTATTCTAGCCCACATCTTTGATGAATTACCTTCTGAATTTACATTGTGAATAAAAAATTCTTTAAAAAAAAAAAAAACAAGGTAAAAGTATCTTAGAACAAAATACACCTAAGCTAGAAGTAGGAAAAATGATTAGACTAGAGACAAATGAAATGGAGAATAAAACTACAGAAAATGACAAAAGTACAAAATGCTTCTTTGAAAAGGACAAGAAAATTGACAATTCCTCATCTAGATTAACAAAAAAGGGGAGAAGACTCAATTACCGAATAAGAAAAACATAACATTATAACAGATTACAACTAGTTTTACAGAATTCTTTTTAATTTAGAAAAAATACCCAGATAATTCTATGTCTAAATATAGGATATAACCTAGAAGAAACAGATAAATTCCTATGGAAACAGAACCTACCAACACAGAATCATGAAGAAATTAAAAATCAGAACATGTAACTTGTAAGGAGACTGAATCACTATTCAGAAACCATTCAACAAAGGAGAACCAGAGAGCTTCATTGCAGAATTCTATGCAAGGTTTAAAAACAATATTAATTAATTAATTAAAAAATAAAATAAATATAGGATAACCTAGAAAAAATGGGTAACTTCCTATAGAAACAGAACCCACCATGAGAGAATCATGAAGAAATTAAAAGTCCAAAAAATCCTGTAACTTGTAAGGCGACTGAATCACTATTCAAAAACCACTCAACAAGGGAAAGCCAGAGACCTTCACTGCAGAATTCTACCCAAAGTTTAAAAACAATTAAGACCAACCTTCCTTAAACTTGTCCCCAAACTACTGAACAAAAGGGGACAGTTCTCAACTACCTCTATGAACCCAGATTTATTCTAATACCAAAGTCAAAGACAGTACAAGAAAACCACAGGCTAAAACTTCTAATGAATAATGAGGCAGAAATCATCAATAAAATAGTAAACTAAAATCAACATCACATTAAAAAGATTATACACTTTGCCTAAGGAGAATATGTGAAATGCAAGGATCCTTCCACATGTGAAAATCCTTCAAAGTAAAACAACACACTAACAGAATGAAAGTAAAAACTTCCATGATCATCTCATGTGACACAGAGAAAGCATTCAACAAAAGACAATAGCCTTTCATGATAAAAAAAAAAAAACAATAAAACATGAATAGAAAAAAACTAGCTCTAAACAATAAAGGACGTATGTCAACAGCCCACAGCTAACATCATACTCAATAGTAAAACACTGAAAGCCTTTCTTCTAAGACCAGGAACAAGACACGGATACCTTTTCTCACTATTTCTAAAAATTTATTACTAGAGTTCCTAGAAAAAAAAAAAAGTAGTTCAGGAAAGAATGCATAGTCGGAGTCAGGGGGGTGGGGGTAAAGGTATTGCTCAAGCAGTAGAACACATGCTTAGCATGCACGAGGCCCTGTATTAAATCCCCAGTACTGCCTCTAAAAATAAGTAAATAAATAAACCTGATTACCTCTCTTGCCAAGAAAAATTAAAATTAAAAGAATGCATAGGCAGAAATAGATAAAAGGTACCCCAACAGAAAAAGAAAGCAAAACTATCTGTTTACAACTTATACGATCTAATATGTAGAAAACTCTGAAGATTCTGGGAAAAAAATGCTAGAAATAATGAATAAATTTGAAAAAATTACAATATATAAAAGCAAAATGTAAGAATCAATTAGTTTCCTATATATTACAAATAATCCAAAAATTGAGAAAACGATTCCATTTTCAATAGCATCAATATAAAGCAAAATATTTAAGCATAATGTTATACAGGAAAGGAATTATGTGTCCACAGTAAACTAAAAACACTTGTGAAAAATGCTCAAAAAGGCACAAATACATGCAAAAATATCCCAATTTCATGAATTGGAAGCCAGTACTGTCAAGTTGTCAATATTAGCCAAAACAATCAACAGATTCACCCCAATCCCTAAAGAAATCCCAACCCCAAATTTCTTGAAGAAATAGGTAAATCCATCATGTAACTGATAATAGATTCGTATCTAGAATATATAAAGAACTGTAAAAGGGACTGATCACCAATTCCATCATGGGGGCGGGGGGCGGGGGGGGCCTTCCCCAATCAAGCATCTCACACTTTGCAAACATAAAAACAAAAACAACTAAGAGTAACATCCAAAACACAGACCTCATGGTAAAATAAACAAATATCAAGATAATTTATAATGCATAGAAATCTACAAAATGAAAACAGGAAATTTAAGTATCTTAAAACAGATTATGGTTCACCACTGAAAGTATCTGTCATTCAGACACTTCAAAATTAGATCTGGAGATAGAAGGAACAGGGGCACACACAGGCGATGAAAAATGTGGCGTCATTAATAATTTAGTCAACAGCCTTACAGATATGAGGATGAGAAGTTGGACCATGTTGTTTCTAGGAGAAATTCCTACACTATTTACTGAGGCTCAAAAGGGATGGTCATTAGTGTATGTAAGCAACACTGTCACAATGCCCTTGAGACAGGCTTTTGTGACATGCCTCAAAAACAGGAAAATAAAACTGGAAAGACTCACAGGTCAGTCTCTCATGATAGTTTGCTTCTCCAATCTTACAACAAATGGCCACTCTACCAAGTAGCTTCAGGGAGTGATTCTGTACACAGTAGGACAATATTACAACGGTGGGGAGGGTCTAGCTTAGTGGAGGGGGAGGGTAGAGCTCAGCTGGCAGAGCACAGGCTCAGCATGCAGGAGGTCCTTAGTTCAGTCCCCAGTACCTCCTCCAAAAACAAACAAACAAACCTAATTACTAACCCTCCCCAAAAGTAAAATAAAAAAATATATATATATTACAGCATATGACAGAAAGTACTCTCCATGAAACATTTTTTGTTACCCAGTAAACCCACCCCATAGAGTCCACCAGAAGCTGTCCTTTAATTCATGTTGGATTATCACAGCAAAGAAACTGGGTAACATTTCAGACCCTACGACTATGTATTTCAAAAGCACATTTCAGAGGGATAATCATGCAAATTTAGGAGAATATGAAATCAGGAAGAGTATGCATTCCATGACTAGGTAGACAGTACTACAAGGGGAAAAATGCATGATATGGAGGTCAGAGCTTATAGACTATCCGCATGGAACCATGAACTCTACCCACAGATGCCACGCGCAGAGCATGAAGACATATATTCTCACCATGTGGGACTGGGGATGAGAAGATCTCTCTGTTGGCTGTCCTGACAGTCTTTCTAAGTAACCATCACAGAGGATCCAGAGGACTGGCTGAAGTGTGTGGCAAAAGCAGAAAAAAGGCTGAGGGATGTAAACAAGCAGACAGAATCATGCAGGTTCTGAGGTGCCAGATGGAATCAAAGAGCAGCCAGCGTGTTCCCATTCTGTGAGTAGGTCTTCCAAGAACATCCAGTGGGGAGGGAACTGGGCAAGGGCCGGGGATTGGAGTCTGGAGGCATCAGCTCTGATCAATGTGGACTGAGAACAGAGCATCCGGTGGAATCCCACCCTGAAGGAGAGAGGAGGGGACAAAAGACTCCAAAAAAACAGCCCGCCTCACGCTCTTCAGAGTCAAAGAACGAGCTCACAGGAGGCACATGACAGTGTTGAACATGGAACACTCTGCTGTTGTCTCTTGGAGCTGCAGCACCACGGAGGGTGAAACCACACATTTCACATGTTGAAGGGTAGAGGGATATGTTGGGGAGAAATAAAACTGTTTGTGAAAGTTCACAATAAATAAACTTTGGATTTCCCAAAAAACTCTCTAGTGATCAGTTTCCCAAACACTATTCATGGGGCTGCCTTTGAGATCTGACCTGTGATCACAATTTGCACACATTCCCAACAATTAGATTTTTTTTTTGCTATTTTCACATCATTCTTCTCAGTCCTGGGCTCTTCTCCTTGCTCCAAAATGCAAATATTTGTATCAGAAACAGAAATCCCTACATATCAAAAGACATAAACATCAAGTGCAGTCACTTTTCAGAATCCCAGCTCTTTCCTCAGCTGAGGAGTGAGGACATTACACGTGGGTCTGGAAAAGTATTTAGCAAACTCGTCCTCCACAAGCCTCCTTCTGAATGCATGGGGACAAGTGCAATATGCAGACACCAGGCTCTCTTAGTAGAAGTGCTGAGTCACAAGCACATGGTGGGAGGAGAGCGGAGAGCTTAGCGGTAGAGCGCACGCTGAGCACACAGAAGGTCCTGGGTTCAATCCCCTGTAGCCCCTCTAAAATAAGTAAACGTAATTCCCACCCCCAAAAATAATTTTCAAAAATGCACAAGGGTAGAAAACAGGGAAGTGGATATATGAGAAGTTTGCCACTGAGCTTTATAAACATGTAAGCTCTGGAAAAACACCTGATGTATCACGAAGTGGGCAGAGCCTTTGAGGAAAAGGTATGTTTAAACTCCTGATGCCAAATCATGAAGCTGTTCATGTCTGAGTCACCGGAGACTGCAGATCAGTCAAGTGAATCAGGGGCTCCCAAGAGGCACAGAGGGAAAATGCAAAGACACCCAAGGGTAGATCCCAACTCCCAGAGGGAAGATATCCTCACCCAGGGGCAGCAGGTTCCTGCAGGTCTCCAACATCACGTCCCTGTACAGGGCCCTCTGAGCAGGGTCCAGGCACTCCCACTCCTCCTGGGAGAACTCGATGGCCACATCCTCGAATGCCAAACTTCCCTGAAATGAGAACACATTTCACCAAGGGGCTGTGAGGAAAGCTCTTATTTGCACACAAAATGAGGAAGAGGAGAGAGGGGTAAGGATCAATTCAGTTGCTGTAAGTATTCTGATACTTCCCTGGAAAAGGATTTAGAGTAAATCATGGATCTCCAATTTTAAATTCTTGTGCTTTTCCACTGAGATTTTGATATCCTTGAATCAATGTGGATTTTTCATTTTTTGGACAACACATGAAATACATATATATAAAACTCAATAAAACAAGCTCATACTGCATAGCACAGGGAACTCTATTCATTATCTTGGAGTAACCTATGGTGAAAAAGAATATGAAAAGAAATGTATGTTCAGGTGTGACTGAAGCATTATGCTGTACACCAGAAACTGACACATTGTAAACTGACTATACTTCAATATACATATATACAAAAGAAAACCTCAACAGCTGTTTGTCTATGCAGGAGTGTTAGATACTCTGTTCTACGCACTGAGTGATATTCAGTATCTAGATGAGCTATGGTCTGAGGGGTGTCTTCCAAGATGACAAAGTCCACAGTAGCTTTATGGAGAGGTCAAAAACTTAAATTATAATAATGCTAACAACAGCAGGGACTAAAGGTGTTTGAACAATTCCTATGTGCTAAGCATTACTCCAAATGCTTTACATGTACTAACTTGTAATCAACATAGTATCTCATTAGAAGGGGGAAGGGTACATATAGCTCAAGTGGTAGAGCACATGCTTAGCATGCACAAGGTCCTGGGTTCAATCCCCAGAACCTCCATAAAAAAAGTTAATAAATTTTTAAAAATTAAAAAATTAATAAATAAACCTAATTACCACCCAACTCAAAAAAATTTTTTTAATTAAAAATAAAAAAAAAATTCTCAGAGTAGTAAAAATAATGTCAAACAAGGATATGGAAAAAATACATTGTTATTAAGGAAGAATATTTTGCAGGGAAAGTATAGCTCAGCGATAGAGTGCATCTTCAGCATGCATGAGGTCCTGGGTTCAATCCCCAGGGCCCCCTTAAAAATACAGATAAACTTCGTTACCCTCCCACAAAATCTTAAAAAAAAAATACATTGAAAAATTTTAAAAGAGAAAAAATAATAAAGACCACCAATAATAAATATAATAACAATGAAAATGTTTGAAACATTGTGAGAATTACCAAAATGTGAGACACAAACTGACCAAACGCTGTTGGAAAGATGGCACCAAAGACCTCCATGCAGGGTTGCCAGAAACCTTCAATGTGTGAAAAAAAAAATTCAGTATCTGTGAGAAGCAATAAAGCAAAATGCACAAAAATCAGGAATATGCTTGTATAGATCAAACAGAAAGTTACCATAACCACAATTACATATGACATTAAGTCAATTAAAAATGGAAAGACACACCCGTGAAATTAACTACAGACGCTGAGTAGTTGAAGGGTATAAATAACGTGCCTTGTTAGTGTAGCTACGTGCTTAAGAAATTATCTTTGCAGCCAGACAGCATGGATTCAAATCCGGATTCAGCCACTTCCTGGGATGGGATTTTTCTGGTCGCATCCAAGTTTCTTTATCTGGGAAATGAGAAAAAACATTAGAACTTATTACAGAGCAGAAAACTCAATTAAGATATTATGCATATAGCACTAACTACAGTGACTCTCAGTGAAAGTGTGATGTGAAAGAAAACAGAAATTGAAATGAAGATCACTTACCGAAAAGAAATGTTTTTGGTTGGGAGCAAATTCGAAGTAGATACTGGATGTCAGCTGTCATGTTCAAAGGAGCACAAA
Source organism: Camelus ferus (assembly GCF_009834535.1). Taxonomy (NCBI): domain Eukaryota; kingdom Metazoa; phylum Chordata; class Mammalia; order Artiodactyla; family Camelidae; genus Camelus; species Camelus ferus. The sequence goes on along the minus strand of NC_045704.1, from coordinate 11,005,991 downwards.
GCTTATTTTCTCTCACAATGCTCTGGCTCTGAATGTGAATCCATCACTGGGAAAGGGTAGGATGGCATCCACACATTTCAGAATGGAGAGTGTCTCCTTGTCACAAGCTATAGTTGGAAGCTTGGCATCTTTCTACCACGGTCATCGTTATATTTTCATTCCCCTCACTGTGTGCACGTGTGGCTCCACACACTTGATTTTCAAGCACCTGAACACAGCCAACTCCCACAAAACAGGTCAGGTCTCCACTGTGCCCTTTCCAGTTCTTTCACTGAACTGACCCCTAGAGGAGCGCTCTCTCCTCCTGCTTCTCGTGCACCTACTTTGTACATGTAATTGTGTTATGTGCATTTTCATGTTGCAAGAGCCTGAAAATAACACACCGATTCATCTGTCCCTTGGTGTCAAACAAGGGACATACGTGTGGAAGAAAAATACAATGCTAAGGAAAAACTGTATTAAAGAATACTTTATTGCATTACAAAATAAACCATATAACATATCCTTAACATCATAATTTAAAAGGGAAATTTTAAAATCTTCTGGAAAACTGTTGTTGTAGTACAAGTGCTTATTTATACTAACGAACACTTGCAAACATTTTTATTAAAATAGTTTAAATATCTTAGGCAATGTATCTAAACGGTATTTTACAGACACGCTTAACAACTATATTGAACAATGGAACATACTGTGCTGACGGAAAGGAAATGTAGTAAATTACTACTGTGAAGAAAAGTGTGGTGTGTCCTAACCAAGAAATCAGGTTTGAAGGGGAAACATTTAGTGTTTAATTAAACAGTCCGCATTTTGTGATGTTTCACTGGTCACACTGATGAAGCCTTACCACAATCTCCTATGCAACCCATCTGGGCAAGCTGCTAAAAAGAGCCTGATGACTCCTTCCTTTGGAACCAACTGGAGGTTCAAACCAAAAGCAGGTAACCTCCCTTCAACCCCACCCACTAATCGCCTTAACACACCAAGCCAGTCACCATCCCCTGGTCTCTCAAACCATTTTTTGAACACCATCAGTCTCCACTGTCCCCTGAGAACGCTGAATTATTGAAGAAATATCCTCATGACCCCTCAATGTTTGTATCAGCACTCATGATCATACCAAACTCTGGGTGAGGTTTCATCCTAATCCAGGGAATGGTCACAAATGCACACGAGCAACATGTTTTGGGAGAAACGAAATGTATATAGTTTATCCATCAACAAAAATGTCCCCACTGTATGTTGTTCAGGACAAAACTCATGATGCTGATCTTTTCAAATTATTGCACTAAGCACTTCAAGCACAAGAGAGATTTCATGATTTAAACATTTTCCAAAATTTTGCACAAAGGTACTATTTTCCCTCATGTTAATCAAGGTGCATGCCATGGGTTCTATTTCAACACAAAAAAGGGACATGAAGAAATATATTCATATAGTGTCTATTCAGAAATAGGGAGCAAGTTTTAGAGAGTGTTTAAAAAAAAAAAAAAAAAAAAAAAAAAAGCCCCAAGCTGGCGCTGCTCGCCCCCAGGAGAACAAGCCAAGATTTCACTGCGGTTTCTCCCCTCCCAGGAACGCGACCTTAAACCAGTCACCCTAGACTTTCCTAACACCAGTGAGTTAACCTACAGGGTAAGACTTCCGTCCTCCATTTACTGAAAAAGGCAACTTTGCCTGAAACAACCCTTCCTTTTACTAACAGCTTTCTTATCCTGCCCAGTTTCTGCCTTGAAAACCTTTCCACTTGGCACGGCTCCTGGAAGCGCCTTTCTTTGCTACATGGCACGCTGCCTGAGTCATGAACCGTTCCATAAAGCCAGTTAGTTTTTTAATTTACTCAGTTCAATTTCTGTGCCTTCACGGAAGTCAGAGTCTGAAGTACACTGTTAGGAAATATCCTGCAACAGAAATATCCTGCAACAGAATGTGGGGAGAATAACTCAAGCACAAACGATGAGCATGTCATTCCCAAACTGTATGCTGTTTGCATCTAAGAAGAAATTATTGTATCATAGAAAGAAATGGAGATTCATTCAACCCTGATTGCCTAATAGTGCACTGTTAGCTTCTGTTATAAAGGACCAAGGCAGAGTAAAACGGTGTTGGTGGAAGAAATATGATTCATCCAGCGTTATGACAAAAATGATTAAATTTTATTTATTAAAACAGAAGACCTGTGATACATTCTAATACAACAGCAGCAAAAGGCGACAGCAGCAGTTAAATGTGAATCCTATCCGTACACATGCCACTCTGGTTCTTCCGGTTAAACTTGTCTCTCAAGACAGCAGCTCTCTCTCCAGTTTCCAGGAGGACTAGTTTTTCTTTCAGGATCAACAGCCAGTGCCATCCGATGGAGAAAATGACCAACCTTCCCCCTGCACTATTTCTAGTGGAGAGTCAGTCCCTAGGAACTGGTCACTGTCCCCCCATGAAAAGCCCGGTCCCTTGTGCTCTGTTTATGGGCAGCTGGTGGAGCTCTCTGTCCATAACCCACAGTGACCTCTCCAGAGACAAGCACCCTGAACTTAGTGAGCAGGATGAGGCAAGTCACAGTTTTACATTATTCTCTGCCCCTCCTTGAGGGTAATTCACACACTGTTGAATTGGATAATTCAGGGTCCTCGTCTTTCCAGGGAGCATGGATGTGAATGAACCACATCTAAAGAAATCAGCCCCTTCATCCTGCTGGGCTTTCCCAGAGACCATCTTGAAAAGCCTGGAACGAGGGCGTAAGATCAACACGTTACCAACCCCAAGCTCTTAATGCTTGCCGCACGACAGGCCAGTCAATTGACGGACTAGTTGTTGGGGCAAGAATGGGGACTTTATCTGGAAAGCCAGCAGACAAGCTGGGGGGCTAGACTCATCTTCCCTGAGTTGGAATGCAGGCTTCTCTTATACTAAAAGGGGAGGCAGTAAAGTGCTGGTTCAGGTCTGACCACACTGAATACACTTCTCTGGCTTCCAGCCAGTATGAATTTCTCACGAAGCCTGAGATGTGAACGCCTGCTAAAACCACTACCCCACTGTTAAGAGCTCTCGCCAGTAAGGATACTTGATGGTAAATTAGGCTTGAAAGCGCACTGAAGGATGGGACACACTCGTTAGATCTCTAAGGTTTCTCTCCAGGATGAATTCTTTGGTGGATCATAAGGTATGAATTTTGACTCAACACTTTGAGACAGTCATTACCTTTGTAAGGGTCCTCTCCAGTATGAAATATCTGATGGTAAGTGAGGCTGAACGCGCAAGAGCTTTGCCACACTCAGTATCTGTAGGGTTTCTTTTGAAGTTTGAATTGTCAAGACCTTCCCACATGGTCACACTTGCCCAGTTTCCCCTCACGTATGGATTTTCTGATGTTTAGTGAGGGCTGAGACCTGAGCAAAGGCTTTTCCGCACTTGAAACATTTGAAAGGTTTCTCTACCACATGCACTCTCTGATGACTTGTGAGGTGTGAATTTCGACTGAAGACCTTGCCACACTCATTGCATTGGAAAGGTTTCTCTCCGGTATGAATTCTCCAGTGGAGTCGAAGATGTGATTTTTGACCAAAGACTTTTCCACAGTTATTACATTTGTAAGGTTTCTCTCCAGTATGAACTCTTTGATGCTTTGCAAGAGTAGCCTTTTCGCTAAACGCCTTGCCGCACTCGTTACATCTGTAAGGTTTCTCTCCAGTGTGAATTCTCCGATGGGTTGTAAGGGGTGAACTGTAATTAAACAGCTTGCCACACTCGTTACATTTATAACGTTTCTCTCCAGTATGAATTCTCAATGATCTGCAAGGTTTGACTTTCAACTAAAGACACTGGCACACACATCACATTTATATAATATCTTTCCTGTATGAACTGTCTGATGTCTAGAAAGGTTTGAGCAGCGATTAAGGTTTTGCCACACTCGTTACATTGGAAAGCTTTCTCTCCAGTATGAACTCTCCAATGATTTGCAAGGTATGAATTTCAACTAAAGACTTTGGCACACACATCACATTTATGTAATTTCGCTCCTGGGTGGATGATCTGACGTCTGGCGAGGATGGAGTCATCACTAAAGGCTTTGCCATACTCATTACATTTATAACCTTTCTTCCCACCGTGAATTTTCTGATGACGTACAAGCTGTGAATTTCAACTTAAGAATTTGTCACATACATCACACTGATATAATTTCTCTCCAGTATGGGTGATCTGATGTCTGGTGAGGTGTGAGACCCTGAGAAAGCTTTTCCCACACTCGTCATGTCTGTGAGGTCTTTCCCTGTGTGCTTTCTGGTGTTGTGTCATCACAGAAGGATGCATAAAATCACTCCCATGTATATTAGACACATCAGTTTGGACACTAGGAGGAAGTCTTTGAAATGGTGAAAACGAGAAACTACTGCTGACAGACTTCTCAGCTTCATCACATTCAGAAATTAGCCCTTCAGTAAGAAGTATGTGCAGCTCATCCTGAACGTTTAATCCAAGCCTATTTCCAATGGGCTTGATTCCCGTATCCCTTCTGTCAGGTCGACCTCTTCCGCCTGTGAGATCTTCCATATGGGCTACACCCATTCCTTTGTGACATCTTACGTCATCTCTCCACCAACACTCAAGGTCATACATGTTTTCCTGGATTTCCCTGAGGTGGAAGTGCTTGATCTTATGACTTTCAGGACTTCCCAACATCACTGTTTGGAGTACTTCCCCTGTATCATTGTTTGCTTTCGGTTGTAAGTGCTTAATCACATGCATAGGAGAGAGATCTACAAGATACAAAGGAACATAGGTATCCTGTTCACTACAATTCATAAGTAAATGTCTCCTTTTGAATGTATGACATTACACCAACAGCAATACTTACACCAAAGAGAGTTATGCAGCAGCCCAACCACGATCTTAAACTATCAGAAACACTAAAGGGATAAAGTTTTTGTTGGTGTTCTTTTGGGGGCGATGGGGGTGGGGGTGGAAATTAGATTTACTGATTTATTTATCTATTTATTTTTAACGTGGGTACTAAGGATTAAACCCAGGACCTCCCTCATGCATGCTAAGCATGCGCTCTACCACTGAGCTATACCCACCTCCCCATAAAGGGATCAAATTATTTACTAAAGAAAGGTAATGTGCAATTCAAATTGCTTTTAGGGTAGGCTAGTATCAAACACCCTCGCACAAAAATATTCACACTGGACAAACTTATGTCAGCTCTCAAAGAAAGGGAACTTTTCCACTATGAATGACCCCAAAGCACATACCAATTAACAGTAAATGTACTGCCGTCTCATGACTGAGGAAGAACCATAGCACAGATAATCCTGCACACTTACTGTACAGAAACAAATGCTGCTGAGCGCACAACATATTGTAACGCTAAATAATCCGAAACCAACGTAACCAATGACTAATCTAAGTGGCTGCTTAGAATTGTGAAAGAAACACAGCACAGAGAAAGATGAAGAATTTGATAAAACTGCCTTTAAGAAAGCAAACTATTTTTCTAAATACCTGCTTCAAAACTACAAATACATAAAAAGGCATTTATTTTACATTAACAGGTAGTGTGTCAGCTGTATTGCATAAGACATGCTGAAAGTCCATCATCTGTAAATCACAACCAACAAATAGTAAGATTCTCCAGTTATCTAACAGCCATTAAGTACAATTCGTACCTATGCAGTGCCTAAAATCATCTACTTCACTGGCTCCAAAACACATGCAATAAACGAGGACTTGGTAAATTTATTAACTAGGGTCAGACACAATGTCGTTGAGAACAAATTAATAATTCAAATGGATGTTATAAAAACCATGACAAAATATTTATATAGCTTTTTATACAAAAGTAACTTTTGAGTATTTACTACAGAACAGGCAATATTCTAAGCCATCTGACAGCACTAGTTTGTTTTAAAAGGCTTGAGGTAAATTAACACGATTTGTCATATCAGGGCAGCAGACTCAGAGGTTTGGCTCCATGACCCCAAAAGACAGAAAGTGGTGAGAGAACCAGGATGTGACCTTGGACCTAGACACGGAGACAGCATATTCTTAAGCAAGACTGCCCACCCAGGCAGGACAGATTACAAATATTACAACAAATACCAAGAGTTTAGAAATAAAATGTCCAGGGAGATGCAAGAAGAGGTGAGCTGTGTAAGTAATACAGTTATTCAGCCATCCCTCCCTGAAATGGTCTCTGAGTCATCACGGCTGCACATGGTGATTTCGGTTGTGTCCTGGGGAAGGTGTTCAATGGAAGAAGAGGGGTCATTTTACAGCGTGAGTCATGTGGAAGGTGGAGGGATGGGTGAGGGAGGGCTTTGGAAACTGGGAAGTTCAGGACAACAACTCACATGTGCTAACAGATAACCGTGTTTCCATCCAGACCCAGGTGCCATGTGAGGAAAGGTCAGGACGGAGAGAGGGTCCGAGTGGAGCACGGGGCACACGCACACGTGGGAGCACAGCCTGGGACTGCGCGTCTGTGTGACTGTAACTGAATCATTCACACCTGCACCTAACATACTGACCTCGAGAGAAAAGACGAATTGATTTAGCAAGTAGGGTACCACTGTCCCATTTTTAACCATGAGAATTACAGTATGGGAATGGACAGAAACGAAAGAGATTTAAAACGTTAGAGCGTGGCATTGTAAGGAAAAAGCAGAATTACGTCTATCACACTATTTGCTGTGCAATGTATCAAACTGAATATGCCATATGTTCCACTGTCATGTTTATAGTAAAAAAAAAAATACATAAAAAAAGAAAAACATATATAATATTCCAAGAGATTGTGCAAGAATGTTTTCAGCAGAAACCGGAAGGAAAAACCAGGAAAAGGACAACAAAAGGAGATGGGTGCGTATATTCTGTATACATACATCTTGTTCCACACCCGTTCCACACCCGTTCCCCCCAAAATTGAGGAATATCAACAAAAAGGGAGGACTGAAACCAAACGGGATGCTGTGAGGCCCTGCCGGGGACAAAAGCCTTTCCTAGTCCCGTTTCCTATTTGGAGAAAAGGCTTTTGTCTCCTAGACCTTCCCTGAAATCCAAAGAGCAGATTCAAGCAGTTACTGTGAAGGGGTGAGGAAAGGCAGAAACAAAGGAAAAGCAAGCCCAACATACTCTTTTCCACGACTGTAGCTTAAACCATTAACTTGATTTATGACCCCAAACTGTGGCTACAACCAGCTACCCCAAGAGGACTCAAAAGTTGATGACACCTGGAGGGGTCAACAGAGAACTGGAATTCATAACCTGACACGTGGGCTCTGAGTAAATCATAACTGCTCTTCTGCCCTCTCCCGGAAGGAAGCTGAAGGATCCCAAGACCAGGATTTAGGCGCCAGTTTTGCAGGATCAGACAGAGTAACCACGAAAAAAAGTCCCAACATGGTGCCAGAAAGGCTGCGGCTGAGATCTTGCAGCAAAGCTGGGATCACAGACACTCCCCCTCCCATCTCCTTTAAAAATCTGACACCCTGTCCAGCCAGGAAGACGGATCTGAAACAAGGCTGGGTCTCCATCATCCAGGTTGCCTCCTCAACTAATAAACCTTCCTCTGCTCGGTTTGTCTGGCTTCACGGTGCGTCAGGCACATGAACTTCGTTCGATATCATATTTTAAAGTAAAGTCTCTGTTAGGAAAAGGTGTTAACACTGCACTGAAAACAAGGCTTCAATGGAGCAGCTCCTCAGAGCTCTCATCACACTCAGTGGTGAAAGAATGAAAGCTCTTCCTCTAAGACCACAAACAAGACAAGGATACCTGCTCTCACTACTTCCAAAAATCTATTACTGGAAGCACCAACAAAGACACACGGGCAGAGAAGGAGACAACTGGTACCACGGCAGCAAAAGGGAGCAAAATTCTCTCTCTTCCCAACGGCCACAATCGGGTATGTGGAAAACCCCGAAGAGTCTGCAAAAGACTTGCTAGAAATAATGACAGCGTTCCAAAAAATTACCAGGTATCAATTCAACATACAAAAATCAAAAGGGTTTCTTAACACCAAAAATGAACACTCAAAAAAGAAACAGAGACAACTATCCCATTTACAAGGAAACAAAAATAAATAAAATATTAGACATGATGTTATAAGAAGTAAACAATTTATATACTACAAACTAATAAAAGACTGCTGGAAAATATTAGAAAAGATACAAATAATTGAAAAAGTATCCCATGTTCCTGGACTGGAAGCCAGTATCGACAAGACGTCAATGCCAGCCAAAGTTACCAACAGACACACCCGACCCCGAGAGCAATCCCAGTGCCATTCCCATGAAAAAACAGGTAGATCGATCGTACAATTTCCTATGGAATCTCAAGAGAGAATGAACAGCAAAAACAAGCTTGAAAAGAACACATTCAGGGGTCTCACACTTCATTTCAAAACTCACTCCAAAGCTACACTAATCAAAGCAGTGCGGTACTGGCATAGACACAGAGAGACCACTGGCACAGAACAGACAGACCAGAAAAAGTCTTGCATACAAGGTCAAGTGATGTTCCACAGGGGCATCAGGACCACTCAGTGCGGGAAGGGCTCTCCAATGATCAAAACGTGCTAAGAAAACTGAGTATCAGAAGAATTTAGTTGGACCATTCTCTTACACTACCGACAAAAATTAACTCAAGATCAATAAAGACCTAAACGTAAGTCCTTACTGTATAAAACTCCTAGAAGTAAACATACAGGAAAAGATTCTTGACATTAGATACACCAAAGATGTTTCAAATACAATACCAAAAACACAGGCCCACAAAGTAAAGACAGATAAATTATACTACATCAGAATTAGAAGTTATTGTGCACTAAGCACACTCAGTAGTGAAAAGACAACCTATGGTACAGGAGAAAAGATCTGCAAATCACATGTCTGATAACAGACAAACACAAAGAATATACAAAGAACTCTCACAGGCACTGGTCACCAGCTCCACCATGGGGGGGCCCTTCCCCAAGCAACCATCCCCCACATCACAAATACAAAACAAAAACCCTAAGAGTGACATCAAAACAGAAACGTGATGATAAAATAAATCAAAATCAAAATCACTTCTGATGCAGAGAAACATACAAAATGAAAGTAACAGTGTCTTAAATAAAACAACTGATGGGTCATCACTGAAGGTATCACTCCACTACGTAATCTCGCATTCAGATGCTTCAAAATCACACGTGCAGGCAGAACTCACACACAGGTGATGGCACACGGGGCATCGAGTCAACAGCCCCACAGATGTGAGGATGTGAGCTTGGACACAACTGTCCCCAGGAGAAACTAGCATACTACTGACCGAGGCTCAAAGGGGATGGTCATTGCTATATGTGAACAACAGTGTCACAGTGCCCTGGAGACACGATTTTTTGACATCCCTCAAAACTAGGAAAAAAAAAAACTGGAAAGACTTATAGGTCAAGGTCTTGAAATACTCTCTGTCTCGTATACAACATGTTGACCACTCTGCTAAGTAGCTTCAAGTGGTGGCGCTGTACGAAGCAGGAAATTATTACAGCATGTGAGGGAAACTCTCCTCCACCAAAAATTATCTGTTACCCAGTAAACCCACCCCATAGAGAGTCCACCATAGTGGTTGACTAGAGGTGGATTATCACAGCAAAGAAACTGAAAAAACCATCAAACCCTAGGACTACCTACTTCAAAAGCAAGTTTTAAGAGGCAAAACTATACAACTAAGGAGAATATAAAATCTGGAAGAGTCTACATTTGAGCCTAGCTAGAGCAGTACAGCTAGAGCAGTACAAGAGTGGAAAAAATACAACATGTGTGGGTCAGATATTATAGGACCTTGAGAAGGGACCATGTGCTCTACACACAGATGCCAAACTGGGAGCCTGAAAGACGCACATATGCTGCCCTTGTAGGATTTGGGGTCAAGAGCATCTCTGCGTCCACTGTCCTTCTACTCATCCTAAGCAACAATGACAGAAGTTCCAATCCACCTGGTTGTTACAAACAGCCCTGAAGTGCATGGCAGAAGCAAAGAGAAGAAAGGGCTGAGGGATGCAAACAAGCAGACAGGATCTGAGGCAGCTCCACGCAGGTTCTGAGGTGCCAGATGGAATCAAAGAGCAGCCAGTGTTTCCCCATTTTCTGATTAGGTCTTCTAAAAACATCAAATGGGGACGGAACAAAAAAATGTTCAGAGCTTGGAGTCTGGAGGCATCAGCTCTGATCTGTATGGACTGAGAACCAAGCAACCAGTGGAATCACACCCTGAAGGAGGTGAGGGGACAAGAGGCCCCTTTAAAACAGTCCCCATCATGCTTCTCAAAGTCAAGTAACAATTCCACAGGAAACAGATGGCAGTGTAGATCATGATACAGACTTTGCCTTTGTCTCTGGAGGAGCTGCAGCACCACTGGAGGGTGAAAGAACACATTTTACAAGTTGCAGGACAGAGTGAGAAGTTGAAGAGAAGAAAAATTTCCTGTCAGAGTTTTTGATAAATAAATTTGTTTTCTTAATGAACTCTCCACTATAAGAAGGATCCCAAACACTATTAATGCTGTGGCTTCCTCTCTGCTCTTCTGAGATCTGACCTATGTGCACACTTTTCATACATTCCCACCTGATACAGTCCCACCCACTGGGTTTTCTATTTTCACATCATACCCCACAGTCCAGGGCTGTTTCTCTTGCTCCAAAATAGAGGTAATATTCAAATCAGAAATAGAAATTGTTGCCTATCAGAAGGAAGAAATCCAAAGTACTGTGTCTTTTCCAGAATCCTATCTCTCTGCTCAGCTCAGAAGGGAGGATATTCGGGGTGGGTCTGGAAAAGTATTTCACACATTAATCCACCGCTTGCCTCCTTCTAAATGAGGAGGGAGTGATATGCGGATATCTAGCTCTCTTCCAAAAAACAGAGAGTCAACAGTCAAAAGGCAGAAATACGAAATTGGGTATTTTTTAAGAGTTTGCCATTGAGCTTTATACATAATCAACCTCTAGAACAATCCCTGATGCAACATGAAATGGGCTGACCATCTGAAGAAAGGGTCAGTTGAAATTCATGACACCACATCATGTCTGAGGCAACAGGGCTTTCGGATCAATTAAGCAAAACACAGGCTCCCAAGAGGCATAGAGGGGAAAATGCAAGGACACTCAAGGACAGATCCTGAATTCTAGAGGGCAGTTCTCACCCAGGGACAGCAGGTTCCTGCAGGTCTCCAGCATCACGTCCCTGTACAAGGCCCTCTGAGCAGGGACCAGGCACTCCCACTCCTCCTGGGAGAACTCGATGGCCACATCCTTGAATGTCAACCCTTCCTGAAATGAAAACACATTTCACCCAGGGGCCATGAGAAGAGTTCTCATCTTGATGAAAACTGAGGAAGAGGAGAGAGGGGTCAGGATTGATTTGGTTGAAGTATGTGTTCTGACAGATCCATGGAAGGGTATCTGAAGCAAACTGTGTGTTCCTTAAACTCTAATGCTTTTTTTTGTTTTATTATTTTAAAATTTTTTTATTGAAGTATTTTCCGTTTACAATGTGTCAATTTCTAGTGTACCGCATAATATTTCAGTCATACAAATACATATATATTCTTTTTTTATATTTTTTTACTATAGGTTATTTAAATCATTCTCCTTTTGATAAGTATATCATCCAATTAGTAGGGATTTTTCATCTTTGTGGAGAACCCATGAAACACATGTAAATAAAACTCAGGAACAGGCTGTTATGTGCAGGAAGTGTTACATATTCTGTCCTACACACTGAGTGACAGTCAATATCTAGATGAGCTACAGAATGAGTAGTGTCTTCAGAGATGACAAAGTCCACATCAGCTTTACAAAAATGTCAAAATCTCAATTATGATGATGATAACAATAATGATTAAAAGTGTTGGAATACTTCCTATAAGCTAAAGATTCCTCAAAGTGTTTTACAGGCATGAATTTGTTATCAACATAATAGCTCATTAGAGAAAAATCTGCTCTCATCTGACAGAGGACAAAACTGTGTCAGAGACACTGAGAAACTCAACTCAAAAAGCTAAGAAATGTCACAGCAAGCACCTGAACTCAGAGGGTTGGGCTTTGAAACTGAAGGTTAGGAATAAAACAGTGAAGCAACAGAGAGAGCATTGAAAGTACACTGACAGAGGGTTTCCTGAGAAAACCTGAAAGAAATCCAAAGTGAATGACATAAAACAGCATGAAAGTCCATTAGACATATGGGCACACACACACAGGCACATACACATAAAATGTTCGTAATCTTACTACTATTTAAGCCGTTAATACGATAGTGCAGAAAAAAGTAATAAAAAAAGATTAAAAAAAATTTTTTAAGATAGTGCAGAAAAAATTTCAGGCCATGGAATATATTGAAGATAAAATTTAAAAGGAAAAAAGATATAAGGTACAGTTTTGAAATCATGACTTTTTTATCAAAACCATAGACTTCCACATCCATAAACTCATGAACACACCTGTCTACACAAAATTAACTGAAATGAGAGAAGTTTTCTCTTGATATATTTGTGGACAATTTTTTTAATCATCATTTATTCAGTTTTCCCCTAATGAAACATTGATACAAAATTACAAAAGTTATTCGTATTACACGTTATTTTCATGGATTGAGAACAAAATTATCATAATAGTAAAGTTCAACATTTCTAGAAGAATTAAAAATCATGATAAAAAATATAATCATTAAGCAAGAACACTTCACCAAAAGTAACTATCAGAAGGAAACATTTAAGTGCTAACTTCTGCAGCACGGATACTACAACTGGGACAAAACAGAGAAGATTAGCGTGGCCCCTGGGCAAGCAAGACATGCAAGTTCCTGAAGTCTTCCTTACTTTTAAACAAAATCGACAAACCTCTGCCAGGATCACCAAGAAGAAAAGAGAGAGGACCCCACCCCTGCCCTGCCACCTCCAAAAAAATAAGAAATAAGAGAAATGGCAACCAATACCACAGTAAAACCAAACAATCTTAAGAGACTATTACGAACAATTATATGCCAACAAATTTGGGACAACCTAGAAGAAATGAACAAGTTTCTAGAAACATACAGTCCACCAAAACTGAATCAAGAAGAAATAACGTAATTTGAAAATACTGGTCACTAGAAGTGCAATAGAATCTGTAATAATAAAAAAAACAAAATCCACACAAACAGAAGTCCAGGGTCAGATGGCTTTACTGGGGAATTCTACCAAACATACAAAGAACTTATACCAGTCCTTCTCAAACTCTTCCAAAAGCATCAAGAAGAGGGAACACTCCCAAACTCATTCTATGAAGCAACCATTAGTCTGAAACCAAAGCCAGACAAAGACACTACTAAAAAAGAAAATTACAGGCCAATATCTTTGATGAATACAAAGGCAAAAATTCTCAACAAAATATTAGCAAACCAAATATAACAACACATAAAAAAGACAACAAATTACAATTAAATCAGATTCATCTCAGGCTCACAAGGATGGTTCAACATATGCAATTCAATCAATGTAATACATCACAACAATAGAAAAAATAAAAACTATATGATTATCTCAAGGGACACAGAAAAAACATTCTATAATATTTAACATCCTTCATGATAAAACACTCACCAAAGTGGCTACAGAGGGAACATATCTCAACATAATAGAAATTGACAAACCCACAGCCAACATAAAACTCAACAGTAAAAAGCTGAAAGCTTCCTGATAAAATCTGAAATAAGACAAGGACACCCATGCTCACCATTTCTATTCAACATAGTATTTGCAGTCCTAGCCATAGTAATCAGATAAAAAGAATTAACGATCCAAATAGGAAGGGAAGAGGTAAAATTGTCACTATATGCAGATAACATAATATTATATATAGAAAACCCTAAAAATTCTACACAAAAATTACTAGAGCTGATACACAAATTCAGCAAGGTAGCAGAATACATGATTAACATACAGAACTCTGTTGCATATCTTCATGCTAACAATGAAATATTAGAAAAGCTAAAAAAAAAGAAGCCTTTTAAAATCGCATCAAAAAAAAAAAAAAAACCTTAGAAATAAACCTGACCAAGGAGGTGAAAGATTTATATGCTGAGGCCTATAAAAGACCTGAAAAAGAAAATTAAAGATGATTTAAAGAAATGGAAAGATATCACATGCTCTTGGATTGGACGAATTAAAATTGTTAAAATGGCCACACTACCCAAAGCAATCTACAGATTTAATGTGATACCTATCAAATTACTCAGGACACTTTTCACAGAACAAGAACAAATAACCTTAAAATTCATATGGAATCACAAAAGACTCAGAATTGTCAAGACAATACTAAAGAAAAAGAACAAAGCTGGAGACATAACACTCCCAGACTTCAGATAATACCACGGAGCTACAGTAATCAAAACAAAGTGTTATTGGCACAAAAACAGACATATGGATTGATGGAACAGAATACAGAGCCTAGAAATAAACCCACATTACTTAAGGTCAATTGATCTTCAAGAAAGGAGGCAAGAACACACAATGGAGAGAAGACAGCCTCCTCAGCAAGTGGTGTTGGGAAGGCTGAACAGCCACATGTAAATCAGTGAAGTCAGAACACTCCCTCACACCATACACAGAAATAAACTCAAAATGACTTACAGACTGAAACAAAAGACAAGACATCTTAAGTGTCCTAGAAGAAAACATACGTAAAACATTCTCTGACATAAATGGTACCAATGTTTTCCTGGGTCGGTATACCAAGGCAATAGAAATAAATGCAAATGTAAACAAATGGGACCTAATGAAACTTACAAGTTTTTGCACAGCAAAGGAAATCATAAACAAGATGAAAAGACAAATTATGGGGGAAAATATACTTAAATTATACGACTGACAAGGGCTTAATTTCCATAATATACAAACAGTTCATACAACTCAATAACAAAAAAGCAAACAACCCAATCAAAAAGTGCACAGAAGACCTAAACAAGCAATTCTCCAGTGAAGACATACAGATGGCCAATAGGCACATGAAAAAATGTTCAGTATCACTAATTATCAGAGAAATGCAGATCAAAACTAGAAACAGATACCACCTCATGCCAGTCAGAATGGCCATCAGTAAAAAGTCCACAAACGATAAATGTTGGAGAGGGTGTGGAGAAAAGGGAATCTTCCTACACTGTTGGTGGGATTGTAATTTGGTGCAGCCACTATGGAAAACAGTAAGGAGATTTTTTAAAAAACTGAAAGTACAGTTATGATATGATCTAGCAATCCCACTCCTGGGCATTTATCTGTAGAAAACTCTAATTCAAAAATATACATGCTCCCCAGTGTTCACAGCAGCACTATTTACAATAGCCAAGACATGGAAGCAACCTAAATGTCCTTTGAAAGATGACTGCATAAAGAAATTGTGGTGTATATACACAGTAGAATACTACTCAGTCACAAAAAAGAATGAAATAATGCCACTGGCAGCAACATGCATGGACAAAGGCATTATCATAGTAAATGAAGTAAGCCAGATGGAGATGGACAAATATCGTATGATATCCCTTACAAGTGGAATCTAACAAAATGATATAAATCAACTTATTTACAAAACAAACAGTCTCACGGACATAGGAAACAAATTCATGGTTACCAAAGAGAAAGAGGGGAAAGGATAAATTTTGACTTTCGGATTGACAGATACATACTACTATGTATAAAACAGAAAAACAATAGCACAGGGAACTATATCCAATATCTCAAAATAACCCTTAATGGAGAAGAATACATATATGTATAACTGTATCACTATGCAGTACACCAGAAACTAACAGAACATTGCAAATCAACTACAGTTCAATTAAGAAAAAAAAAAGGAAACACTAGATGCATGCCCTCTGAAATTACAGTGTAGTGAAGGGGAATGGCCAGGGGTCCTGCTTTTCACCACTGCACAGGGTGCCTGAGTGGGGAGCACGAGAGGAAGTAACAGCAGGAGAAACAGAGAGTGACAGACACAGAGAGAGTGTGAGACAAAGTTCAGAGAGTTGAAACTATTAACACTCACAGATCTAAGGAGATGGAAAAGCTAAAAATGAAAGGATGAAAAAAGATATTCCATCCTAAAGAGAGCAGGATGACTACCTTATACCAGACAAAACAAAGACAAAATCTGACACAAAATACAAACGGTGTTACATAATGTTAAATGGGTCAACTCACCGAGAAGATTTAACAATTATAAACATGTGTACATCTAACATTACAGCTCCCCGCAAATGAAGCAAACATCAACAGAAGCGAAGAGAGGAACAGACATCAGCACAGTAATAGTATACGAGACTTCAATGACCCAGTGTTACTCCTGGATGAAACCAAACAGAAGATCAATAAGGGAAATGAGCACGTGAACAACACTATAGACAAATGGACATAACAGACGTGCACAGACCACTCAACCCAACAACAGCAAAAACACATGCTTCTCAAGCACACGGGAAACATTCTCCATGACAGACTGCATGTTAGGCCACAAAAGAAACCTTAACAAATTTAAGAGACTGAGACCATAAAAGGTATCTTCCCCAATTACAATGAAATAAAAGAAAACATAAACAGTAGAAGGAAAAAAGATAAATTCTGCAAACTACAGAACTTAAACTCATTCTTACACAACCAATGGGACAAAGAAGAAATCACATGGAAATTTTAGGATATTGGGATGAAAACAAAAATGCAACATACCACACACCAAAATTTATAACATGCAATGAAGGCTGTAGTGAAAGAAGTCTACACAGTAAAATGGTTACAACAAAAAGGGAAAAGATTTCAAATCAGAAAACTATTTTTACATTTCAAGGAAGTACAAAGAGAAGAAAAAACTAAATCCAATTTTAGCAGAAGTAAAGAGGTTAATAAGAAAGATTTTACCAGAGCTAAATGAAACGGAAATTAGAAAAACACGAAAGTCAACATGCCAAGAACTGGTGTTTTAAAAAAAATTAACTGGAAAAACCCTTGACTAAGAAAAAAGACAGAAGATACAAATAACAAAAAGATATGTGAAACAGGACATTAAAAAATGTCTTTGACATCAGTTGCAAAGTATTAAGGGAGTAGTGTAAACAATAATGCTAATAAATTGCATAATCTCGAACATAGAGGTAAATTATTAGACACATACAACCTACTAAACCTTAATCATTAAGAAATAAAAAATCTGAACAGAAAGATAACTGGAGAGATTCAAGCAGTAATCAAAAACCTCAAATAAAAACCCCAAACCAAATACATTCAATGCAGAATTCTACCAAACATTTAAAAAAGAATTACCTATAATCCTGCTAAAAATGTTAGAGTTGAAGAGGAAACACTGGTAAACTCACTCTATGGACCTGGAATAATTCTGAAACCAAACCCAGAGACTGACCCAACTAGAAAGGAAAACTAAAAACCAATGCCCATGATGAACACTGATGCAAAATCCATAACAAATACTAGCAAATCAACTTCAACAGCACATTAAAAAGATCTGACTTCATAACCAAGAGTATTTTATTCCTATAAGGGAAGCAGGACTCAACATATAAAAATTAATTCATTTGATAGATCACATTAACAGATTAAAAGAAAAAAAACATACATGATCATCTCAATTGATGCAGAAAAAGGAGTCAGACAAAATTCAATAACTTTTGAAGATACAAACATTCAACAAACTAGAAACAGAAAATTATGTCAAAATATACTGTTCAACAAAGTACTGAAAATCCAAGCTAGCCTTATCTGCATCAAAAGTAAAAACATCTGTGTGTCAAAGGGCACAACTGACACAACGAAGATGGAATCTGAAGAATGGAGGTGATGAAAGAGATTTTAAAAATTTCCACCTCCCAGAAGTTTAGCTTGATTTCACTGTTTAAAATTGATAACAGAATAAAAGACTTTCTATCACTGATGTCTCTTTCTGAACTTTCCTTTCCATCCCCAATCATTAAGATTTTTTAACGTCAGTGACACACATATTTAAACAAATTTCCCCTTATTGATCTATTTCCAGGTTTTACCAGGTATTGTGCATATTAATCTCTGACTTCCCTGTGCGGCTTCTTTCTCTGGTTTACAGAGAGCAGACAGCGCACCCAGATGGGCCCCTAAACTCTCCCTGCTGCCCCACAGCACTGACTCCGCGTCTCCAACCCACGGGGGTGAAGCCTGCCCAGGACGCTGCCCAGGGAGCCAATTCACAAGACCCAGGTCCCGGGTTCCCGGGGGTGGAGTCTGAGTGGGGAGGACAGACGCTGAGGGAGGGCCCTGGGTGACTGTGAATGTACAGGTGTCAGGCAGGATACTTCGGAGTCAGACAGGATTAGCGAGTCCAAAGGGCATCTCAGGAAGGACAGACTGAGAATCCAGTGAGAATATGACTTTACCTGAGAAATAGCCATTTCTGACTTCTTTTCTGTCCTCTTCCTCCTGTTTTGGGCTTCATCCTCAGACAACATGAGTCTTTAAAGGTCAGTCTTCAAAGTGGAAAACATGCTGTTTAATGCTTAGAATCAACACACATCTTCCTGTGCCATAACCACACACACACACAGGGGAGACCTCACCATGTGGGACAGTCCTCTGCTGCCCACTGTCACAGGAGGGACTCAGGATAGGAAACTCCACACACAGACCAACAAGGGAGTTTCCCCACACTGTTCTCAGATCACCCTCCCCTCCTGGTGAGCCCCTCCCCTACACGGCAGCACTGGGCGCCTCAGCTGGACCCAACAACCCCTTTCAGGTCACAGACCAGGCCCTGATCCATCCCCCCGCAGAGCAGAGCCCTCTCCCTCTCAGCCCGGATCTCAGCCCTCAGGATGGGAGGACTCAGTCAGGATGCTCAGTGAGGGATCCAGACTGGAATCACCTGGGGGCCCTTAAATATCATTGAGGTTCCCACCAAGACTATTTGAAGGGAAATCTCTGGTCAGAGGGGACAAAACATGGCTCTATGATTTGACATTTCTAGTTTCCACATAAAATATCTTTCTTCTTCTGTCATAATAACGTTCTAATTTATGGGTGACAAATTTTCTACCTCCATTCATTTGTCAACATTTTAGTTCTTTCTCCATCTTGGCTGTTGTGAATAATGCAGTAATGCTCACTGGAGTGCAAATATTTCCCTCAATATAATGATTTCAGTACCTTCGGATATCAAGCCACATGTGCATCACTTAAGCATACAAACTTTAAATATACTGCATTCTAAAGTCACAAATCAATATATCAGAAATTAATGACCCACATCCAAACAACTCACCTCCCATCTGCATCCACTCTCCCCCTCTGACCTGCACTACTGTGTTCCGGGTTCATTCTTTATCTGTCTCCCTCTCTCTGTTTTCCTCTATTCTCCTCTTGTTCCTTCTGCCCTCCTATTTCTTCCCTCACTCTTGTTCTGCCTCACTTTGCAACGTGTTCCCTATCTTGCTGCTCTTTCTCCCCAACCTTTCTGATGGTCCTGAATCACCACACATTTCTGCCTCTTTCTTCCTCCGATCTCTGCTCCCTCTCTACCCTCTGTTGCCCACGAAATGAAGCACAAAGCGGTTGTGGTGCAAAATGTCTCCCGAGATTCGGGTTCCTTTATTTTTTATACCATCTACACAAAGGAGTAACTCTTGCCAAGCACACAGTGAGTAAGCATTTTTTTAAATTGACGCATGCGCACTACATCTAAGACACTCTTCTTATTCCTTATCTTAAGAATGCTAAGCTTCCTTAACTACATCCAGACCCTCCCGTTCCCAGGCCTGTTCCTTTTGAGGAACTGGTAAACATCCCTGTTTGCAAGCAATGTTTCCCCTGGGAACGGGCAGAGTCACCTGGCAGGAAATTCTGTTTGTAGACAAGTCCGGCCACTTCCGTGAGATGTCCCGCGAGCAAGCACACCCACAGTTTTCATGCTTAATCTCCTTCACCCTCCGAGTTACACCCTTTTTATCCTTTGACCCTCCCGTCCTTCCCACTCTCTCGCACCCCAGGTGGCTATGCTTCTTCCCTGCTCTCTCTCCTCTGCTCTTCCAGTCAATAGCTGTCCTCTGTTTCTCTCCCAGGACCACGATGTTCTGAAGGCCAGGACTCCAACTGTCCTATCCTCTCCCCCACTCAGTGTGCGAAATGCCTCATCATGATTACCCTTCCCCCGCCCTCTTCCGCCTTACCGCTGACCCAGGGCCCCTCTCCCTCCACGGCACTCCAACGCCTAGAGATTCCCGCGCCTTTATTTCCTTCTCTATTGTATTCACCTGCTACTTAATTTTATCCACCTGCTACTTTAAGGTCTAAGTCTATTTCATTTTACTATCGCTTTGCAAGTGCCTCAGCCATCCTCAACAACCCCATCGGTTTTTCATCATTCTTTTCTCCTTCTCAGTATTTCTATTTCCCTCTCAGTCGTTCTCTTTTGATATCCCTCTTGTCTTCTTCTGTCTGCTTCTCCTAATTCCCCTCACCCACGTATTTAAAGGGTTGGCAACGGAATAAAACGCACCCCCCGACCCCACCGAAAGAGACCATTTTCCAATGGATGTGATTTACACGGAATTACACTGGAGGTCACATGGCTGGCCCAGGTCACATTCTCCTAGCGGGATGGGGGAAGGGCTGACTACGAAGAGGAAACCCGCGGAACAGGACCGGCCTGAGGAGGACGCGAGGACAGAGCGGCTAGGAGGGAGGGGGTCTCAGGAGAAGGCCGGGCTCCCCAGAATCCAGGGACCCGGGAGAGGACGCGGCCTCACGGGAGCGGGGCGGCCGGCGCTGACCTCCAGGGACAGAGAGGGCGAGGCTGGGGGCGCGAGTCCACCTCGCGAAAGAGGACTCTTCATAGGGGGGTGGAAAAAATAAAAGGTCCCATGAAGGAAAATAACACGAAAGGCGGTGTCTCCGTGGACGGAAGGCAGAAAAACCAAGGGCAGGGACGAACTTCAGCGGTTTCAAACCCAAAGGAAAAGATCCCCGACCTAGAAAGGCGCCGCCTGGACTTACGTGGCCGGAGGGCCGGGTGCTGGGATTTTAGGTCCGCAGTGACTCCCAGACCCTGAGAATGAAGGGGGACCTCGCAGCACACAATCAAATAAGAAACGAGCAGCTTACCGTCTACACCTCGACCTTCACGTCCAGCCCTCCTTCCGGTTCCGGAAGAAACTGCGCGCGCAGTCTGAGGCGGGACTTCCGGGACGAGGGGTCAGGCGGAGTGTTTCCGGCAGGGGCGGTGCGAGGAGGCAGCCCAGGTCCACACAGGGAGCGCCGGAGGGTCGGGCAGGAGCCAGGAGAGGATTGGCCTTTCCCGGAACCTTGAAAACGCTCATTTTAAGTTACTCTCTGGAACAGTTTCACGGTAAAAGCTTAGTTGTTTGGGGACCAGTTATGTCGGAAACTAAGATGTTTCCTCCTGACAAGTTGAAACCGGTTTCAATAAAAAGCTGTTTTTACCAGCAGGTGGCTCGCATGTCCTGTCCTGCCAGGGAAGTGGAAGCAATTCTGTGGTCTGGAAACTTCCGTCTCTAAGTGGTCGCTGTCGAGCGGTGGTTGGATCCAGGAACATTTCCTGCAAGTAGAATTTAAGCAGTCTGAGGAAATGAGAACCGAACTTGACTATAATAGAAACTAGAATGACAAGGACAAAATTCCCCCTGAATAGTAAAGTTTACTTCACACTTACACCCCACGGAACAGCCTTATTGTTTCTATTCCTTATTCAACAGGAGGTCAAACTCAACACGCTGCACTGGTCCACAGACTCAGGGAGAAGACCTGAGGGCGTCGGAGGCTAAAGGACTAAGGCGTGTGACGTTTATCCTGCCATCACAAAAATAAAGAGATGAGAGATAAGTTTCTCTATTTTTTTAACATATTTTCCCAAATAGATGTTTTTCTCTAGTTTAGAGGGTTTTTTTTGGGGGGGGGGTAATTAGGTTTCTTTCTTTTTTTTTTAGAGGAGGTACTGGGGATTGAACCCAGGACCTCATGCATGCTAAACATGTGCACTTTGAACTATACCCTCCCCCACCAAAGCTTCTCTTTATTGAAGTGATGAATAATCTGTTGTTTTCTTTGACCTGGGACAGAGAACTGCATGTATATTCTCATTGACTTTGGACATGTAGACGGCACATACACATGCGGATGAAGTGGGTATTATGTTAAAACTCTTCTGATACACCCTTACTTGCTGGAATGTCTTCACGTAATTCCGTGTCAGGACCTGTTGTGGATGCAGTGAATCTAAATTAGTAAACAGTAGTTGAGCTCAATTACACAAGAAATTATCCAAGAAATAATCGTCCTTCCACATCAGCACTATTCGGGAAAAATAATTACAAGCAAAACTAGAATCTCCTGACCCAGAAATTTCCTCCAAGTAGTAGAATGGAAGGAGAACAGCTTTATTACTGAATAATCTATAACCAGCATATGATGGGGATAATAGCCATCACTAACAGATTGCAAAGACACAAAGAAATCCCACCCTTTTATGCGACCTACCACCTACATCTTTCCAAGATAAGTAAGACCTAGTACTCAAGTAAGAGGTCATGACAGCACCATTGGTAACACCTAGTTCATCTTAGCATTACTTGGAAAATGGGAATGACAATCTATGTAAGCCTATAAACTTCATACATAGAAAAGTGGAAAAAAAAAGACATCCTGGGAGCCATGAGTAGTAGATCTGAACTATTCTCTGAACTCACTATGGAGACATTGGCTTATGCTTTTTTTAATTGCATCATTTGCATACAATAAAATTCACACTTTGCAAATGAATGAAAACAGTGGGATTTAGTACGTTTACCACTTGTTTGTCACTTTGTCTAACCACAATATTATCATTCATCACCACCCCTTAAAAGACGCATATCCTTTAGCAGTTATTTTGAACTCCACCCCCATCATAAGCAAACAATAAGCTACTTCCCATCTCTATGGATATGGCTATTTGGGGCATTTAATAGAAATTAATTTATACAATATGTGGCCTTATTTCAACCTTCTTTCACTTTCAGGGGTCATCAATGTTGTAACAGTTACCAGTACCTCATAACTTTTTATTGCTGAGTAGTAACATTCCAGTTTTTTATCCATTCGTCACTTGATGGAGCTTTGGGTTCCTTCTACATTTTGGCTATCACGAGAAAAGTTTCGATCAACAATCTTTAACAAGGTGTTTTTGTGGATAAGCGTTCTCAAATCTCTTGGATATATTTGTAAAAGTGGAATTGCTGGGTTTTATATTCTAATTTGTCAGAAATACAGATTTGACCATTCAGATGACTAATGCGTTACTTCTCATACCCTAGTTAGCAAAAGTGATCTCATGCCCTTGCCTTGTTGCAAGGAGACAATTAGGGAAATACATGACTAGGCATAAGAAGGTAGTAAAAGGGTGAGGAAAGTCATTAGGCTGAAGTGGTCTCCATCATACATAAAGAGCAAAGTGTAAAATATGATATATAGCATCTTTTTTGTTGTAAAAATTATACTTTAAAAAAAGAACAAGCTTGGCAACATTGTAATGTGGATACTTGTAGTACATTTTTTAATTTATTTTTGACATTTGGGGCTCAGTAATATTTTATATGTGGACAATGAATTTAAAAAGGAAATTCAAAAATATTAAGTTATTAATATTAAAATAAATTCAGAGATGATATTTGAATATTTCCCAACTGCAAGCCTTTTGTATATCTCTTGCTTTCAGGCAGGATGGCATGAATAAATAACATCTCAAGATGGATTCTTTTATTTCTGACATTGATTATTAGAAAATTATTTTTAACTGTGTTTGGATTCAGATAGAGAAGAAAGGAAGTAAATCTGTAAGTTAGAAAATACTAAGGTCTCTAATAATTTTTGCCTTTCATTTGGAACATGGGGCAGAGTGGCCATGTGTTACATGGAATGTTATACTATCAGGATAAAGAACAAAGTCTGTTGATATAATCTGTCCCTATCACCCCCTTTACCTTTCTCTGTTCATGAGGTAGAAATATGAAATTCAAAAATTCACATTTCTTTTAAAAATTATGGTGGCAATTTAACACAATGAGCTAATAAATAGTTGGAAAAAATGTTTGGGATTACTTTTTCCATGAAAATGAGACAAAATCTAAAATTGAAAAGGGTTTTGCCTCTCAAACCTTGCTCTTCCTAGTCATACAGGAGCCATGTTGCTGTAAGAAAAGTGAAGACTTAAGTGGAGGCTCATGGCGGGAGAAGGGGCAGAGGACCCGTCACAGCGCACACTGCGCCCTCTGCACTTCCTGTCAGGTGAGACTTATGATAAACCTCCGACTTCTTTCAGTCACTATTTTCCAGGTGGTCTGTCACTGACAAAAACTGTCCTAGCAGAGAAATAGGATTATTCTTTTGTGATGGATATAGAATGGAGCATTTCAGAAAGGATCTTCAATTTAAAACTGTATGACTCTGGAGGAGGGTCTAACTCAGTGGTAGAGAGCATGCTTAGCATGCACGAGGTCCTAGGTTCAATCCCCAGTACCTCCATTAAAAAAATAAAGCCTAATTACCTCAACCCCCAAAAAATTTAATTAAAAATTTAAAACTTTAAAAAATAAGTTGTATGGCTTAAAAAGACTTCATGAAGACATTCCTTCACTGATGAGTTAGGTCTGTTTAGTACATGTTGCCAAAAAAACACAACTTGCTCAGAATAAATTATACTGTGATAATTTATGACAAATGTTCACAACATTAGGCTGCAAAGTATGAGACTGAGGAATTTGAGGCCACAAATATAATTACTTATTTACTTGACCATTTGACCTGCTGATCTGTGAACATATCCATTACAGCAACCTTCTTTGCTCTGACAAAATGCATCCACTCATCTGTGAATTGGGAATGACTCCAGTCACTGAATATTTAGCAGGAAACAAAATCAATACCCTGCCTTCAGGTAGCTTATATTTTAGAAAGGAATGTCAGCATTAAGTAAATAAGACATGACCATGTTAATTACAATAAAGTTGATATTTACAAGGATGGAGCGACAGTGTGTCCTAATTTTAAAAATATATTCAGGAAATGCACATATAAGAAGATATTTGAATAAAATCATTAATTAATGGAAAGAGTGTGTCATGCAAATACACTTGGGGCCTATGAGGCAAAGGATATAAGTGGCTTCTGGAAAACAGGAAAGGCAAGAAAATGAGTTGTGATGAGGAGTAACCAGAAGCGGCACAGTGCTTTGCTTTGAATCCATGTTACACTCTGGCCTCCAGAACAAGAGAATAAATTTGTGTTGCTTATTGCTTAAGACACTCAGTTTATCGGAATATGTCACAGCAGAAATAGGAAATTTAATGATAGGGTGTATGTAGGAAAACAAAAGAATCTACAAACATCTCTGGACAAAGTATAATTTGCAAAGTGTAACAATACAAGATGCAAAAATCAATCGCAAAGATACCTAGCATTTGATTTTACTGTAAAAAACCACATCATCAAAAAGAGACAGCAGAAAAATGAAAAAAGATTTCTAGAACAGAACCAATTTCAGACCAGAATACTGAATTGAAAAGAATATGGCTGGGGGGAGGGTATAGCTTAAGTGGCTGAGTACATGCTTAGCATGCCCGAGGTCCTGGGTTTAATCCTCAGTACCTCCACTAAAAATAAATGAATAAATCTAATTACCTCCCCCCTCAAAAATATTAAAAAAAAAAAAAAGAATAGGGCTGTTCCTAGGGAACACTGGGAGTCTTTCCTTTGGGAGAAGTGCACGTGAGAATATGGAGAAACAACTAAAGCTCCAACAGACAGGAACCACCTTTTCAATTTAAACCCTATCAAAATCAAAGGCTCCCTCCCTCAGAATAAGACTGCAGTGCAAATGGAGGGGGTTTCTAATGCACCTGTTAAGGCTTTTCTAAGTCATTAGAGTTTTACTTAGAAGAATTTAAAGGAAGGCACTCCTTTTTTCTAGAAACTGCCCTTATTCACCTGATAGGTACAGATCTGTAAGAAACTTATGAAGCCCCTATTTCTTTTACTCCTAAGGGAGAAACATTTTTTGACCTAAAAGATCAATCAGATTTTCTTCATATAATATTCGTGACCTATGATGAAGGTGATGCAGAGCAAGAAGAATTGTCAGGCTTATACCTGAAGAATTGCGGGCAGTTGATCCTACTGACGTATGAGAATACATTCTACATCACCCATGAAAATCATCACAGACCAAATAAACCCCTGCCCAGTATTCATCAATACCCATTTAGACGAGAAGCTATAGAGGAAATAAAACTCTTGATATCAGCTTCCATTAAAAAAGTAGTTTATTCCTATAATGAAAAAAGAATATGAAATTGAATATATGTATGTATATGTATGACTGGGACATTGTGCTGTGCACCAGAAATTGACACAACATTGTAAACTGACCATATTTCAATGAAAAAGCACGTAAAAATTAAGGTAAAAAGAATTGTTTAAAAAAAAAAAGTAGTTTATTGTAGCACGGAGGGTGGACCTCAGTGGTAGAGTGTGTGCTTAGCATGCACAAGGTCCTGGGCTCAATTTCCAGTACCTCCGTTAAAAAGTAAATAAATAAACCTAATTACTTCTTCCCCCAGAAAAAAGAAAGAAAAAAGGGCTTTTTATGCCTTACACCAGCCTTTGTAACACTCCCTTTCTGCCATGTAAAAAACCTAATGGCAAAGGTTGGAGATTTGTACAAGATTTGAAATCTACCAATACTATTATTATTCCTCACCATTCTGTAGTATCTCACCCCTATATTTACCATCCTATATCCCTAAAAAGTGACTTCTTTTCTGTGATAGATCTCTGTAGTGCGTCCTTTAGTACCCCTGTACCTCCTGATGACCGATAATCTTTTTACCCTCACTTGGAATGAATGACCATTTCCATGGGCTGTGATGCCACAGGCTACACTGAGAGCCCCACTTCCTTTTCTCAGATATTAAAAGCAGACTTAGACGATCTAGTTTTTTTCTTCATAAATCAGCTTTAATACAGTATGTAGATGATGCTGTTGTTTTCAGATTCTTGATAAATACCAAAACGCCCTGTATTTGCCTTAGAGTTAGCTTCAAAGGGACATAAGTATCCAAAGAAAAATGCCAATTTTGTAAAGCTAACGTGAAATGTTTAGGGCATACGGTATCTAAAGAAGGGCTTTTAACTGATCTAGACAGGGTAAAGGGCATTTGGCTTTCCCTGCACCTAAAACAAAAAAGGCAACTAACAGGATTCCTAGGGCTTGCACACTACTGCAGGAGCTGGGTTCCCTGATTCTTCTTTAGTGGCTCGACCATTATATAATTTACTTAAACAGCAGCAAACTGGAACAATTTGCTGGGAAACAACATTCGAAAGCTGTGGTAACCATAAAGGGTCTCCTGGCAAAGACCCCGGCCTTGGGGCATCCAAATTATGATGTACCCTTTTTCTCTTTGTACATGAAAACAAGGGTGCCATACTAGGAGTGTTAACCAACAACATGGCAGTTACTACTGACCGATAGGGTATTTACTAGACACAGTAGCCAAGGGCCTCCCCCCTGGTCTCCAGGCTGTCACTGCAACAGCCATGCTGTGTCAAACCACAGAAGAGACAGTCATGAGTCACCCTCTCACTGTTCCCCAGTCCATGGAAGCTTTCCTAAGCTCTCACCACACACATCCAGCAAGCCGTTTAACTTCTCGTGAGACTGTCTTGTTCTCACCAAACATAACCCCCACAGGTATAATAAACTTAATCCAGCCAGCTTGCACCCAGAAGAATCAGAGGTCAATGACTAAACGCATGACTGTATTGTTATGACTGACAATCTTTTATCTCCTAGGATTGTCCTTCGAGAAAGCCCAGTGGATAATCCTGATTTTATATTGTTCACTGATGGTTCCTATCTAGGGGGACCTCATGCAAGGTACCAGGCTGGCTATGCCCTTCTTTCTCCAGCAATCTGTCCTTGAAATGGTCCCTGCCCTAATGTCTCTTCCACTCAACAGGCTGAAATGATAGCACCAACAATATGGTTCCACAAGAAATGTACTCCAAAAATTAAAGTACACAGAGTGAAAATGAGGAAAAAAGATCAACCAGTATGAACACAATTCAAAATACAGCGAGTATCTTAACAGCAAAGTAGATTAAAGAGCAAATAATACGACCAAGGATAAGGAAATCCATTTTATAATCATAAAGGGAGAACTTCACAGGAATGCCCCGACAACAGGAAATTATGCGGCCAACAGCAGAACCTCCAATCTCTGAAAAACTGGCAGAAATGTAGTAAGAAGTAAACAAATCCAGGTTTATGGTGAGACTTCCATGCCCGCTCCCTGAGTAACAGACAAGTAGGCAGAAAACATAGTACCAATCAATGAAATTAATGTAACTGACATTTATAGAACAGTGAGATAACAGAAAATACACACATTGGCCTCTGCCCCCCATCCCTGGCAGCTTCTAAAACCCTGGTAACTTCCTAAGTGATAAGAGCATTGGAAATCCCTCTTGTTCAATTTGTCTGTGACCTCATCCCTCACACAGGGCTCCCATTCCCGTGGGAATCCCTAAATCAGCATCTTTTGTTCTATGGAGGTGACTCCAGGTGAGCTCCTAGACAGCTCCTAAATGGGGACTGTTACCAAAAAGAAAAAGCCATGATTGGAAGCTTTGAATTTTCAGCCCCATGCTTCATTTTCCAGACTGAGGGGCTAGAAAAGATAATTGCTCTGACCCACTTGAGGAAGCCTCTGTAAGACTGCAACATGAGTTGATTCAGAGAGCCCCACGCTGGGAGGTTGATGCACCCCACCTCCACAAGGACAGAAGGTCCTGCAGCAGGGTCCGCCTAGAACTCCCCCACGAGACTTTCCACCTGGCGATTCATCTGTATCCTTTGTCATACCCTTTAATAAACTGGTGTTTCCCTGAGTTCTGTGAGGTGCTCTAGCCAATTCACTGAACCTAAAAAGGGGGTTGTTGGAAACTCTGCTATATAGTCAGTGGGTAAGGAGCAGACGTGATGACCTGGCCTTGGGACTGGCATCTGAAGTGCGCTGGGGCAGATGGCTTGTAGGATCTGTGGGACCTCATATGGGAACCCTGCACCCCCCCATTGGTGACCAGAACTGTCAAATTGCTCTGTGTGAGAGTGGTTGTGCTGGGAGCATAAAGGAGACTCAGAGGAAAGAAACACACTGTAGGAAGATCTGAATTTTTCCTTCTACAAGAGGAACAATCCACCTAAAGAGAGAATTTTTACACAACAAAGTGCACATACTACTTCAGTAAGACAAACCATATTCCTGGCCATCAAACAGTTCTTCACAAATCATAAGAATTCAGGTTATACAAAATGCATCTATGACAATGGAATTAAACTAGAAATCAATAACAGAAACATCTCCTGGAAATCAAATATTTGGAAAACAGTGATCCACTTAGAAGGAATCCTGTGGAAAAGAAGAAATTAGAAAGCAAATTAGAATGTATTCTGAATTGAATGAAAACAGAACATACCAACATATGTAATTTGCCAGGAGCATAGGGGAAATATTTAAAAATCACTCCAGGGAAAATACTTTCCACATCACTATCCAGCAATCAGCATGTTCTCCTCCCTCCGTGAAAACCCCCACCTGCCTTCAGGGGCCATGAAAAAGGAAGCTTCTCATATTATACTCTGGTGATGTTCATTAGGAAAATGTAATTGTTTGTGGGAATTGGCAAATGGAAACAAGGTACTTAGAGAAAAAAAATTCTCAGCCCTCCAAGTCTGCACTGTCCTTCTACTACAGCTGAATTGATGCTGCAGCTCTAGGAGATGGTGTCAAAATCACAAACACAGCTCAGGGAATGGCTGTCTCCCTCCCTGATCCACCCGCACACACCAGGCTCAGCCCACAGTCCTGGCACCAGGAAGGAATCAAATGAGTATTTGCCTATTTTAGCCTGAGAGACAGCCTCTAAGGGAAAGAGGTTGTGAGTCACTGGGTGAAATAATTTGAAAGATCAATGTTCATGAGTTTTCTCTGAAAATGAACAATAAATAATGGGAACTTTTTTTGTTTGATATATAAAGTAGAAATTTCCTATATTCACTCACCAAATATTCTTTGACTCAAGGACATAAAAAGAGATTGTAGAATTCTTAAACTTTCTAACATTTTTCACATGCTTACTATAGTCTGATTCTCCCACCAGGTAAATCCATATCATGGGTAGTCTTTCCACCCAATAAAGCACAGGAAGGACTACGTTCACTTACTGCGTATTTGTGAACCTGGAGCACGTTTTAGGGAATGTTCAAAAAAACAGTCCCAGGGCAGAGCTGTTTGCCCCCAGGGCAGGAAAGCAAGACTTACTTGCAGTCACACCCCTCCCAGGAATGTGACCTTAAAGCAATCACTCTGGAAGTCCCTGAACACCACCACAGAGGTCACCACCAGGACAAGACCTTTGCCCTCTTGCCCCCAGCAAAAGGTAACCTTCTCCTAAGAGAATTTTTTTTCTCTAAGTACAATGAAAGATTTGCCACACTCAGTATATTTGTAAGCCTTCTCTCCAGTATGAGCTCTTTGGTGGATTTTTTCCTTTTTTTTTTTTTTTGAAATATAGTTGATTTACAATGTTGGTGACTCTTGAGGTATGAATTCTGACTGAAGACTTAGAGACATTCATTACATTCCTATGATTTCTGTTCAGTGTGGAGTATCTGATGGTAAGCGAGGCTTTGCCACACTCACGACATGTCCATTTCCCCCCATGATCAATCTCCCATGAATTTAAAAAGACAATTTTGAATGAAGACCTTCCCACATATACCACATTAATATGGTTTCCCCTTTGTATCTATTCCCTGAGGTGTAGTGAAGGTTGAGATCTGAGTAAAGGCTTTTCAAAACTCTTATTTTTGGGAAAAAAAAAGAAAAAAAGAAAAACACTCTTACTTTTGAAATGTTTCTCTCCAGTACGAATTATCTCCTGGTTGTACGGGTTGCTGTTTCACCACAGCCCTTGACTCCCTCATTGCATTTAGAAGGTCTTCCTCCAGTATGAATGTTCTAGTGAATTGCAAGGTATGAATTTCAACTACAGATTTCCCACATACATCACATTTATATAATTGCTCTCCTCTGTGGATTATCTAATGTCTCCTGAGATTGGAGCGGAAATCAAAGATTTTCCCAAAACAATTACGTTTCTCAGGTCTCTGCGGCATGAACTCTTTGCTGAGTTGTGAGGCATGCATTTTGACCCCCCTTTTCCCAAAGACATCACATTTATATGGTTTTTATCCGGGATGAATTAGTTGATGTTTTCTGAAGTGTGAGGACTGATGAAAGGTTTTTGCCACACTCATTACATTTGTAAAGTTTCTCTCGAGAATGAATTCTCTGATGTCTTCGAAGGGCTGTTTTACGACTAAACGCTTTGTGACGCTCGTTATATTTGTAAGGTCTCTCTCCAGTGTGAACTCTCTTACGACGGGAGAACGGCAAATTCCGCCCAAAGACTTTCCCACAGACATCACATTCACGTCATTTCTCTCCTGTATGGACGGTCTGATGTCTACGGAGGGATGATCTCTGAAGAAAAGTTTTGCCACACTGAGTATACTTGTGAGGTCTTTCCCTGTGTGCTTTCTGGTCTTGTGTCAGTAACGAAGGATGCGTAAAATCACTCCCATATATATTAGAAGTGTTGGTGTGCAGACTAGAAGAAACTCCTTGAAGTGGTGAAAATGAGGCATTACTGTTGACATTCTGGTCGGCCTGATTACGTGCAGCAGTTTTCTCTTCACTCCTAACAATGTGCAGTCCATCTTGAGAGCTTACTGCAAGTCTGCTTTCCACAGGCTTGTTTCCTGTGCCACTTCGACCACGTGGATCTCGCTCATCAGTGAGGTTTTCGTTACGGGTTAGAGGACTTCCTTCGTCATTTCCTGCCTCACCTGTGCAAAGACTCAAAAGTCATACATAATTTCCTGGATTCCTCAGCGGGAAAAATGCTTCATTTTATTCCTTTCGTGTCTTCCCAGTATCACTTTTTGGAATACTTCTCCTTTGTCAGAGTTTGCTTTTAGTTGTAATTGCTTGAACAGATGTATTTGAGAGAGAGCTACAAGATATAAAGAACCATGAGTAGTGTATTCACTGCAGTTCATAAACAAATGTTTCATCATAAACACATGCTATTACACTAAAACAAACACTTACACCAGAGTTTGAACTGCCTACCATGATCTTAAAAACTAGGAACACAAATGGAATAGGATTTTTTGCTAAAGCAAAAGTAATCAGAGATAATTCTAACGATTTTAGGGAACCCCTAGTTTCAAAAAAGAAATGATAAAAACACTCAAACTTCTGTTAGCTCTCAAAGAAAGTGTATACTTCCACCATAACCACAAAGCACATACCAATTTATAATAAACATAATGCTGTCTCATAACTCGGGGAAATCATATTATACTATATGTCTATATATTTTCTGCATACTTATACATAAATAAATGCTAAAGAACAGACAATATATTGTGAAAGTAAATAATTGAAAACTAGCCTTATCTAATGAATAATCTCAATGATCGGTAGTCTAGAATTGGGAAACGAATACACCATAGAGAAGTTAAGTATATGATAAAGCAATTTAAAAAAATATATATTTTTTTCCAGATACCTCCTATAAAACAAAGGACCCATGAAGTAGCATAAAACATTCTGAAAGACCATCATCTGTAAATCAAAATTAAATTTCATGAATGAAACAGTCTCCAGTAATATGAACAGCCAATAAATGAAGCAATCCCCTAACTATGGAGTACTCTTAAATATTCAGTTGAATGGCCCCAAAATATACGTAAGAAACAGTGAGCAATTTGTAAATTTATTAATAGGGTCAAAAATAATGTTGTTGAGAACAAATTGCAATAGAAAGATATAAGATATAATACATACATACAAAGGGATGTCTACTCAATGTGACAGAATATTAATATAAATTTCTATACAATAGTAACATCTGAATCTTTACTCTAAAAAATGCACAATTCTAAGTCATCTAACAGTACTAATTTCTTTTCAAAGGCTTGAGGAAAATTACCATGAATTTTCAAGTAAAGGAAGTAGACTGCAAGTTCTGTACATGATGCCAAGTGACACAGAAATTAGAGAACCAGGATTTGAACCTGGGCTTACAGACTGAGAAAACATATTCTGATGCATGACTGCTCACCCAAACACTATAGACTACAAAATATTATACCAAATACAAAGAGTTTCATAAGAAGACATCAAAGGAGATGCCAGAAGAAGTAAGCTGTGTCAGTAGTAATGTTATTCAGCCGTCCATCCTGGAAGGGTTTTTGAATCGTCACAGCAGCACATAGTGATTTCAGTCGTGTCCTGAGAAAGGTGTTCAAAGGATGCAGAGGGGTCATTTTTACAGTGTGTATGAGGAAGGTGGAGGGATGGGTGAGGGAGGGCTGTGGAAACTGGGAAGTTCAGGAGAACAACTTACATACGCTAGCAAATAACCGTGTTTCCATCCACATCCAGGTGCCGTGTGAGGAAAGGTCAGGACGGAGAGAGGGTCCGAGTGGAGCACGGGGCACATGCACACGTGGGAGCACATGCACACGTGGGAGCACAGCCTGAGACTGCGCGTCTGTGTGACTGTAACTGAATCATTCACATCTGCACCTAACGTACTGATCTTGAGAGAAAAGAACTGGTTTAGCAAGTAGCATGCTACTGGCCCATTTTTAACTATGGGAATTATACCATGTGTATGTCAGGGAAATGAAAGGGATTTCAGTGCTGTTGGGAGACAGTAGATTTGCATCTATTGCTCTATACGCTATGCAACGTATCTAATGGAATACTCCAGAGGTTCCATTTCCGTGCATATATTCAAGAAAAACACAGTATTCCAGCACATTGTATAAGAATGTTCTTAGCAGAAACCAGAAGATAAAACCAGGAAAAGGTCAACAAAGTGAGACGGATGAGTTTATTCTGTACACACATATGCAGATCAAAGGAAGTGTACCAACAATACCATAAAGATCATGATTTCAGAATGAAGATCCTGGCTGGGTGAGCAGAGTTTCATGGGCAAACAAGACTAGCAGAAGATGTCTGCCAAAGTCTGAGTAATTCAAGAACATGATCACATTAGTTAACTAAGTAGAGGAAACGAACAAACAAAAAAGAAATGTTATTAACTAAAAAATTAATTACATAACATACTTCAAAAAAAGTAATGTATTGACTTTGGCATATAAAATATTTATGCTAACACTGCTTATTATTAAACATGACTGAGTTCCTTTAGCTGGCCTCTTTAATTATTGGAAATCCTATCATTAAATTTCCTAAGACAAACTCTGCAAGGAAAAACAAAACAAACAAAAAGATGACGAGTTCTGTGGGCAGTGTAGATGAACCGTAAACCAAAGGCACTCATTAACCTATGAGGAACCCAAGTTAAAAACAATAAAAAACAAAAAGCCTTTGAGAAAGAGAAATGAACCAGTGAAGAAGCTACTCCACCCAGGCAACTGCCTCCTACCATGAAAACAAGAAACTGAAAACTGTAGGAAAGTTCAGGAAAATCTGCTAGCCTGTGACTCCCAAACTCCTTCATTCATTACAGTGCGACTGAACTGGAGGAAGCCTCCCAGTTCCCAGATGTGCCCTCAGGCGGGAATGCAAGTCAGACCCACGGAGAGAAGGTAGGTCATGCCTGTGAGAATACCTGCCCTCAGTAGGAGGCAAGTGGTGTTGATAACTGCGGGGAACAGAGTTCTAGGACCTGTTTCTGGGAATGTAAGTTGGTGCGGCTACTATGGAAAACTGTAAGGGTCTTCAAAGTTTTTTTTTTAATTCATAGAATGCACCAGTTCCCATGTGAAACTCTCTTTAAAAGATACCTGCACTCGCACGTTCATTACAGCATTATTTACAACAGCCAAAACACAGCAAAAACTAAGTATCCAACAGACAAATAGGGAAAGAAGAGACTGAAAAACAAAAACAAAAACAGCCCTGGTAGATATTCACAATGTTATCTAGTCAGGAAAAAGGAGGAAATCCCGCTACCTGTACCAACTTGGTTAAACACTGAAAATATTTCCTCAGTAAATTAAGTCAGAGAGAAGGACTAATACTAAATGATCTCATTTATGTGTGGAATACCTTATCTAAAAAAAAAAGTGCCAAAATAACAAAACACAGTAGACGACGGGGGCTGGCAGAGTAAGAAGACATCGCGCAGAGGGTAGAGCTCAGTGGTAGAGCGTGTGCTTAGCAGGCACGAGCTCATGGGTTCAATCCCCGGTACCTCCATTAAAAAAAAAAAAAGACTGGGGAGATGCTAGCTATAAGACTACATTTCCAGTTGTAAGTGAAAAGAGCCCTAGGACTCAAATGTACAGTATGGTAATTACAGTTTTCAATACTGTAGTATATAATGTAAAGTTGGTAAGACTGTGTATCTTAAATATTCTCATCCCTTGACAAAAAATACTGTAATTAATTGAATGGAAGATGGTGTTGAGAAACCTACTGAGGTAATCTTTCTGCAATATGAATATTTATCAAATTACTGCACTGTACACTTTAAAGTTACACCATGTTATATGGTAGTTAAATATCAAAAAAGCTGAGAAAAATACAAATAAGTGCGTAAGAAGGTCCTGGTTTATCATGTGTTTTTTTAAAAAGTTCCAAAAAAAAGAAAAAAAGGAAAAGATCTTAGAAGAATAACATAAGCCTAAGGTATTAGAAGTAGGGAAAAATTAGAGATGAATGAAATACAGAATAAAAACTACAGAACTAGAACAAACAATCCTAAGATTTATGTGGAATCACAAAAGACCCAGAATTGCAAAGCATTACTGAAGAAAAAGAACGAAGCTGGAGAATAACATTCCCAGACAGCATGGTATTGGCACAAAAATAGACACATGGATCAATGGAACAGAATGGAGAGCCCAGAAATAAACCCAGACCTACGATCAATTAATCCTCGACAAAGGAGGCAGGAATACACAATGGAGAAAGGACAGTCTTTTCAGCAAGTGGTGTTGGGAAAGCTGGACAGCTGCAAGTAAATCAGTGAAGCTAGAACACTCCCTCACACCATACACAAAAATAATCTCAAAATAGCTTAAAGACTTAAATATAAGACAAGACACTATAAACCTCCTAGAAGAAAACATGGGCAAAACATTCTCTGACATAAATCTTAGCAATGTTCTCCTAGGTCAGTCTACACAGGCAATGGATAGAAAAGCAAAAATAGAGAAATGGAACCTAATTAGACTTGTAAGCTTTTGCACAGCAAAGGAAACCATAAGCAAAACAAAAACACAACCTATGGAATGGGAGAAAATTTTTGCAGAAGATGAGACTGACAAGTGCTTAATTTCCAGAATATATAAACAGCTCATACAACTTAATAATAAAAAAACAAACAACCCAACCCAAAAATGGGCAGAAGACCTAAACAAGCAATTCTCCAAAAAAGACATACAAATGGCCAATAGGCACATGAAAAAATGCCCAATATCGCTAATTATCAGAGAAATGCAAACCAGAACTACAATGAGGTATCTATCACCTAACACTAGTCAGAATGGCCATCATTCAACAGTCCATGAACGATAAATGCTGGAGAGGGTGTGGAGACAAGGGAACCCTCCTACACTGCTGGTGGGAATGTAGTTTCATGCAGCCATTATGGAAAACAGTATGGAGATTCCTCAAAAAACTAAAAATAGACTGACCATACGATCCAGCAATCCTACTCCTGGGCATACATCCGGAGGGAACTCTAATTCAAAAAGATACATGCACCCCAATGTCCACAGGAGCACTATATACAATAGCCAAGACACAGAAACAACATGAATGTCCACTGACAGATGGCTAAATAAAAAGATGTGGTATATTTACACAACAGAATACTACTCAGCCATTAAAAAAAGAATAAAATAATGCCATTTGCACACCATGAAGATTTTCGTGTCTGAGTCAACAGGGCTTTCAGATCAGTCAAGCAAAACAGGGGTTCCCATGAGGCACACAGGGAAAATGCAAAATACCTAAGGGCATAGTCCAGCTTCTAGAGGGAAGAAATCCTCACCCACAGAGATCAGGTTCCTGCAGGTCTCCAACATCACGTCCCTGTACAAGGCCCTCTGAGCAGGGTCCAGGCACTCCCACTCCTCCTGAGTGAACACTACGGCCACATCCTTGAATGTCAACTGTCCCTAAAATGAAAATACATTTCACCAAGGAGTCATAAGGAGAGTCCTTATTTTCACACAAAATGAGAAGAGAGAGGGGTAAGGATCAATTCAGCTGAAGTATGTGTTCTGGCAGATCCATGGAGAGGTATTTGGAAAAAATGATGGGTCTCTAAGTTTAAATTTTTATATCTTTTCATAGAGATTACAATATCCTCCAAGTAATGTAGATTTTTTTCATTTTTTAAACAAAACATGAAATATATACAAAAAGAATTCAACAACAGGTTGTCTGTGCAGAAGTATTGGACATTATGTTCTACACACTGAGTCATATTCAGTTTTGCAACGAGCTAGTGTATGAGTGGTATCTTCAAACATGACAAAGTCCACAGTGGCTTTAAAGCAAAGACAAAATCTAAACGATTTTGATGATAACAAGAGCAATGACTAAAGATGTTCGAATATTTCTTAAATACTAAGCATTACTCTCAATGCTTTATAAAGTATCTACATCATAGGTCATTAGGGAAAAGATCTGTTCACATCTTAACAGAAGAGAAAAGTGACACAGACATTAAGCAGCACCAAAAGGGATAGAACACGGAGGAAAAACTGGGCCAACAAGGTGAAAGATTTCTATGACTTTACCTGAGAAAAAGCCATTTCTGACTCTTTTTCTATCCTCTTCCTCCTCTTCTAGGAATTCTTCTTCAGGCTAAGTAAATCTTTAGAAGGCAATCTTGAAAGTTGAAAAGATGCTGTTTAATGTTGAGAATCAGCACATCCCTCCCTGTGCCACAACCACACACAGGGGAGACCTCACCACGTGGAACAGTCCTCTGCTGCCCACTGTCCCAGGAGGGACTCGCGACAGGAAGCTCCACACACACACCAACAAGGGAGTTTCCCCACACTGTCCTCAGATCACCCTCCCCTCCTGGTGAGCCCCTCCCCTACACAAGCAGCAGCGGGCGCCTCAGCTGGACCCGACAGCCCCCTTCAGGTCACAGACCAGGCCCTGATCCATCCCCACGCAGAGCAGAGCCCCCGCCCCCTCAGCCCGGATCCCAGCCCTCAGGACGGGAGGACTCAGAGTCAGGATGCTCAGTGAGGGACCCAGACTGGAATCACCTGGGGTCTGTTGAGTATTACAGAGGATGGACCTGAAACCAACTCTATGAAGGGGAATCTCTGCCAGCAGGTACAAAGCGAGTATTTGCAAAATGCCCCATCGATCTAATGTGAACCCTGGGTTGAGCACCACTCAGAACAGGCAAACCCAGCTCACCTCCCACTTTCTTTCCTTTTCCAGTTTTATTGAGCTACGACTGATGCATAACAATGGTGTACATATGAGGCCTACAATGGGTTTTTTTTAATGAAGGTACTGGGGGTTGAACCCAGGACTGCATGCACGCTAAGCACACACTCTACCACTGAGCTATACCTTCCCCCCACAATGTGATTATTTAACAGATGTATACACTGTAATAAATTTCACAATAAATTTACACTTCCATCAACTCACAATACCATTTTGTCTCTGTGTGGTGAGAACTTAAGTATTGCACTCTCAGCCAATTCTAAGTATTCAGAAACACTGTGTGATTCACTAGCCAGCACCCTGTGTACTAGGTGTACATGCTGTACTTACTTATTTCACAGCTGGTCGTTTGTAACCTTTGACCAACATCTCCCCGTTTACCCCACCACCCAAACCCTAATGACAGCCTTTCTACTGATATCCCTATGAGTTTCACGTTTCTAGATTCCACATAAAATATCTTTTAATGTCATAATAATGTCATAATTTATGGCTGACATAAATTATATCCACTTATTTTTCAAGAAACATTTAGTTTCTACATCTCAGCTGTTGTGAATAATGTGGAAATGCTCACTGGAGTGCAAATATCTCCTTCACTATAATGATTTCGTTACCATTGGCTATTTAGCCAGAGGTGGGTTTCATAGATCGTGTGCCTGTTCTATGCTTGATTTATCGAGGAACCTCCGTATTTTTTTTGGTAAGAGGCATACCATTCATATTCTCACCAACAAAACCTAAGAGTTTCCTGTTCTCGTACTGTGTGTGTGTGTGCATGTTTGAGACTGGTAGGGAGAGGACAGCAGGGGAGCCAGTAATGACTGGCAGCAAGAAAACAGGAACTACATCTTCCGAAGGATGGGCTCTGGACTGCACATCCCTGAGTGGTGGCCAGGCTCTCTGATTCTTGGAACCATCTTTCTCTACATCAAAGAATTTAATGGTGACTCAAGCTGCGTCCACAAACATACACCTAGCAGAATCTCCCTAATAAAAAAAACACTTCTACATTTCAACCTTGTTCTCATAATTTCCCTTCTGGACTCATATGAACTTACAAAATCTCAAGAGTTCAACACAGTCTGCATACAACGCATACTCATCTACTCATCTAGCTGTAAAACACCAGAACACTTTCCAAACGCTAACAAACCACGCCTGAGGGGAAAAAATATATATGAAGACACTCAAGGACCCACCAGGTGCAGAACAATACTTTCATTCCCAGTGACCACAGACCAAGCACTGTCATCTCCAAAAACTACATATAAAAAAAGACATTTCCAACGAAGCACATGCTGCAGTGAGAACACAACATATCCAAAGGAAACACTGCAAATTCTCTTCTGGATTTTTCATAGCACATCTGAAACCTTCTTCATTTGCAACCCAAAACACTAAAAAATACCAAAGGTAACTTTTAAGCGAAAAATGAAATTGCCCCTATATTACTCTAAAAATTGCAGAATGATTCTTGCCCTTCCAAAAGCCCTA
Organism: Camelus ferus; assembly: GCF_009834535.1. Lineage (NCBI taxonomy): Eukaryota > Metazoa > Chordata > Mammalia > Artiodactyla > Camelidae > Camelus > Camelus ferus. The sequence goes on along the minus strand of NC_045704.1, from coordinate 10,965,863 downwards.
ACTCAAGTCACTTGAGGAGTGGACACTATGGGGAACCCCCTAGATCCATCCCCCGAGGACAAGGCACCCGTCCTGCTGCACCCAGAGCTCCCCGTGGGCTCAGCTCCTGCCACACTTCTAACAACATTGGAGCAAAATGTTTCTCTCTGCCTAAACCCCCTGCCTTCAGTCCTCCTGAGGTACGACCATGAAATACCTGACTAAACCAAGGCATGTAAGTGCCAGTCACAGGAGCTGAGTCCGAGGGAGCTGGACCTAAGGCCCCTCGGCACCTCGACCCATGCAGTGAACCCCGTAACTACCCACGAACCCCATTCCAGGGGCTCCAGCCTGAACTGAGACATCCTGTGCCCATAGTCCCACACGCCCCTGGAGCCCACAAGGGACAGGCGCACACACCGCTCACGGGGCTCATCCTGCCGCCCACACCGGCTGCCAGGTCCCTCCTGCAGACCCCACAGGCTCCCCTCCACTTTCCCCATTTCTCCACCTCTCCTCCACACACGCGTGGGAAACAGGGCAAAAGGGAAAGGACCTCTCAGCAAAGGCATCATGACAGGAACACACACAAGCTGCCACCCAAAGGACAGTGGGCATTCAGTACGAAGGTCAGGAAATTAGCCCTGCTGGGAAAATGCACCAGCAGCTGGGGACATTATGGAAACCAGTTACAAAGGCATTTGAGTTCAGTGAGGAGGTCTCAGAGATGGCCCTCAGGTTTCCTGTCTCCTGTTCTGCCCACTCACAGGTAAGTAAAAGACACCCTAGCTCTCTGAGGAAGACCTCCGCCCCTCCTTAGGTTCCAGACTTCTGCCCACCCTCAGCACAGTGAGATCACTATCCCTGACTCAGCAAATGAACTGCTGGAAGGCAAAGCTTCCATCAAGGTGGCAACAGGTCCCTGTATGTGCACAGCCTGGAAGACCTGGGGGCTACAGCACAGCAGTGACACAGCACAGTACACATGGGGACACCTCAGGACACTGCATGAGTAAACACAGGGACACCTCAGGACACTGCATCAGTTCTGTAGGGATTTTTAGGACTCTCTACATCTTTGGGCTCCTATTTTGAATAACTAAGTAGCCACGTGGGGTAAGGATAAATTAGAGCTGAAACATCCACAACGAATTGGCAACAGTCCTCACTGCCTACCCTACTCCCTTGAATAATCCTCTGAGGATTATTCAGCCCAACCCACAGTCCCAGCATCTCATCTCATCCCCAGAGTGAGGTGCCGCGGCCATCCTGGGAGGAAGAGGAACACCATGAGCCCTTCAAGGAAAGGAAAGTGGGAAAGACTCCAAGTAACACATGCGGAAGGGCACTTCTGATGAAGGTGATTGATATAGAGGCAATAAGACCTGGGTAATGTGACAGAGATTTGTCAGGAGGGGATGGGGAGACCTCTGTGAGCCTAGACCTGAGGGAGGACAAAGGGCCTGAGCTATGGTGACTTGAAGGCAAAAGGTAAGAACAGGAAGTAAGATCTGAGACAGAAAAGGTGTTAGTGTTTGGGAACAGAGAAAAGGTGACAGTGACCAGGGCAGAGTGAACCCTGAGAACAGGGTGAGCTCCCAGGATGAGGCTAGAGACACTGGCAGGGCCTGGAGGATGACACAGGGCTGTGGAGCCACAGTGAGGATCCAGGACTTTTGTCCTCAGGACAAACAGAAGCTCATCAAGGTCTGAGTACCAACACTGACAGAATCTCTCTTCAAATTACACTTAATGCACAGAAATACACCCGACTACGGTCACTTTTAGTCTGAGCCTATGTTCTTCTCTCCAGTCTAGCATTTCTGTTTTACTTTTTTCATTCTGGGAGGACTGGGACCCACTGAAAATTCTAAATACAAATGGACACTCTCTCCAAAAAGAATTCCCGCACACAGATGCACACCCAATTTAGCCAATCGTTTCAGGGATCACTCCTGCTGAGACTGAGAGTTTCTAGTTGAATCTCTCATCTCCATGTTTCAAGTGGGCTCCCTGAGGCCCAGAGGGAGACACTTATGAGAAAGTCCTGGGTTGAGTGAACAGAACCAGATGCAACTGAATTCTGAAATGCGATCTCAAAGGGACAATGAACAGTCTGCCCTTCTCATCAGTCCCAGTTAAAACACCAGGACCACAACTGAAGAGCCTGAGTAAAGGAAACATCTCTTCAAGGTCTGATAACACTGGTACCAAACATTTACTCCTTCTTTTCTGGAAGAAAAAAAACCGCAAAGATATAGCCACTGTGCAGAAAACACTGAAAGGGGTCAGCTTAGAAATAAGCTCTGAGTAAACTTCATCATGAAGAGATGGGCTCCGCTGGAATGAGGTTCCAACTCAACCCTGCCCACCCTTCATCATTTGTGGAGACAGTCAAGAGGGACTGGAGGGAACATGTTCATGTCACCTCACAGCTCACTAAGATCAAACAAAAGGTAAAAAAAACTGAATATTAGACGAACTGGTTAAACTAGGTTTTGACTAAATACAAAAGATCATTGACATCTTATCAAATACTCATCAAAATAATCTAAAATTATTTAATAGTTGCCAAAGAAGTTTTCCCATCTGTAAGATAAAGCAAAGTAGTTATAGGCCTCAAAAAATGCTCTGAAACATGTTTTAAAGAGAAATACTTCGTTAATTTTTTTTACCTAAAAATTCTGTTGCCTAAGGTTTTAAAAACTGACACTATACATTTAGAAAAGAATGACATGAGTTGATTATAGACCACCACCAAAACTTATTCCAAAATTTAATAATTATTTATAGGAGAGTAGAAATAAAACTAAGACTTATTACAAACTACAAAATGAAATACATGTAAAGAAAGAAAAAAAGAAAAGAAAGTCCATTACCAAAAAAACCCAAAAAACTTTTAATGTTCTTTTAAAAGGGCACCTCGTACTGAGTCAGTCATTTCTTGTCTCAAGTGTCCTCTCCCACTTCTGAACCCCATGTCAGGAAAAGGGAAGAGGGTGATGCACAATTCAGTGAATCAAATTACTTCCTCTTGACTGAATATGATTTAAAAATTAAAGTTATCTTCTCATACAATTAATTTAAAAATGCACAAGTCCTATCGACAGTTTTCAATTCCCGCTCTCATCTGTATAATTGAAACAAAGTTTAAATCTACTACATTCTGAAGGTACAAATCTCCTCTGTTTTTCTATTTCTCTCTCCGTAGCTCCTTCTCTGCTTTTCCTGGTCCTGCTCGCCCACGTGTTTAGAAAAATGGCGACTAACTAGGATGCCCGACTACTGGAAAAGGCCGTTTTCCAGCGGGGTGGAATTTGGGACGTCACAATACTGGGGAGGTCATACGGCTGACCCCGGTCACCTCCCCCAACGCGGGATGGGGGAAGGGCTGACTACCAAGGGGAGGCCCGCGGAGCATAAGGATCGGCCTGAGGAGGACGCGGGGACAGAGCGGATGGGATCCCAGGAGAGGGCCGGGCTCCCCAGAATCCCGGGACCCGGCCTCACGGGAGCGGGGCGGCGGCGCCGCCCGCCAGGGGCCGAGACGGCGAGGCTGAGAGCGCGAGTCCACCTCGCGGAAGAGGACGTTACATGGGGAGGACGGAAGGAGTAAAGGGTTTTATGAGGGAAAATATCACCAAAGGCCGTGGCAGAAGGCAGAAAAGCCAAGGGCAGGGACCAGCCTCAGGGTGGCTTCAGACGCGAAAGAAAAGATCCCCGACCTGGAGCGGCGCCGCCTGGATTTAGGTGGGGAAAGGGCGGGCGAGGGGATTTTAGGTCCGCAGTGACTCCTACAGCCTGAAGTCGGACTAAAGGGGGACTGCGCGGCCGATTTACAGTATAAACAAGAAAGTTTACATTCGCCCGTGTGACCGTCCCTCGGCGATCCTTGCTTCTAGTTCCGGAAGAAACTGCAAGAGCGGGGCTAGAGGCGGGACTTCCGGGGGCGGGGCGCTACTGGCGGGGGCGGGGCCGAGGGAGCCCGAGAAGGAGGGGCAGCGGGCGGGGCAGAGGATGGTGCTTCCCTGTTCCTTGAGTGTGCTTTTTATAAATTATTGTCTTTTACAATTTTGAGGTAAAAGCTTAGCGTTGTGTGGACTAATTATGTCGGAAACGAAGATTTTTTTCCTCCTAACAAGTTCAAAACGGTTCCAATAGAGAGCAGTTTTGGCCAGCAGGTGGCACCCTTGTCCAGCTCATGAGGCTCAAGGAATTCAGTGGTTGGGAATCCCGGTCTGCAGGTGGTCGCTGTGGGGCGGTGGTGGATCCCCGGATTTTCGATTTTTTTTCCCCTGCAAGTGGAATTAATTTAAGCAGTTTAAGGTAATGAGAGTCGGACTTGTCTCTATATTACAAAGTACAATGAGAAATACAAAACTCTCTCTGGTAAGAATGCTCCATTTAAGACTGACACCGTACAGAACAGTTTTTCCTTAAAATTCCTCATTCAGCCAAGATTCCAGCTCAACGCTGTCAGTTCCAGAGACTCAGGGAGAAAACTTGGGGTCTGACACTGAAGGACTAAGGCATGTGATAATTTCAGTCACTAACGGCTATTGATTTTAAAAGAATATTTTTTACATTGTTATAAATTGCATTGTTCTTTTAATCTTTTTGCCAAAGTGTTTTTATTTGCCTTTTTTGTTCTCTATATATATTTATGGAAGTATAGTCAGTTTACAATGTTGTGTCAATTTCTGGCACAATACTTCAATCATATAGGAACATACATATATTAGCTTTCATATTCTTTTTCACCGTAAGTTACAAGATATTGAATATAACTCCCTGCTTTACAGTATTAACTTGTTGTTTTATCTATTTTATTTGCCTTTTAAAACCACCCTTTCCCCCCGATTTTGAGATGTACTTGACATATATGACTGTATGAGTTTAACATGTACATGTTAGTGCTCTAACTTACATATATAGAAATAATTATCACAGTAAGTTTCTTACTTTTTTTTTTGTTATTTTTACCACAATAAGTTTAGTTAGCATCCATCATCTCATACAGATGCAATAAAAAGAGAAAGCAAAAAAATTGTTTTATGACAAGTGAATTATTCATTAAAATACTTGCTGTATTACACACTTGTCAGAATTACCTTTCACTATCTTTCAGAAAAAGATGTTTCTGAAATTATACAAAAGTGTATAACAAACATAATGTACTTTCAAACAATATGTTTCATGTGAGTACAGTTAGAAACTTTTACTTTTTATTTCCAAATTATACTCTATTTTAGCTCTTTTCTGTTTTCTATTTCTGAAAGTTCTGTAAAGTGTGGATGTCAATGCCTGTAAAATAAAGTCTTCAGAAGACATTGGGATTTATTTCCATCTGAAGAATAACTGAATTGCAATAGTTTTAAGGGCATTTAGTAGGCAGGTATATTCTCTTTAACAGGAACCTAAAAGAAAGTAAAATTAGATTATCAAATATACAATAACTGCATTTTGACCCACAAAATTTTTATGGCAATCTTTGAGATCACATCCACTACAAAGTATGTTTTATCACATCCCTGCATGTGAAACATTTCATCCATAGACACAGCAATCATTGAAATGTAATGAAGTTTAGATAGGGAAATTAGTGTATTTAAATATTTTAAGGTAAAATTAGCAGAATATCCTGGGGTAGCACACATATGAATACAAGACGATATGTCACATTTATAAGAGATGCAGTGACTCAGGTAAACTGTGTGAACTTTATTAGCTAGATTACCCTGTATCACACAGTATTTGTAACTAGTCATGTTGGCAAAACAGACTCTTCAGTGTGGACTTTCATAATTCCGAGCAAATAAATTAGTGAATAGTGGAATTTTTCATTAAACAGGCCCTGCCATGCCATCTTTCATTCTTCTCTGCAAAAATCTGCCCCTGTAAACCTGGACCTACTGAGGATCCAAATGCTAAACACAAATTAGCGTTTATAAGTTAATTTAGCAGTTGCCTCATATTTTTGAGAGTAGACAAATAGATTGCAAAACTCCCAGAAGAAAACTTGCTGTTTCTGTCTGTCCATTTGTTTGTTGAAGCCTTTTGGAAAGTCATCCATCCTGTTCAAAATGGAGAACCATTGTTTTAAATAACTGCACCTTAAAGGGCACCCTTAAAAAAAGAAGATTCCAATCCTGTCTGTAGACAATGTAATGTATTCTTTGACTCGTATGCAGAAGTTTCCAAAAGATGAATCACCTTCAAGAAGGTTTTAAAAGATTCCATACACTGTGCAAACAGAAGTTGGATCTACATATGCTTTTGAGTTCAGAGTTTTGAGTTCTGAGACATGGCTAAAAGTTTAGGGAAAATACATGTTTTTTGTTTGCAATCTGTCTGTATTTTTATGTGTATCTCTATATATGTATATGTGTATTGAAGGTGTGTGGTATTTTTTTTTCCTCAATTGGGATGGCATTGCTAAAATTACTTTGTAAAAGAACTCTAACTGGCTTAAAAAAAAAAACAAGCACATATAGGAATTAAGGAAATATAACAGAAATCTAACTAAAATGCTTTGCAAGTTCATGCAATGTGGGATTAAATTTTAGTACAGGAAAGCTAGCTTAAGGTTGTCAGTTCAATGAAAATAGACATATCTTTGGAGTTATCAAAACAGAAAATAATACAGGCATATACTTTTTATCCTAGTTGGCTTTTTTGGCCAAAGAAGTTTGTTACCTCAGTTAGAAAAGTGTCAGCAATAAAAATAATGTGGTAAAATTTTGTGTAAGTAGTCTAAACAGGAAAGTCGACAACAACTGAACTGAATGGATATGTGTGAGATCAAAGTTTAGATGTAAACATTTTAAATTGCTTTCCCAAATCTTTGGCAACATGAAACTTTATACTTTTGCTAAGTTAAATTAAAAGATGGGTAGTTATTAAATATCTAGATGATTTCCAAATAAAATACCGAAACATTACTAAAAATAGATGCATTCAATTTCGGCTTCCTTTACATAGGAACTAAAGATAATTGAGTTTAATGTTGATAACACCCTGGTGCAAAATTTAAATTTGGGTTTTCTCTCTGAAAAAAAGGAAAATATTTGTTTTCTTAAAGAAAAAAATATTTGAATACTGGTTTGCTCCTAATAATGGATTGTGAAAGGTTCTCCCTTAACTTTATATAAAGTGCTTAGAAAACAAACATTTGTGTTTTACTGGAATTATTTCCTATACTTCATATTGTCTTAAATAGGTCTGTGATTACTAAAAAAAAAAAGCCTAAAACTTCTGAATATAGAAGAGGCCACTATTCCTTACAACTCGATAACCTTTTCTATTTGTCATTGAAATCTTTCAGTGTTGCTTTGAACAAATAGATAATTAAGTATCATTTCATAATGATCTGTCATCCGGTATGCGCAAATGTACAAAACCTTTTGACAAATATTAGTGACACACCTGCTCAAAATCAGTATCTGAGGGAAGACTTTTTGACACTGAAATAACTAGGCGCTTCTCAATGTCCCCTGGGATATTTTGAGATTCCTCTCTCACCAGGTAAAATGTGGAAACAATCAGGTTAAATTAAAATGGAGCTTTGGCAAATTAAACAAACAAACCAAATATTTGAACCTTATATTTGTCTAGATGTATGTTAATGTATTTCAAAATTGTATGAAATTCTTCAAATTCTAAGATGTCTTAAAATAATGTTATCTATCATACTGTTAAAATATACATCACAGAAATAAGCAGATCTGTTTGTTAGTCTCATTATATTGACCTTTCATTAGGTCTTCAATAATAAGCATTTTTAAGACTTTTTGTCATTTACTGACAATATGGCACAACTTTGATGCTGTTGCAAATCTGTTTCATCTTCTGAGAACTTGTCTGAAGGGACTCTGACCATCACTGTGAAATCCAACTCTTGTGAGGAGATGGAATGTAAGTGGAGAAGACAGGCCCTGAAAGAAGGAAGGTACCGGGTGACTGAATGAACAGGTGTCAGGCTGGATACTTCAGAGTCAGACAGATTAGCAAATCCAAAGAAGGGCATTTCAGGAAGCACAGTTGAAACAATCAACTGAGAATATGGCTTTACCTGAGACAGAGCCATTCCTGACCTCTTTTCTCTCCTCTTCCTCCTCTCCTGGGCTTCTTCCTCAGGCAACATGAGTCTTGAGAACTCAGTTTGAAAGTTGGAAAGATGCAGCTTAATGCTGAGAATCAACACACCCCTTCTTGTGCCACAACCACACACACAGGGGAGACCTCACCACGTAGAACACAGTCCTCTGCTGCCCACTGTCCCAGGAGGGACTCAGGAAAGGAAACTCCACACACAGACAAACAAGGGAGTTTCCCCACACTGTCCTCAGATCCACCCTCCCCTCCTGGTGAGCCCCTCCCCTACTCGGCAGCAGTGGGCGCCTCAGCTGGACCCAACAGTCCCCTTCAGGTCACAGACCAGGCCCTGATCCATCTCCATGCAAAGCAGAGCCCCCTCCCCCTCAGCCCGGATCCCAGCCCTCAGGATGGGAGGACTCAGAGTCAGGATGCTCAGTGAGGGACCCAGACTGGAATCACCTGGGGCTCCTTAAATATTAATGAGGTTGAACCCCACACAGACTGAATGAATGGGAATTTCTGGTCTGAGGGTATAAAACATGTATATGCAGAATGCCTGACTGATCTAATAACGTGAAGCGTGGGTTGAGCACCACTCAGAGGCAAGCCCAGCGCACCTCCACTTCCTTTTTCTTTCCCAGCTTTCCTGAATTATATAACTGATGCATAACAATGGTGTTCATATGCAGTGTACAGCGGGATTATCTGACAGACTGTCTACACTGTGTAACAATTGTCACAATAAAGTAACTGACACTCCTATCAAGTCACAATTACCAACTTGTGTCTGTGGGGTGAGAACACTTAAGATTTACTCTCAGGAAATTCCAAGTATACAGAAACACAGTGCAATTAACTATAGTGAGCATTCTGTGCATTAGATTCACATGTTGTACTTACTCATTTCACAGCTGAACATTTGCGACCTTTGACCAACATCTCCCTACTTCCCCCCGCCACCCAACCCCTGGTAACAACTTTCATAAACTATGGCTCTATGAATTGACATTTCTGCTTTCCACATATGTCTGTCTTCTGCAGTGCTAATGATGTCAGAAATAATAGTAAGGTCAGATGTCATAATAATAATTTATGACTAACAGAAACTTCTACATCTACTCATTTCTCAGCAGACTTTTTAAAATTTCTATATCGTGGCTGTTGTGAATAATGCAATCATGTTCACTGGACTGCAAATATTTCCCTCACTATAATAATTTCACTTTCTTTGCGTATCTAGCCAGAGGTGGGTTTCGTAGATTGTGTGCCTGTTCTATGTTGAATTTATTCACTAACCACCATATTGTCTTAGATAAGGGCTGTACCATTTAACATTCCCAACAGCAAAGCACAAGGGTTCCCTGTTCTCTGTATTGTACGTGTGTGAGCGCCCACGCACATGTTTTGAGACAGATAAGGAGAGGGAAGTAGAGGAACCATCGCTAGTATGGCAGCAATAACGTAGTAGCTACTCCTTCCCAAAAGGATGAGCTCTGCACTGCCTATCACTGGTGTTGCTGGCCCTGATTCTTAGAACAATCTTTCCCTGCATCAAAGAACTCAATGGCCCCTCTCAAACTGTGTCCACAGACACACCTAGCAGAGTTCCTCTAACGAAAACCTTCTGCCATTTGAAGCTTAGTGCTCATAACTTCCCTTATAGACTCAAGTGAACTTACAAACGCTCATGGAATCCAAGTCTCCATAAAACCCATATCCACTCATCCTGCTATAAAATACCAGAAAACATCCCAAAACCTACTAAATCGTGCCAAAGGGGAAAATATATATGAAGACACCCAAGGAACACCTAGATGCAAAACACCATACTTTCATTCCCAGTGATCACAGATCACACACTGTCATCTCCAAACACTACAGATAAAAGATGTTCTCAGTGATAAATGTGCCCCAGTGAGAACCCCACATCAACCAAGGAAACACTCCAAATTCTCCAATTTTATATCTTTCATAGTGCATCTAAAGCTTTCTTTATTTGCAACCCAAAATACTAAGAAAAATAACAAAAAAACAAAGACTATAAAGTTTAAATACTAAAAAACAGTAAAAAAAAATTCTCTAAAATTTTCTCTTTATTACTCCTTACTCAGCCTCCCAATAAACCTTTCTCAGCTCCAAACTCCATTTCTGTTTGTTTGGCTTCAGTGTGTCTTGGACACACAAAGTGTCACTCGCTAACACCTACTCTCTGTGTGAAATGCCTCACGGGTGTTACCCCCACTCCTATGCTGATCCAGCGCCCCTCTCCTTATGTTGCTCTCCAATCCGTGCAGATCCGGGTTTTTTATTCACTTCTCTATTCATTGGCTACATTTATGGCTAAACACTCTTTCATTTTACTGTCTCTCGGCAAGATCTGCCCTTCACCCCAATCCATCAGTTGACAAGGTCCCAGGTGATAAGGAAAACAGCGTCCCTCTTTTGGAGCACTTAGTGAAGCTGCCCGTCTCTCCCCATCAGATGGAACCCAGCACTCGTGCTCCCTTTACTGAAATCACCCAGCACCTGGAATGGATCCTGGAGCAGCTGCCTGAGCCAGCCCCCATCCCCAGGGCTTCCCTGCTACACAGTCAGGGTAAGTGGGCACAACTGAATGTTGCCTCTCTCTTCCTTTGAACTCGGAATTATCTGAGGAGACCAAGTGTATCTGTTAGTTGAGAAGGCTGGGTGCACGAGGAGGGCAAGAGGATTACTCAAAGAAAGTATAGTTCTCTAATTCTAGAGCCTGAGGGAGGAGGACAAGGAAAGAAGAGGTAAAGAGGGCTGGGGTGACATCTCCCCCTTTCATCCTCAACATTGCCACTGGTTCTCCCTCATTTTCTCCTTCTCAGTCTCTCTCTCTCTCTCTCTCTCAGTGGCCCTTTATCTCTACTTTTCCTGATCCCCTTCGCCAGGAACAGAAAAGACCATTTCCAGCTGGGTGGGATTTGGGAACCAAACAACACTGAGTGTCATATGGCTGGTCCAGGTCACCTACCCCTACACGATGTCAGGGATGGGTTGACTGTGAAGAGGACGCCTTCAGAGCATAAAGGCCGATCTGAGAAGGATCCAAGGAGAGAGAGGCTTGGACTGGAAGGTGTCTCAGGAGAGGGCCGGGCTCTCCAGAATCCCGGGACCCGGGAGAAAACGTGGCCTCACGGGAGCGGAGAAGCTGGTGCTGCCCTCCAGGGGCGCAGAGGGTGAGGCTGGGGCGCAAATCCACCGGGAGGAAGAGGACTTTAGATGGAGGGGACAGTGGGAGTAAATGGGTTTAAGAACAAAAATATCTGGCAAGGCATTGTCCATGAGAGAGGAGGGAAGGGGACAGGGTATAACCAGTAGAAGAATGACACAGCAATTAGCACTAAGATGGCGGAAAGGTCAACTCCCACTAGACTTAGAGCCTCCTTATAAGCTCATTGTAATGTATTAACATGGTAAATGGCACTCCCACACTTGCCAGGACAGTTTCGAAGCTAACCATGAAAGATCAAAAACTGAGTGATGGCCCCATTTCTGGGAATCCCAGCCCATTCCCCAAAGGGGTTGTAATAATCCTCCACTTACTAACATATGAAGTTATCAAGTCCATAAAAGCTAACCACCCTGCACCTCAGGGCCTTCCTCTTGCCTTTTGAGATCGCTTCCATTCGTCTGTGGATTCTCTCTCTCTCTCTGAATAAGTCTACCTTCACTCTCTTATAACTCACTCTTGAATTTTTTACTGCAGGAAGCCAAGGACCCTCACTTGGTCAGGCGCATGCCAAAGACCGGCCGAAGACCTGAAACACCGCCATCCACTCGCGCCCCACTGTTCCTGTATCATCTCCTTGGACTAAACACAGAAAAGCCGAGGGAAAAGACCAGCCTCAGAGTGACTTCAAACCCAAAGGAAAAAATACATCACCTGCAGCAGCGATGTCTGGATTTACATGGCGGAGAGCTGGGTGCTGGGATTTTAGGTCTGTAGTGACCCTCACACCCTGAGGCTGGAATAAAGAGGACGGAACAGCACAGATTTGCACTAGAAAGCAGAGCAGCGTGACCCTCCCTCAGCGCGCCCCACTTCCGGATCCGTAGGAAACTGCGCACGCGCGGAGGCGGGACTTCCGGGAGCGGGCCCTTGGTGGAGCGCTAGCGGAGGGGCGGGGCTAGTGGTGGGGTTAGGAGGGAACCCAGATAGAGCTGGAGGGCGGGGCAGGGGCGGGGAGGGGATGGTGCGTCCCTGTACCTTTACCCGCTTCATTCAAGTTACAGTCTGTTGCAGTTTTGAGGTAAAAGCTTACACTTCTGTGGGCATTTATGTCGGAGACTAAGATGTTTCCTCTTAACAACAACGGCTGCAGTAAAAAGTTGTTGCTCGCGTGCATGGATCATGAGACTCAACACCAATTCAGTGGTTGGGAACGCGGTTCTCCAAGCCGTTGCTGTGGGGCCGTGGTGGATCCAGGAACACTTCCTGAAAGTAGAGTTAATTTAGGCTCTTTAAGGAAAGAAGAGCTGGACTTGTCTCTGTATTACAAAGTAGAATGAGAAATAGACATAGGAGATTTTATTGAACAATGGTAGTGAATCTGATATAATCGCAACGGTCTTTATAAGAAAAAGGCAGGTTAAGTTTGACTCATGTAGAAATTGATGATGTAATGGAAGCATGTCAACAGAGATAAAGAAGGATTTTATGAGGCTACCTTGCTGCCTTAAAAGAAGGAGGAAACGGACCAAGAGGCAAAAGATTATGTGGCCTCTGGGATCCAGGAAAGACAAAGAAACAAATTTTGATATGGAGTATCCAGAAGGAACACAGTGCTTTGCACTGGACTCATTTTACATTTCTGACCTCCGAATCAGAAGAGAATGTATTTGCTTAAGGCTCTCAATTGGTGGTAATTTGCTACAGAAATAGGAAATTTAATGAAATGATGTATGTACAAAATCAAAAGAATCCCCACAGATTTCTAGAAAAAGCCTAATTTGGAAGGTGGCAGGATACAAGAACAACGTTTAAAAATGTATTGCAATTTTACATACTAGCATCTCAGAAATTGAAATTCAAAATGTAATACCACGTGAAGCCTCAAAAAAAGAAAAATGTGTAAATCTAAAAATATATGGACTTTTTGCTGAAAATGAACAAAATAATAGTGAAAAAAATTAAACATGACCTTTTTATGTAGGTCATCCTAGAGAAACATACCATATTCATTAAACTTTTAGAGAAACACATAAAATTCATTGATTGGAAGGCACAACATAGAAACAGTATTAATCCAATTTGATCTACAGGTTTAATGCATTTCCAATCAATATTTTTTGTAGCCACAAACAAGATAATTCTAAAATTAACATGAGAAGCAAAACACCAGAATATCTGAAAAATGCTTAAGTGGTTGGAATCACTCCACATTACCTCAAGACTGCTAAGAAAATAGCAATTGCTAATAAAAAAGTTCCCATTATATATTATTCATTTGTAAGAGAAAACTCATGAACATGTATCTTTTCAAATTATTTCACTGACTCAAGAACAAAAAAGAGATTTGCAAAATTTTAATTTTCTTATATTTTGTATATGCTTACTATGTTCTTATTTTCACATCATGTAAATCCAGCTGCATGCATGGTTTTCTTTGGGTACAATTAAGAACAGGAAGCACTACATTCACGTGCTGCATATTCATGAATGTGGAGCAGGCTTTAGGGAGTGTTCAAAAAAAGTAAAACAGACCCAGGAAGGAATCCCTTGACCCCAGCACGCAACCCAAGACTTAATTGTTTGACCCCTCCCAGGAATGTGACCTTAAACCAGTCACTCTGGATTTCAACACTAGTGAGGTAATCTACAAGGCAGCATCTTTGCCCTCTCTCCCCCAGCGAAAGGTAACATTGCATAAAGGAATTTTCTCTGTTGGTAATACTTTTCTCTCTGCCTGGTTGCTACCTACAAAAACTTTCCATTTTGTACAGGTCCTCTGAGTATCTCTTTATTTCCTAGATGGAGTGCACCCTGATTCATGAATCACTCCAGAAAGCCAAGTAGGTCTTTAAATTTACTTCGTTAACTTTTTGTACTTTACTAGAAACAGTCTGAAATGTACTTCTATGGTACTTTGATTAAAGCCACAAAAATATTCTGGAGCAGAGTTTGGAGAGAATAACTCAAGGATAAATTATGAGTGTCTAATCACCAAATTGTATGTTTTTGATTCTATCAAGGAAAGAAACTGGTACATATTCTTTCAACCCTGAATGCCTAATGGTGCACGTTTAGCTTCCGTTATAAAGTACCAAGGTGGAATAAAACTGTTGTTCAGAGGACCATGATTCACCGAGGGTTATAAAAAATAATAAACTTTATTAATCAAGACAGGGGACCTAGGGTACATTTTGAGTTAAACCGTAGTAAGAGGTAATGGCAGCAATTAAATATCAATCATGCACATACATCCACGATTTTGGAATTTTCTCCTTTTTAAATTTCTTTTGTTTGTTTGTTTGGGGGTGGGTAATTAGGTTTACTTATTTATTTTAATGCAGGTACTGGGGATTGAACCCAGAGCCTTGTGCATGCTAAAGTCTACACTCTGCCGCTCAGCTAAACCCGCCCCTCAATTTTGTTTTTTTCAGTTAAATGTTCCTCTCATAACAGCTCTCCCTTGGATTTCAAAGAGTAAGACTAAGTTTTCATGGAACATAGATATGTACAACAGCTACTCCCGTGCAATGGAGAAACTGACCAACTTTTCCCGCGCATTGCTCACAACACATACTCAGTCCCTAGTAACTGGTCCCTCTCCTCCCATGAAAAGCCCAGGCCCTTAATGTCCTGCCTGCTCTGTTCAGTCAGCTGAGGTAGAGCTTTCAGTCCTGTAACCCACCTGTGACCTATCCATGGACCAGAACCCTGAACATAATGAGCACGATGAGTCATGTGGATTCTTGGCGGAAATTTTTACAACATTCAGTAGATTGGAAATGCTGCTCTCCAAAAGAAGTCCTCTCTGTTCCAGAGCTTCGCTCTCCAGCTGCAAGCTTTAGCCCACATACTTTGTGCAGTTTCTCCTAAAGATGTGTACTGAGGAGTCCAGCACATTGAGAGGCCTGAATAAAAACTCTGCTCATTAATTTGTATGATTTCTGTTCAACAGAAGAGAAGATTCTCCTCCTGTTGCCTAATACTTGAAGTCAAGGAAAAAGTTCTGTCATGCCCATTGCATCTGAAAGATCTCTCTCCAGTATAATCCCTAACCTGTGACCTTTGGGTAAAGCCCTTGCCACACACATTACATTTGTGTGGTTTCTCTCCAGGATAAATAATCTGATATCTACTGACAACTGAGTAACAATCTGAAACTGTGCCATACTCATAGCATTTTTTAAGTATGAAGTATTTGGTGAACCCTCCATTTAAGGCACAACACAAAAGCTTTGCTACATTCAGTACATCAGTAATGTTCTGTCCCATATGGACTACCTGATGACTGGTGAGAAGTGAGCCCTCAGTAAAGGTTCTCCCCGTTCAGGGCACGTGTGAGGTAATCTCCAGAATGAATTATTTTGTGACTGCATTCCTTACCCAAAGTCCTGGTCATACTACACACATTTATCTGCTTTCCTTCTAGGATACCCTGGAAGCCTAACGTGTGGATATCTGCTAAAATGGATGCCTAAAATCCCTCAGCAGCCTGGATTACCTGAGGGTAAGTTAGGCTTCAAAGTAGGATTTGCCATACTTACTACATTTGTAAACTTTCTTTCCAGTATGAATTCCCTGGTGGATTCCTTTTTTTTGAACTCCAATTGATTTACAAAGTTGTTGGTGGACCCTGAGGTATGAATTTTGACTGAAGACACTGAGACGTTCGTTACATTTCTACAATTTCTGTCCATTATGGATTATCTGATGGTGAGGCTTTGCCACACTCATGACATGTCCACCATTTCTCCCCAGGATAAATCTCGCATAAACTTAATATACCAATTTTGAATGAAGACCTTCCCACATACATCACATTAATATGGTTTCCCCTTTGTATTTATTTCCTGATGTGTAGTGAGGATTGAGATCTGAGTAAAGGCTTTCAACACCCTTTCCTTTTGAAAGGTTTCTCCTAAGTATGAATTCTCTGATGACTTACAAGGGTTGCTTTTTGACGAAAGACCTTGCCACACTCATTACATTTGTAAGGTTTCTCTCCAGTATGAATCCTCTGATGTCTTGTAAAGTTTGAACGATGACTAAAGACTCTGCCACATACAACACATTTATGTAATTTTTCTCCTGTATGGATTAACTGATGACTCCTGAGGCTTGAGCCCTCGTGAAAGGTTTTGCCACATGCAATACATCTATAAGGCTTCTCTCCAGTGTGAATTCTCTGATGAACTGCAAGGGATGAATTTCGACTAAAGACTTTCCCACATACATCACATTGATATGGTTTTGCTCCTGTATGCATTCTCTGATGTTTCGTGAGGTGGGAGCCATGATTAAAGGTTTTCCCACACTCATTACATTTGTAAGGTTTCTCTCCAGTATGAATTCTCTGATGACCTCCAAGGGTTCCTTTTTGCCTAAAGGCCTTTCCACACTCATTACATTTGTAAGGTTTCTCTCCGGTATGAATTCTCTGATGAACTGCAAGGTAGGAATTTCGACTAAAGACTTTTTCACATACATCACATTTATGTAATTTCTCTCCTGTGTGGACGATCTGGTGTCTACTGAGGTATGATCCCTGAACAAAGGCTTTGCCACACTGATTACATTTATAAGGTCTTTCTCTGCGTGCTTTCTGGTCTTGTGTTAGTATTAAAGGATGCATAAAACCATTGCCACGTATGTTACGAATGTTGGTCTGGATACTAGAAGAAATTCCTGGAAGTGGTAAAAATGAGGCACAATTATTGATACTCTTGTTGGCTTGATTAAACTCATCAATTTTCTCCTCACTTTTAAAAATATGCAGGTTGTCCAGAGAGCTTAATGCAGGCCCTTTATCCACAGGCTTGATTCCTGCAATACTTTCATGCTGATCTCTCTTATCAGTAAGGTTTTTCTTATGAGTTACACTCATTGCGTTGTAATTTCCTGCCTCATCTGTCTGCTGTGACTCAAAGTCATATGTATTTTCTCGGATGCTCCTGAGGTAAAAGTGTTTTATTTTATTCCTTTCATGTCCTGCCAACATCGCTGTTTGGAATAGTTCTCCTCTATCAGTGCTTGCTTTTAGTTGTAATTTCTTGATCACATGTACTTCTGACATATCTACAACATAAAAAGAACCGTAAGTATTTTATTCATCAGAATTTATAAATGAATGTTTCATCTTACACACATGATATTACACTGAAACAAGTAATTATACCAGAGTTACGAACTATGTACCATGATTTTATAAATTTTAGGAACACAAAAGGAATAGAATTCTTGAACTAAAGAAAAAGTGATCAGAGATAATTGAAATAAATTTAGGGCACCCTAGTTTCAAACAACCTATGATGAAACACTCACATTAAACAAGATTCTGTTAGCTGTCAAAGAAAGTGTAGTTTTCCACCACGACACCAAAGCACATACCATTAGACATACTGCTCTCTCATAACTGAGAAAAGAATATTATATTACACACATATTTTTCATACTTATAAGTAAATGCTAAAGAACAGACAATATAGTGTAGCACTAAATAATCCAAAACTAGCATATCTACTGAACACAAATGAGTGGCCCTTAAAAACTGGGAAAGAAATATAGCATAATGAAAATGAAGAATATGGCAAAACAATTTTTTGAAAAACAAAATATTTTAAAAAATACCTTCTATAAAATAATATACCCATAAATAAGCATAAACCATTCTGTGTGACCATCATCTGTGAATCAAAATTAAGTACTAATAAATGAAATATTCTCCAATTATGATAACAGTGAATAAGCAGAGCAATTCCCTACCGAGGACAGTGCCCTGAAATATCCAGTTCATTGGCTCCAAAATATATGGAATAAAGAGTAAGCAATTTGTAAAGTTATTCATAGGGTCAGAAACAATGCTAATCAGAACCAACTGCAACAGAAATGCATACAAGATATAATGTAAACAAAGGGATGTCATAACCAACATGACAGAATATGAATGTATCTTTGTATATAATAGTATCTTTTCGGTCTTCATTATAAAAAATGCACTATTCTTAAAAAATAATAAAATAATATCATTTGCAGCAACATGGATGGACCTGGAGAGATTGTCATACTAAGTGAAATAAGCCAGAAAGAGAAAGAAAAATACCATATGATATCACTTATATGTGGAATCTTTAAAAAAAAAAAAAGACAGAAATGAACTTATGTACAAAAAGTAAACAGACTCAGAAATAGAAAACAATCTTCTGGTTAACCAGGGGGAAGGGGGCAGGAAGGGATAAATTAGGAGTTCAAGATTTGCAGATACTGACTAGTATATATAAAATAGATAAACAAGTTTACACTGTATAGCACAGGGAACTTTATTCAATATCCTGTAGTAACCTACAATGAGAAAGAATATGAAGACGGATACAGGTATGTATATGTACCACTCAAACATTATGCTGTATGCTGTGACACACTGTGATCCAACTCTACTTCGATAAAGGAAAAAAATGCACTATTCTAAGCCATCTAACAGCACTGTAACTTGTAAAGACCCCGAATCACTAATCAAAAACCATTCAACTTAAAAAGCCACATAGCTGCACTGCAGAATTCTACTCAACATTTAAAAACAATTAAAACCCACCTTCCTTCAACTCTTTCCCGAAAAACTGAAGGGAAAAGTTCCAAATTCTCCCTGTGAGGTCAGAATTATTCTAATACAAAAGCCAAATAATGGCACTACAAGAAAACCAGAGACTAAAATTTCTAACCAAGAATGATGCAAAAATCACCAACAAAATAATAGTCATGTGAACTCAACAGGACATTAAAAAAATTGTATAAGTAATGGGGATATATTTCTGAAATACAAGGATGGTTCAATATATGAAAATCTAACAATGTTAAATAAAGCAGCATGTTAACAAAATGAAAGAAAAGAATCGGATTAACATCTTAACTGATACAGAAAAAGCAGTTGATAAAAGATAACAGCACGTTGTGATAAAAGGATCCAATAAAGTAGAAACAAAAACATTCCTCAGCATTAAGGATCTATGTTAACAGTGATGGCTAACATCACACTCATACAACGGTGAATGACTTAGAAGCTTTTCCTCTAAGATCAGGAACAAGACAAGGATATCTGCTCTCACTGTTTCTAAAAACATATTACTAGAAGTCCTAGCAAGAATACATAGGCAGAAAAAGAGATTAATGATCTCTTTTGAGAAACAACATGATCTAATATGTAGAATACCACGAAGGATCTGCAAAAAAGTTGCTAGAAATGATGAAGGAACTCAGAAAAATTACAAGATATAAAATCAGCAAGCAAAATTCAATTGTGTTTATATACATTAACACTGAAAAAATCAAAAATGAAATTTAGAAAATAACTCCATTTACCATCAAAAAAGAAATAAAATTCTTGAAATAACCTTATATAACAAGGGAAAGACTTGTACCATGTAAACTAAAAACAAAGCATTAAAAAATATTAGAAAATATACAAATTAATGCAGTGATTATCTCAAGTTCATGCACTGGAAGTCAATATTCTCAAGATGTCAATACTACCCAAAGCGATCCAGAGTCAACACCATCCTTATAAAACCCCAATACTGTTTCTTGAACAAACAGATTAATCCATCCTAAGATTTATATACAATCTCACAGTATCCTTGATCGCAAAAATAAGGTAAAAAAGAACAAACCTAGAGGCTTCACAATTATGTCAAAATTACTACAAAGCTGAACTACTCAAAGCCATGTGGTACTGGCATAAAGACAGACAGAGAGACCAGTGGAACAGAGCAAGGACGTCAGAAATAAACTCTTGCATTTCTGATTACATGAAGTTCCACAAGGCAGTGAGGCCCACTCAATGGCGCAAGGATAGTTTATTAAACAAAACAAATGATGGTTCATTATGGAAGGTATCACTCCACTTCATAAACCTTCTCAAAGATGCTTCAAAATTAGGTGCCGAGGTAGAATGAACAAAGGCACACGCAGGTGACAAAGAATATGCCGTCACTAACACTTTACTCAACAGCCTCACAAATAGGAAGCTGTGAACTTGGTCCCCAGGAGAAATCCTCATACCACCTACGGAGACTGAAAGGGCGTGGTCGTTACGAGGTGTGAGAGCACTGTCACAGAGCCCTTGAGACATGCATTTGTGACGTTCCTCAAAAGCAAACAAAAAAATTAAAAAGACTTACAAGTCTGGCTCTCCTGATACTTAAAAAATTTTTTTTCAATTTGTTTTTTTTTTTTGCAGGGGAGGTAATTAGTTCTATTTATTTATTTACTTCTGGAGGAGGTACCGGGGACTGAACCCAGGGCCCGGTGCAAGCTAAGCAGCGCTCTACCGCTGAGCCCCACCCTCCCGCTTCTCCTGCTGCTTCCGGCCTCGCGTGGTGGGACACGCTGACCGCTCCACTAAGCAGCTTCAAGTGCGGGTGTTACACACGGCAGAAAAATACTGTAACATATGAGGGGAAGTATTCTCCTCCAAAATTCTCCGTTACCCAGTAACCTCACTCCATAGAGTTGGCCAGAGGTTGTCCATTAACTCAGGGCACCCCATCACAGCAAGGAAACTGGATAAAATCTCAGGCTTTAGGACTACGTATATCAAAAGCAAATTTCAGAGGAATAATCACGCAAACGTAGGAGAGGAAGAAAATAGGAAGAGTAGACGTTTCACGACTAGGCTGAGCAGCACAGACCCAACAAAATACAAGACAGGTGGGTCGGACGTCGCAGGACCCTGCAAGGAAGCCGCGCTCCGCTCACCGACGCGGAGCCGGGCCTGAGGGACCCACGCCCACCCGACCAGGGACGGGGGATGAAAAAGAGCATCTCTGTCCACTGCCCTTATACTCATCCTAAGTAATAATTACAGAAGATCCAATCCACCCGGCGGCTACCACAGCCCTGACCTGTGTGGGAAAAGCAGGAAAAGAGCAATGGCTGAGGGATGGCAACAAGCAGATGGGGCCTGAGACAGCTCCACGCAGGTCTGAGGTGGCAGGTGGGATCAAACAGCAGGCAGTGTGTTCCCATTTTGTGATTAGGTCTTCTAAGAACAGCCAACCGGGAGGGAACTGGGCAAGGTCCGGGGATTGGAGTTTGGAGGCAACAGCTTTGATCTACATGCACTGAGATCAGAGCATCCAGTGGAATCCTACCCTGAAGGAGGTATGAGGGGTGAGAGACCTCGAAAACAGAGCCTGCCCCACACTCCTCAAAGTCAAGTAACAAGTTCACAGGAGCCACATGACAGCATGTAGATCATGATACTTTGTCTCTGGTGGAGCCGCAGCACCACTGAAGGATGAAAGAACAGTTTACAGAAGGGTAAGTTACAGAGAAAAAAATTTCCTCTGAGAGTTTACAGTAATGAGTAAACATCTATATTCCCACAGAAGTCTCTGAGGAGGGGAGAGTTTCCCAAACACTATCTTTAAAAAACATTTTTTTGGGTGGGGAAGTAGCTAGGTTTACTTATTCACTTATTTTTGGAGGAGGTGCTGGGGACTGAACCCAGGACCCCATGCATGCTAAGCATGCGCTCTACCACTTGAGCGACATCCTCCCCACCTCAAATACTATTTAATAACAAGGCTTCTCTGCCCTTCTGAGGTCTGACCAGTGTTCACACATCGATCCACCACCAAAGGCATTCACTTCACACTTCACAGCCCAGGGCTCTTTCTCTTACTACAAAGTGGTAAAACATTCAGATGAGAAACAGAAATTCCCTTACATAAGAAAAAATACGATTTGCTGTGACTTTTCCAGACTCTTACTTATCTGTTCAGCTGAGGATTAAGGACATTACCAATGGATCTAGAAAAATATTTCAAAATTTTAGCCACTGTCTGCCTCCTTCTGAATACACAGGGACAGTATAATATGCAGAAATGTAGCTGACCTCCTAGAAGTGCTAACTCAAAAGCTCTGGAGAAGAAAACTGGAAAGTCTGCCGTTAAGCTTGATACATACAAAAGCTCTGGAACAACCTCTGATGTTCCATGAAGTAAGCAGATCGTCTCATGAAAAAGTACTTTCAAACTCCTGGTGCCAGGCTGTGAAGCTTTTCATGTCTGAGTCAACAGAGATTGCAGATTAGTCAAGCAAAACACAGGCTCCCAAGGAGCACACAGGGAAAATGCAAAGACACCCAAGGGAAGATCGCAACATCTGGATGGCAGTTCTCCTCACCCAGGGACAGCAGGTTCCTGCAGGTCTCCAGCATCACGTCCCTGTACAAGGCCCTCTGAGCAGGGTCCAGGCACTCCCACTCCTCCTGGGAGAACTCGATGGCCACGTCCTCGAAGGTCAACTGTCCGTGAAATGAAAACACATTTCACCAAGTATCCCCATGAGAAGAGCTCTTATTTGCACACAAGATGAGAAGAGGAGAGAGGGGTGAGGATCAAGTCAGCTGAAGTGTGTGTTCTGACAGATCCGTGGAAAGGTATTGGGATTAAATTCTGGGTCTCCAACTCTAATTTCTCATGCCTTTTCATAGAGATTATGATATCCTCCAAGCAATGTGCATTTTTCATTTCAGGGGAAAATACACAAAATAAATACAAATAAAAATCAACAATGGCTTGTCTATGCAGGAGTGTTAGATATTACATGTCACACACTGAGTGATACTCAGTATCTAGATGAGCTACAGGCTGACTGGTGTCTTCAGAGATGACAATGTCCACAGTGGCTTCATACAAAACTAAATTATGAAGATGATGGCAAGAACAATGACTAAAGGTGTCTGAATACTTCCTATATGCTAACTATTACTCTACATGTTTATAGGTGAGAACTTTTTATCAACAAGATAGCTCACTGGAGGAAGATCTGTTCCAATCTCACAGAAGAGAAGTATCAGAGAGACACTAAGAAACTCCACTTGAGGAAGAAAATGAGGAAGACACAGCAAACACATGAACTAAGGTGGCTGGGCTCCTGAACTGAAGAAACAAAAACTTAAGTAACAGAAAAGGCATGAAAAGTACATTGACACAAGTTTCCCTGAGAAAACTTGAAAGTAGTTCAAGGCAAACAACATGAAAGTGCATAATCAATGGAACAGATTAGAACACCGGAAATTACCCTGTGAATACAGGTAAACAGGACAGACAAGGGAGCCCAGACGACACAAAGGCGAAAGGACAGAGTCAACAACAAATGGGGCTGAGAAACTGGGTATCTACCAGCAGAAGGATGGAACTGGGCCTCTTCCTGCATGAAAGGCAAAAACTTCTGAGTGTCAAAGAACACAATCCACAGAATGAAAAGACATCTTCTTAAAAACAAGGTGATGAAAGCAATTTAAAAAATTCCCAAATGTCAGAGAGTGAGGTTTATTTCACGGTTAAAAATCGATGACAGAAGAAAACACCCTGTGTCACTGATGTCTCTGGCTTTCCACTCTGTTCACAGTCATTAAGATTTAAGTCTGTGACTCAGTCGTGTAGCTCAACTCTCTTAGAAAACACAGAACAAATCTTCCCTAATTGGTCTGATTTCCCCATTTTACCACGTATTGTGCATATTACTACCTGACTTCCCCGTGCAGCTTCTTTCTCTGGTTTACAGAGAGCAGACAGCGCACCCAGATGGGCCCCTAAACCCTCCCTGCTGCCCCACAGCACTGACTCCGCGTCTCCAACCCACGGGGGTGAAGCCCGCCCAGGACGCCACCCGGGGAGCCGCTTCACACGTTCCAGGTCCCGGGGTCCCGGGGGTGGAGTCTGAGTGGGGAGGACAGGCACTGAGGGAGGGTCCCGGGTGACTGTGGATGTACAGGTGTCAGGCAGGACGCTGCAGAGTCAGACAGGACTAGAGAGCCCAAAGGGCCTTTCAGGAAGGACAGACTGAGAATCCAGTGAGAATATGACTTTACCTGAGAAACAGCCATTCCTGACTCCTTTTTTTGCTCTTCCTTCTCTTCTGGACTTTTCCTTCAGGAAAGGCAAGTCTTTAGAGGTCAATCCTGAAAGTTGGAAAAATGTCCTTTAATGCTGAGAACCAACACAGCCCTCCCTGTGCCACAACCACACACACAGGGGAGACCTCACCACGTGGGACAGACAGTCCCCTGCTGCCCACTGTCATAGGAGGGACTCGGATCAGGAAACTCCACACACAGACCAACAAGGGAATTTCCGCACACTGTCCTCAGACCACGATCCCCTCCTGGTGAGACCCTCACCCACATGGCAGCAGTGGGCGCCTCAGCTGGACCCGACAGCCCTCTTCAGGTCACAGACCAGGCCCTGATCCATCCCCAAGCAGAGCAGAGCCCCCTCCCCCTCAGCCCGGATCCCAGCCCTCAGGATGGGAGGACTCAGAGTCAGGATGCTAAGTGAGGGACCCAGACTGGAATCACCTGGGGTCCCTTAAATATCACTGAGGTTGGAACCCACAGACTATATGAAGGGGACTAACTGGTCAGAAGATAAAAAACATGTATTCGAAACATGTCTGACTGACCTAATGTGAAGCCTGGGTCGAGGGGAGCCCAGCACACCTCCCACTTTCTTTTTCTTTCCCAGCTTGAGGTATAACTGGTGCACAACAATGGCGTACATATGAGGTGCATAAAGTGAGCATCTGACAGATGTCTACACTGTGTAATAATTACCACAATAAAGTAATTTACATTTCCATCACTCACTAGTATTTTATTTCTGTGTGCTCAGAACACTTAGTGCTGCTCTCAGCAAATTCCAACTATATAGTAACACAGTATGACTGATGGTAGTCAGTTCACGGTACATTAGATGTACATGTTGAAAATATTTCCCTCAGTACAAAGATTTCCTTTCCCTTGGAGATCTAGACACAGGTGGGTTTCACACACTGTGTGCCTGTTCGATGTCTAATTTATTTGGGAACTTCCATACTAGTTTCAAAACGAGTTGTACCATTGCATTCCCAGCCACAAAGCACAAGGGTTCCCTCTACTTTGTTTTTTGTGTGAGAGTGTGTGTGTGTGTGTGTGTGCGCGCGCACGCACGTGGGCACACCTATTTTGAGACAGATGAGGAGAGGACAGTACAGGAATCAGCACTGACGGGCAACAAGAAGGCAGTACCTGCATCTTCCCAAGGATGAGCTCTGCACTCAGATCCCTGTGGTGTTGCTGGCCCTCTGATTCTGGGAACAATCTTCTCCTACATCAAAAAACTTAATGGTCCCTCAAGCTGTGTCCACAGGCACACACCTAGCAGAATGTCCCTAATGCAAACATCCAGCCATTTAAAGTTGATATACAAAATTTCCCTTTTGGAATCAAATTAACTTACAAAGTCTCAGGGGGCCAATATAGTGTCCATACAACACTTAATATTCCACTCATCCGGCTATAAAATACCAGAAAACATTCCAAACTGTAACAAATCATGCTGGAGGGAAAAATACATACGAAGACACTCAAGGAGCCACTAAACGCAAAACAGAATATTTTCATTACAGAGATCACAGACCAAACACTGTCATCTCCAAAAACTACATATAAAAAGAAAGATGTTTCTGGTGATGGACATGCTCCAGTGAGAACCCAACATCTCTTAAAAAAAATTTCAAATTGCCTTTTGTATCTTTCAAAGTGCATCTCATGCTTTTGTTCATTTGTAACCTAACATACTAAAAATTACCAGAGGGAACACAAAAATTACCAGAGGGAACACACAAAATGATCACTGAAATTGTTCCTATATAACTCCAAAAATTGTACAATGATCCTTGAGCTGCCAAAAGATCCAACACAAGTCATCTGCGAAGTGGATGCTGTGCGGAACTCCCTAGATCCATCCCCTGAGGACAAGGCAATGAATGCCCAAATCACCCATGAACCCCATTCCAGGTGCTCCAGCCAAAACTGAGACATCCCTTGCTCTCAGTCCCACATCCTGGAGCCCACAAGGGACAGGCGCTCACACTGCTCACTAGGCTCATCCTGACGCCCACACTGGCTGCCAGGTCCCGTCTGCAGATCCCACAGGCTTCCCCTCCGCTTTCTTCATTTCTTCATCTCTCCTCCACACAAGCGTGGGAAACAGGGCAAAAGGCACAAGGACCTCTCAGCAAAGGAAGAGCAATAGAAATATCTACAAGCTGCCACCCAAAGGATACTGGACATTGGGTATGACGGTCAGGAAGCAGGCCCCCCTGGGAAAACTTACTAGCAGTTGGGGAACTGATGGAGACCAGTCACAAAGGCATTTGAGTTCAGTGAGGAAGTCTCAGAGACAGTCGGTCCCCAAGTTTCTTGTCTCCTGTTCTCCTCACTCACAGGTAATTAAAAGATACCTCAGCTCTTTGAGGGAGGCCACCATCATGCCCCCTTAGGCTCCAGACTTCTGCCCACCCTCAGCACAGTGAGATCACTATCCCCGACTCTGAGCGGATGAAATACTGAAGGCAAAGCTCCCAACAAGGTGGCAACAGGTCCCTGGATGCGCACAGCCTGGAACACTTGGGGGCTACAGCACAGCAGTGACACAGCACAGTTAACATGGGGACACCTCAGGACACTGCATGAGGACACCAGTTCTGCGGGGATTTTTAGGACTCCCTACATCTCTGAGTCATCTTTTTAGCAATTCAGTAGCCACACGGGGTAAGGATCAACGAGAGCTGAAACGTGCAGAACAAATATGGGAACCATCCGCATCACCTACCCTGTTCCCTTGGTCCCCCCTGAGGACCGTTCACCCCAACCCACAGCCCCAGCATCTAATCACCTCCCCAGAGTGAGGTGCTGCAGCCATCCTGGGAGGAAGAGGAACACTGTGAGCCCTTCAATGGGGGGAGAATGGGAAAGGCTCCAAATAATCCATGGAGAAGGGCACTTGAAGGTGACTGAAACAGAGGCTTTTGAAACAGAGGCAATGAAACCTGGATATCATAACAGAAACTGTCAGGAGGGAATAGAGACACCTCTCTGAGCTAAAACCTGAGGGAGGACAAAGGGCCTGAGCCATGGAGACTTGAAGGCAAAAGGTAAGAACAGGAACTGAGATCTCAGAATAGGTTTCAGTGTTTGAAAACAGAGAAAAGGTGAATGTAACTTGAGCAGAGTGATCCCTGAGAACAGGGTGAGCTCCCAGGATAAGCCTGGAGACACTGGCAGGGCCCGGAGGATGACACAGGGCTGTGGAGCCACAGTAAGGAGTCGGGATTTGGGGGAGGACAAATGAGAACCAATGGAGATCTGAGTGCAAAAGTGACATAAACTCTCTTCAAACTACACTGAATGCAGAGAAATCCATCTGAGGACGGTCTCTCTGACTCTCAAGTCTTCCGGGTTACACCCTTCTATCCATGCTATCCCTTCCTCTCCACTCTCGGGCACCCCAGGCGGCTGGGCTTCCTTCCCGCTCTCGCTCTCCCTCTGCTTTTTCTCACCTTTTGGCCTTTTTCTCTCC
Organism: Camelus ferus; assembly: GCF_009834535.1. NCBI lineage: Eukaryota > Metazoa > Chordata > Mammalia > Artiodactyla > Camelidae > Camelus > Camelus ferus. The sequence goes on along the minus strand of NC_045704.1, from coordinate 10,938,191 downwards.
CAGGACTAAGATGCTCTGAAGGCCAAGGTTCCACTTTTTCTCCTCTCCCTCACTCTCTGTGAACTGCCTCACCACTGCTACCCGCTCCTACCGGTGATCCAGGACCCCGCTCCCTATGTTGCGGTCCAATCGCTGGAGATCTGGCTTTTAAATTTCTCTATTTTGTTCCCATGCCTTTTTTCGGATGTCTTTCTTTTTACTGTCTCTTTGCACGTCCTCAGCCATCTTTTATGTTCCCGTTCTTTCGCCCTCATTCTTTTCTCCTTCTCAGAGTTTTTATTTCTCTGAAACTCACTGATTCTTTGGCTTTCCTGACCCCCTCGTCCACGTTATTTATAGGAACGAAAACTGAATAAGGTGCCCTCCTACCAAAAGAGCCAGTTTTCCAGCAGGGTGGAATATGGGACGGAAGAACCATAAATGTCACATGGCTGGCCCAGGTCACCTCCCCCTACGAGGGGTGGGGGAAGGGCTGACTACGAAGGGGAGGCCCGCGGAGCAGAAGGACCGGCCTGAGGAGGACGCTGGGACAGAGGGGCTGGGAGGCAGGGGGTCTCAGGAGAGGGCCGGGCTCCCCAGAACCCCGGGACCCGGGAGAGGACGCGGCCTCACGGGAGCGGGGCGGCAGGCGCTGCCCTCCAGGGGCCGAGAGGGCTAGGCTGGGGGCGCGAGTCCACCTCGCGGAAGGGGACGTTACACGGGCGGGGGCGGAGGGGGTGAAGGGTTTTATGAGGGAAAATATCAGGAATGGCGGAGTCTCCGCGACCGAAGGTAGAAAAGCCAAGGGCAGAGACTAGCCTCAGACCGGTTTCAGACCCAAAGGAAAAGATCCCAGACCTGGAGCGGCGCCGTCGGGACTTATGTGGCCGGGGGGGGCCAGGTGCTGGGGTGAGAGGTCCCTAGTGACTCCCACACCCTGAGGACGGAAGAGGGGGGACAGAGCAGCACAGATTTACATTAGAAAAGAGGAACTTACGGTCAGCTGCGTGACCTTCCCTCGGCTTCTCTCCACTTCCGGGTCCGTAAACGTCTGCACAACCGCGAACAGAGAGGCGGGACTTCCGGGGGCGGGGCCAGGGTATCTCCACCGGCGAGGCGGGGCTAAGCGGGAGTCAGGTTTGCACGGGGACAGGCGGGAGGCTGGGCAGGGGACTCTGGGAGGCCGGGGGAGGAGATAATGCTTCCCGTTGTCTTGACCCCTTTGGTTTTAAGTCCCAGACTGGAAGAGTTTTCCAGTAAAAGCTTACAGTTATGTGGGCGGCTAAACGTGGAAACTAAGATGTCTTGCTCCTGAGGCTCAAGCAATCCAGTGGCTGGGAACGTGGGTCTCCAAGTGGTTGCTGTGGGGCCGTGGTTGGATTTCGGAGTATTTACTGCACGTAGAATTCGCTTAAGGCTGTTTAAGGGAAAGAGAGCTACACTTGTCTCTATTATAAACTAGAATGAGAAATAACAAAACTCTCCCCTAGTAGAATGGGCCATTTCATACTGGAACGTACAAAGACAGCTTTTCATTTCTATTCCTAATTCAGCCAGGAGGCCAGCTCAACGCGCCTCAGTCCTGGGAGTAGTTATGAAATACTGGTTAGGTGAATTGCCCAAGATGATTTTCCACGTTTCTTGAAATTTAACGTGTGGAGGTGTTTGTCAAGTTATAAATAGGAGTCATAAGTTTTCAGAAAAATCAAATTGAAAGGCCAGAAGAAAATTGTCTATTTGAACTTACAGTTGGGAGCATTATATCCAGATTTCTGAACAGAAGTTTAATTCCATTTTGTGGACCCTATATTTTATTATATATATATTTTCAATTGAAGTATAGTTGAATTACAATATTATCTTAGCTACAGGTGTACAGCATCGTGACAAACTATTTTTATAGGCTTTAATTCATTACAAGTTATTTCAAAGTCATGGCTGTGATTCCCTGTGAAGTACAAAATGTTGCCATGGTAATTGCTTAATTATGTTATATATAGTAGTTTGGATTTCTTAATCTTCACTGCTATCTTGCCCCTCCCCTCTTGCTTTTCTCCACTGATAACCTCGATTGTTTTCTGTATCTCTGAATCTGTTCCTGTGTGGCTATATACATTTTTTGGTTTTAATGTCTACATTCCAAATGTAAGTGATATCATACTGCCTTTCTCTTTGATGTGTCTCAGTAAGCCTAATATCCTCTAGGTCCAACCACGGTGCTACAAAAGGCAATTTCATTCTGTTTTATAGCTGTATCTTTTTGAATACGAGTTTTTTTCCCAGGTATATGTACACGAGTAGAGTTGCTGGGTCATATGGCAGTTCTATTTTCAGTCGTTTGAGAAACCTCATTTTCTGAATCATGTATTTTATTATTTGCTTAAAGAGACTGCTTTGCCCAATTTACATATTTAGCTTGGATTTCTTGACTTTACTTCAGTGAAAAACCCAGAGGATGTATAAATCAAGGGCTTGTCTTCATTTGTGTGGCATGGAAACGTACATAGAGGAACAACAGGTGCAAAATTCGAGTTCTATAACCATGAAGATAGAAGCTTCTCATGTTTTCAGCTTCACTGAGAGTTGCAATGATACAACGTAATGTACTGAACGTTAAAAATGGGGGAGTAAGAGACTTGTTGCTAAGGTGCAGGTGCATCACTAGGACTCTGGAAACAAAACGTGTTAATTGTACCTTAAAACGCAACTCTCCAATTCGTCCTGATCATGCCACTGTGTCTACCATCATGTCTTCCTTCCATTCATACAACAGAACTATTATCTGAATTCAAAAAGCAGATAATAGCCAGTGCTTCTTTGATTGCATAACTTCCACACAACAGGATGCACCATTTTCATGTGTACAATATTGTGTGATTTAGTATGTTTGCAACTTGTTCAACCACAATATTATCATCATACATCACTCTCTCTTAAAGAAAATGTTCAGCAGCAGGGCATTCATTGAATGAATTGATACAATCACACGATAAATTACTATAGAGACATTGTGTTATTTGTATGTATTTAGTTACAAGGGAAGCTTGATTTTCGAACACCTGACTACAGCCAACTCCCATAAAGATTTCACATCACCATTTTGTGATTCCAGTGCTTTCAATAAAGTGAAGCTCCAAGGTAACTCTTCACGTTTATAATGCAACTTCTTTCTACAAGTCATTTCCTTGTGAGCATTATCATATCACAAGACACCCAAAATAACTCACTGATTTATGTATTTCCCTGTTGTAAAATACAGAAAAACACAAGGAAGAGAAAAAAATACAAAGAAAAATTTTATAAACATATTTTATTGCAATAGAAAATTAACCACGTAACATATCATCTGATCCCATAATTTAAAATTCAAATTTTAAGTCTTTTGATAATTGTTTCTCTGGTATGTTGCTAAGTTATATTATCTAGAAAACATTCCGAGACACTAATTTTTAGCAACCTAGTGTAAAAGTCTTAGGTAATATATCTAAGGAAGATTTTTTCAAACATTTGAAACTGTATTGAACAATGGGATGCTTCTCTGCTTAGAAGGATTACACCTCACCACAACCTCTTCCTACTTGGCCTGTGTGATCAAGGTGACAAAACAGCCTGAGGGCTTCCTCTTTTGAGCAACTTTAACCAACTGGAAGTTCAAACCCAAAGTGGGTGTGCTCCCCTCAGCCCCCACCTAGCAATCACATTAAGACTAAGCCGGACACCATTCCTTGCTTCTTCATATCATTTCTGGAACAACTTGAAACTCTCCCCTGGCCCCCTAGATATCTGAATTATAGAACATTCTCGTAACACTTGAACGTTAATATCACTCTGAATGACAAAACCAACCTTTGGCTGGAGGTCCGTCCTAATCCAGTCAATAACCACAAAAGCAAATCAGCAACAATACTTTTGCAAAATATATGAAATTCCTAGTTTATCTATCAAATAAACATGTTCCTACTGTACATGGTTCATTTTTAAAAGAAAACTCAGGACTACTGTTCTTCGCTAATTATTGTACTCAGTTGGTCAAGGTCAAAAGTGAAACTGTAGAACTTTTAAAATTTCTACTATTTTTCATATGCTTACTGTATTCCTATTCTCCCTGCATGTAAATTTAGATGCATGTCATGAGACTGATTTGGATGGGGAAAAAAACACAGGAAGAAATATATTCATATGCTGAATATTCAGGACTAAGGAGCAGCTTTTAGGGAGTGTTTAAAAAAAAAAAAGTCCCAAGGTGGAGTCACTTACCCACAAGATAGCAAACCAAGACTTAAATGTAGTTTCAGCCCTCAAAGAAATAGGACAGTAAACCAATCACTGTCAACTGTCCTGAACACCAGAGGTAACCTACGGGGTAAGATTTCTGTCCTTCCCCTAAACAAGGTAGACTTGCCTGAGAGAACCTTTCCCTTACTAATAACTTTCTATCCCACCCAGTTTATGCCTGAAAAGGTGTTCCATAGCGTACAGCTCCTTGGAACACCTCTTAATTTAGAAGGTGGAGTGCAGCCCAATTCACAAATCATGCAATAAAACCAACTAGATCTTTAAATGTACTCTCTTCAATTTTTGCACATTAGTCGGAGTCTGAAATGAACTGCTCTGCCTCTCAAGCTCTTTTGATTAACTTTTCCTCTTGCGGGAACTGCTCTCCCCTCAAATTCCAAAGGTAAGAGGAACTTTTCACTAAACATACATACCTACACCACCTACTCCCACGCGATGGAGAAAGTGACCAGCTTTCCCCGAGCCTTGTTCCCACCACATAACCGGTCACGCTCCTCCTGTGAAACAGCCGGTCCCTGGACGCCCTGCTGCTCTGCTCATGGGCGGGCGCGGCAGGCGGGGAGCTTTCTGCGCTGTAGCCCGCTGCGGCCTGTCTACAGGCCGGCACCCTGAACACGCGTCTGCTGAGTCAAGTCAGCTTTACATTAGTCTCCGACCCTCCCTGATGCTAATCCACACAATATTGAATCTGATAATTCCGGGTCCTGTTTTTCCAGGGAACTTGGACGTGAGTTGCCGTGCCTGATGAAGTTGGCCCCTTCATCTTACTGATTCCTTCCCAGGGAGAAAACTCAAAGGCCTATAATGTAGGAATCAACAGACTTCAAACTTCAGGATAAAAGGCATGAAAAGCAATGTACTCCTCTCGAGGAAAATGAAACAATATTTAGACACGGAAGACAATGGGTCATTTCCACATGTCCTTCTGCCTCTTATACACACATCACGTCATCAGGTTTACCCTGTCGTGACTTGTAATGATTCTGCAGTTGGCCGCATTTCAGAGAAGTAAAAACTGATTTCTTCCTAGTATGCATTCTCTGACAGGTGGTCTGTTGTAATTATTGCTCAAAAAACTCACAAAATTCATGACATTTGTAAGGATTCCTGGAATAGGAGTTCTTCAGGGAAACCTAAGGACAGTTTCTTAAAATTGTTTCCATGTTCAGTGTACCTGTGTACTTTCTGACCTGTAAGGATTTTCTCATTATACCAGAGCAGTTAGGACATGATAAAAAACGTTACAACATTCATTCTGTTTGAAACCTTGTTTTCCAACAGAAATTCTGTGTTCCGCATAGTTGATCTTCAGGTACAAGCCTTAGCACACATACTGTTTAGTGAGGTTTCCCTCCAAACTGTATATTCTTAAGTCTAGTGGACTGTGAGACTGCATACATTTTCTACCATATGTTACGATAGCTGTTCAACATGGACTTTCTCCTGTTGCCTAAGAAACAGAACTCAAGCTAAAGGTTTAGCCACACCATTACATTTGTAAGGTATCACACCAGTATGTCCCGCAACTTGTGGATCTTTGGGTAAATTCCTCACCACACACATTTGTGTGGTTTCTCTCCATGATAAATATTCTAATCTCTAGTAATGAGTGAGGAGTATTATGAAACTGCTATTTTCATTGCATTTTTAAGTAAGATGTGTATGGTGAACCCCCTGCTATAAGGCATGACCCAAAAGCTTTGCTACATTCAGAACATCTCTAATGTTCTGTCCAGTATGGACTACCTGGTAACTGCTGAAAGGTGAGCCCCAAGTAAGGATTTTTCTCATTCAGGGCCTCGATGATCTCCAGAATGACTTCTCTGCTGAATGAATCCCCTGTCTATAATCCTGGTCATACTAAATCCATGTATCTGATTGCCCTCCAGGACGACTGTTCCAATGAAGCTTAAGATGTGCACACCTGCTAAAGCCCTTACTTAACGTTCCTCACCAATAGGATTCTCTGGCTCTAAGTTAGGCTTCAAAGAACAATGAAAGATTTGCCGCACACGTTATGTTTGCAACATTCCTCTCTAGTAGGAATTTATGGTGGATCTTTTTTACCTGAGGCACAGTTGACTTACAATATTGCTGGTTAAATCTGATGTATGAATTTTGACTGAAGACATTGAGACATTCATTCCATTTCTATGATTTCTGTCCACTATGGATTATCGGACGGTGAGTGAGTCTTTTTCACATTCATAATACGTCCATTTCTCCCCACAATGAATCTCCTGTGAATTTAAAATGTCAATTTTGAATGATGACCTTCCCACATATATCATATTGATACGGTTTCTCCTGTGTATCTACTCCCTGAGGCGTACTGAGGGTTGAGATGTGAGGAAAAGCTTTTTCAACACTCGTTACTTTTGAAAGGTTTCTCCTCACAATGAGTTCTCCAATGCCTTGCAAGGTGTAAATTTTGACCAAAGCCTTTCCCACATACATCACATTTTTAGGGTTTCTCTCCTGACTGGATTAGTTGATGTTCTGTGAGATGTGAGCCTTGATGTGAGGTTTTGAAACCCTTACTACGTTTATAAGGTCTCTGACCACAATGAATTCTCTGATGATTGTTAAGGTTTGTTTCTGTGCTAAAACCCTTGCTGCACTCATTACATTTGTAAGGTTTCTCTCCAGTATGAATTCTCTGATGTTTTGCAAGCTCTGCTTTGTGATTAAAGGCACTGCCACACTCATTACATTTATAAGGTCTCTTTTCAGTATGAATTCTGTGATGAATCCTGAGGGTTGATTTATATCTGAAGACCTTGCCACACTCACAACATTGATAAGGCTTCTCTCCAGTATGAATTCGCTGATGGTTTGCAAGCACTCCTTTGCGACGAAAGGCCTTGCCACACTCATTACATTTATAAGGTCTCTGTCCAGAATGAATTCTCTGATGATTGTTAAGGTTTGCTTTTACGCTAAAGACCTTGCTGCACTCATTACATTTGTAAGGTTTCTCTCCAGTATGAATTCTCTGATGGTTTGCAAGGACTCCTTTGCGACGAAAGGCCCTGCCACACTCATTACATTTGTAACGTCTCTCTTCAGTATGAATTCCGTGATGACTTCTGAGGGTTGATTTACACTTGAAGACCTTGCCACACTCACTACATTGATAAGGTTTCTCTTCAGTATGAATTCTCTGATGGCTTCCAAGGGCTTTTTTGTAACAAAAGCCCTTGCCACATTCACTACATTTGAAAGGTCTCTCTCCAGTATGAATTTTCTGATGAATTGCAAGATTTCCTTTATAGCGAAAGACTTTGCCACAGTCATTACATTTAAAATGTTCCTCTTCATTATGAATTTTCTGATGAACTGCAAGATTTCCTTTATAGCGAAACACTTTGCCACACTCATTACATTTAAAATGTTTCTCTCCAGTATGAATCCTCTGATGAATTGCAAGGGATGAATTTCGACGGCAGCTTTTTCCACAGACATCACATTTATATGATCTTTGTCCTGAATGGACTACTTGATGTTGCCTGAGATGTGATCTCTCACAAAAGCCCTTGCCACACTCACTGCATTTATATGGTCTCTCTCCAGAATGAATCCTATCATGCTTTGCAAGACTTTGAATGAGAGTAAATACCTTGCCACACTCATTACACTTGTAACGGTTTCTCTCCAGTATGAATTCTCTCATGCCTGCGAAGAGTATCTTTATGATTAAAGACCTTGCCACACAAATTACATGTGTAATGTCTCTCACGAGTATGAATTCTCTGATGTCTTGCAAGTTTTGAATGAAAAGGGAAGACTTTTCCACATACATCACATTTATATAATTTCTGTCCTGTATGGATGATCTGGTGTCTACTGAGGTATGACCCTTGGAGAAGAGGTTTGCCACTCGGAGTACTTTTGTACAGTCTTTCGCTGTGTGTCTTCAGGTCTCGTGTCAGTACTAAAGGATGCATAAAATCACTCCCATATATTTCAGAAATGTTGGTTTGGACACTAGAAGAATTTTCTAGAAGTGGTGAAAATGAGGCACTACTGTTGCCTCTCTTGTCAGCTTCATTAAAAAAATCAATTTTCTCTTCACTTTTAAAAATATGCAGTTCATTCTGAAAGCTTAATGCAAGTCTGTTTCCCCTGGGCTCGGTCCCTGCACCACTTGTGGCACGTTGGTCTCCCTCTTCACGTAGATTTCCACTACCGTTTACAGACGTTCCTTTGTGATTTCTTTCCTCATCTCTCTGCTGAGAGTCACTGTCATATGCATTTTCCTGGATGCTCCTGGGGTCAAACTGTTTTCTTTCAGTCCTTACATGTCTTTCTGTTATCACTGTTTGGAGTAATTTTTTATCCATATTTGCCTTCACTTGTAATTTCTTGATCACAAGTATATGAGACATATCTATAAAGAACCATAAGTACCCCATTCATTAAATTCATCAGTAAATGTTTAACATTAAATACATGATAGTACACTAAAAGTAGTGCTTATACCAAACAGAGATATGAAGACACCTAGCATGATCTTGTAAGTTTTAGGAACACAGAATACTAGGATTCTTTACCAAAAATGAAGTGATCAAAGGTAATTCTAATAATTTTATGACAGCCTAGTTTCAAACAACCTATGACAAAAGGACACAAATGGAACAAAGTTCTTTTTCCTATCAAAGAAATTATTTTTCCTTGGTAACTCCAAATCACATACTAATTAACAGTAGATACTGCTGTTTCATAATTGAGGATGAAACTACTATTCTACATAAATTTTGCATACTTACTGTAAAGGAGGAAGTGCTAAGGAAGAGAAAATAGCCTGTGAAAGAACATATCTAGCATTCTGAGTAATAACTAAAATTCATGGCAGTTTAGAATAGGGAAACAAATTTGGTAGAGAAAAAATTAAGAATTTGACAAACGAATTAAAAATAAAAAATTTTTTCAAAATACTTCCTAAGAAAAAATACACCCATAAGTTGGGGAGATGAAATATATCCTTCAAGGGTTTTCAGTAAAAATAAACTTCTGTTTGCCCAACAAACTCTCCACTGTGAAAAGAGGATTCCAAACACTATTAATGCTGTGGCTTCCTCTCTACCCTCTGAGAGCTGACCTGTGTTCACACTTTTCATACATTCTGACCCATTGGGGTGTTTTTGCTTTTTTTTTTTTTTTTTTTTTTTTTGCTATTTTCAAGTCATGTCCCATAGTATAGGGCTGTTTGCTATTCTCCCCCAAAAAGGAGATAATATTCAGATCAGAAAAAGAAACCCTTGCCTATCAGAAGAAAGAACTGCAAAATGCTGTATCTTGTCCAGAATCACAACTCTCTTGTTTAGCTGAGGAGTGAGGACTCTTCAGATGTGTCTGGGAAAATGATAACTTCCCACCACATGCCTCCTGAATATATAGAGACCAGTGTGGTATGCAGGTATCTAGCTCTCTTCCTAACAATACAGAGTGAAGAGCCAAGGTAGAAGGCAGAATACAGGAAATTGGGTATTGAATAGAGTTTGCCATTGAGCTTTATTGATAATTCAGCCCTGGAACAACCCCTGATATAACATGAAAAGGGCAGATCATCTGAAGAAAGGGTCAGTTTAAAGCCACTGTACTATATCATGTCTGAGACAACAGGGCTTTCAGATCAACCAAAACAGGGGCTGCCAAGAGGCACACAGGGGAAAATGCAGTACACCCAAGGGCACATCTGAACTTCAAGAGTGAAGCTCTCTCACCCACAGACAGCAGGTTCCTGCAGGTCTCCAACATCACGTCCCTGTACAAGGTCCTCTGAGCAGGGACCAGGCACTCCCACTCCTCCTGCGAGAATGTGATGGCCACATCCTCGAAGGTCAGCTGTTCCTGAAATGAAAATATAATTCACCAAGGGGTCAAGAAGAGAGTTCTTAACTCCATACAAAGTGAAAAGATAGAAGGGTTAAGGATTGTTTCAGGTGAAGTAAGTATTCTGACAGATGGAAGTTAAGTATTTGGAGCAAACTGTGTGTCCCCGTTTTATTTTTTAATTTTTTTCTTTCCTGCTTTAAATTGTTCCATATCTTCCTATGAGACTATGATATCATCCAATTAATAGACATTTGTTGTCCGTGTAGATAATCCATGACACACATGTAAATAAGATTCAGCGAGTTGTCTGTGCCACTGCAGTAGATATTCTGTCCTACACACAGACAGACAGTCAATATCTAGATGAGCAACAGCATGAGTGGTGTCTTCAGAGATGACAAAGTCCACATTGGCTTTACAGAAATGTCAAAATCTCAATTATGATGATGATAACAACAACAATGATAAAAAGTGTTGGAATACTTCCTATAGGATAAACATTCCTCAAAATAAGTAATTTAGAGGCATGAATTTTGTTATCAACATATTATCTCATTAGGAGAGATCTGTTCCATTCTTACAAAGAAAAAAACTATGTCACAGACACACTGAGAAACTCAACTCAACTCAAGAAGCTAAGAAATGTCACAGCAAGCACCTGAACTCAGAGGGTTGGGCTCTGAAATTCAACCTTAGGAATAAAACAGTGAAGGTACAGAGAAATTCTGGAGAGGCTCTGGAGAAATGGAAACCCTACACTGTTGGTAGGAATGTAATTTGGTCCAGCCACCATAAAACACACTACAGAGATTCCTTAAAAACTTGGAAAATAGAGGTACCCTTTGATCCAGCAATCCCACTCCTGGGCACTGATCAGGAGAAAACTCAAATGCAAACAGAGACATGCATCCCAATGTGCACAGCAGCATTTACAGTAACTGAGCCATGGAAGCAACCTGAATGTCCTTTGACGGATGACTAAATAAAGGCGTTGTGGAATATACAGAGTGAAACACTACTCAGCCTTAAAAAAGAAATAAATGCCAGTGGGAACAACATGGATGGGCCTAGGGATTATCATATTAAGTGAAGTAAGTCAGAGAAAGATATGTATGCTACCACTCATATGTGCAAGTTAACAAAATGATACAAATGAATATATTTATAAAACAGATTCACAGACATAAAATACATATTCATGGCGACCAAAGAGGAAAGTGGGGGAGGGATATACATCAGGAGTTTGGAATTAGCACATACAAATTACTACAGATACAACAGAAAAACAACAAGGTCCTACTGCATATAGCACAGGGACTACATTCAATACCTTGAAATAATCTTTAATGAAAAAGAATACTATATATGTATGTATAACTGTATCACTCTGATGCACACCATAAACAGAAGACTGTAAATCAACTGTAACTCAATTTTAAAAAAGGAAACACTAGATGCATTCCTTCTGAAATTACACTCAAGTGAAGTGGCCTGGCCGGGGCTCCAGCCTCTCACCACTGTACAATGTGCCTCAGCAGGGACCAACAGACGAAGTAACAAGAGGAAAAACAGACAGGGAGTGACACAGAGACACAGACACAAAGGGAGTGTGTCAGAGAGTGGGAACTGTTAACTTTCAAAAATCTAAGGAGAAGGAAAAGCTAAAACTGAAAGGGTGGAAGAAGCCATCCCACCTAAAGTGAGCAGGCGACTGACTACACTGCGGGGCCAAATGACATCTTTCAAAGTCCAAAAGCCCCCGTTTCTAGGCTCGCAGAAGGCTGCCTGCCATCTCCTCAAAGATAAAGTATGTTCTGTCCTGGGCGTGTTCACCAGTTAATGCCCCATCTCACACTAGCTGAGGCTGGTTTCTTTCAGGCTGGTCTCCACCTTATCCATCATAAATTCCACAGCCCATCACAACCCTGAGATTCTTACCGCACCTACAACCAATCAAAAAACTTGGGCACAGCCCCCAACCCATTGACTTCACCTGCTCCTCCGCCACGTCCCAAAAAAGACCCTGGACTTTCATCACAACGCTCGCACAGGCACGCCTCGTGTGTGCGCTCCACTGCTGTCTATGGCAGTGTAACCTGATACGTTCCTTTTCTATTTCCAGTCTTTGTCTCTGGTAAATTCTTTGAGCACCCATGCACCTGTCTGCTGTGTTCCCCAACATACACTGTATCAGACAAAACGACAAAATAAAGACAAAAAATGACACAAGATACAAAAGATATTACATAATGTTAAATGAGTCCGTTCACCAAGAAGATAAAGGAATTCTATGTTTATACCTAACGTTAGAGCTTCCCCCAAAATGAAGCAAACGTGAACAGAAATGAAGAAAGAAACAGAATCAGCTCAGCAATAGTTGAGGACTTCAGTGACCCAGTTTCACTTCTGGATGGAACCAGACTGAAGATCAAAGGAATCACAGGACCTGAACAACACTACAGACCGACTGGACATGACACACACGTACAGATCACTCCACCAACAGCAGCAGAAAACATGCGCTTCTCAAGCACACATGAAATATTCTCCATGACACAGCACATGTTAGGCCACAAAAGAAATCCTAACAATTTTAAGACACAGAGATCATAAAAGGTTAACTTGTTGTAATCACAATGAAATAAAACTAAAACAGGAGAACGGAAAAGGAAAAAGTCTGCAAAATATGGAAACTAAGCAACTAATTCTTAAACAATCAATGGCACAAAGAAGAAATCACACGAATATTGTTAAACATTTGGGTGAAAAAGAAAACACAACATGCCGTAATTTACAACACACAGTGAAGGCTGTGGTGAAAGGGAATTCGACACAGCAAAATGGTTACAACAAAATGCAAAGGATTTCAGATCAGAAAACCATTTTTACATCTCAAGAAAGTAGAAAGAGAAGATCAAACTAAATCCAACTTTAGCAAAGAAAGGGTGAAATAAGATTTGACCAGAAAGAAGGAAAAGGAAATTAGAAACATTTAAATGTCAACAGAGCAAGAGTTAGCGTTGGGAAAAACTGAAATGGAAAAACGTTTAACCAGATTCGGAAAGAAAGAAAAAAAGAACCAAAACCAGATATGAAACAAGAGAGACTGCAACTGATATGGGGGGAGGGTATCCCTCAAGTGGTAGAGCACATGCTCAGCCCCCAAGAGGTCCTGGGTTCAGTCCCCAGTACCTCCTCCCGCAAGTGGAAATCAATGAAGAAACCTAAGTACCTCCCCCTAATAAAAAACAGAAACAACACAAGTAATTGATATTGAAGTCATTTTTTAAAAGACTATAAGAGAATATTATACACAATAATGCCTACAAACTACATAATCTAGCACATTTTTAGAAACACACAACCTACTGAACCTTAATCATTAAAAAATAAAAAAATTGAACCAAATTATGACTTGAGAGGCTCAAGTAGTAATCAAAGATCTAAAACAAAGAAACATCTAGGCTCAAATAAGTGCACTGTAGAATTCTACTATTAAAAAAAGAATAATCTGAAAAAAAATTTATCTTTAATGCTGCTAAATATTCTCGAGGCAAGATACTGAAACGAAATCCACAGAAAGACCCAACAAGAAAGAGGAACTAAAAATCAATACTCCTCTTGAATACTGGTGCAAAATCCTTGACAAAGTACTAGCAAACCAACTTCAACAGCACATTCAAAATATCTGAATGACTGAACCCAGGACCTCGTGGGTGCTGAGCATGTGCTCTACCACTTGAGCTATATATACCCTTCCCCTATATCAGTTGCAATCTCTTTTGTTTCATATCTGGTTTTTGTTATTTTTCTCTTCTGTTTTCCTAATCTAGTTAAGGTATTTATTCTTATAAGGCAAGGGGGCCTCAATATACAAAAATCAATTCATTTCTTAGATCACATAAACATTTTAAAGAAAAAAACCCACACGGATCATCTCACCTGATGCATAAAAACCCATTCTGCAAAATTAAACAACCTTTCAAGATATTAGCACTGAACAAAATAGAAACAGTAAATGACTCAAAAGAATATATATCATTTATGGGGTGGGTATTAGTGGTAGAGTGCATGCCTAGCATACACGGGCTCCAGGGTTCAAACCCTAGTACCTAAAGTAAGTAAATAAATAAACCTAACTACCTTCCCCTAGAAGCAAACAAAAAAATGAACATGACTTATGAAACACATACAGCTAACATCATACAAAAAAGTTAAACAATGGAAGTTTTTTCCTCTCAGATCAGGAAGTCAAGGATGTACACTCTCTGCACTACTGTTTCAAAAAGTAGTGAAACTCCTGCCAGTGCGATTAGATAAGAAAAAGAAATCAAAGTTTTCAAAGTGAAAAACAAGTAAAATTAACTTCTTTCTTACATGATACGGTTATAAATGTATAACCTGTAAAGATTCCACAAGAAAACGGGTACATCAAATAATAATTTTAGAAAAGTTGCACAATACAAAACGAACATGCAAAACTCAGATGCATTTCATTATACAATAAACAATGTCCATAGAAAATTAGAGAAGAAAAGTATTTAGTAAGTATTTAAAGAGGGATGAAATATTTAGGAATACATTTGCGAAGAAGGGTAACGTCTTGTAAACAGAAAACTATTAAAACATTCCTAAAAGAAATCCAAAAATATACACATAAATGGACAGACAACCTGTACTCATGCACTGCAAGTATTAATACTCTTGAAATGTCCAAACTATCCAAACTCTTCTACACATTCAACGGAGTCATTAACAAAATTCCAATGGCTTTCTCTGCAGAAATAGGAAAAACACGCTAAAGGTTATAGGAAATTTCAAGTGGCCCAAATACCCAAAATGCTGGAAGAAGAAACATGGAGGCCTCCTTTTTTCAGATTTCAAAGCATCCTACAAAGTAATCAAGATGGTGCGTTACCGGTATAGACACAGATACACAAATCAATGGAACAGAAGAGAATGCTCGGATACAATTCTTTACATCTATTTAAAATGTACTGACAAGGACATTAAGATTGCAGAGTGAAAAAAAGACAGTCTCACAACAAATGGTGCTGGGAAACTGGGTATTTACCTGTAAAACAATGAAGCTGAAACCTTATGGGCCAAACAACACAACCAACACAGTGAAAAGGAAAAAACAGAAGAATGGAGGTGATCAAAGTGATATAAAGAATTTCCAACCCCCAAACACTTAGATTTATTTCATAGTTTAAAATAGATGATGGAATAAAACACCCTCTATCACTGATATCTCTTACTCATTATGATTTCAGTCACTGACTCATTCATTCAGCTTCGATTCTCTTAGAAAAAGTCACAACAAATTTCCCCTTATTGCTCTATTTCCAGATTTTACCAGGTATTGGGCACGTTAATACCGACATCCACATGCAGCTTCTATTTATTTTAATGAAGGTGCTGTGGATTGAATCCAGGACCTCAGGTAAATATTGTTTTAAATATTTTGCTTTATTTATTTTTTATTTTGTTTTGGGGGAAGGTAATTAGGTGTACTTATTTATTTTAAACATTTGCATCTCCCTTATCTTGATTCATAGATTGGACAGTGCATCCAGATGGGCCATTACACAACCCTGCTGCCCAACAGCACTGACACACCAGTTGTTTGAATCCACTAGTGTGAAGCCCTGCCCAGGACAATGCTCAGTGGAGACGCTTCGCATGTTCCAGGTCACTGGGTCACAGGGATGGAATCTAAGTGGATGACAAACACTGAGGAAAGAAGCTGGGTGACTGTGAATGTATAGGCGTTAGGCTGGATACTTCAGGGTCAGACAAGATTAGCAGGTCCAAAACAGGGCATTTTGGAAGGACAGACAAAACAATCAACTAATGTGGTATATATACACAAGTGAAAACTACTCGGCTAAAAAAGAATAACATGATGTCATCTGTAGCAACATGGATTAATGTGGAGTTCATCATTCTAAGTGAACAACAGGAAAAAGAAAGAAATACTATAGGATATCACTTATATGTGGAATCTAGAAAAAAGTCTAAAAAAAAAAAGACACAGATAAACTTATTTACAAAAGAGCAACAAACTTACAGACATAGAAAACTTAGAGTTACCAGGGAGAATAGTGGGTGGGAAGGAATAAATTGGGAGTTTGAGATTTGCAGATACTAATTACTATATAAAATAGATAAACAACTTTATACTGTATAGCACAGGGAACTATATTCAATACCTTGTAGCAACCTATAATGAAAAAGAACATGAAAAGGAATATACATGTGTGTGTGTGTGTGTGTGTGTGTGTGTGTGTGTGTGTGTATGAAGGTAACGTTACGCTGTACATCAGAAATTGACACAACATTGTAAACTCACTATACTTTGATAATAAAGAGAAAACTGAAAATATGACTTTACCTGAGAAGGAGCCATTCCTGACTCCTTTTCTTTCTTCTTCCTCTTCTTCCCGACTTCTTCCTCAGACAAGTGGAGTCTTCAGAGATCAATCTTTCAAGCTGAAAACATTCTGTTTAATGCTCCTAAAAAACATACCCACTTCCTGTGCCACAACCACACACATCGGGGGAACCTCACCACGTGCACTAAACAGTCCTCTTCTGCCCACTGTCACAGGAGGGACTCAGGACAGGAAACCACACAGAGGCCAACCAGGCACTTCTTCACATTTCTTGGTATCTCACTCCACTCGTGGTGAGGCCTACAAAGCGATTATTTGACAAGTGTACACACTGTGCAATAATTCTCACAAGAAAGTAATTTATACTTCTGTCAACTCGAGATTACCATTTTGTCCTCTATGTGGTGATTCCAAGTATACAGTCGCACTATGAGAGTAACTACAGTCAGCAGGCTGTACGTTAGATGTGCGGGTTGCACTATTTTATTTTACAACTCAACGTTTGTAACCTTTGGCCAACATCTCCCCGTTTCCCTCTCCACCCAGCCCTCAGGACAACCTTTACACTCCAAGGCTCTATGAGTCTCACGTTTCAGGTTTCCAAGGAGCATTCTTCTTCTGTCCTAATACTGTCTTAATTCATGGCTGACATAAATTTTCTGTCCACCCATGTGTGAACAGACATTTTAGCTCATTCTGCATCTCAGATGTCCTAAATAATGCAGTAATGCTCACTGCAGTGCAGATATTTCCCTGAATAGAATGATTTCGTTCCCTTTGACTATCTAGCCAGAGGTGTGTGATTTAAGCAAACAAACGCTAAATGTATTACATTGTAAAGCCATCAATCAGTATGACGCAGATTAGTCGTCCACATCCAACATCTCACCTGCCATCTGCATTCAGTTTGCCCCCTCAACCTGCACTATGTGTTTCCATTTCATTCTTTATCTGTCTCCCTATTTCTTTGTGTCACTATCTTTGTTCCCCTCTACCCTCCCTCTGTCCCTGCTGCGCTCCTGTCCCCTCCCTCGCCCCGGTCCTGCCCCAATCGGCAACGTGTTTCCCCTCTTGCTGCTCCTTCCCCCCAACCTTTCTGATTGCCCCGTATCTCCACGGATTTATGCCTGATTCTTCCTCCACCTCTGCTCCCTGTTGGCCCTCCGGCTTACATCCCTTCTAACCTTTCACCCTCCCTTCCTCCCCACTCTCACACCCCAGGTGGCTGTGCCTCCTTCCTGTTCTTTCTCTCTCTTCCTCTGCTCTTCAAGTCAATAGCTGTCCTCTGTTTGTCTCCCGGGACCACCATGCTTTGAAGGCCATGGTTCCAAGTCTTCTAAGCTCTCTCCCACTCCCTGTGTGAAGCGCCTAACCGTTGTTAGTCACCGTCTCCCGCCTTCCCGCCGACCCAGGGCCCCTCTCCTGCTGTGGCTCTCCAATGGCCGGAGATCCTGTTCCTTTATTCACGTCTCTATATTATCCACCTGCTACTTCAAGGGATAAATCTATTTACTACCGTTTTGCAAGTGCCTCAGCTACCTCAACGACACCATCCATTCGCTAACATTCTTTTCTCCTCAGTGTTTCTATTTTCCTCTGAGCTGCTCTTTGTCGCTTGTTCAACTGAACCCCTCGCCCAAGAATTTACTGGAGGAGTGAATAAATGCCCGCCTAAAGGAAGAGACTGTTTTCCAGCGGAGTCGAATTTGGGACGTAACAATACTGGGGAGTCACACGGCTCACTCACATCACCTCCCCCTATGTGGGGTGGGGGAAGGGCTGACTACAAAGGGGAGGCCCGCGGGACAGAACGACCGGCCTGTGGAGGGTGCCAATGTAGAGGCTGGGAGGGAGGGGGTCTTAGGAGGGGACCGTGAGGCCCAGAATCCCAGGACCAGGGAGAGGAACGCGGCCTGACGGGAGCGGGGCGGCCGGCGGCTCTGCCCAGGGTCGAGAGGGCGAGGCTGGGGGCGCGTTTCCACTTCGCGGAAGAGGAAGTTACACGGGCGGGGGCAGAAGGACGGACTAGAGGGTTCTGAGCAGGAAAATATCAGCATCGGCGGTGTCTTCGTGACGGAAGGCAGAAAAGCCAAGGGCAGGGACTGGCCTCAGAGCGGTTTCAGACCCAAAGGAAAAGATCCCCGACCTGGAGCGGCCCCCACCGGACTTACGTGGCTGGGAGGCCGGGTGCTGGGGCTGTAGGTCCGCAGTGACTACCACACCCTAAGGACGGAGGAAGAGGGACAGCGCTGCACGATTTACATTAGAAAAGAGGAACTTACACTCTGCTGCGACCTCCCCTCAGCGATTTCCACCACCGGGTCCGTAAACATCTGCACATCCGCGAAACGAGAGGCGGGACTTCCGGCGTCGTGCCGGTTAGCGCTACCGGCAGGGCGGGGCGGAAAGTGCAGCCAGGTTTGCACGGGGACCGGCGCGAGGAGGGGCAGGGGACGGGGTGGGGACGGGCAGTGGATGATGTGTCAGTGGCCTTCAGATGAGGTAAGGCCATGGGAAACAAGTACAGGGTCACAGCATGTTTGTACTATGCTGTAAATAATGATTGTACGCATGCGTCGGTTATAGAACTTTTAGAACAAAGAAAATAGAAGTACGCATGTGCTAGATACTCTGAAGCCTTACGACCATAGAAGTTGACACTGCGCATGTGCTGGCAGAAAATACAGAAAAGCAGGATAGCTGCACCTTAGGCTGCGCGCACCACCTTGTGGCAATAGAATAAAGTGCTGTAAACTCCATGTGCACTCAGCGTGAATTCTGTTTTGTGGTATGGCAGCTCCTCGTGAATTTTTTCAGTTGGGCCGCTCACTTCCACGTATCCCACTTCAGGCTCCCTTGGCTGACGCTTGGCACTGTGAACATGATGAGCTGAGTGCCCCCTCTGAACCAGCTTCCCCGGACCAGAATCCTCAGATGAAATCTATGTGGCCTCCTATCTCTCTATAGTCCCAGGTGGCAGCCTATTTGCTGACGTGTGCTTAGCCTGAGGATTGGGACACAGTGGCACCCTGGCCAGATTATGTCTGGAGGGCGCTGGAGTTTTTAGAAAATAATGTCCCACTAGCCCACCGAGAGGTAGCCAGGAAGGTGGCCTGGATGTTTTTGTCGCTTTTGCGGTATGCTAGCCAAGACGTGAGAGAATTGCAGGTGCAAGTAGAGCAGTTACAGCGCAAGGAAGAGGAACTCCAGCCGAGACTCAGCCCAACAGAAAGGTGACCACATGGTCCTAGCTCCGCCGCCTCTGAGATCTATTGTGTCTGTGCAGCTCCAGTCCCACCGTCCCCGAGAGCGGTAAGCCCGACCCCTCCCCTCGTTCCACTGTGTCTTCAACCCATGGTGAGGCAGTGGGTGGAACTGGAGGAGCGCATTGCTCAGGGGGCACCTCCTCCTCTGGGACTGCAGCGACCCATGGGACAAACAACCTACGTGTCTCTACATCAGTGGAATTGCGAGACGTGGCAAAGCAATGCAAGCAGCTTATGGGTTACTCACTCCCTGCATGGCTACTGCCCATTTAGGACTATGACAGCACTAATAGCACTGTATCTAGACCACCCCATACATAAAGTAACTGACACTCTGGCTCCTCTGGGGGAATGTAAAGGTGCGCTGAAAGGGGGTGCGCACTGCCAAGACTAAAGGTGAGTCCAAGAACTCCTACCGTGCAGTGATTTACAAAGGGAAGTTCACACAGAGGAGGAAAATGGGGAATGCTCCAACTTTGGTAGGGCCCCAAAAGCTAGCTTGCCGGCAGATATGATGTGATTTACTGGCAGCTGGCTTAGAACATGTAAAATTACATAGCCAGCCTTTGGACGTGCTGATGGCCTTATGGAAAAAATTACAGCCTGAGCAACAATATACTCCGTTGCCAACCTCCAATCAGGACTGAGAGTTAGCCTAGCTAATTTCCTCCCAGACTAGGAGGACGGCCAAAGTATTTGGGACATGAGGCACCCCGACGACCAGAGGCCACATATTAAACTATCTTTCCACTGATGACCCATAAGTCAAAAGCGAGTACTGGCACAAGGAGACACAGGAGCTGAAATTACATTAGTACATGGAAATCCAGAGCATTCTCGGGGACTGTGGATTAATATAGAAGGATATGGAAACAACCAAATGAGCCTTAAACCAGTGATTCTGATTTTGGGCATTGGTCGTCTGCCCCCTGCTGCATATGAAGTGCATATATCGCCAGTAGCTGAATATATTCTGGGAAGAGGCATTTTGCAAGGATTGCAAAAACAGATGACTCAAGGGGAATTGCACCTGAGAGTTCGCGTAGTGAAAACAGTTATCCGGGGGCATCCTCGTCACGTACCTATGATTTTGCCACAGGCCACACAAGTGGTGAATGTCTGGCAATATCGATGGCCCGGAGGCCATGAGGAAATAGGACAGAGTATTCTGAAGCTTGAGCAAGCCGGTTTTATTTGGGCGACCCATAGCCCGTATAACTCTCCGCTGTGGCTACGCCTGAAGGCTCCTGGAGGACGACAGAGGACTGTCGGGAACTGCATAAATTCACTCCACGCATGCACACAGCTGTGCCAAATATAACAGATTTGCTGGACCGGATGTCCCATGAATTGAGTACTTGTCACTATGTGGTTGACCTGGCTAATGCATTCTCTATAGATATAGCCGCTGAGAGCCAACAACAGTTTGCCTTCACCTGGGAAGGCAGATAATGGACATTTGTTGTGTTGCCGCAGGGATGTCTGCACGGCCCCACACTGTGCCATGGTCTAGTGGCCTAGGACCTGGCTACATGGAGCAAACAGATACTGTCCATTTGTTCCATTACATAGATGACGTAATGCTAACCTCTGATTCGCTTTCAGAGTTGGAAGCCAGGGCCACAGCGCTGCGAGAAGCGCTGGCGGGCTGGGGGCGGGCCGTGAACGAGGACAAAGTGCAAGGAGCTGGATATTCTGTCAAATTCTTGGCTGTTCTCTGGTCGCGTAAGACAAAAGTGCTGCCTGCAGCAGTAATAGACAAAATCCAGGCATATTCACGCCCTGAAACAGTTAAACCGTTACAGACTTATTTAGGCCTTTGGGAATACTGGCGGGTGTTTATTCATCATTTGGCCCAGATAGCTAAACCCCAGGTTTGATCTCATTAAGAAGGGAGAAGTCTGAAGTTGGTCTGATGAGATCGAATGTGCATTTGTTGAATCTAAGTGGGCGATGGCCCAAGCGAAAGTGCGGTACAAAATAGATCCAGACCTCCCTTTCTGGCTAACACTCCATGTGGACGATGATGGATATGGTTGGGGCTAAGGGCAAAAGCATGTGCAACAGAAAGTGCCCATAGGATTCTGGTCTGAGTTATAGAAAGGGGCTCAATATCGTTGTTGTTTTACTGAGAAACAATTTCTAGCTACTTATTCATCCTTGATAGCCACTGAACCCCTGACGGAGGCAAGAGGTCCAAGTGCAGACCACATACCCTACTGCAGGATGGGCACACACGTGGGTAAAGCAACCCCGACCGGGAACTGCCTAGACCCCAACTGACAAAGTGGGGTGCTTATTTGGAACAGAGAGCCCAATACACCGCTAGCCTCTTGGCTGCAGGTTTGCATCAGGTATTAAGACCTGTGAGATTTGCTGCACCTGTTGTACAGATGCTCCCACAAGGGGTGGACCCTGTGCCCAGTCCCTTTCATGAAGGGAAAGGGCCACCCCTGGGAACTGCTTGGTATACAGATGGCTCTTGTAAGGGCAGCCCACCCACTTGGGTTGCAGTAGCACTGCACCCTGCTACTGCAGCCTTCTGGTATGAGACGGGAGAATGCCAATCCAGCCAATGGGCTGAGTTACAGGCGGTGTGGATGGTGTTGATGAATGAACCTAGCCCCCTGCAGATCTGCATGGATAGTTGGGCTGTGTATCGAGGCCTCACATTGTGCATACCCCAATGGGCCCTGCAAGACTGGATGATTGGGCAACGACCCCTGTGGGGACAACAGATGTGCAAACAGTTATGGGATAAAGGCCAAGAAGGTCAGTATACTGTTTACCATGTACCAGGGCACTGCCAAGCCTTGGCATCAGGTGATGATGCTGCTGATGCGCCAGCCCAACTCCGCCCTGTGCAAGCCATGGTCCCAGCACCCGACGTAGTCCCTGGCTCCACGAGAAACTTGGTCATGTAGGCTTGTACACAGTGAGGCAGGTAGCTGAATGATGGGGCCTTCACCTGAGCCACAGTGAAGCCAACGATGCCTTGCGGCAGTGCCCATGGTGTGCTAAGCGCCACCCGCACTGGCGGCGATGGCCCCAACAGATGGGGAGGATTGCACGGGGAATTCAGCCATTGCAGGATGGCAAATAGATTGCATAGGCCCCTTTGCTCCTAGTACGGGCTTGCGGTACCTGCTGACAGTGGTGGACACCGCTACTGGCCTAGGTTTTGCTCAGCACGTGCCCCGAGCTACACAAGACGTTACTAGCACAGCACTGGAAGTTTTACGGGCCTTTTATGGGACTCCCTCAGAAATACAAAGTGACAGAGGGACCCCTTTCACTGCCCAACAGACCCAGGAGTGGGCCAAGGGAAATGATATTAACTGGACATTGCATGTGACTTACCGTCTCCAAGCAGCAGGAATGGTTGAACGGTACAATTGCCCATTAAAGGACAAACTGAGGGCTCTCCAACCACAAGGGCGAGGCTGGAACAGTGTCTTGCCACAGGCGGCACATCTTTTGAATGAACAACCTTGCCATACAGGTATGAGCCCACTGGAAAAGTTACTGCAAGGGACCATTCGGAGGCTCAGCGTTGGGCCCGTGCAGGATGCCTGCAATGTCTCAGTAGTGGCGCACGCCTTAATACTATGCACCCCCAGGGTGTTAACTAGGGACCACAGGACACCTGGACATGGAAGAACCAGCTCCAGACTGAAGGCCCCTGGCTAGCCCTATTGCAACCATGGGGCGACGGGCTAAAGAAAGCCCTGCAGATAACCCCACGAGTGGGGAATGGCCTCTTGATGTACAGGTCGCCCTAGGGAAACAGGAGTGTCCCTACTTAAAGGAGCAGGAGCCCTACAGCTTTGGGCAATTCCAGCGATAGCTCCTGAAGCACTTCCAGAGTGTAACCAACCCAGTGTGGGCGGGTTGCTGTGGTACCAATGCCCGGGCGAACAGCCCTTCCCGCCACTGTGCTCTCACAGGATGAGAAAGTGGCTTGCGTCCTCCCAGAAGGGAGAGATTTGACACTCATGGTGTCCACCTCTGCTCTGTCCTTCCGTCCTGGGCAACAGCAAATTCCATGTTCTCCTGGGCACACACTTTCGCGGGAGTCCACAACATCTTCACTGTCGGGTGTGTGCTGAACTTCCTGTAGATGCAGGAGATGGACTGCCGTGGCCCCTCCACCCCGCGTCTGGAGCTAATCGGAGCACCTTGGTTCATTGGAACGCCAACAGGACAGCGAGATCGCCCTGAGACTTGCGGCTACAGTATTTAAAACACACTCTGACATAAGCATGACAATGACCAGCCCCTTAATTAGAAGAACCTTATGGAATGGGTGGGGATTGATGAACAATGTTCATGTCAAAGTGAGAAATTGAAGCTGGAGGTGCAAGTCCACCTCATGGAAGAGGATGTTAAATTTTCTGAATCATGTATTTTTTTATTTGCTTAAAGAGACAGCTTTGCCCAATTTACATATTTAGCTTGGATTTCTTCACTTTACTTCAGTGAAAAACCCGGAGGATGTATAAACCAAGGGCTTATCTTCAGATTTGTGTGGCATGGAAACTTACATAGAGGAACGACAGGTGCAAAATTCGAGTTTTATAATCATATAGATACAAGATTCTCAGGTTTTCAGCTTCACTGAGAGTTGCAAAGATACAACGTTCAAAATGGGGGAGCAAGAGACTTGTTGCTAAGGTACAGGTGCATCACTAGGACTGTGGAAACAAAATGTGTTAATTGCACCTTAAAATGCATCTCTCCAGTCCCTCCCCATCATGCCATTGTGTCTACCATCATGTCTTCCTTCCACTCCTACAACAGCACTATTACCTGAATTCAAAATTCAGATAATAGCCAGTGCTTCTTTGATTGCATAACTTGCACACAGTAGGAGGCACCATTTTCATGTGTACAATATAGTGTGATTTAGTATGTTTGCAAGTTGTCCAACGACAATATTATCATCATACTTCACTACCTCTTAAAGAAAATGTTCAGCAACATTGAATGAATTGATAAAATGACACAATAAATTACTATAGAGACAGTATGTTATTTATATGTACTTAGTAATAAGGGAAGCTTGACTTTCGAACACCTGACTACAGCCAAGTCCCACAAAAGATTTCACATCACCATTTTGTGGTTCCAGTGCTTTCACTTAAGTGAAGTTCCAAGGTAAATAATTCTTCATGTTTATAATGCACCTTCTTTCTACAAGTCATTCCCTTGTGAGCATTATCATATCACAAGACACCCAAAATAACTCACTGATTTATATACTTCCGTTATAAACTACAGAAAAAACACAAGGAAGAAAAAAAAATGCTAAGAAAAAATTTATAAACATATTTTATTGCAATAGAAAATTAACCACGTAACATATCGTCTGATCCCATAATTTGAAATTCAAATTTTAACAGACTTTTGATAATTGCTTCTCTAGTACACTGCTTAGTTATATTATCTACAAAACATTCCCAGATACTAATTTTTAGCAACTTAGTGTAAAAACCTTAGGTGATGTATCTAAGGAAGATTTTTCTCAAGCATTTGAAACAACTGTATTGAACAATGGGATGCTTCTCTGCTTAGAAGGATTACACCTCACCACAACCTCTTCCTACTTGGCCTGTGTGATCAAAACAGCCTGAGGGCTTCCTCTTTTGAGCAACTTTAACCAACTGGAAGTTCAAGCCCTAAGTGGGTATGCTCCCCTCAGCCCCCACCTAGCAATCACATTAAGACTAAGCTGGACACCATTCCTTGTTTCTTCATATCATTTCTGGAACAACTTGAAACTCTCCCCTGGCCCCCTAGATATCTGAATTATAGAACATTCTCGTAACACTTGAACGTTAATATCACTCTGAATGACCCAACCTTTGGCTGGAGATCCGTCTTAATCCACTCAATGGCCACAAAAGCAAATTAGCAACAACAAATGTTTTTGCATGATATACAAAAGTCCTAGCTGATCTATCAAACAAAAATTTCCCAGTCTACATGGTTCATTTTTATAAGAAAACTCAGGAATATTGTTCCTCTCTAATTATTGTACTCAGTTGGCCAAGGACAAAAGTGAAATTGGAGAAGTTTTAAAATTTCTAGTATTTTTCATATGCTTACTGTATTCCTATTTTCCCTGCATGTAAATTTAGATGCATGCCATAAGACTGATTTGGGTGGGAATAAAACCCCAGGAAAAGTATATTCATATACTGAATATTCAGGACTAAGGAGCAGCTTTTAGGGACTATTTAAAAACAAAAAACAAACAAAAAAACCCAAAACAGTCGCAAGGTGGAGTCACTTACCCACGAGACAGCAAAGCAAGACTTAATTGTAGTTTCACCCCTCGAAGTAACACGACAGTAAACGAATCAATGTCAAGTGTCCTCAATGCCACTGAGGTACGCTACAAGGGAAGATTTCTGTCCTTCCCCTAAACAAGGTAGCCTTGCCTGAGAGAACCTTTCCCTTTACCAATAACTTTCTATCCCACCCAGTTTATGCCTGAAAAGGCTTTTTATAGGGTACAGCTCCTTTGAGCACCACCTTATTTAGAAGTTGGGATGCAACCCAATTCACAAATCATGCAATAAAACCAACTAGATCTTTAAATGCACTCTCTTCAATTTTTGCACATTAGTCAGTCTGAAATAAACTCCTCTGCCACTCAGGCTCCTTTGATTAACTTTTCTCTAACGGTAACTGCTCTCCCCTCAATTTCCAAAAGTAAGATGAACTTTTCACTAAACAGAGATATCTACACCACCTACTCTGATGTGATGGAGAAAGTGACCAGCTTTCCCCGAGCCTTGTTCCCACCACATAACAGGTCACGCTCCTCCTGTGAAAGAACCAGTCCCTGGACGCCCTGCTGCTCTGCTCATGGTCGGGGGCGGGGGAGCTTTCTGTGCTGTTCTGTCCAGTATGGACTACCTGCTGACTGGTGAGAGGTGAAACCCAAGTAAGGACTTTTCCCAATCAGGGCCTCTGTGATCTCCAGAATGACTTCTCTGGTGAATGAATCTCCTGTCTACAGGCCTGGTGATACTGAACCCATGTATCTGATTGCCCTCCAGGACGGCTGTTTCAATGAAGCTTAAGATGTGCACACCTGCTAAAGCCCTTACTTAACTTTCCTCACCAATAGGGATTCTCTGGCTCTAAGTTAGGATTCAAAGTACAATGAAGGATTTGCCACATACATTATATTTGCAACCTTCCTCTCTAATAGGATTTCATGCTGGATCTTTTTAAATTGAAGCACAGTTGACTTACAATATTGCTGGTTGACTCTGAGTTATGAATTTTGACTGAAGACACTGAGACATTCATTGCATTTCCCCGATTTGTCCAGTATGGATTATCTGACGGTAAGTGAGGCTTTTCCACATTCATAGCACGTCCATCATCTCTCCCCACAATGAATCGCCTATGAATTTAAAGTGTCAATTTTGAATGATGACCTTCGCACATATACCATATTGATATGGTTTCTCCTGTGTATCTACTCCCTGAGGCGTAGTCAGAGTTGAGATGTGAGGAAAGGCTTTTCAACACTCGTTACTATTGAAAGGTTCCTCCTCACTATGAATAATCCGATGCCTATCACGGTGTGAATATCAAAGCATTTCCCACGTACATCACATTGTTATGGTTTTTCTCCTGACTGCATTAGTTGTTGTTCTGTAATGTGTTAGGCCTGATGTAAGGTTCTGAAACCCTTATTATGTTGATAAGGTCTCTGTCAAGAATGAATTCTCTGATGACTTTTAAGGTTTCTTTTTGTACTAAAAACATTGCTGCACACATTACATTTGTAAGGTATCTGTCTTGTATGAATTCTCTGATGTTTTGCAACCTCTCCTTTGCGACGAAAGGCCCTGCCACACTCATTACATTTATAAGGTCTGTCTTCAGTATGAATCCCATGATGAATTCTGAGGGTTGATTTACACCTGAAGACCTTGCCACACTCACTACATTGATAAGGCTTCTCTCCAGTATGAATTCTCAGATGGTTCACAAACACTCCTTTGAGACGAAAGGCCCTGCCACACTCACTACATTTATAAGGTCTCTCTTCAGTATGAATTCCGTGGTGACTTCTAAGGGTTGATTTACAGCTGAAGACCTTGCCACACTCACAACATTGATAAGGTTTCTCTCCAGTATGAATTGTCTGATGACTTTGAAGGGTTGATTTATAGCGAAAGACCTTGCCACAGTCATTACATTTAAAACGTTTCTCCCCAGTATGAATTCTATAATGAACTACAAGATATGAATTTTGAGCAAAGGCTTTTCCACAGACGTCACATTTATATGGTCTTTCTCCTGAATGGATTGCTTGATGTTGCCTGAAATGTGATCTCTCACGAAAGCTTTTGCCACACTCAGTGCATTTATAAGGTCTCTCTTCAGAATGACTCCTATAATGCTTTGCAAGATTTCCTCTGTGGTTAAATACCTTGCCACACTCATTACATTTGTAAGGTTTCTCTCCAGTATGAATTCTCTCGTGCCTCCGAAGTGTGTCTTTATGATTAAAGACCTTACCACAGAAATTACATTTGTAAGGTCTCTCACCAGTATGAATTCTCTGATGTCTTACAAGTTTTGAATGGAAAGGAAAGACTTTCCCACATACATCACATTTATCTAACTTCTCCTTCATATGGATGATCTGGTGTCTACTGAGGT